>NC_134436.1:11895625-12527500 GCF_030867145.1 Opisthocomus hoazin
GTCTGGGAGCTGCTGGGATTCATAGCAAGTGTGTCTCGCTGCTAATTTGGGTTCTTCCTTCTCTTGTTTTAGGTTCTTGCCATATTTGGGGGCACTAAATGTGCAACGTATTGCAGACGTTTGTGCTGCTTCGTCGGTGTGAAGGACTTCTGAAGGACCACGGGCTATAGCAGGAGGGACAGGAGCCACCTTTTCACTGCCGGATTGCTACCTGGTAGCTTTGCTCTCCGGGCTGTGGGGATGCTCCTGTCACTAGCAAGCACACAGGACAGAGTCGTGTCTCTTTACGAATTCCCAAAGCACGTCAGGTTGAATTGCAAACCTTTTTTTTTTTTTTTGCTTTTATAAGCAGCATCTTTCTTCTTGCTTGTAACTTTCCAATCATCATGCTCAGGTTTGGAACAGGGCCAGAGAACAACTCAGCTTTGGTTTGCCTGACAAATACAGTGAATTGGTTACTATTTCACAAATAATAAAAAAATCAACAGAAACTCCTTCATTTTCAAAGCATATGTAATGTGTGGGGCTTTTCTTATGCTTGAGTACAGGTCTAAAAGGAATAACAGTTTATAAAGAAAAAACAATAGGTTATATTTAAAAACTGCAACATAAAATAATGTGACAATCTCAGGGTTCTACCTCTGAGCCAGAACTAATTGTTTATTTTTTGGTTGACCCAAGTCTCAGTTTTTAGAATAAACACAATTCTAAGACAACAATTAAAAATTAGTTTTCCCTTAGCTCTGCTTCTGATTGATGTGGTAGCTGGTATTTTATCGCATGTAGTTATCTCTGTTCTGCTTCCCAGGTAGAAACAGGCTTAGTTTATGTAACTTTCTCTTTCTGTCTTCACAATGTGTTTCCCATCAGACAGGTCTGGAAGTTTATTTGGTCTGTATTGACTCTTCCTCAGATGTTGAAGAGGCAGTATGAGAGAGACGGAGAATCAGGCAGGAAAGGAAATGCCTCTGGCGTACCATAAAGGTCATTGCAACAATCTCATAATCTCATTTCCTCTTTAAAGTTTACCTGGGAGTCCCAAACTTTTTTTTTTTTGCTTTAGCTCTGCCACTATGTAAAAAAGGAACTCAAGCCACGTGTTGCAATTCTGTGGTATTGCGGTGAAACGGAGCATCCCTTTCCTTTCAGAGTTTACAAGTATTTATAAGCGAGCCAGCACTTCGCTTCCTTCAGATCACAAATCCAACCTGCCTGGCGACTTCAGCTGACAGGCATCGCAGGAAAAGGTGAGAATTCCTTTCTTCTCTAACACTGGGGCAATGCACGTCTTGTACCAGTTGCTTTGGATGAAACTAGTGAAAACTTAAAATATTTATTTAAAAGTGTATTTAAATAGTTGTCATGACATTTTTCTCAGGACAGTATTTATATGCTTATGTGCCTGAAGTTAAGCACGTGGTGTATCTATGTATATAGCTCATAGACCTGTTCTCTAACTAACAGAATAGCTGATGTTATACGGTAATAATCTGCCGCATCTTACCCATATTCATGTTGCTGGGGTGTGTGCATCGACAAATATGTATTTACGGTCAGACCGTTTTCTGTTTTACAAAAAATGCAACACCACTGACTTGGCCGTGCCTTGAGCTGGGGCTGGTCCGTGTGACGTCCGGAGGCCCCTTCTGACATAAAGTACTCTGCCATTCTCAGGGGGGGATCTGTGCTGAGCTACAGCAGCTCATGCTCCAGGTCACAGGGAGCATGTGATGTTGGTACTCTCTCCTCATCCGTGAAGCGCTCGGGCAGCTGCACTGATTAGTGATGTTCAGAAACTGAGTTTATTTCTGATTAATTTTTCAATAAAATTTTGAGATGAGGGGGTGTGATGTTCTCTCCCCATCTCAAAAATCCAACAATTTTCCATGAAAATTGTTAACCTTTTTCTTCAAAAACCTGAATCGTGAAGCTTCTCCCTAAAACCAAGAGAAACTTTCCTGTTTTCAAGGTTTCAATACTGATGAAAGAGTGTTACAGAAAAGAAGGCGTGTTTACACCCTTCTGCTGCTCCAAGTTTTAGCTGATATTTCAGGTACCGTTTTATGAAGCAGTGTGATGAATGCCATATTACAATGGAGAAATGAGCGTCTTTCAGAAAGTTGCAAAATGCATTTTTCTTTCGCAAATGACAGAATTGCCTGCAGTGGAAAATTAACAGGAGCTCAGAATGTTTGCCTTTAATGAGGCAACGTACTGCCGATAGGCTGCCTGCTAGCGTCTGGCTTTTCGCCGAGGCTCATGCCTCTCCGAGCACAGACGCAATGGGAGACGGGTCCTCTCCTAGATGGTCCCTCCAGACACTGTAGCTTCTGGTCCCATTAACAGCCATGCTGTGCAGCACACACAATCAGATGGGACGCGTTCTTGGCATTGGTCCAGCGATGCTGACTTCTGCTCAAGATTAAGGTTTGCTGATAACAGCAGGAGCTGCCAGCGAGTAACAGATTTGGTGCACACGGAAATACAGACATGCTCTTCCTCCAGAAACCCACATGAAAATGTTACATAGCACATGAGAAGAAATCAGGAGGACTGTTCCCCTTTCACTGAAAAACACTGATTTGGGCGGGAAAAAAAATGCAAATCACTTGATTTTGTGGTTTTCATGTGCATTCAGACCCCCGCTGATAGAACAGACTTTGAAAGATATATTCACCAATCTCTTTTTCTAAGCCGTGCTCCTATTCATTTCGCTTACTCTCCAGCTGAAAAAGTTCCAAAAGTGTATCTAAATAGCTGTTGTTAAAGTTTCTTATGCACAATAATTGGCAAATAGGTTTTATGTTTCATGAAGAGCTCTAGCTGTATTTTGAATTCAGGACAAATATACATTTATATATTGCATACACAGCTACATACTTATATATTGTCAAGCTATATATATGTATGTGTCCCAAATGAACACAGCAGCAGTGATGTACATATCCAGCCATTCCTGCAAATATAGCTGTGGCGCTGAATCCAGTAGGAATTTTGACTGAAATTGCTTGCAAAAGTAATCAGGCTATGCAACCTTAAGCGGACACTAGAACCAGTACCAGTTCAGCGAGTGTCAGTACTGACCTCAGCTCGACACTGCGTATTGGACACTGCAGTCACTTGTTCTCACAGAGGTGGTGAAGACCAGCAAAACACTTCAGCACGTCCTTCATTTTATTTGCAGTCCTTTGTTTTAATAGGACTACTGACAGGCTTAAACCAAGGAATATACTTGTAAGCTTTGCCTGACTGGAATTAAATGTCCGTTGATCCTTTAGTCCAGGGCCTGACTCACGCAGCTCACTGGCATCAGCAGGACTCTTCCTGCATGAGGAATATTTAGCTGAGGGACCTGGGAATGCTTCTGAGCTCCTGACCATATAAGGGCCAAGACCTACGCTCACAGCAATTTCCTCTAAGAGTCGTGATTTCTTCTCTAACCTGGTTTGCGGTGTGAATAACAAGCGGATCAAAATCTTGGCTTGCGCTGCAGTGCAAACCTGAGGCGCAATTGTTGTGTAGTCTGAGCGTTCTTAGAGTGGGAGAATTGCTTCTCACTTCACTGGGACTGACTCTGTCTTCTTACTGTCCTGTCCAGCATTGAGCTCCATTTCAGCGCACACTCAACAATCCTCAATGAAGTTTAGTAATTTATCTTTTCCCAACAGATGTCTCACCTGCTATTTGCCTTACTTTCATTATTTTCCCTTGCTGCCCTTCTGGAAGCGCAGTGGAAGCTGAGGGAAAACGGTAAGCAGTTTTCACTTACTGAGACCTACAGCTGACTGTAGGACACAGAGGTGTTTCAGAGTTATACTTGTGTCCGAAGCACAGGATTTGTTAACTATAGTATCTAGGCCAAGGTTCTTCCTGTTTGTGAATAACTAGCCAACTAATTGGTGTTAATGGAAGAAATACTTCCAAGTCCTAGAATGTTGTACAACAGCCATTCTGAATATTTGCATTAGAAACTGTCTTATTTCCTATTCCCTGTTCTCTTGTTTCAGAAGTTTCAGTCATGCAGTTTGGAAGCAGAAACGGTATCTTGTGACTTAGGTAACAGCCCACAAACAAACAAGTTAAGAATTACTTGTCAAAAATAACATTTTACAGTAAAACCTAAAACATAGAAATAGTTTATCCAGCTTTTCTGGTAAATAACTTAAACGCAAATACATTTGCAAAAATACAGGGTCAGAAATAAACAAGTCTTTTGGATAACTTACCAGAAAACTGGACTAAATTCAGGTAATCAGATTTGCGGTTGTTATTCACCCAGTGTAGCTCCAGTAATCCAGGCTGTCTTCAATGCGGTTATCCAAAGAGAAGGGCCCTAATCAACATGAGAAAAGCATTCTCAATCTGATTGTGTTCTATTTGTAAAAACTAATTCAATTATTTTTTCCCCATATCTTTTCATTTAAAAATTATTTATCCTGTGGGTTCCCTGAGCAATACCACAGTGCTGAAAACTGCAAATAAGTTTGTCAGTATTGAGAATAATCTGTATGTTTGAAGTCTGGAAGATGTACCTTGCCTGTGCTTCAATTATCCATAAGCAGTTTGGTGAGATTCTGAGCTTCCTGGAGGCGCATGTTTTCTGCCATTTTAGATTCAGCGTTTGACATCTGTTTCTTAGTGTTTCTTCTTTGTGGTTAAGTCCTAAAGCTCTCGTTTGGTAGTGAAATGCTGGCACCCTCACCTTTAAAACAAAGGTACCTGCCGACTTCCCACAACTATGAACCACTGTCAGATTCTCTGGGAACGTGGAAAAAGAACCACGTCTTCCATTAAAATGTCATCGCTAATGATCAGAAGGTTCTAGATACCAAGTCAAACCTCTTCTTAGAGGTTCAAATCTCTAGCAGAGATTTCCAGGTGACGGTGAGGCCTCAGGCAAGAAAGTCAGAAATTCGTTAGCAGTTTTCCTGGAGAGTAGAGGTGAAAAACAGGGCCCAGTTCAACCTTCACACTGTTGAGCATGGGTAGCTGCTAACTCGTCTTTCTCTGCCATGTCCAGTGTACGTCATAGAGTCAGAGTGGAACGATGAGACACCAGCTAAAAGAGTGGAGCTCACCTGTGACGCGTCTGATGAAGCACTGCCAGTTTACTGGAAAAAGGGCACAGAACTCAAAGGAACGGGAAAGACTCTGATTGCCGAAGTGAAAGAGTTCCCAGATGCTGGCAACTACACCTGTCTGACAGCTAACACCCACGAAATCGTCAGCTATAATTTCTTCCTCATAACTAAAATAGACTCCAATGGGCAAATGATAAGGTCAATTCTGAAGAGCTTTAAAGGTACGGTCAGACGCTGATGCGCTGTGTCTTGCTCGGCTTTGTGCACTGGAGCTTTGTGAGGACCAGCGGGAGCTCTCTGGAGAAGCGCGTGAGGAATACCCACTTTGAAATGGGTCCTCTTCAAATGCTTCACTGACAGCGAGAGGAAAATTATCACTTTTGTGTGGGTGTGTGTGGTGCAGCTGATGAGCAGCGTAGGAGTTGGTTGCCGTGGGATTAATTTAGGAGTCTCTAGACCTGTAGGATGGAGGGATGGTAGGAATGATTAGGTACAGGATAACATCAGTGCTACACCACTGCTCTTCTGGTGGAGGAGCAACTGACCCGCTTTGCCTCCAGCTGACAGACCCAGCACTCAGGAGAGGGTTTGCAAAACCAGGGCTGCATGATTTGACAGAACCAGGGACTGACCTAGATTTTAAGTGCTGTCATTTGAGCTTCTCCATTCACCATTAACCCACTGGGACAAGCCTGTGGCGTTTTCTGCAGGAAGCTCCCTCACCTATGTCTCATACTGCCGTCCACTGTAATGCCAGGAACGAATGAGTTCCTGAGGGTTTCCCCCGGGACCCAGGTATCAGATGCAGCAGGCTGCTCTGCCAGCCAGCCACATCCTGGCAACACTACCGAGCTGCTGAGAGTCTGCCGGGCCGGGCAGCAGGAACGAAACGCACGCCTCTGCTGAGGCCTCATTCGCTTCTCACGCTGGGAACATTCCCCGTCAGGTGCCTCAGTGTGTGGCGACGTGAGGTGACCCGCTGCGTGCACGCTCGTGCGCGGGGCAGCCAGCACAGAGCTTTGCCAGCTGAATAGCTGCCATGTTTCCCTGTGAAAGGGAGGATGGATTTGTCTATGAAAACCTCTCGCTGACAGCTGTCTGCAGCAGCTCGTGTCAGTAGCCCCGCAGACGTGGTTATTGTGGTGCCATCTAAACCAGCCTTGGCCACCAGCTGCAGGTGGCTGCCCGAGGGGCAGGGTGGGACGGGGCCTGCCGACATACCCACCGCCTGCCAGAGCAGACGGGAGTCTCTTCAGCTACTGTTTTCTCTCTGCTTTGACCATTTTGGCAAAACGAGTCAATAAATCACATTTTCCTTCTTTCTCCATCTAGAGCCAAACAGGACATTTTTAAAATGTGAGGCAAAGAACTACTCTGGAATTTTCAAATGTTCATGGATGACCGAAAATGAGAGTCCAAATGTGAAGTTCACCATCAGAAGTCTGAAAGGGTAAGAGCTTGTACTTTCCTTAACAGCCTCACAGTAAGGCTGGAACAGCCCTGTGTGTTACTCTGTGTGGGAGATCCTGGATTTTAGGCTACTGGGGACGGGCAGAAGGCGAGGAACCCCACTTCCAAAGTCCGAACATCTGCAAAATGTTCTGAGCCACCCCTGCAACTACCTTAACTAATAAGGGCATGGAAGCTGCTCAGAAATTAATGGAGACTTGAAAATGGACCAACCCCCACTGGACTGTTCCAGCTGCTACAGTACAACCACAGAGTAACTTAGGCAATAGCAAAAACAGTTCGTGCAGGGGAGAGAGAGGAAGTTGAGCCAAAAACAGAAACAATCGTAGCACCGAGTCCCTTCGCAGCAGATCCAGAGGAGTTAGGGAGTGGGAGGCTGCGCCCACTGCAGAAGCCACATGTCCACTGACAAGTCTCTGTTGAGGAACACTGCAGAAACCTGCGAGGGAAATATGTGAGGGGAACCTTGCGGGGATTTCCTACCTCCCACTACTCTGAGGGGTTTCTCCAAAACATGCAGTGCTTGAGCAAAGGTCACGTCAGTTTGTTAAAGAAGAAATAACCGCAGAGTGTTTTATTTTGCTGAATGCAAAAATAGAACCAGATTCAGGTGGTACTTTATCAATGGCTTTTGTTATTTATTTCCCAATTGATCCGTTTTAACCTTCCCTTATTTCTTCCAGCAAGGGTTATGGAAAGGGCTAAGGAACAAAGAAAGATACCAGAGCTTGTCATGGGACAGTGGTGCAATAAAAAATGAGATATCTTGGTTTAGATTGAAACAGCGATTCCTTCTGCTAAGGCAGGGGGGTCTGTGATTTTACGTTAATATGTAACACCCCACTGACAGTGTAGGAACTCCCACCGAAATGTTTCTGCGGCAGTTGAAGCGCAGCTGTAAAATGATACAGGCAACAGCAAAACATTACTTACCAACTACATGTTATTGTTGTGGCAACACATTCTCAGAACAAACCAGCATTTCCAGTACTTTTCTCTGTTCTGTATTTAGCTCGCAAGGAGACGTGACCTGCAGCAGCCCTGTAGCTCACGCTGATAAATCAGTGACGGAATACAGCGCCCAGTGCCAGAAAGAAAACTACTGTCCGTTCGCTGAAGAGCACCAGCCAACCGAGATGTTCCTGGAGGTCATTGACGAGGTGGAATACGAGAACTACACTAGCAGCTTCTTCATCAGAGATATCAGTGAGTGGGCCAAGAGTCATGATTAATGCTTAGCTTTATTCTTGCCGCTGATAGTGGAACTAACAGCAGTAGCTGATCAAACCAAGTTTGGGAATCCCTGCCCTGTTCTACTGTAAATCTGTATCGAGCCCCCAGTTACAGGAACAGGGGAAAACAAATCTTAGCAGCAGTCCAGAAGAGGATGAGGAAGTGAAGAAGCAACATCTCCCTAGCTTGTGACCACCAACCCTCTCACCCCCACACCTCCCAGAAGTTTCTGTAGCCTCTCTATCAGATGGACATGTTTTGGAAGGGGTGTGTGGGAGAGGGCGGGGAGTAACCAATAACCCAGCAGTCTCTTCTCCGAGAAGTGCAGGTTTACTCAGATAATGGCTAACGCTACGTATGCTTCACCCCAGATCGGTTCGCACAGATGGGCATCCAGGGCAGGCTAACAGAAACTGACAGGAACTAAGGGGACCAGTTGTGACCACGATGCCACAGGACACAGGAAAACGAAGCAGCATCCTAGAGAAACAGATGTTTTGCTAAATGCCCTAACGGTCAGCAGGGGTTGAAGATATTCCTCTGTGTCCAGCAGAGCCCTCTGCAACCCTCCAGGCAAAACAAAGAAGGATCCTGCCCAGAGAGACTCTGGGAGCGTGCTTCATTTTCCATGAGCACGCAAGGCAGTTCTCACACATCGTGCCTACTCCTCTATTAATCTCGTGGATGCTCCCAAAGCTGATTCCTATAAAACCACCACCAGTAGCACATCACCGTCTGATACTATGCTGCTCATGTGAGTTAACTCCTTCCGTAATTTCTCTTGCAGTAAAACCTGACCCACCCCAATGTCTGTCCGTGGCCACAAATGGAACAGTGACCTGGACATATCCCAGAACATGGAGCACACCGAAGTCCTACTTCCCTTTGACTTTCAGGGTCAAAGTTGAAAGCGCAGAGAAACACAAAGGCGAGCCAGAGGTACAACATCTGAAACACGATTCTCTTGCTTGAGCAGACAGTATCAATAATATAAGCTTAGTATGCAAGAAACATGGACTGGGCAGGGTGGGGTGGGGGGAAAGGTGCTGAGACCCAAACGTGGCAAGGTTCTGTCTTGGCAGAAAAAGACCTTCTTCCCAGTTCCATGAGCAGTAAGATCCCAGCAACACTCCGGGGTGGATGCAACCCTGATGTAACTGGGGAGTTAAAATCGTGCCCAGCATTGCATCGCTGTGCTAGTGTGAGAAAAGTATGTGCTAATTCATTCGTAGGCTGTGTGGGTCCTAATGCGGGAAAATCCAGTTTCCAAATCTGGAAGCCTAGGATCTGTTGCACTGGTTTCCTTGTATGTTTGTACCTCCTGGGTAGCTCAGACGTTCTTACAGGTGAATGACAAATAAGGAGTCAGTGACTCACTTGGTAGCATTTCTGTGGAGACTGGTGAAGACTACAGTCTTTGCCACTCACTCACCAGTTATTAAATTGTTAACTAAACATTGGTACTCTGCATTAGCTTTAAATCACAACACGGCTCCGCTAATGCTAATGCTCATGGATACACTAAAGGGTACACTACAGCAGCATGGCAATTCGCCTAAGTTGGCAAAGAAATCAACAGCAGAACTGGAAAGAAATACACAAACCAGCTGACCGCAGTGCAGGTCCTTAACTGCAGTGCTGCTCTTCCTTGGTCCAGCAATCGGAGAAGTAAACAAATGCCGTGAGCATTCCAGTCTGTCGACTGGGTAAACCAAAGACGCCGGAGGATGTCTTTTCCCGTGTGGAACAAGCAAGTGAGCCTGTGCCGGCAGATGGGGCCGCTCCCCTGTGCTGACTCCCCGACTGCCTGCGGGTTGTCTTGCACAACCCCTGAGGCAGAGACGCTGGCGAGTCCGGGAGCGCGGCTTGTCTCAGCCGCCAGGCCCCAGTGGGAATTTCAATGATACTGAAAATCAGCAACTTCTGTCTTTTAGGGTTCCCGCTCTGGGAGAAGAAGGAAAAAGAGAAAAAACCCAGATAAGCAAATAAAGCCTTTGTTTTAATGACTGTTTCAGTTTGGGGTTTGGATCGCTTTGCAACACTAACCTCAGTGGAAAGTGGGCTTTTTAGTTTCCTTCTGCTGAGGCTCAAGTTCTCCCAAGTCCTCATGACTTTGGTATCTGTGGGTGAAGACTGGTGCCGTTGAAACGACGGACTGCCAGTGGGTTTTCTGAGTTCCGTGCGCCTGTTGCAATCTGCCTGGCACCGCGGTGCGCGTTCTGCCTGACCTTTACAGCCCGCTGACGGAGCCGTGCCCCGTTCACAGGTCTACACTGCTGAGGAGCAGTCTGTTCAGATTCCCACGGCTGGCCCGAAAGACAAGATCTCTGTGCAGGCCAGGGACCGCTATTACAACTCATCCTGGAGTGAGTGGTCTTCACTCTGCAGGTAAGACTTAAAGAACCTTCTGCTGCAGAAGCAGGGACAGTTCCTTGCCTAGGAGAGAAAGGAGTCTGTGAGCTAATTCTGCTTCTTCAGTGCACGTTTATCTCGCATTTCCTCATAACCACTTTTGTCTCCCAAACACTTTTTCATGAACGATCTAAGAGAATAAACACGTAAATGTGTTGGGCTGTCTAAATGCTGATTCTTAAAAAAAAAAAGATTGAGGAAACAATTAGAATCCATTTAAATTAGAGAGGAAACAACAGATGTAGGTTCATGGACATGGGTAGTGTTCTACCTAACTAGGCAATTATAAAGTATACTTTAAGAAATAGATGAGCATTTGGTCATTGCTAGAGTAACCCATGCTGATTTTTATCCTTTCTGGTCATTGATCGCTTATGAATCAGTGTCCCAATACAGCAGACAATTCATATGCGGCCAAGTCTCACCTGCAGAACGAGAAAGGGAGTGAATGGGAGAGAGGAGATGTTTGCTGTTAGAAGGAAACGCTGTTAGCAGCTTCCGCAAGCCCTAGGACCGGCTGTTCTCTTATTCTGTGAACTGAATAGCGTTCTCTGACAGCTCTACAGTACTCAGCCTAGCTTTCCGGGTCAGAACATATTTTTAAATATGTAAATAGCCTCCTTCAGGTCAACACCAACAAGAAATGTCCAGATTTTTTTATCTTCTTCCCCTCTTCTGTGTGGTAATTTTGGGGTAGCTGTTTTTCAATTAGATGTCGACGCGAATCTCTCTGGCCTCTGAGTTTCCCGAGTCACACTATTGAAAAGCTGTGAACTTGTAGCCCTGCTGAAACGCCTGAAGTGAGATCGCACTGTTCGTGGACCCACTCTTCCCTGGGGCAGGGGCATCCACAGACACCCGTGGGAACTGAGGGAAGTTTCCAGAAGGTGTGCCCGACTCTCAGCAGTTGAAGCGGGATCCCTGATCCCCACCAGGCACCGGAACTTCTGAGCCTGGCCTTACGTGGTCCCGAGGCCTTCAGGGAAATTGTGTGCTGGCATTTCACTAGATGGCTCAGACCAGCAAAGCTTTATGGAGAAACAGGCTGAAAATCTAAGTCTGAGCCCCTAATCAAGAAATTAATTCTTATGTAAATTTCCTTTCTCTTATTTTACAGATAAGCAGGAAGAGATTCTAGGAGAATGGCACAATGCTCCTAAAGAAAGCAAAGAATGAATTAGCACAAGAACATAAGCATAATTAGAAGAAAAATTTGCATTTGAGATTGTTAAGAAGCCATAACATATCTTTTTTGTAATAGATAAATACGGTCCTGATTTTGGCAGCTCTTTTAAATTCCCCAGGTTGGAGTAACACCTTTAGCATCCATCATGTTATATTAACACGTGGAGTGCTTTGGACCATCGCTGCCAGCTGTTATTGTAGGTTCTGCATATTACTGTATTGCACCTATTTATTTATTTATTTATTTATCATTATTTATTTACTTGATACAATTATTTATTTACTTGATATTTACTTGATGGCAGTTGCTATTCAAACTGTTTCATGTGTTAATTTATTTGGAAAGTAACTTACTGAAAGAACTGTTTTAGTATTTCGTTATTTAATTGTTTAATTATTTGATTATGTCATTATTTATTTTTATTTATGTTGTTGCAATGCATCAGCGTGGAAGGCCCTGGCCGCACGAGGCAGCTGTGTGTCGCATGTCAGGGCCGTCCTCGTCTTCCCGTCTGATGGCAGACGTTGTAGTGCGAGACGGAATCGCGAGTTCACAGTCCTGGAGACGTTAGCGGCTGCGTTTTGTCAGCCGCCCGCGCTCCCCCCACGTCGCTGCCAGCTGGTGAGCACGGCCGGCCTCGGGGTGCTGGGGTGGGGAGAGCCCCGATGCCACCTCGGAGCGGGAGCCAGCAGCCGACCGTGACGCCTCCTAAACGAAACTCCTTTTCTTTCGTGCTGGTGATCTCTAGAGGCCCTTTGTCCCGTGACCACCGCGCACCCCGTGCGTCTCTTGCAGGGGGTTCTCTGGCAGTAAAATTAAACCAGACGTGCCACACCGCAGGCAGGGCCACAGGGCACAGGTAGTCAGGCATCTGCACCTCAAACCAAGGCAGCCTGAATTACTTAGAAGTTTAACTGCAGCGTATCTGGTATTTCAGAGAGCAATGGGTAACTGGTTTTATATGTGGATGTTAAGCATCTAATTAAAGTTAGAGGTTTAGAATACAGACTTTTACAGTTCATTTTGAAAGCACTTCCCTAGTACTGCGAGGCGTGCTAGGTGTCTTCACAGAACCTCAGGGAAAAAAACTCAAGTCCTGGTTCTGGACTGCTTACAGTGTAAGTCCCCAGGTCTGGAAAAAAGCAGAAGCATGTGTTGAAGTCTGCACATTTTTGTCAAGCCACCTAAATCCTGACTTTCAGGAGGGCAAAATACATTCAAATAACTTTTGAGGATTTAGGCCTTAATCCCTGATACAGAATCACTGAAATTAAAGAAAGACCTCCATTTGCAACCATGCTTCCTTTTTTTCCAGTCTTAGAAATGGGTGGTAATTTAAGATATTTAAACATTGAAAAGTAGGAAGTATCTGATATTTCAGACAACTTTTGATAATCTAGCTTCAAGTGCTGTTAGTATTTATTAAGTGCATACAACTTATTTCTGCTATAAATGCAATTTACTGTGCTTGTTTTACAAAGGAGCTAATAACAAATACATCTGAAAACAAGAAAATTTGGTTTACTTATGATTTTTTTAAGAAGAACGGTTAATATCACTCTCCGCTTTCCTACCAGAATATTAGACACTACTTCTGAGGCAGTGTCTGCAGGGAGAAGTAGTGTTACTGATGAACGCTACCGCTTTCACGGCCTGTGAAACTGCACAGGACAACGCAGAAGAGCGGTGTCTGCTGGTGAGCAGTCTCTTCCAAACCCTCTCCTGCCGGCTGAGAAGCGATTTGTTTCTTTTGCAGTCTAAGAGCACACTGAAGTTCATGGGCCCTCGTGGTCAGGAGGTTTGCAACTGAAACCAGGCTGACATCTGTCTTGAGGTCTTTGAGGTTTCTCTCATACTGTCGGCACGGCATTCAGAATTAGTAGGACCTGCCTGTTCTTCAGATACCTGGGTTGAAACCCTGGCACCGTTGAAACCAATCATTGAAACCGCTCATTAACTTTGATTCACCCTAGTTTTCACTCTTGGAAGTATGCAGGCTAAATTTACAAGCATCCTGACAAAGACTGTATCGATCTCTCCTTGTTGCACTGCAAATAATCTGGAAACCGTCTTACAAAGGTCACAACGCGTAGGCTCAGTCCGGTTGCACAGTGTACAAAAGGGCCCCCAAAAAACCTTCAGATTGCAAAATCAAAGCTTCTGAAATAAAACGATGACAGAACTCAGTTTATTCCTGAAGCCCCTACGGTACAGGCGTGGCTAATCACATAGGCACACAACAGATCTTCTGCTGGACCCCTGCCTCCCTGGGTGACCCCCCGGTCTCCGGGCACGGGCAGCCCCTCCAGCTTTCTGTTCGTGCTCCTCGTTCCACGAGTGGCTTTAGGTCTTCCTACCACACCCCCCTCCATCTGCGCTGCACGGAGACTGACTAATTCCCTCCAGGGCTTTCTGTGGGCGCTCCACAAATGGCTGCTGTGCTTAATGAGGCACCAACCGGCTGCAGCGGAGCCTGCTGTCCTCTCAGTGCCTCAGCCATCAGAGCCAGGCAGGCAGGCGCTTGCGGACAGCGAAACAAACAAAAAGAGAAGGCTCACCTCGAATTAGGGGTTCTGTGAGAGAACACATACCAGATTTCAGGTCCGAATGCTTCACACCCGCCCCTCCGTCCATGTTGACCTTCATCCTATCCCAATTCCTCGTAAATTGTAGCTTCTTTTTTATAAAAGTTGTAATATTTTTAATAGAGGCAAAACCAATGTATGTCCTCTAACCTTGTTCTGAGACATGAAAAAAGCTAAGAAACCTTTCCTCAAATATTTCCGCCTGACTGACTTCAGTGTGACAGAACTTCAAAGTGCTAAACACCGGGAAATTACATCTTAAAACACAAAACAGAAGGCAATTTAAAATAAGTCCTATTTAATGCTCACTGTCCAACTCGTTCAGTGCTAAGTGTTAAGCTGTTAATGCCTGTTTTGCCTATATCTGTGAAGAATCAAGTCATTCCGAAACATCAAGCGTATGACACTAAGAAACTCAAAGGATTCACAAGCTAGTTGCACAGCAGTAGGTATCACAGCCTCGTAATTTATCTTAAACTGATCAAAAGATAGAAAGAAAAAGAATAAAGATCAGCTCCAGCCTTTGCAGAGTCATAGTGTCGGGGTTTTTTTACTTTCTAAAATAACACATGAAGCCTTCAGCTGGGATCTGTCCCAGCTTGATACCTGCAATTTTAAAGAAAGGCTCCTTTGATCTTTCTTAAGGTGTGGGAAACGGGAAACTCACCTTCCTTCAGGCAAATACCCAAATGTTTGGGCACAGTTTGATGCCTTAAGAACGACATCACTTGGTTCTCAAACCTCCCATTGAGCAAGAGTTTAAAGTCTGATACGCTAATTGCACATGGGCGGACAACCCTGACCGCGCACAGGCGGCGCGGCTGAAGGCGCCCGCGCACGGGGCTGTGTACAAACAGGCGCTGCCATCGCCCAGCGCTCTGAACCCCGCTCGTGACCACATCGCGTGACACCCACCTGCGCTCTTCCCAGGTGCACACGCGGTGTGAGAACAGGGTTCTTAGCTAGTCCGCGTGCCATTTCTCGAGCACTGCTGACGTCCTCGGCGCGAGGCGCTCCATCGTGTGCGCGGGAACAACCCACCCCGCACCCAGGCTCCCTGGCGGGCACCCAGGCAGCACCCTCCCACGCAGAGTGAAGCAGGCGCTTAACTAACGACGTGCTGCAGCAGGGTGCTTGGCATCCCATCTGTGCTCCACTCGGGGCTCCAAACACAAAAGCAATGTATCCATAATCGTGACAAATGTTCTCCGTCTCAGAAAAATATGCACTCAGATATAACAGGCCCGTTTAAGTGCATAAACATTTGTTCACCAGGTAATTGTTTTTTTCTTCTTCAGAATAACAACTTGGAGAGGTAAGAAGTTGGGAAAAGACCAGACACTGATAAAAGTACGTAACTGTCAGAGGCCCACAGTTAACATGCGTGTATTCAAACAGTACCTCCCCGCTCAACGGAAACCAGTATGAGCTTGCTGATGAGGCTAGACTTTCACTCCTAATTTGTCAATCCAAACAGAGTATTTACCATAAACTTCAGAATTAGTTTTAGGTATGGTAAAGAGGCCTGACTTTTAAAAAAAACAAACCTAGAAACGTTAACTCATACGGACAAATCCAGTGTGCCACAAAGTCCCCGACTGCCAGCAGCAGTTAACCCTGACCTCTGAGAATCGGCATCGGTTCAGGCTGGAATGGACCACTGGCGGTCACCTGGTTCCCCACATCCCTGCCCCACCACCAGACCACGGCCAGGTTAGAACAGATCCGTTTTTTAATCTCTCAGATAACCTCTCTAGGCAAGCGGTTACAATGCTTGCCTAGTCTCACTGTGAAATTTATTTCCCTCACATCTAATTGGAATTTCTCTCACTGCAATTTGCACTATTGTCTTTCTTCCTTTCGCTGTGCACCTCTGAGAAGAGTCTGGCTCTTATCTTCCCTGTGCACCTCTATAAAGCAGCTGAAGACAACAACGAGACTTTGCCTTCTTTCTTAAAACTGAACATACAACTTCTTTCAATCTTTCCTAGTATGACATGCTTCATCCCTCTCAACATCGTGGTGGTCCTTCATGGGATCTGATCTCAGTATCTTTCTTGTGCTGTGGACCCCAGAACTGGACGCAGAGCTCCAGATGCAGCCTCGTCAGTGCTGAACAGGGGGAACAATGATGGGTTTGCCTTGATAATTACATGCTTACTAATACGGCCCAGCGTGCAGACCTAGACTTGTTCACTGTAGCGGCAAACCATTGACTCATGTTCACTTGTCCACCAAGAGAAGAACCACTACATTCTCCTCCCAATCTGCCGCTGAGTGTTCCTGGAGACAGCACTCTGACCTAGATGGACCTTTGGCCTACCTGAGGACGATGGGTCTCAGGTTGTTCGACCAGCTCTGGACGAAGACTGCCAGGGCAAACGACAAGCCTCTGCAAGCCTTGACAGAAAGGCCCCTCAGATGAAGCATCTTTTGAGTCAAACAGTGACTGTTTTCTCCAGTTGGCTAATGTGAATTCGGCCCATTCTTGGAGCTAGGCACACAGATACCTTCGATAGCCTTTTAAACTGCAGTTGCAAAAAATGCTTTGTGGCATTGCTTCTTACTGAATTTCGTTTAGAGATTTTGCATATGAGTATTGCCTCACAGCAGAAAGTGAAACAGACTCGCTCTCTGTGTATGGCATGGCATTTTTCTTCTCAGAGCTTCAAGACAGCTTTGATATTTCAAAATGCAAAAATCTCCAGAACTTTGTCTGACCCCCAGCTGTGCCCTGCTCGTAGCGCGCTGCTATCTGCACATCCTACAGCATGTCACAGCTTCTCGTCAGAACTGTACCCCTCCTACCTGAAGTGGCCTGGCCAAGCCCTACAAAGCTTGAGGTCTGCTGCTCAGAAAACAAATCTTAGTTCGATTCAAAAGCCCTAATTAAAACATATAAACATTACCGGAAAGGAAACATTCACACCGTGGCTTTATTTTTTAGCAGGCATGGTGGTGTTGGGTTGACGGTTGGACTTCATGATCTTAGAGGTCTTTTCCAGCCTTAATGATTCTATGATTCCTGCTATGGGGTATCGAGTAAGCACCAGGAATCCTTTCAATAGCAAGATAATTTTCAAAGGCTAAGAAGAGTCTGATCCAAAATCTGTCTCCCTCATTAGCCCCCTCCCTCCCACTTTGAAAAGTCCCCTCTTCCTTTCTGCACTAGGCCTCAGAAAATCTTCCTACATCAGCTCAGAAGGCTGCAAACAGACGTTTCTGCTCTTCCACTGGAAGGATGGGATGGATACTGAGGTTGCATCAGGCAGTACACTCTGCAGCACCGTATTAGGCAAGAGAGCGTAACCGAAGTGGCAGATTTCCTCATACCAGTGTCAAGGAACCTGCGTGTTCTGTCAGGCTGCAGTTTTATGACTTCAAAATATCCTCAAGAGTTTTGTTTGCTCAAAACTACTCAGACTAGGAGTACCTTCTGGGATGATCTGGGTTTTGCTCTTGTTGCCTAGTGCTGGCAATTGTCCGTCAACAAATAATCATGCCCTGAATATTGTCCATCAGTTTATACAGACTCCAAAGGGCCCCAGCAATGACCCGAGGGCTGGAACCCCTCTGCTGCGAGGAAAGGCTGGGAGAGCTGGGGCTGCTCAGCCTGGGGAAGAGAGGGCTCCGAGCAGACCTTACTGCGGCCTTCCAGTACTCAGAGGGGGCTTGTCAGAAAGATGGGCACAGGGTTTTTAGCAGGGCCCGTTGTGACAGGACAAGGGGTAAGGGGTTTAAACTAAAAGAGGGGAGATTTAGACTGCATACAGAGAATAAATTTTTTACGATGAGGGTGGTGAGGCCCTGGCCCAGGCTGCCCAGAGAGGCGGTCAATGCCCCATCCCTGGGAACGTTCAAGGCCAGATTGGATGAGGCTCTGAGCAACCTGATCCAGTTGAAGATGTCCCTGCTCACTGCAGGGGGGTTGGAGTAGATGGTCTTGTAAGGTCCTTTCCAACCCAAACTACTCTATGGTTCTATGACAGGCTCTTCAGGAAAGTTTTGGGCTTTCCAGAGTAAAAATTTCACTGACATCCCAAAGCAGCAGAATCCAGATCAACCCCAATTTAATTTACAGCCTGTCTTTTGTGATCTCCACCTCACAGGAATACGCACAGATGTCCAACTTGAGAACACAGAAAATTTTAAAATTAAATTACTGAAGGGCATTTAACAAAAATAGTCTACAGGCCTTCACCTCAAACCAGATCTTTACCTATCCTGGAACTGAAACTGGATGGCATTTGTTTGCTTTTTTTTCTGCGCCATTAAGTGCTGAGAAGTTAACCATCTATTCATTACCCCAGGCTGTCCTGCAATGCAGGGAAGGTGATCAGTGAAATACTGCAAGTTGTAATGGTGCACACGGATCCTTCAAATTGAGACAGTTTGCACATCTGCACTGCAAATCACCAAAGGGAAAGCAATTCTGGAAGGATGCGTTCAGACAAAACTATAGGCTCAAAACGCCACGTTACTTTGAACTTTATGAAAACTAAGACTCAGATCCGAGTTTCTGACTGTGACTCTACCCCTGCTCTGTGTTATAAAAGCCAAAAATTCATGTCTGTCTATTAAGTCACTAACACACCTGTATGTTGGATTTGTTTAAAGAATTCCACATAATACAACACCTATTGTGCTGGAAATAGCAACAAAGGAGAAGATGGGCAGGCAGAGGGATCTCCTCCATATCTCCACGACAGAAAACTAGGCAGCAACTCATCAGGATGCACAATGGCTGTGAACTCATCACTTCTCTTTGCCAGGCAGTGCCATGCAGCATCTCTGCTCCTGTCACAAAGCATTGCTTCTGGTCTCTCAGCTGGTGGAACTTTAAAGGCAGAAGAACACTGAAAGACCGGGGATCTCCTGGGCTGTGTGTGAAGGTGAGGGTATTCACGTGAATACTGAATTTTCCAAGCAGCAACTACTCCCACGGAGCAGTCCGAAAGGGCTCAGTGCACAGCCACAGCACCCAGCATCGCCTCTGTCTGCAGCTAGTGGCAAGGGTCTCCAAACTTCCGAGAGAACAGGGGTTAAGCATTTCAGCTGCACTGGTGTGAATCTTTTGGAGCACGCCCAGTAAGAACTATATTTTTTTCCCTGGGAATGGTGTTCATCTCTACGGGTCAATATGGCAATAACAGAACAGCAACAAGTAACCACCTTTCTGAGTCACTCCTTGAACTTGCCAATGGAGATGGAACAGTTAATTAGGCAAGGGGATTAGCCAAAGTGCAATTCATCTCCTTTATCAACACAATGCATGCTGTGACGCTCATCTTTGCCCTGTACCTATGACCTTCATGCTGTACAGAAGACATTCTTACTGACACTACCCATGGGCAACACCTTCTTCTAATTACCTTCTCTACAAGGCGGATTTCATCATCGGGGTTCTTGCTCTTTGTGCATGCATATATGTATATATATACATGTACCTGCTCTCACAGAGACACGGATACGCATCTAAGCTCAGTGTGCTGGAATACTCAGAGCGCAGTTTGGCTGTGAAACCGGTCAAGAACCCACGTCTGCCATGAAGATAACAGGCGCCTTTGTGCTCCTCACCCTGGCAGTTCTTTGCTCAGCAGGTGAGTAACCTTTTTTACTTCCTGATGTATTATAGTTCTGATGTTCAAACGCTGGAAGCTTCTTAGTCTACTGGGATAGTAAGTAATGGGTGCTGCACTTGGGTGGCAGAAAGCAAGTGAAACTTTGTGCTTGTGCACTATTTAGCAAGCAACATTGCACCAGCTTTACAGTTGGCAACTGGAGTAGATGAAACCTATTCCTTGACGGTGGTGTCCGTCAGAGCTGCATTCTGCCTTGTAAATAAAAGGTGAACTGTACAGCCTTAGAACTAACGCAGGGTTTTACCTACTTTTTTTCTCTTCTGTCTCATCAGGGAGCTTGGAGCTTATGAGTTCCTGCTCCTGCTAAACCGAGCACGCAGGAGACAGTCGATTATGCACGGGCCACATCATGTGGCTGTGAACAACCTCTTTATACTGTTAGGTTGCCAGGCTGGAGAGGGCTTTGAGGCACAGGTTGCTCTATGATGAAATAGGGAGCTGGGACGAATTTCTTGAGCCTTCACTTGGTTTTTCTTTGTTTAAACAAAAATTTGCAATAAAAAAAAGGAAAGATCTAGAAAAATAAGTACATTTAGAATAACTGAAAGAGGAGAGTCCAAATCTTCCCTGCTAGTAGTATAGCAGTTCAGTAGCATTATGAATGTTAAAGAAGCAAAAAAATGAAAATGTTAAAACAAAACCAAAAACATGAAACAAAATATATACCTTTAAAATAAAGATAATAGAATAATATAAAAATCATGTCTATGTTTATATATTTTAAAATATGTAACATTTTCCATTTATAATAGCTCTGAAAATATTGCTTTGAAAATTGTCTCAAAATTCTTACAGTCAATTTCAATTAAATGGCATGTTTTTGATGGAAACTGTTCTTTCAAACAGTGTTTCATTAACTGCAGAAAAATAAACAGATATCACTTTTGTAAGAATTCCAGCAAATCCCTTCCTTGAACTTTCTAGTTTATCTTGTCTGCACTAAGACTTTATGGGTCAATACCTTCTGAGCCACATCTTTTTTGCATTCACTCCCAAATACACAGTGCACACTACAAGGTCACCAGAGAAAAAAATAACATCTTAATGTTTTTGTGGAAGTGGGTTAAATCTGATCCAATTCCAGACCAGTGAAAACTCAGTCAAACTACTGGTGACATAGACTGAACCTTGACATGGAGCGCTATTCGTGCTAGCGTTCTTTACTTCGGACAGCTTTATTGGATGAGACATCGTCAGCAGCTCCGTGAAAGGAACTTTCAGCAGAAAGCTTAGTGGCTTTCAAAATAAGTAAATAAAAAAGCTACATTTCGTCATATAGACAACGGCTAGTGCTGTATTGCCTTTTAGATCATAATGTGTTTCCTTCCTGCTGCTTCTGTACAGAAGCCTCTCCCTGACAACTTTTATCCCTTGGAAACCACAGAACAAAGATTCCAGGACAGGAGAAGAACAAAATACATTCCTAAAGAAAGTAACAAATGCGTCACCACAATGGACACATGCCAATGTTACTTGATTACTTTCTGGGAGGAGTAATTATCATTGTTTTGAAGGAGTTTTTTGAAGCCCCACCTGAGAACAGGGCTCCATTATATTAGATGCCATGTGTATACAAAATAGGAGCCAATCCTTCTGCCAAATAGTTTATAGAATCCATACTGACTGGCAAGTGAAAACACTTTCTTAAAATGGTATTATGATCCAAATTGCATTATCATTATATATATTTAGTATTATAGTTTAATGACACTATCCTCATTATTGACAGAAAATCGAAGTTTAAAAGGAATGTGTGATTTGCTTACAACCATGTATGATTTTTTTTTTTTAAACTTGGGAATTAAAACCCAGTCGTGTTCAACAACTAGTTCATCCTAAACAGGTTGGCCATTGAAGGTAATACTGACTCCTGGGTCTTCAGTCTTTCTCTGGTGAAAAGGGGAACAATAGCCTCCATTCCCTCTGACAGCAAAGGCTGTTCTAGTTGCTGACACAGATTTTTAAGGTAAACAATATAACGAGGTCCACTTGTTTAATAGGTCCTGACACCTGTATCTTATTAAACACTGAAAAACTATGTCAGTATTTACTTTCAAGGAGGTAAGAGACTTGGTGTTGCTGGAAGGGCTGCTGCTAATGAAACCAACCCAGTTACAAACTGAATATTCAACAGTGATTTTTATTTTATCTTTTGTGATTCTGTTTATATTACAGATACTCAAAAAGGGAAGGAGGTGAGTAACTTTCTCTTTTACTTCTGGCTAAAAATTTATAGTTTGTAGGAACATGATGTCCATGAGGTAAAAAAAAACACCAACATATTAAACATTAATTATATGCTGCCTAAGTATTTCAGAGAAAAATCCCTCAGTTTGAGGTATGTGGTTTCCATACAGTTGCCCTGACAACTTCCAGATGTTTTTACATGTAATGCAGTCTGGGCAAGAAATTGGGCAAGGCCGAATTTCATGTAGGAGAAATGAAGATTTTTTTTTTTTTAATATTTATCTTGTGATTATGCTATAAGGCTTTCTTGGTGACTTTCAGATCCTAAATCATGTGCCTAGAGATTTTAATTTCTCTCTGTGCTGGAGTGCCCATCCAGGGGTCTACCTCTGAAAGAAATGAGGCAATAAAATTCCTTACTCAGACGAGCAGAGACCAGCCCTTTGGGAGTGCAGTGGACAGTAGCCGGGAGTGGAAATTCGCACACACGCACACAGACCTGGCATAATACATACAGCCTCTGATGCCCAAAACTACACCAAGACACATACTCTTGCAGGAAGAGCATGTTCCGCTCTCCACACCAAACCAAGTATTGTCCTCATTTTACCTGCTGTTACATATACACATATGGGGCAGATTCACCTAGTTTCTAGGTTTTTTTATTAGCTGCCCCTTGCCTCTTACAAACTGGGGGTTGATCAGCTTTAAAATGATAAGCTACAAGCTACAGAGATTCCCTCCCATGCCACTGCCTCTTCTGGGCTGTTTTGTGGAAACCTGTCAGCTATGCCAGGGCCCTGACCCACTTTTGCAGCTGGGGCTAAGTGTGCTGCCTCCTGCTTTCCAGGTACCGTCTCAGCCGTGTGACCAGACAAAGATTCAGACGACAGAGCAAGCATCAGACGAAGACAAAAGTGGGGTAAGCTAACCTCCCATACATCCCATATGTTGATGTTTTTTGTTTGTTTTTTTTTTCAATGGCAGACTGGATTTAAGCCCATAATACCCAAAAGAGTGATTGGCTAACGACTGTTTTTGCCAGAGGAGACCTCTCAGCCTGTGCTGGGCCATGGCACAGGGGCCAGGCTGCTGAAGGGGCTCTAGAGCGGCTGACAAGCTTGTCCAAAAATTTCATATATTCATTGTTTCTGTAGCTGAATGGAAAATGTGAGAAAGATGGACTCAAAGAAAAATGATACTGTATTTTCAGATAGACTGCAGTGAATACAGAACCTTAGAGCGAGCAAGACCTATTTACTGTGAAAGACTCTATCAACCTTTCTGCGGCTCTGATGGGAAAACGTATAACAACAAATGTTCTTTCTGCAAAGCAGTCCTGTGAGTACAATACTATATAATTACTCCCGAATAAGCCAAAATCTGAGATTAGCTGAGTTATCTGGTATTTCCATTCCACCTAAGTGCTATCACTTTTTTTGAGGGTCGCTCCTCTGCTTCTTTGCTTAAGCTTTACAGAGTACTTTCTCCTCCCACCAATAAGGTCCAATCGATCTAAACTAATGACCTTGATATTTGTGTGAGCAACTTTCTATTCTAGCAGAAACTGTAGAAGTCAGACAGTAAAGAGAAGAGTCCAATGAGCAACACAAGGCTGACAAGGCACCTGGTCCCAAATCGGGTCATATAAGAATTCAAAAGTGGTACTGGAAATATATTGCTTTTTATGGATAAAATGTGTAATTTTGAAAAGAAAATTGTTTACAGTGCCTTATTGCCTGCTACAAATGTTTGTGGTGTCTTCTCTGTTAGCGAGTTGTTGGCTGAGAACTTCAGAGAGATTTTAGTTCATAATATTAATCTTACAGTCTGCAATGTCTATGTCCTTCCTTTCCTTTGCAGGAGCAGTAGAGGTGCCTTGCGTATGAAGCAAGCAGGGGCATGCTGAAAGAATTCTGCGTGACAGAGAAGAGTGCTGAGAACAGCTTTACACTGCCTTATCACAATCTCTCAATTTAATTTCATTCATCCTGCCTGTTCCGATGATGGCGAGCAAAGCACAAAGTAGGCTTTCCAGCTGTGCTCTGTCGCTGCTTCTCTCTGCTCCAGAGTGTCAGGACTGACGCTTCTGCCCTCTCTGCAAAGCACCTCCTCAGCATTCTCGGGAGCACTCCCATTTCTGTAGCGAGGTGGTTTTCACATAAGCCTCTCGTTACATATTTGTCTCCATAGCTGAAGTTCAAATCTTCTGACAATGCCACCTGATTTTAGTGGACACAAGTCAGTGCAGGCATTGCTTCTGCTTTCCTTGTTGGTGAAGCATTTTCCTTCATTTACCCAGAAACTTCTGCAGATCCTTCTTTTCAAAGGCTTTCCTAGGCAGTGCTTTGACTCTTCTAGTTTTGTAGCTGCATTTGAAATCCTCATTTTTCTTCTAGCTTTGTACAAATCTGATTCACATATGATGTTTAGGTACTTAGATTGCATGGTTATTAAAATAAAAGTTGACACTTTTTTTTGTCCGTGGTGACCTTACTAGATAAGTTTATTGTATCCATTATTCACAAATTACCTATTTCCCAAGTTACAGAAAATAATCATAGAGCAGGAGCTAGGGCCAGAGGTAAACAACAAAGTCTGGAAGACAGAAGTTGTAACACTGAAAATACGCACTAGATGGCCTCCTGTTACTGGAATTTACCCTACAATCCGGCTCTTTCTTTCCTTCAAGTGAAACAAATCTGGTAAGCTGTAAGACTGTGTAAACTTCATAGCGGTGTCTCTGTTAAAGCCTGTCATTTAAATGAGATCATTAATGCTTCTGTTCACTTCTGATAATTTGGCTGTTTTCAGACCTGAAGAAATTTCTGTTCTGCTCTTACATCCTTATTATCTTCGTTATTAAGCTAGTTTGTCTTTTACACTTGAATAGTCAGTCAACAGAGCACATTTTCCCAAAATTAAAACTTATGAATGACTGACTTTACTGGGCTTACACATGAAGAAGGCTTTGGAACTGGAACGTGGGTATCATTTCTGTCTGGCACTCTAGTTGGGCTGGACACTCATACTTAAAAAAAATGGAAGATGAGGAAAGAAGCTCATGTCCTTGCCTTTGAAAGCAAGATACCAAAAAGCCTAGCCATTCCACCACTGGCTGAACATGGCTGTAGCATCAGACAGACTGCATTCTGCAGTGGAAGGACCAAGAGCATTTGTTGGTCCATGGTGTTAGTACGTGCTCTTTCTCCTGGCCGAGCTGAGAAACATCACCCTCGTTCCCTGTAGAGGAGAAGAGGCTGTTGGACTTTATGTGATGCTGATTAAAAGCCAAGGAAAGAGTCTTTCACAGGTAGCTACTTTACCAAGGAATTAAGGGTGCCAGAGCACAGCTGTAAGCATTGGAACTCCATCATCTTTTCTTTGAAATTGTTAGCACGATCCTGTCTTGGATCAAAAAATCTTCCCAACAGTTCTCAGGCACCTCTGGGCAGGCTAGGGACCATTTCCAGAAAGGAAACTGGAGGAAGACACCCTGTTTTGGAAGCTAAGATAATTTCATAGCAGAGATGTGACTAAACTCAACTAGCTGGCCTCTGGATGTGAGAGGCTCTGTTTAATTTGCTAGTACACACTGGTGTAACCCTAGTTTTTAGTTTGATTTATAAGGTGAACTGGCTGAACTATTTTTATGCCAAGTCCCTATTATACTCAGTACATCTGCTAGAATGATAAAGCTGAAAACAATGAAAAAATGAAAGGAAGAATTGAGGATTAATGAAATGCTAGATTAAGCATGTAAATGGAGTGGTATTTTCCAACCAAGCAAACAGCATAAAAAATACTCTGTCAAATAATACTAATTAATGAGTGTATTTAACAAAGAACTTCTTTTTCCTGACTGTACAGTTCCCTAAGGCATTGCATTTCTCAGCCAAATAGCAGTAGCTACTGAATGTTATGTGAATCTTGGCCAGATGGATTTCTTAACATTATAATATGCTGTTCCCAGTCACTGGTGGTTCCCAAGAAACCACAGGTAGCAGAACAGGAGCCTAGGGACTGTTTTGGGGATGGAGTGGGGTTTATTCCCCACTGTGGGAGGCTTCAGACTCTTTTCTAAGGGACAGTGGTGCTCAACACATTAAAAACCTACTCAGCACTCTGGATTATTCAAAGGCCACTGAAACTGATGGAAGACTATCTATGACCTTGGCTTTAACTCTCCTCTTGCAGAAAGGAGAAAATGGGCATGTTATTTTCTAGGTGATGCATATGCAGAAGATACTAATTTTGATGTTCTGCTGAAATTATAAGTTTAGAACAGCAGTCTTAGCCAAGTGCCAGGATAAAATTGGAAACGTCAACATTGAGACTAATGAAGATGGATGAAGACTTTCTGCTTAGACCACAGCCCCCTTCTCTTTGCAGCTGAAGTCAGGATTAATCAGCATCTTCATGTGTCAAAGGACAGACTACTGCTCTGAATTCCAGCTCTCATAAGTATGTAAGGAACTTAAAGCTCCTAGAGCAAGGACTGTGGTCACTGTCTTCATGGTACCTCCCAGACTATGTTTCTGCTTGGTGTTTTTGTCTCAGTAAAATCAGACTTTATGTCTGGTGTGAGTGGGGAGAAGTGGTGGAGGGGCTCATCTTCAGTGGCCATGTTCTTCATGAAACAGAAGAAAGCACAGTTCATTCAGAGCAAGCTATAGTTCCCTACAATGCCAACTTATCGATGTTATTTGAGAAAAACTGGCAGAACAAGTCACATTTACATTCTTTGAACTTTGCTAACAAAGTTTTAATTAATAAAGGCCATTTCCATGAAACCAAATGTTCATTTCATAGATTCATTAAAACCTCAACAGACAGTAAGCAGGTTTCTATCACATATATTTATTTAGTCCCTCCATCACTAATATTTACTGATTGTGGGAAGTTTACATTGCTATGAATGATGTTCTCATGAATATGTTTAAAATAATTTTTTTCATGAGACTTTCCCAACTGCTGAAGCAAGTTATCAGAATGACACATTTTCAAATGTAATTTACACACATGGTTGCTTTGGAAAGCAGACCTTCCTTCTGCATTAGCAAAGAATGGATGAAACAAATCACAGCTGTTGAAACTTGGCATGTTCAAGCATTTTCAGATGGTGGCAGTGACAGCACCATGGGCAGATGGGTGAATATCAAACAGAACCAAAGGCCAATGTTTTAACGTGATACAGGAATCTGCCAGAGATCAACATATATAGACTAGAGTTTAACATCCTGTAAGATGTCCTGAATTTTGTTCATCTCTTCCTCTCCATTAGCTCCCACTTTGAGGCCTAAAACAGAAAGGGAAGACAGAAGGTAGATAGATGATATTGGAGGTGAATATATCAAACGCTGAGAAGCAATGGAATTCAAGTTAAAGAGGATTATTTTTTTATTGAAGGTAAAACACTTTATCACAACCAGAAAAGCTAAATGTGAAATGTAACAAATCCTACAAATCTTAGGAATAAGGAGAGGAAACCTTCAGGAGAAAAAAGCTCAGGGAAAATTTTAAACTAGGAAGCTGGAGGGCACTTGTCCATTCCTTCTCTTCATTTTCTCCTCAGGCGTACTTTAGTGCACAAACCAGTGCAATACAATCTTTGCCGATCCCTAAGGATGCATCTGTTAGCTGAAAAAATCTGTAGCAAAATACACACGGACCGTACTGCCTTCTTTCTTTTCCCATGATTGCTTAGTGGGGAAGACTAAGCAATCAGTACTCAGCTAAGCCAGGCAGCAGGAATGCAAATGAGCAAGGAAATATGGTAAAAGTTTCTCATAGCTCAAAGGCTTGTGGCTCTAGACAGTCAACCTAAAAAAGATTCTCACAACAGGTCATCTTTCCCGGGATGTGTCTTGACTGAGAAAGATGAAAATGAGAAAACAAAGATCAAATTGAGAAAACAAAGACAAACTCTGATGTCTCATCATGATGTTAGAAAATCCAGCAGACAATTTGGGGATATTTTCTGTCTTCTAGCTTGGCTTGTTATAGCCTATGGATAGTCACACCATCTACCTTAGTGTGTTGAGATATTTAACTGACCGTGTTTGTGGACCACACTTTAGATACTGAGGTCCCTCTGCAGCCGATGCACATCCACAAGGGTGATTCAGAGCCCTGTAAGTTAGAGGCCTAAAATAGTCCACCACAGACCCCTGCATGTACCACAGAACCCTGGGACTCTAATTTGTTTCTGATAATTTCTGACATGAAAAAGTAGACAGCAGCAGCTGGAGAGCAATACTTTCCAACGTGGAGTGCTTGTGCATTTTATCAGCTCCTGCTAGCACTGTGCGCTGGCCCACAGCTGCAGATAACACTGAGAAGCATACCAGCTTCTGCCACATACCAGAGCAAAGAACGTGATTTGCAAATTGCTGTAAATGACACCTGAAGAAAATGCTGAAGTGGCCAGACAATCTAGACAGTCAAGTTTGTGTGATGGAGCAACAACACAGAAATATGGGGAAGGAAAAGTATACATACGTTCGGTGAGCTGATGAAACATACTCACATCCTTTTTGGTAGAAAATGAGATACAGGTAGCCAGATACTGGCACTGAATGGAAAAACAGAACAGATCTCCTTGCGCTCATTAAGGATTAGAGTTTTCAAAATTCTGCACTGAAAAGGTACTTGTATGCCGTTGATGTATCTATTTATATGTGGAGGAGAAGGAAGGGCTTTCACACTAAGGTCTCATGACATTTTCATTTCTATGACAAGAGATAATGAAATACAAACACTGCTGGCTGAGGAAATACAGATTTATATTTTTTTTAAGAAAAAATGGTTATAGGATTCTACATATTCACTTACAAGAGAGAGGGTCCTCTTCTGAGTTTAACAGTCCATGCGGAGGAAAATATGTATCTGTCATGAAAAACAAAACAAAAAGTCATGACGAGTGTCAAGAAACGCGAGACAGACAGACTTGCCTAGGAATCTTTCCCACAAAAGCTATTCCAACCATTCTCTGTGGCACGGAGCTCATTATCTCTAGTTTTCTTCTGTTCTGTTTAGGCTTTCTTTCCTACTTCATCTATCACCATGACAACTCCAGTCATTGTCTCACTTTTTTGTCTCCAATTCATCTGAGGCAACCATCAATGTAAAACAAAATAGACTAATACTGAAGTGAATTTAAATGAAATGAACTCTGATATACTTCAGAGAACATCATTCAAACTTACCATCCTTGCTTGTGCTAATGTACCTGATGATTTGGGGGGCTTTTTGGACTAATGCCTGAACAAATTCCATACACAGTTTTTTGGCTGCTTTTTCCCCCTTTCCTCAGTTTCAAATACGACAGATTTCCTTGCAAATATCATTAAAGAAGCAAACTTTCCTCTCTGTGTTGCATAAGACAAATAGACCATAATCAAAACACCTGAAGTCTGATCATAGTTGGGTTCTGGGATTCAGTTTCTTGAGGCATTGGGAAACTGAGGCAGTAACAATCTTCCTCAGGAATCATTCAGAAGGATGCATGATCAAATTCAAATAGTAATCCAAACTGTGCATCTATCTGTCCTTGGACAACTTATAAGCATGTGACAAGACTTCCAACTTTTATGTTACAGAATGTAAATGCTTTGACAGTTTGGACAACTTCTAGCAATGCAAAGCTTTGTATGCAACTTATATACACCATGAGTTACATGAATTAACTTATCCCAGTCCTGTGTGACATGAGGTGTGTTGAACTACTGCGACACAAGGAAACGCATAGACATACACATTAAAAATCTGAAAAACTGAAAAGATCTAAAAAATGTTCATTTCAAAGAACAGCAGCCCTCCTTGACAGGGAAGCACATCAACCTTATGCAGATTTGGCCAAGCTGCGACCACGTTCCTTCAGAACGTTCCTCCCAGAAGCAGCACCTGAAGGGAGAGGAATGTGGGCTTGGGGGCGGCTGATTTCCCATCCACACCACCGAGGTGCCAGCTCCTGGGAGAAGCACAGCACGTCTGCAGCTGCTGGCCTCCCACCAGCACACCTCTACCCTTTCTGAGCACGGCTGGAAGGAAGATGATTTCACATGACCCAGAGCGTAACAAAAGCAGGACAGGTTTGTTTCTGCTGCTGTATCCGCTCTCATGGCTGGTTTCCACTCCTGCAGTGAACAAGCCCATCACTGCAAGGATCAAAGCTGCGTTTACTTCCACAGACTACGCTTCCGTGTGACGTTACAGGAGGGCTTGAGGATTTTGATAGCGAAGGGCTGACACCCTTCTGAGCAGGGGAATGACAAAACAAGGGAGCTCCCTCCCCGTTCCCAACCAGTGTGGCATTAGAGCTCATCACAGCCCCAGCCCTCACCAGTCTCCCACAATGAGCAGGACCCAAGTTTAATTCCAGCTCTGAAGGCCCTCAGTTCCCTACCCCAATCCTAACCATACCTAACCCGAAGCAGGGGGCTGCAAATTCCTTTCCACCTCTCAGCTCCAAATATACACTTTACACTTAACTATAGCTCCCTTCTGAGCCCAATGCTTATTGCAGCTTTCCTGTCTGAGCAGGAAAAAAATTCGGAAGCTCAAGGGAGGACAAAGTTTCCCTTGCTCCCTTTGTAAATCCATGAAATCACACAGTATCTGCTCTGTACCTATCGCCTTTCACTCCATGCCTGCCCGAGGGATAAGTGCAGACACTGCGATGCCGTACTATTTGATTTTTTGCTATATACCTTATTAAGAATTTATTGCGTTTCTGGAAGCTGGTTTTATTTTTTAATTCTGTCCTGCAGCACAGCCTCTTAGGCCTGTTGTTTTAACAGAGTCCTAACCCTTCTAAAGGAGAGGAGAGGTGCACTTGGTGACTGTCAGCAGACCGCACCGCTCCATGCCACCCGCACATTCTGCCACCAAGGGCTCCCTGTAATCCTCCCACAAGCTGACACGACCTGACGCCCCTTGTCACTTGTGTGAAATTAAACAGCCAGTAGGTTCTACGAATTGCTAAGCAATGCCTCCATGTTTTCAAGCAACCAAAGGACGTTATGTGGCTATTCTGAATGTGCCTACGGGACAGCTGAACTGCCTTTTTCTCACTGGAGGAAATCACAACAGCTTCCATCAGCCGGGTCAACAGAAGACAGCCCTGGGTGGCTTACAATCGGGGAAGACAAGACAGTTCCACTCAGTGCAAACAAAACACCTTGGCAGCAGACGGACCTCCCATTTATGAAACTGTAAATATAATTCAGGAGGGTCCAAGTACCACTAGAGAGGTACTTTGTCCTGTGAATGAACTTATTTCAAGTTCACAGCACCAGATTTGTTTTACAAATGCACGCATAATTTTTTCCATAAACCCTTCCATACGTACAGAATTAGTGAGAAGTGATTTCATGATTTTGTAAACCTCCATGACTGCCAAGACCACTATGGATCTGTTAACTTTACAGTATTGCGAACTGGTATGTAATTGTCCAAGTTGAGCCCACCTTCCCTAAAGGGAAGAGACATGTAGTCCCAGAATCCTCTATATTTAAATTATGTCTCATGGCCAAACACATGGCCAGTGCAGATACGAGCTGTAAGATCCAGGTACGGGTACACACAGTCTGGTGGCATTTCAGTGAAACGGGCAGACGACAGCACGTATTAGCAATAAGAAGTAAAGACTTTTACAGTATCAATGCTACGCTAACCCCAAAGTTTTTATAAAATGTTCTTGAGCTTTTCCAGGGCAAAGAGGGGCATGCGCATATCAGAAAATGGAACTCACTCTTTCAAAGTTTAACCTTGTTAAAAGATAGTATTTCTATGTGAAGACGACAGAACAAAAGTGAGCCTAGGTATTTAAACCTTGGTGAAAACACTACTGACATGTAAGAGGAACCCTGCATGTCAGAATCCCTTTGATTTGCTTTTATCGGGTATCAGCTGTGGAGAGAGGAGCAAAATACTAACTGCTGACTCAGTGGTGCAGGTGAGACACATTAGGTACAATTTCTTATAAATACAGAAAGAAGAATACTTCTTGGAAGAAGGTAGTAGTAGGTTGAGGGTGTGCTAGGGTGTTTTTCTAGGAATTATGTTGATAGGGTAGGAGTAGATGTAAGAAAAGTGATGTGTAAATTGTTAGTGAGGCACTACAGTAAATAGGATGGGTGAAGAACATTTTCTTAACTTGAAGTTTCTGTTTGGAGACAGGTGAGTATTCAATAAGTTATTCCCTTAGAAGTTTTAAGTTTTGAAATGTTGATGAGTTTTTGCTAGCCACTTCATATGTGGTTAGCACCCAATTTTATCATTAGTTGAGATGGAGAGTGTTCATTGTCTCAGAAGATTAAAGCTTAGAAACATCTCTTTGGGAGACTGGTAAGCATTGAGAGTCTGTGGGTTGTAGACTTTCTTTTTTTTAAAGCATAAAGGAGTGCATTAATTCCCTCAGGTCTTTTATTTTTGATTAAATAACACTTGTGTCACAGAAATAAGGTCATGAAACCTCCCTAAAATATAAACTTGTGGCATGTATGTCCAAATAGCTTCCACCAGGCTCTAAATGAGAGGTCTCAACACCCTGGTTCCTTTCATGGAAGCAGAGCCAATGCTCTAACAGTAGTTGAAGAAAGAATAGCCTCTTCACTTTGTAAACTTCTCAGTAGTGTGCTATATGTAATGCTGTGTGCTTTTTCATTTCAAATTTGATCAAGACCAAAAAATTTTTATTGATGGTTGTTCACCATTTCTAGCTTCTAATTGTTTTGGTTTGGGTTTTAGTTTAGATATCCTTGGGTGCCTCAAACTCTAAACTTTCTCATATGTAGCAGTGGAGAGAGAAAGAACTATCAAAATACCTTTGAAGATTCACATATAACTGATTTATGTGATGTTAGTGGGTTTCTGTTAAGAAAAAAAAGAGGGTGGCTTTTTTCTGCTATTTTGTAACCACCTCACCATTCATATACTATGACTGTTTATTTTATATGTAAGTTTAAATGACAGTTAAACCAAACTGCCCTGCCCAAATTCCCTAATTCATTTAAGTCTCTCTCGTGTCCTTTTGGCAGTCTCTTACTTCGACTAAATGCGTGTCCCCTGCCTTTGGGTGAGAAGGGCAGGAACAAGCACTACTAGCCTTGAATCCTGCTGTTGAATTAACTACTGTCTCCCTTGCTTTGTTTCCAAAGGAGGCTCATTTGCCTACTTCCCCGTATTTTGGGGTCTAAATTTTTTGGATGCTGCTGTTGACACATCTAAAACCCACACTGATTGCCAAGAAGAGGGTCTGCCTGTTTTGCACAGCTGTTGCCAGCTGTTCTATGTTCAGTGACAGCATCAGCAGTGCTAGTTCCTCTGCTTTAGCAAACCAGCTTAAATTCAGCCTACCCTGCACACGTTTCCATTGCTGGGTCACTCTTTTCCTGCTGTATGCTGCCTTCTCCTGCTTTTTTTTCTGTACTGAAAGAATATTACAGGAATGTAATGTGCCAGGATGTGGGCAGATTGTACAAGGTATTAGCCAAAGCATGTTCCCGCTGTAGGTAGCGGTGATGATGTGAGAAGTTAGTTGACGGATGAAGACAAGTGGACAGAGCAGTTATTTGATTTTGTAGTCATGAGAATTGTTTCTAATATGCACAAGGAAGAGCTAAAGAGGAATACTTCCTGAAGCCATTTCACAGTTGGGGTAAATGAGAGTAACACCAGAGTAAATGTGACTGCTACTGCGTGCATTTGCTGCGTGATGCCTCAAGAGAGATGGTCGCAATGCACCCCGTGCACGGGGGTTTTCCTAACAGCTGCTCCATGTCTCACTCTGCTTATTCTGCAGAGTCAAACTGCAAATTTATTTTATTACTTTGTGTTTTACCACAAAGCATTGTGGATTATTCTGGGATGACCATTAAACCAGTCACTGAGTCTTTGAGTGTTGGCCTTAAAAAAAAAAAAAAAAAAAAAAAAAAACACAAACCAAAACAAACAAACAAAAAAAAACAATAGCCTGCTCAGTACTAAATGAGCTTTGTTACTCGGTTCCTTGGGCTTTGCATGAAATGCGCCTCCAAGATGTTTAGTAAATGGTGATTTCTGCTGGGATCAATCCAAGTGCACTGATTTAAAGATAGCCTAAATACAAACCCGCAGAATGCTGCAAAGACAGCCAGCAGGACGTCGGGCTGGCTAAAGCCTCTGCCGCTGTCACCTCTCAGCTGGCGCCGAACGGCGGGCGGAGGTGTAACTCTTGTGAACTCTGTTCCTCTCGCTGCGAGCGCAGAGGGAGCTCGGAGCCTCCCCGCGGCGCCTCAGGGGTACGCTGCCCGCGGGCGCGGCCGCTGCTGCCGTGCCGCCGCTCCTCACCTGTCTCTCGGGCTTTCCTCAGTTCCTTCTCCTTCACAAGACCCGGCCCGTGCCCCCCCGCCTCAGCTGCCGGGGGAGCTCTGCCCTGCCCGGCCCGGCCACCACCGGCATGGCGGCCCCCGCGCGACGCCGCGCTCGAGATGGCGGCAGCGGCGCCCCGCCCACGACTGCCCCCAAGATGGCGGCGGGGCGGGGCTTCCCTGCGGCGGGGCCGGAAGCGCGGCGGCGCTGGCGGAAGGGGACGCGCAGGAAGCGGGGCCGGGGTTACCCCTCCCGCCGCGGCCACAGGAACCGGGCGGCTCCGAGGGGCAGGTGAGGAGCGGGGGGCCGAGCTGGCGGGGCCCGGTGAGCCGGCGGCTGCCGCCCTCCTGGGCCGGCCGGCGCCGTGCGCCGTCCCCCTGGGCCGGCCGGCGCCGCGGCCTCGGGGCGGGCCGTGCCCCCAGGAGAAGCGCTCTCCTTGGCGGGGCCACGGGGGAGGGGGCCGGCTGCGGGGAGCGGGCCGCGGGCAGAGCGGCTCCCGAGGCGCCCGGCCGAGCGAAGATAAGCCTCCTCCTTGTTTCCTTTCCCTCCTCCTCCCCGCCGGTCGGCGCTCGCCGGGCCGCCCCCGGGTGTTCTCCGGGCGCGGTGCCCCGGGGCCGTGCGGGCTGACCGGGAGGATGACCGCCGATCCGCCGTGTCGGGCGGAGGCTCTGCTGGGTTAGCTGACTGGGGGGGGGCAGAGCTCGGTTTTGTCAGCTTTATTAAGTGTCTGAAGGGGTTCTGGTTATTGTTGCCTTTTTTTTTTTTTTTTTAACGGGGCCAGCTTCCTGACGCAGAATGAGGTGTTAAAGCTGCACGCGTTAGCTGAGCGCAGTGCCGGGAGGAACGAGCGTTCTGCGGGAGCTGCTGCCTCGGGAGAGGCTCGGTCAGTCTTATCCCCTGCGCTCAGTGGCGGGATCCAGCCCGCACCACAGCCCCAAGGCCCGGGCAGGCCGTGCTCGAGGCCTGTGGATCTGGCAGGATCCTGTCAGACCTTTTCCCTCTCCCTCAGTCCTGTTAGCGCTGCCCTGTGTACTCCTCACGTGTCTGCATCCATCTAGAATTTGTTAGGTTGTGTCCTGCCCTCCGTTTTAATTGAGTGGTGAGGTGAGGCTCACTGGGAATCCCTGTCGCCCTTGCTTTCCTCGGAATCCAGTCTCAGTTTGAAGTCTGTTTTGTGCTTCGTGAAGTTGGGCAGCGTCACCGTGCAGCCCTGCCGCTGTGCGCCAGGAAGGGTGGTGTGAGCGTACAGGCCGCCGGCGCGGTGCCTGAGCTGCGGCTGGAGCAGCCCCGGCCCGTCCCGCGGGGAGGACACACGTACGGTTCCTGCCAGGCGCTGGCCGAAGGTGCTGACTCAGTTTAATATCACCGTTTTAAGTAAAACTAATTACGACGCGTACAGTTGTTAGTTTAAAAGGCACACAGAAATGTGTGAGAGCGCATGTCTTTCAGTAATTGGATCACAGTGAAGCTATCGAGTTTTCAAATTTTGTACCAGCATATAAGTCATTTGTGTTGGAGAAGGTAAAGTTTTTCTTTTTCATTTCCATGAGAAACTTCATTTTTCTTCTCAGTTGCCCCATCCACATAAGGTGAAGCAAACACTGTGGTATATTTACCTCACAGTGAATGCCGTAACAGGCTCATCTCTGATAAGTTTTCCAAAACCTGTCTTTTTTTAAAGTTGTTTCTCCACATCCACTGCATTCTGGTATTCAACCTGTTAAACAGGTTCACTGAGTCAATGATGCTTTACCCGACTTAGCAGAAAGCATTCCTCAGCTAAATCGCAGTACTGGAGACACTGCTTGTGCCGCTCATCTGCGTGAGGAGTTAACTCGGTTATTCTAACGTTAACATTAAGTTCAGATTTATTTTAGTTACTTGTTACTTATGTTTTTAAATGAAAAGTGTATTATTGTTATTTCAGTCCCTCTGTGCCAGTGTGTGTGCTGCAGGAACAGTGTAGACATGAACACGTTAATTTGGTAAAGGGAAAAAGGAGAGGATATCCTGCACGTTGCTGCCGAGGCAAGGTCTTTTCGTTTTTCTGGGACTTTGGTCTTTAACTAAGCAACCTGAATATTTTATGTGGTGTTCTGACCCTTAAGAAGAAGAGCTGCTCTGAGGACCTTTAAAGGGACGTTTCTGGGGAATGTTCAGTAGGAGCCCTTTTTTTCCAAAAGGAAAAGTATTTATATTTCTGCCAGACAGAGACTTTGGGCTTTCTGTTTCCCTCCAACATGTGACGTTGGTGTTTGCTTGGTGACCTCTGTGGTCTCCACACAGCTTTTCTTGTGATTTGTCTTGATCAACTGTTATGTGGATGGTATCTCTGAGACATTTAACTAGTGCAAAAGAATTGATCTCTGGTTAGACTTGTGGTTATTTTCCTCTTTGTCACTTTCCCTTAGCTCAGAGGGGCTTTTTAGTTTCTCTAATAATCCTCGTGTTCTGTCTGAGACTTCACATCCTAGGCAAACTGTAACTTGTGGAAGAGTTTTTCTATTTCTTAGTTAATTCCGCTGTACTGGAGCTTGTCTTTACTGGCAGATTTTGCTGGATTTTTTTGGTAAACAAAGCTTAGCTGATGTGTCCTCCTCTACTCTGTCCCTTTTCTCTTTCAGTTTCACTGAATTTGCATGACATTGTGAATATTTCCTTTCATCAGAAATCGTTGCAAATATGGGTCCCCGGCGGAAAAATGTGAAACCGTGCTCAGTGAACAGGGAAGGCTCTGAGTCTACCAAAGCTGATGAGCCAAAAGATTACATGAACCAGCTCTCTCATGAAGTGCTTTGCCACATCTTCAGGTGAGTAGCTTGTCAGAAGTCAATTTCTTGTTTACTAAGGTAGTGTTTTCTGTTTTTACCCCCAAATCTTACCTGCTGTGATGCTTGTGTCACATGGTCTTCAGAAAGAGTAGATGTGCCGTGGGTGAACTGGTGGGTAAAACCTGGATAAAAGGGGGTCAGAAATTTATTTTTTTTTTTCAGTTCTAGAATTCATTTGGGTAGTATGAAAATTAATTTATGTGAATGTCATGAATGGTAGAAGGAAGAAGAAATAAATGTTATTTAATTGTTCACCCGTGTGGTAACAAGTGTTTAAATACTGATTTCGGTGCAGAAGTGCATCGCGGGTATTACGAGGTTGGGGCGCATGTTTTGAAACTGTTGTATCTGCTTCACAGCATACAGAAGGGAACTGGGACGAGTATGTGATCTTTCCTACCGCAGAGTCCTTCTCCAGGATGTTCACTCATGCCTATTATATTCAGAACATAATGTGTTGCTGACAAGTTCTTTAACAACAGTAGCTCTCCAAAATGTTTGCAAATTGAGCATTCTAGTATGTACTAGAAAATAAAAGTACCTTTAATTAGAACATGTAGAAACTAGTGTGGCAAATGGTTTGGTCAGCAGTATTTATTAGAGAACTAAAGCATCTTTCCATTTTAGTATTACATTTGTATCTTAAATATCCTATATTCAGTGTCAAAAATTGGTGAGTCATTCTGCTTAGCAAAATTTCACACTTTTGTCAGAGCACGGTTTGAAAATTCTGCTTGAATTAATGTTATTAGGTGTTAGAAATATAGGAATTTGTATACTCCTGCTCGGGATGTTCTTTAGTTTGGAAAAAGCTGAAAAGGATCCACCTTTGATAAATCAGAGGGGTGTTTTTTCCTCTCCCAAAGGTACCTTCCCTTGCAGGATATCATGTGCATGGAATGCCTGTCCAGGAAGCTGAAGGAAGCAGTCACACTTTACCTGCGAGTAGTAAAGGTTGTGGATCTGTGTGCAGGCCGTTGGTGGGAATACATGCCCACTGGTGAGTAACGCACTCGCTCATGATACGGTGTTAAAGAGGTATTGAGCAAAACTGTACTATCCTAGTGCTTATAATGACATATGCAGGGCAAATATTCAATAGCAGTAAAAGGAGGTAGGTGTTCCATTCCTTTTGACTTTTGTGAGATTTGGGTGGCTTTCTTGAGTAGGTGGTTTGGAAAATTTGTCTGTGCGTATGTACGTGTGTGCGTATGTATATTGGGTATTACTGTAGCAGAAACGGGGATTCTCTGTAGCAATCTGTAAATACAATCTGTGTTTGTCTGATTATTGTAAGGGAGTTAATCCAAAGGTTAATCCAAGAAGAGGCTGTTTGCATGCAGGCAGGAAAAAATACAATGGAATGAGAGCAACTCATCTGCCAACACTTAACAATGTAAGAATAAGTAAATTTTTATGTCACCCCTCAAGCCATCTTCAAATCAATAGATAAATTTGGCAACCTAGGTCAACCCTGTGAGTGTTAGGATTTCTGTTGGATTTAAATTGCACTGCTGGGATTTGTTGGGGGAGAGAGCTAAAATGAGTGAATTCTGAAAGTTGGAGGATCTGCAAAGTTACAGATTTATTAGGGCTGTTATTAGTTAGGTGGTTAGACCTAACCTAAGATAGATGCAAATACAGGTAACTTAGTAGTTTAAAATCTATTTTACGTGTTGCCTTATGTTGGAATAAAATAACCCTGTGCTTTAAGAAACTGTCTGTCGTCTTTGAGAATTGTGAGCTGTGGTGGATAGTGGTGAACTGCACATAACTGATCCAGCTGGGCGGTTTTGAGCCACGTAGCTGATAAATGGAATTCCGGGAAAGACAAAGACACAAAGCCTGACAGCCTGCAGAGGTGCTTCATCTGAGAAGGGAGAAAGCGTAGTTAACCCTGTAGCCACGTGACTCCACTGAAGGAAACCTATAGCAAGCCTGCAAAATTCAAGACAGAAGTGTATGTAGGTCATGATTTCTAGAATCTGGAGGTAGAAGATGAGCTATTGCTTCATGGAGTACATCTTTCGACACTGTAGAATTTATACTGCTATGCAGAGAGAACAGTGTATTTGGCTTTCCCTTTACAGCTAGGAGTCTGCTGTCGCAGGAATACCAAGTCTGTTGTTGTCATCTTAGGTTTCACTGATTCCAGTTTCCTAACGCTGCTGAGGAAGATGCCAGACATTGAACAACTTTATGGTCTTCATCCCAGGTATCTTGAAAGACGCAGAGTCCGTGGCCATGAAGCTTTCAGCATTCCTGGAGTTTTAGAGGCTTTGCAGGCCTGTCCAAATCTGCTGGTGAGTGGTTAGACTGGAGAGAGAAGCTCCTTCAGCAGCTGAGGTGATGCATGTTAACAGAGCAGAAGAGATGTGGCAGGGACTCATTGCTTACAGGGCTTCGTGTGTTCAGACCTGGGCTTTGAATCCGGATCTGGCTGTACAGAGTACCAGTTATTTGTGACCATATTTGCAAACGAGTAGTATTTTTAGTTGCACCAGTGGGAATCATAGGTGCTTTTAAGTCCAGAAATGAATTAAAACCCTGATCCCTCTGCTTTTAAAAAGACAAGTGTCGCTACAAATGAAAAGTGAAGTAACACATGCACAGTGTTAAAGCATTTGCTTTGCTTCCTTTTCTCCAGGGCGTTGAGACCTCTCATTTAGAGCTGGTGGAAGCTATTTGGACGTACATGCCACAAGTTCACATTTTAGGGAAGTTTCGTAATCGTAATGGTGCTTTTCCAATTCCTCCTGAGAACAAGCTGAAAATTCCTATAGGAGCTAAGATTCAGACTTTGCACTTAGTAGGTAAGTGTGTTGGTGGTGAAGTAGTTGGCTTCAACACAGGTGAATTTAAATGCTTTGAAACTCTGGAAGATTGTCATTCTTTAAGAGAGGGAATTTGGCATGTGGCATTTGTGAAATAGTAGTCGCTATTTGTGTGAGAACAGGTCCAAAGGGCAAACTCCAAAAACCTGTGTTGACAAACTGAGGTGAAGAACTTGTGTTTAGAATGTTTACAGCTTTTCTCACATGCCGCATAGCAAAGAGTTCATTTCTAAAGCCAGAATGTTAATCCGAATAAATTTATCCTAGAGTTTATAGTTTAAAGCTTGTTTAAAATGTTTGTTTCATTTGTGTATTATTAGGGGTGAATGTCCCTGAGATTCCTTGTATCCCAATGCTGAGGCACCTTTATTTGAAGTGGGTGAGACTCACCAAACCACAGCCTTTTAAAGATTTCCTTTGTATCAGCTTACGCACTTTTGTCATGAGGAACTGTGCCGGTAAGAGGGATTCATTATAGGGAGGGGATGTTTTAACATGTAGGAAGTAAAATACTGTTAAAGCTGCATAGGCACCAGCTGTAAATGGAAATCTTAGAATACAGTATTCTGAAAACAGTCATTGTTTTATTCATAGTATTAGGCAGAAATGTGTCCCTCCTCTGTACGTTATTTGGTGCTATGTAGTTCTGTTGACTTCCCGATCTAGATTGGTCTATGTGGACACTTTAAAATTCTTTGAGGTGGTATGTTCACTGTTGGTAAGTGAGCAACCTTGTTTGTCTGTGTTGGTTTGTTCTATGTAGGACCCACGAATTCTTTGAAGTATGTTCCTCTGGTGACGGGCCTGGCGTCTGCTCGAAATCTGGAGCATTTAGAACTGGTTCGAGTTCCATTTCTTGGAGGACTCATCCAGCACGTGGTAGAAGATAGCTGGAGATCAGGTATGAAACTTCTTATCCCTCATACTTAAACAAATAAATAGAAATATTAGCAAATACTGGAGGCATGTGAAGCTTAACTTTTTTGTCTGTAGCATATCCTTTCTTGATTATTGTAAAAGTATCATGTTTGGAACAATGGTTATGGTCCTAAATATGGCTCTGCATTGCATATTGTTTTGATCTTTTGACTACAATTAACTCTAGGCTGATAAGCTAACCTTCCAGTTGCATTTGTTGGTGAGTAGAACTAGCAGGATTGGAGGGGAGTTGGGTGTGAATACACGTTTTATTGATTTGCTACAAAAGATGTGTTGTGTTAATTCACTTGTCAAGACAACACTGGTGGAAATGTATAAGATTGTGATCTGTGACTAAAGCGAAAGAATGATGTTGGGTTTTTTATTTTATTTGTCAGGTGGTTTTAGGAATTTGCACACTATAGTTCTGGGAGCTTGCAAGAATGCACTTGAAGTGGATCTTGGCTACCTCATCATAACCGCTGCACGAAGGTATGGGCCTTTACATCTTTCTTTTCCCCCTTCGCCTTTTTCAAAATATGTATCTTAGTAATGAAGTCCAAGAATGTCAAGAAGCAGAACGACCTTCAAAAATTTAAGGAATAAACAATTAAACTTTACGTAACAGGAGTATTCTGTGGTTAAAGAAACTGGAGTTATGTCTGCTTCTGAATCACTTTGTGTTGTAAGCCGCTTTCTTAGGCCTGTATCTGAAAAGTGTGGTGCTCTTAGTCTCACAACTGTGTTGTTACGTAACTGCCAAATACTGCCATAAAGATACAACAGATACCCTCTTATTCCTGCCATTGTTGGAAGAATATTTTCATTTTATTACCAGAGGGCATCTTCTTGTGTGGTTTCTATGGCAGTTGTGTTTTGGTGTGCCTTTTAATAGGAATAATCCTTAATTGTATTCAGGTTGCATGAAGTGCGGATCCAGCCTTCCTTGACCAAAGACGGTGTTTTTTCTGCTCTGAAGATGGCTGAACTGGAATTTCCACAGTTTGAAACTCTTCATCTAGGATATGTCGATGAGTTTCTACTACAGTGTATGACATTTTTTATATACATAAATTATTTGAAAAATGTAAGGATTAAATAAGTGGATGTGTTTTCAGTCATTTTCTGAGAGTGACTGAAAAAGAATATTCATGTACCCTTATTGAGGCTGCTGATCTTATACAGCCAAATAAGTTTTCCTTCGCTTCCTGAAACTCTTACTGAAATTGGGAAAGTCTCAGCTTTACTGAACTGAAGTCATGATCTGATGTATTTTGCTGAATTGGACTGAAATAGGGAGTAAGAAAATCATGCGGTAAAAGGCAAGTTACTGAAATTTACTGCTGTGTTTGCTACTATCTTTTTCTTAGGTAAAATGACAAATGGAGACTTGGTGAAGTATGGCTTGGCTGATGTGGTTGAAAATCCAGGAATTATTACAGATATTGGTATGAAAGCTGTAAATGAAGTTTTTTCTTGCATCAAGTATCTCGTCATTTACAACTGCCCACATCTACATAACCCAAATAATTGGATCACAGGTATTGCACACCTTTGAAATTTTAGAGATGTTATATGAATAGCTGTGATATTAAAACAGAATTTTTTCTGCTCATAGTACTGCATGTTCTATGTCGTAGTAAGTACAGGTAGATGATGCTTAGTTTGGAACGATAATGGTGCTGGTGACAGTCGGGATGGAGATACAAAAGGGTATAATGAAAAACAAGTGAGATAGGAATCCTTGAGGAAATGCATCTCTTCTCTTCCGCAGATCATTCAAGGTGGACCCGACTGGTTGACCTCACCCTGGTGCGATGCCATGCGATAAAGCTAGATTCTTTTAGTCAGTTCATTGAGTTGTTGCCAAGCTTAGAATTTATTTCTCTGGACCAGATGTTCCGTGAACCTCCCAAGGTTAGTTTTTCAGGGAATAGTTTTGTTGTCACCAGCTCACTCGAAATACGTTGAGCGCCAGCTGCTATGCATTCTTTTAAAAGTTATAATTAATTAAATAGCTGGTAAATAAATTACTTTGGTTTGCAGTTGCTGTTGTCATGATATGTTAGGGAGAATGATGCTGCTTCTGCAGATGGGAACAGTGGCAAGGTATGTATTCTTGTCTGAATATGTGACCGGGAAAGAAGACCCACGTTGATTCTGTGTTTCTGTTGAGGTCTCTGCTGCTCCTTCATTTTGCTGCTGCTTTTTATGTGATCTTTTTCATACTTAGGGATCTGTTTACAGTGTTAAGGGGTTTTTATGATTGGTGGTTGGTGAAATGGGGGGGCTGTTCCCCTGCTGGAGTGCTTTCAAAGCTTAGGAATTTTGTTTGTGTTGTCCCCTCTCCCACACTGTGACATAAATCTGTTTAGCAGCTGTTGTAACGTAATGAAAACTGCCTACATAAAAACCTGCTTTCTTTGATGATTAATTCTGCCTTGAGGCTACTGTGTTCTGGGAGGAGTACGTAATCTGCTGTTTGTATTGATGTAATAAGATTTCATAGCGAAAGAAATACAGTTTAATAAAGTAAGGCTATATGCTTTGTGGCATTCCCTTTGATGAGGAGTTTAACGGAGTGTAAGGATTCTGGGTTTCCAAACTTAAGATGGACATCTGCAGTGCGTAGCGTAAGGAAGTATGAGGGACAGTTTCCCTGTTCTTCACGTGCATATTGTTTTGTTATCCTGGATGCTGTGGACAGAATGCTTCCTCTGCTGGCATTGGGATATGTTGTCGAGATAACGTGCCTGTGTTTTCAAATCCTAATGGTTACTATTTGTTTTCAGGGTTGTGCCCGTGTGGGCCTAAGTGCAGGCACAGGAATTGGTGTCTCGTCTGCCCTAGTCAGCAATCAGAACTCTAACAATGACAATGACAACAACAACAACCACCAGAATAACAATAATCCAAACATCCACCACAACAATCACCAGAACCCGAATGACCAGAACGAGGAGAATGAGCTGCGGCAAGATGGGCAAGCCGAAGAGCAGCAGATTGCAGCTGAGGGTAATCTCTGATCTTTGTGAACCTTTGTAGGGAGGGATTTTGTTTGCATTGCTGCTTAGGTAGGGTCCTGGAGAAGATACGAATACACACAGAAAGCTTGTTGCTCTTTCAGTTCCTGATATGTGACTTTAACCTTTTCTGAGGGCTGTCTGCACATCTCTGATACCTGTGTGATAAAAGCTATCTTTGTATTGTATCTCGTGGCTGCTAAGGCACATTACAGTTGAGGGCTTACATCAGTACAGATGTTGGCAATGTACAGTTTCAGTGTGATACTCGCCTGTGGAAGCGTGAACTGCTTTCTAGGCTCCTCTGGTCAGAGCTGGGAGTACCTCACAGTGTCAGAGGGTGTATTTTTAAACTTCCCTAGCAAAGGCAGAAGCCACTGGAGGGAACGAATATGTAAATCCTGGTTATACTGCTCACTGAAGTAGAACAAGACTTTTGAGGAGGAGTGGTAGATTTGGGAGAAGTAAGCCCAAAAGTTAGGCTGGGGCCTTGGCTAAAGAGAAGTAGAAAAAATGTGAGAGACTTTGTGCAACCTTGAGACTCAGTGAAGGCATCAAGGCAGCTGCTGCTTCATGATTCTCTGACTCTCTGTGGGTGTAGGTTGAATTCCTTCTACGCTGATGGGCTCTGTTCCTTCTGTTTCCTCTTCTTGACCTTATCTTAATCTTTCCAGCACTGAATGAGATGGAGGAGGTGGCACAGGACGAAGGAGTGGCTGCTGGGCAGGGCCGGAGTGATGTCCGGGCTCACAGCCAGGCTGTCATTCCTATGGAGGTCGATGAAGAGCAAGCAGGTAGCTTTGCTTTTTGGAAAGAAATTACTTTTTGGTATCCCCTTCTTGAAGGGTTAAATTTTTCAGTATAAATCTAGTTTTTGTGTGGTTTTCTTCACCTGGGCTGTCTGGTGTTTTTGGAATAATGAAGCTAGCACAGCTTACTGCTGTCAAGAAACTTACACTATTTTAAAGTCTGTTTTACAGTCCTCAGTTTTCTTTTGCATATGGAGTAAAATATCTTGATCTTAAAGCCTTTTGTTTGTGCTGAGTATAACAAAAGACTCAGAAGGCCTGAATGTGCTTGTCATGTTCCGATATTGGTGTTAATGGCCTGTTTTTCACTGCACCATGTGGATTCTTTTCTGCCTTTTTTTCAAGCCAGAACAACTTGTTCCAGTGTTAATTTAATTTGTATTAGTGACATCATTAGTGACATAAGGCAGTCTTGATTTTCTACTAAATATGCCAACAACATGAAGCAACGTACATGCATGCTGGATCTGTTCACTTTCTCAAGATTAACTCCTGAAAAGGTTATTTAACTTCATGTCCATTTCTTGTGTTATTCACAGGCAGATATGTCACTGTAATTGGCTAATGCCTTCTGGTATTGGCCAAGAGAGGTAACCAACAAAGCACATCTATACTGAAGCTTGATAATTCATGCTTCTCCTTCCTACTTCTACTGGTGGGATTTATTTAGAAGGGTAATTGCAGATGTTCTGACCAGCGGTTCTGATTTTGTGGTGGAGGTTTCAGGGACTGCTTATAATACGCAGTTGCGCAGTTACTCATACTGTTGTCAAAGAACTTTTAAGCTGTTCTTGTATTTGGATTTTAATGAGGGAGCCACAGAATGGGTGGCTAAATTGAACGAAATTAATTTCTTGTCATTTTTTCAAGCAGTCCTAAAAGTTCTTCAGCCCTTTAATCCATGTTTGACTTATTGTTACATGAACTGTTGGCATGGCGTTCTACTGTTTGCAGGACCAAGTGGCATTCAGCCAGTTGTAAAAGCAGCACCTATTACTGTCCATGATTCAGACAGTGAGGATGAGGAAGAAAACATGGGGCCTTCAAGAGCTTGCGTCTCTAACAGCATTGCACAGAATTACTCAGATGGAGAAGAGAAAAGCAGAGATCCAGTGGAAACCAGAGAGCCTGCAGGTGTGGAACAGATGGGTTCCTGGGCACTGTTAAGCAAAATTTATTCTTAAGCTTCAGTCTTTCCATCTTACTCAGTTTTATTTCTACCTTTGTAACAGACATGCATGCTTGTTTGCCCCCTACTCTTTTCTTCCTGTTATAAATCTAGAATGGAGGTGTAAAGACACGTCCCTCTGAGCTCGAATCACGTAGTCACTGTACGGAAACACAGAAATAGTGCTGTACGGCTTCCCTTTCGAAGTGTCCTGAAGGGGACGTAGTACGATCAGCTTTACTTTGATGCGAGCTTTGGAGGTTAGTTAGAATTCTCAGGATGATGTTCGGTACTGTCATCTTCACTTCTGAACAACACTTACAGCATGTGTGTATATTTATTATTAGTAGCAGTATGTATATTATGATTCATTCAGAGTCAGAGGCCTAGAACTTCATGGTAGTGTGACAATGATAGAGAGACATAGAAAAGGACATTCCCTGTCTTTTGATTTTACAGCGACAGCCGCACATCTGCGGCTCCAAGTCCTGGGTCTGATGTCCCATGTCATACAGCCTTCCCGGCAACAGGGACGACATGCACTTTCCTGTAGTTTGTATTCTACCTGAAGTAGTTTCATACGTATCCAAGAAAGGAGGAAGTCGAAGCCAAATTGTAATCTATAAGTAGCTGACAGATGAAGTACATACAGTATTAAGCCTTAATGAATATTTAGCTAAGCAGTTAACATAAAAATTCTGCGTTGTGAGGACTGAATGTACTGGTCTAGTACTGGTTTAATTTCTGCAAAGCCTCGGACATACCAAAGCTGTAACGGATCAGGTGTCTTCCTGTTGTAACTAGCATATTCCCTACACTTCAGCCCCCCTGTCATTTTAGTACATTTCAAGAAGACTGGTCGTTGGCAGTCTGTAAAGTGCTGTGCTTATCTGTCAGCTCTAGTTTGAGGGTTGAAATAAGCTGTGTTTGGATACAATTTGCATAAACTTTTGTGGTGCAAATAATGTTTTTATCAGGCTTGATTTAGTGTAATTAGCTGAGAGGCTTAAGACGGTAGCCATTAAGTTCCAGTTGTGATTTGTACACCGTTCTCTGTGGGTTTTGTATGCATCTGTAAACTGAGACTGGTGTTACCTATTGGCACCCCTTTCCATACCCAGGAGGGGGGCCTAAGGATTGCCATTGAAAGGAAAAATTTTAGTCCTATATATGTTACTGTAATTCCTCAGACTTCTTCCTCCTATTTAAGAAAACAGAAGCCTATTGTCAGTGTGGTTTTTGTATTTTTGTGCTTTGGCCTTTTTAACCAGTTAGCTACTTTGTGGAAAGATTAGCCTCGCTGACAAATATGTATCTTATTTACCGACACACCCTGCACATCACTATAAAATAGCTGCGAGATGTTGTGGAGATTCAGTAACTGCTAGAAGTATTATTAATTCCTGTAGGATGTCAATAGCAGCATGATCCTGACAAGATTTGTCATTGTGCTCTAGGCTGCCTTGTGGTTTAAGTAGCCTCTAACGGAGTAGCACTCGGCGTTTATTTAAACTGTGTGTTAGGTTGTCTCATTGCTCTCTCTCGCTGAACTCTTGCAGTGAGCGGTAAAGGCAAGACGCCGCTGCGGAAGAGGTGTAGTGCCAGCCAGGTGGGCCAGACAAAGCAGTTCCATGCCGAGGAAAGCAGCTGTGAGAAAGGTTGTCAAGTGACAAGTGAGCAGATTAAAGCGGACATGAAGGCAGCAAGTGACATGCCTGAAAGGAACAAAAGCAAAGATTCTTACCCAGGTTGCAGTAACTCTGCAGGATCGACGGGAACATCCAGCTCCTGCAGTGCTGTTTCTCCTAACCCTGACAGTGCACAGACAGCTAATAGCCACTCTGCTGGGACCAGTCCAGCAACCAGAGACGAGTCCAGGCACTGTGTCTGCTCGCCTCGTAAAAGCGAAGGCTCCAGCGAGAGAGAGACTGAGAGCAGCTCTGTTTGTTCCAGATGTTCCTGCTACAAGCCGCAGGACGCGCAGCAGAGGACTAGTGGGTGTTGTGATGGGGAATGTCCATCCACGAGCGGAGCCTGCAGGAACGGACCAAACAGTGCTGGGTCAGGTTTTGCACTTAGGACTCTGCCAAGCTGTGGGCCTCCAGGAGAGACAAGTGGTGAGAGGACTAGTGGGAGTGCCTGTGGGCCTGCCAGAGGGGAGGAGAGCACGGGCTCGCAGCGACGGAGCTGTGAGATGGAGTACAGAGAAGAGTATCCTCGCCGACCGCTAACAAGAGCTAGAAGCAAGCTGTCCCACGTGCCTCTGGTGTCGGAGTCAGGTATGACCTATATGCCTGTATTAAATTCTGAGAAACTGCTGTGCTGGCTTGAGACAGTATTGAGCAACTGCAACACCTACAGATTATACTGAAGTTAAACGTGAAGTTTATTGGCTGATAACTGAAAACTAAGTGGCTTGTCAAAGGGTCAGAATTTTGATGGTACAGAAATGGCTGACTTCACTGCCATAACTAGGTAAAATAGCAGCTCTCTCTAAAAGAGTGCCAGTGACTTTTTTCTCCGTGCAATGTTTCTGTGTGTGTTATCCGTACATACTAAACAGTGTTTGATTTACTCATTTGAAAACCAAATGCAACTTCTTTTGGCAGCTTCTCTCTTCCTGTGAAGGCTGTTATTCATTGAAACATAAGACTGTCTCCCCCATTAAAATTCTCCCTTTAAAAGGAAGAAGACAGCAGGTACGCTCAGATCTTAGCGAGAAGGCAAAAGTTAGTAAGTGATACTTTATCAACCAATAAAGCAAGCCGTAATTATAATTGAGCCAAGCTTGTGCACCTGCATAGTGGCTTCTGCTTCCAAGTGTGTAAGGCGTGGTGATCAAACTTGTTGAAAATTGTCTTTTTATTAAGTAGGTTCATGCTTCACATCATGTAAAACAAACGAAACAAAACAAAATACTGAAGGGCTGGAATGAAGCCAGAAATGTTGGGAGAAAAGAACAGATGTGAGAGGGGAACTTGCTGTTTCTTCCACATATACTTGCTTTCCAAAATAACCATCTTAGTCTGGCACAGCACACTTTATAATTACCTCATGTATCCAGGATTCTTTGCTGAGAATATCTGGCGAGTAAAATGAAACTGAAAAATGAAACACGCTAGTTACAGAACCCTATGCGTTGGAGGTTGAAAAGATTGATAGCAAATTCGTAGCTCTGTTAACATGGAATGATTCAAACACAGTATGTCTTAGCATCTTTGCAGTTTATCTTAATGTTCCCAAGTGTTAACAAAACCTAAATCACCTATGATATTGTTCTGTAGCTAGATGTCTCTCAGATTGAAGAAATGATCTTGCTATTAAATTTAAAATGTCTGTTTTCTACCTTGTTCCATTATGACTAGTAATAGCCTACAAAAGTCAAAAGAAAATATTTCCTCTCTATCCTCATCCATTATGAAAACCTGAAGTGAAGTCAGTCAGATCTAAGTACTAAATTAGGGGGATCTTTCTGAAAGTATCTGTTTTCATGTTTCAGTTGGTAGTCAGGAAAAAGATCTGTCCTGCTCGTGGAGAAAAATGTGCCAGTATTTCCTATATTTAACCTACGCAAGTCAGAACTGTTTTCCCAGCTCCATACAGTTACGTGTATGTATTCATGCACGTATTTTCCTCTTTGAAGCATCAGATACTAGCTGGTGCTGGAGGTAGAATATGAGATGATGTGTCATTTTTATCTTTTAGGCCTGTGTTTAACACACAGGACCGTGAGGCTTCTGCCTGGCTCTTTCAGTGCTTTTCTTCACTAGGATAGGCTATACAACTCGTGAGAGTATAACCTGAAAATGCTTTGTTACAGAGTTGGAAATGTTTTTCCATAAATAGTCTAAAAATGTGCCTTGAGTATGACTGCTTTCTATTATTCTAGCATAAATGACATTGTGGTTTTCGGCTTCTGTAACAAACCTGTATTTCTTAGTAGAAGTATTTTTTTTCTCATAAATTATTTACTCATATTGAACAATGGAACAAGTCAAATATTAAACACAATGAAATTTTAAAAACATTATCACCACAGACTAGTTGGAGAAAGGATGACTCGTGTGTAATTTTGATTTTTATTTTAGTAAAAATGTAAGCCACACTTGTAATAAATGTGGGATTTTTTAAACTTGTTTTAGTTTGCATTTGTAGTGAAGCAAGCTTTTCACATTTCAAAACGCGTGTTATGTTTAAACCTTCTGTAAAGATTTCTTGGCTTTGGGCTGCATCTTGAACAATTCAACGCAAATTGGAAAGTTTTTCATATAATGTAGCTAGGAAGTGTTTCACTGTCTGTAGATACTCTAGGAACTGTCAAAAAAAATTCCCTGGGATGATGATTCACGGGTGCTACAAGTTGAGCACTTGTAATGCTGCATCTTCCAACCTGTGGATCCCCTAAAGCAGCAGCCTGAATTCTGGAGCTCATAGGCCCACTGAGTGTCACATGTTAATTAATAGTTCACTTGTATCGGTGGAATTTGATGATGTTAAGTAGGAAAAGAGGTATTTTTTAATGTTAGTGGTAGTATAGCATGGAGTAGTTCACATATAGTCTCTAATATTTTGCACTTCTATCTTGATTGTGAATCTTTGTGAAGATGCCATATGTTTTAACAAAAAAGTCAAAGGAAGCTTAATTTTAGTAAAATAATTTCTCATTTTGATCTGTTAATTACAGAAAATCAATTCTAGAACATTTTTTCTTTTTACTCTAGGAAGTAAGGGTGGCCATCTATCATCATTTCTTTTCTCAAAGCCTCATCTTTTAAATCAAACACGAATTTGATGTTGCTGGGGCATGAAATGGAGTAAGAAGCAGTTTGGGAACATCAGATTGTTTTATACCGGGAATCCTTTGCAATATTAGGAAAAACTGAGTAGCAGTTATAAAGAGCAGACTTTCAAGTAGTTTGAGATTATTTCTACCATTGAAAACATTAAAGCCATTTTGGTTCTTGTATTTGCCAAGAATGTTCTGTTTGCTGCAGGGAACCAAACGTAACCTAACAGTTCATCTTCTGTTCTTGTCTTGGCTCCGCGTCTTTCTGTGATGTTGAACTTGTAGGTGCAGCCTTCCCGTGGCTTCATCTATGAACAGCCCACCCCCCCTGCCCCAGGTTATCTAGTATGAATGATTCCGAGCAGCAAACCTGAAAGTGGTTTTTGTGCAAGGAAGAGAGATAGTTGTTTTCAAGCCAGACTGGTATTTTGATCTGCATACATAAGAAATGTGTGGTCTTATTGGACACATTTTCAGCTAGGGAATGCCTCTGTTGTTCTACTGAAATGTAAACAGCAGAAAGATTCTTCCGGTTTTCTGTTTCCAGAGGTGGCCAAGCCAAAGCCACGGCAAACCACAAAGCGGAAAAGGACAGCTGACAAGTCCACAAGCACAAGTGACCCGGTTATTGAAGATGATCATGTTCAAGTAAGGTCTTTTTCCACACCTGCTGCAGGTGTATCAGCTGGGGATGCTCAGGAACAGTGATGGAATTACACAAGCTTATCTTCTGTGTAGAGCCAGCTGAGTTATAACTGATGTTGCTGCTCTCTTTGGTCTTAACCATATACAGGAAATTTCTGTGTTAGGTGCATTGATACGTGGACTAGCCTGAGAAGAACAAAGTGTAAGCTAAAGCTAAACTTGAAGTTTGTCGGGTACTTATGGCTGTAGTGCTACGTGAAGTCCTGCCTTTCCACAGTGTCCTTCTTGATGGACAGGGAAAAAATTTATTCTCTGGCATTTATCTTTGAAACAACAGCATAGGCTACTGCTGTTAAAAGAAACATGGGAGGTGTAATTACCTCTGGTCACAGCCACGCGGCTGTTAGTTTGCAGGCTGGAGGTTCTCTTAGTGTATTAATAACAAGAGTTAATTCTTCTGCAGTGAAGATCAGTCGTGGGAGGAGAAAGCGCAAGGTCTGACTTGGTGTGTTGAGGCTGTTTACTCAAGGCTCTTGTTCTAGCCGAGCGTGAGATTGCTTCAGAGGGTGACTCTGAACAGCTGACTTAAGCTTCTCTTCTGAGCTCTGCTGTAGAGGAACCCGCCTGTGTTTATTTTCCCCTCTCTGTCTGGTGAAGAACTTGGCCTCACTAACTTAAGATAGTTGTGGTGAATGTGTCCCGTAATATTTTTCTGGTTGGTTACTAGGATGCACTACAGCTTTTGTGATTAGCATTAAAGATATTTTTGGGTGCATGATTTTTCTTCTTAAAATATGCCATTTTGGAAGAACAGTATTGTGATTTTGTTAAAATTTTTTTAACTGTCTGTGGTTACAAGGAACAGCTTAAATTGCTGGAACTGAAAGATCCGACTGCCGAATGCTTCTTTTGTCTCTTTACATGTGTTTACTTTGTTTTAATAGAACTCTGTTTGGTTGTCTTTGTGTAATTGGTCAGCTTCAGCCTTGGGCTGCTAAATCTTGCTAGAATTTTTGGTGATAAAAGTTTGAAAAATTAAGATTAAAACCGCAAAAGATTCTTTGTTATTACATTTTCCCTGTGCTCACGCTATTGGAAATGATTCTGCTTATATGTTTTCTTGAGCTTGATGCGTACTTTATTTTTCTAACACTGACAGTGGACATAGAGAATTAAATATTATGCATATAACCTTCAGCCCTCTGTGTGAGGTTTTCCTCTGAGATAGTGCTGGTAAAATCCATTGGTATGGGGAGTTCAAACCGTGATTCTTTGCCATACCTGCCTTCTGTGTTTAAACAAGAACTGCTGTCCAGAATGGCTATTTTTGTCATTGTGGTTGAAAAGTAGAAATTGAATGGTAGAGGGTTTGAAGTTCGGGAGAGATGATACTTAAGTTCTCTGTGATAGAAATGGTGCTTTCTGATATGACCCCTCCTTTAATCTTACGAGGTTGTTCTTTTGCGTTTTGTGATGTTGCTGATCAGCAGGAAGTCTTTTTATCTCACCGCCATCGGTAGCCTTCGTTATCTCAAATACCTGTACTAACAAAAGCTGTATTATATTGATTAGTATCCAGTTAAGATCCTTCTGTATCTGGCAGTATCTTTTAAAATTCAGTTTGTTTTATTTTTTTCTTTGTTTTTATCCTGTCATAGATTTTTTTTTTTTTTTTTTAAATTTTCACCAGGTACTGACTTTGAAATCCAAAAACCTTGTTGGAATCACCTTGACCAATTGCGGTATAACAGATTTGGTACTGAAAGACTGCCCCAAAATGATGTTCATACATGGTATGTAGTTAATGTCATATGTACCTCCTCCATCTGGCATTATGAGAAATTTCTGAGGGAATTAAAGTCAGTTCACTGCTTATTTTGTATTCATCAGCTGCTTTGCTGCAAGTCAGACTGATGCTTAGGATACGCAAATATTACTGCTTCTCTATTTGAATGCCTCTTCCCTTATAAGCCATAACAGGTTTAATAAAGATTAATATCTGAAAACCAACAGATGAAATTATATGACAGTTAGGAAGATGAGATGTTTATTGAAGAGTGATAATACAGTAATTGGGAGTTGATGAAATGAGTTTGACTACCTCGTTTTTTCTCTCATTTCTTCATGCTTTCATAGATTATTTAACTGACATGATGATACTTTTCTCCTTGACATGATAAAGATCTGTTTTAAATTATGACACTTAAGCTGCATTAGATTCACATGCCAGGGTGTGTGACTAGTCCTATATGGAAGCAGTGGGTCATTTATTGTTTTCTGCAACACCTACACCAAATAACACGTTTTCTTCTGAAATTAGGTATCTCTACTTAGCAGAGAATGAAGCAATTATTTCTTTATTTATTCCAGAATACTTCTCAGTATGTACATTAATTTTTAACTAAATTTTGATTACATGAGCAGGGTTACTAGAAAGGAAATAGCTTTATTTTTAGATTGTGTGGATTTACAACACTCTGTATTTGATCTGATTTTGAAGTCAGTGGTTTTCAATTTCAAACCATTCTGGGAGCTTTGTGAAAGGAAACAAAGGGAGGAAAAGGTTATTGTTAGGTAAAATTTGACATAACCTTTTAAAAAGACTCTTCTTACACATTCACAATGTAGAAGTTTGACCATAACATGGAAGAAATGAACAGCTAGTCTATTGCTTTGATCAGCTATCCAAACAACTTTAATAATAGTCTGTTACATTATTTGTTTACCTTCTTCGGAAACAATCGGCTTTGAAAATCTCTGACAGGAGGCTCCCAAGGTATTTTCAGTATTATATTTCTTCTAATAATTTTGTTTGCTTGTTTATAGCTACAAGGTGCCGTGTATTGAAACACTTAAAAGTAGAAAATGCACCAGTTGTCAATCGTTTTGACTATGCCCAGTGCAAGAAGTTAAACATGGATCAGGTTCTGGATCAGATTCTTAGGATGCCCCCGGAAAGAAATCGGATCATTTATCTTCGTCCAATGCAGCAGGTACGCAACCAACTTTCATTTAATCGTGAACAGATCTGGAGTTCTGCCTGTATTCTTTCACCACTCTTGGCTTTGTGTGTTCTTCAGTTAGTGCCAGAAATGTAAATGATATAATAACACAGCTCAGAGAAACTTTTTTATTAAACCTTCATCCCGTCAAGGCTTTTATTGCAGAATCTGGAACTTGGGTGATAGGGAATTTTAAGACTTAATGCTACCATCTCCAGTATTCACTGCGTTGGCAGTTACTGTAAAAAATTATGATGTATTGAATTTATTCCAGACTGAGTAGGTAAAAGTAATTGTAAGAACCTAGGTGCTAGTAAGTCAGCTTGTAGTTCTGTATAAGCAGAAGGATAACATCAGCATAGGTATCTGAAATCTTTAAACATCCTATTAGATTTAGTAACAGCAGTTAGTGTTTTGAATACTACTGTGCTGAAAGCTGCGTCCTCTTTTGATGCTAAACAGTGTTGCAAGACAGCTGTGGTGCTGGGAAGCCACCCTTTCCTCCCCCAGATTACGTGTAGGAGATGTAAGCACTGACATTTACTGAGTTGCTGAAGTCATTTGATAGGTAAATAAGAGGGCTTAATTTAGGATCTGGAATGTTTTTTGACTTTTATCACTCTTAACCAGAGCATTCTGTATTATACTGAGATGCTGCATCTCTCGTGTAAAGTAATGCTTTTTCTGGCTTAGTTTGCCTGACCAGCGAGGGAAGGCTCATTTGATATAAAAGCCAGCTTTTTGTTGAAACCAGATCCCTTGCTTTAGCTCTTGGAAGACAGTGGTAAGACTATTAGGAAAAAAAAAAAACCCACCAACCAAAAAACAACCCCTCCCCGTAAACCAGAGACAAATTCTGAGGAAGTGAATGTAGTTTAGACCATTATGTAATTTTATGAAAGTTTACTTACATATTGGAGTTGTGAAACACATCAGAAAATACACACTTCCCATCAAATTCCACTACTTGAGAAGACTCATTGGCAAAGCAGCGCTAGGAAAGTTTTACTTCAGTTAATCATGTATTTGGTTATGTATACTGTTAAAATTTCTTTTCACTGGACATGGGGGACTTGGTAGATGTCTGCTCTTGCCTCTGAAATCGCATCTCTTAGTTTCTCTTGGTTACAAGTCTTTGTTTGCTGCCTTTCACAGGTTGACACATTGACTCTCGAGCAAAAGATATTTAGCGGCCCTTATCCGTACCACATTTGCATAATTCACGAATTCAGTAACCCACCTAATGTCCGCAATAAGGTGCGCGTTCGGAGCTGGATGGACACAATAGCAAATATCAACCAGTGAGTACTTGCCCCTCAGTAACTTTACAGAAAAAGTATTCAGTCCTGATTCGGCAGCTACAGCTTCAGTCAAGCTGCAGACTTGCTGTATTCCGTTAGCCAAATTAAAAAAGTGGTTTGTTGACTAGCAGAGGTTGAATTCTAGATAGTGCAATGTAGAATTTCAATGTCAAGATGTATCTAATAGAAAATGTAGATCAAATAAACCTAACCATATGAAAAATTCTGTAAAATTCTCCAGTTCTGTCCTATCCAGCAGTAATGCAACTGAAGTCATCAGGATGGCTTGAGAAATATAACAAAACCTGAAAACAAGTTTCTTTTTTAATAAAAGGGAAAGGCTGATTTACTACAAGAAATAATGTTAGTTTCTGGGGAAGATTATGTGCAATCACTGTCGGGTCCTTACTGAGGAGCAAAAATTCCCAGCAGCAGGGAATTGTATACAGTGGCTCGCAGACAACTGTTCTAAACCGGTGTTTCTGTTGTCCTGATTTTTCACTAAAATGACTCCAAGAACAAATTTACTTTTGAAGTTTTGTTTAGTTGTGTCTATTGTTGGATTGTTCCTTACAGATAGAAAGCTATGCTTAAAAGGTAGCTTAACTGGTTTCTCATGTAAACTGTGCGTATTCTCTGTGGTTAGTCTCAGAAGTGAAGGGGCTGCACACTGAGTTGGTGTGGGGGTCTCAGAGGGGTGTTTCTGTGGATTCAGGCTCATTAAAGGAAAGGTTGCGTAACAGGATTTCCCATTTGGTTTTCCTCCTTGCTGCCCTCACGTTTCCTGTCACTACTGGCTGTAATCTCTTCCTCCTCTCTAGAGAGCTTATTAAATATGAGTTCTTCCCTGAAGCGACACGAACTGATGAGGACCTGAAGAAATACACTAAGTACCCTTGGGGACGAGATATTTACACTCTAGAAGGTGAGTGTTTATAGAGAGCTGAAAGCTGATGAGTGATCGCTCTCTTGCTCATGTAAGTAACTTTGCATCAAGTTACAAGAGACGTGAACAAAAACTTTTGCGAGGGAAGTGGAGGACCTTTGGCACGGAGTGGGGGTATTGAAGTGAGGAGGTGCTTTTCCTGCATTACAGTGACTGATCTGTGTGGTGTCAGCGATGAGAAGCGCTGATGCTGCAGGAGGGACATTGTCCTCTTTGTACCCTCGTCCTGTCTGTCTTCTAGGCATTGTGGATGGTGCTCCTTACTCCATGATTACTGACTTCCCATGGCTGAGATCACTGAGAACAGCAGAGCCCAACAGCTATGCTAGATACGACTTTGAGGATGATGAGAGAAGTGAGTAATCTTTTTTGAAGTGTTCAAAGAACTTTAACTTGTTGCTTGGTCCCAAGCTGCCAATGCATTCCTTTATTTTTCAGTTTTCTAATTCTTGTACTATTTTTGGTAGGCTACAGATAGCTACTCAATGAGGTGGGGGTCCAGCACAGGAGAGGGCCATAGTACTACAACAGTGTATTGACCAGCCAGAGACCTCTAATAGTGGCAAAATCAGGGAGTGAATCTGGTGCTTAGCCTAAAAATGTGAGAAGCTTGTTGTATCCAGAAGACTGAGTGCATTTAAAACACATAAAACGAATGTTGTGATGCGTAGTCCCAGCAATTCATGTTTTGTGGAGTTTACTGGCATTACTGCTGAAAGCTCTGCTGGACTACTGCCTCTGGCTTTGCTTTATAAAAGGTTGTTAAGGTAGGCTGAAGAGAGTCTGGCAGAGAAAAGTGAGGCTCACAGAAACTTGGGAGAAAAGAGGAAAGAACCGGAGCTGAAAACTCTGGAACAGAGATGATGTGGGTTAGAATTTAGGGTATATATGTCTCTGTCTATTTAGGAGCTTGTCTTATAAAATACTATAGTGGACAGTTCCTCAATTAAGAACCTTGCTTGTCAGCAGGGAAAAATACATTCTTCCACTACCTAATTAGGAAGATCTTGGAATCTCCTTCATTAGAGGTATTTTTAATTGACATAATTTTGGGTATTCTTATCTAGCTCTAGTTCAAGGAGATGAAGCTCAAGAAGATGAGGAAGAAATCATTGTTGGCTATACCTTTCTCTGATGATTTTTTTTTAGTTTTATTTTATTTGAAACTGATTCATAGACTTAATGCTTGTAGTTCAGTGTATAGTCTGAATTATAAAAAGGTGGTACGTATTTGATTTTGAAAGAGTAGTTGGATTAAACATGAAGTTAAAGCCATAAGAAATATAGACTGCTGCTTTATCCTTAACTGCTCTCGTTTATAAAACATTTAAGGGATCACTGAAATGGATAACCTGAAAGCATGTCAGGTAAGTCTCTGGAGGAAGGCTTTGTTATGCACTGGGATTCCCTTCGCTCACAGACATATGGACTTTGCATGCGTTAAACAAGTATTGGAGCTGTCTAAAGGTTTTAATCTGGGGAAGGCAGAATACCATTTCTGCTTGAATGTTATTCCTTAAATGTGGTTGCTCAGTGGAAGACTTTTCCGTTTGCTTTGTCTTCCAAGATTATCTCATTTAATGCAAAACGGATTCACTTGTTAATTTCTTTATAGGAGAGATTGTAGTTTTTATTCTTCCGTGCCTTCCACAGCTACTATTTATGCACCCCGAAGGAAAGGACAGTTGTCTGCAGACATCTGTATGGAAACGATAGGGGAAGAGATCTCTGAACTGCGCCAGATGAAGAAAGGCGTATTCCAGCGGGTGGTGGCTATCTTCATCCACTACTGTGACGTCAACGGCGAGCCGGTGGAGGACGATTACATTTGAGTGGATACCCTCCCTGACCTGTCATCTCGTCCTAAATTCCGATGGCCACTGCTGGCCAAGAACGCAGGTGGATTCTTTCTGAATGCAAAGCATTTTCTTGAAACACACACTTTGCGTTGCTCTCACACAGTTTGGAAAAGAGTATGTAGTAAATGTATAATGAAAAGTAAAAATTGTATACTAAGATTTGTACATAGAGGAAACAAGAAAAACTTCCTAACTGAGACTTTATTTCATATGTTTATACAGTTTAATTTAAATTCCATTTTAATGAAGGCAAATAATTAGGAACAGGGAATAATATTTGAATTTTTGAGCCCACACAGTTCATAGCAGAATTTTTTTTCCTATAAACAAAATCCCATTTGCTGTGTTCAAAAGAGTCATCAGAGTCTCTTTTAATCTGTGCCTTTTTCTTGAGCATTTAAGAGTCCGGTCTGAGTAAACCTGTTGAGCACAATGTTTGTGTCTTGTGTGCATTTTTCAAAGAGAGAAATATTCTACAGCTGTTGCAAAGAAGGGCAAAAGCAGAAAAAAAGTAGCAAAGCTGGCGACCTCTGTCTAGAGTTCTGTGGTAGTTTTGAGAGTTCACTGAAGACATTCTTTGGGAAAGAAAATAAAACACATTTAGCACCTTGGAAGCAAGATATGTTCTAAAGCATTTTGTACCATTAGATTTCATTTTAATAGCGTGCTGGATTCTGTAATGTGAAAAATAAGTTGACAATTGTTGGTTGCACTCTTTAACACAAATCTGCTCATACCAACTGGCTGAAAGCTGAATTTTCCCTGAAGACAAGCAGGAAGAGTGGTGTGTAATGGCTTAGCTGTAGCTGTGCCGGTGCAGGATCCGTCTGACTCAACCAGTGAGCTTTCAGGCTGATTGGCGCTCACTCATGAATGCAGATTTTCCATACGGTCAGTAAATAGTGCTGCTCTCTGCCCCCGAATCCTTGGTTTTGTTGTATGTAGAAGATGCCTCTGGCTGCCCAGGGTACCCGCAGATGTTTTGTGTACACGTCCAGCATTGGCTGCAGGTCAGTACACAGCTGTGAAAATGCACAAGTTGGTGTCAAACTAGCTGGCTTGCGTGCTGTCAGCAGCGTGCCCTGTGGGGCTGGGAGCCCTCTGAAAGGGGATGCGCTGTGGAAGCGTGTCCGCACGCGGCTGCGCCCGGGCCCCTTCAGGTGGGCCGCACGTTCTTGCTTTTGTAAAGTTGCAGAGTTACCAGCCTGACAAATGGCAGTTTGCTGACTTGCTGTGGTAAAAGCCATAGGGCAGATTAGTTTACACCATTACATGATTTTACACATTATTGTTAATGATTTAAATTCTTTGAACTTTGGTATGAATGTGACTGATGGGGATTTCCATGACGTTGAGCTCTGTGGAACTGAAGAGGCCGGCGTCGGTTTCCTCTGCATCTGTCCTGCTGTGGAAAGTCTTGGGGTGATGTGGAACGAGAAACAAATCAGGTAAGAGGAAGAGAAAGGTGCCTGATGGAAGCAGCGACAGGTTTGGTACAGCTGCATTTTCTCACGTGTGCTCTCTAACTGGAGGTGGAGTGCAAAACACCAGGTAATGCTGTTAAATTTGCTTCAATGCAGGATCAAAGTTAATGGTTTTGTTATAACAAATATATTTAACCGTAGATAGTATATTCAATGACATTCAGACAAAATGTAATTTTCCTGAAAGTGTCTCGAGTAATCCAAGTCATCGATTCAGTCGTGTTTACCATTTTAATACAGCGCGTACAGGAAAATGTTGCCGCGTTTCTGGAGTACCAGATCTCCATCTGGTATCGCTAACTTCAGCCTGGTGAAGAAGTATTTATACAAATAATGTGCTTATTTACATTCAATATTTCTTTCTGTAAGCAATTGAACCTTCCGGTAGTTTCAACCTCTTAAACATTACCTCTGTTTTACACATAGTAGTAATGTAGTGGTGAAATTTATCATGTGCGCCTCGTGAGAGCGCTGGGTGATGGAGACTGTGTCTGGGACCTGGCCAGGGAACCTGCTCGCGCCGGAATTCAGCGGCTGCAGCTGAGGAGAGGAGCAAAGCACTGAAAAGAATCATTTCCCTGCTCAGCCTTCGTTAGTGTGGAAAAAAAAAAAGGTGAGAGGAAATGAATAGTACAGTCTGGTGCCGCTGTACGTGTGGTATATGTACTACCCGAGCGGAGCGGAGCGGGTGCAGTTGTGCCAGCAGCAGCTGTGGTACCAGCAGCGATCTGCCGGTCTCGGGCCTGCGGGTGTCCTGCTGCTGGCGGCCGAGCTCCCCCCGCACGGGCCCTGCACCGGGTGCCCGGGCCGCACGGGCCCCGTCCGCGTCCCGCCGTGAAGAACGCGCAGTTCCCGTTGTGCGGCTCTCGGGTTTCTGCTGTTGCGCATCCTTCGGCTCTGGGCGGGCGCCAGGGGGCGCTGCCCGCCAGGGGGCGCTGCCCGCCAGGGGGCGCTGCCCGCCAGGGGGCGCTGCCCGCCAGGGGGCGCTGCCCGCCAGGGGGCGCTGCCCGCCAGGGCTACTCGTGCCTCTCCACGGCCCCCGGGCAGGCGCGTCCCCGCCCCGCGGGACCCTCTCTCTACGGGGGGAGGGGGTCGGGGCGGGTGGGGGCAGGGCCCAGTCTTGCAGGCAGTGCCCGGGGGGGTTGTTTCGGGAGCCCTCTCTATGTAAATCGGTATCTCCCGCACAGCTCCAGAGAGCAGCCTGCCAGTGCCTGAGGGGCCGAGAGGAAGGATGGAGAGGGGCTTTTCGCAGGGGGTGCAGGGATAGGACAAGGGGGAACGGCTCTGAACTAACAGAGGGCAGATTGAGATCAGATATTGGGAAGAAATTCTTCCCCGTGAGGGTGGTGAGGCCCTGGCCCAGGCTGCCCAGAGAAACTGTGGCTGCCTCCTCTCTGTCAGGGCTCACGGCCAGGTTGGACGGGGCTGTGAGCAGCCTGGGCTGGTGGGAGATGTCCCTGCTCATGGCAGGGGGGTTGGGACCAGATGATCTTTAAGGTCCCTTCCAACCCAAACCATTCTATGATTCTATGATTCTGTTTTGTGGAATGCTGGTATGCATTTTTTGACCGCTCAGGGGAAGCTGAGGCCTGGAATGAAGTCGTTTACAGCCAAGTATTGTTCTCTTTAGTTAAAGTGGAATTTGACTTTTTTCTTTATTTCTGAAGCAGCTTTCACTTCCTTGCGTGAGATGCAACTCTTCTTCATGACACGGCTTCAGAACCTCTTCTGGAGCGAAGATCAGCAGCGAACGGCCAATGTAAATACATAAATACCCATCTGTGAGAGCTCCAGCGAAACCAAGTCCAAATCAGTCGCTTCCTTTCCTTTTTTTGGTGCTCAGGCAACTTGACTCCAGGAGTCCAAAGGTGCAGTAGAGCGTACTTGGACATTTAAAAGTATGATGTGTTGTACTGTGCCAAGTGTCCTGCCCGCCACAGAGTGTTTGAACAATCTCCTTCAAGACAGGCTGACGTACTACCTAGACAAGGTGGTGCTCTACCTCCATTTCATGTTCGTGAGTCCTACCTCTATCTCTAAAAGATCCTATTTACAGTTTGGAAAACTGTCGCCACACTTACAGAAGTGGACGTAGAGATGCTAGACTGGAGAAATCCTGGTCTGCAGCCTTCAGGTTGTAAAGGGGTGTGATCGATCGTGTCTGAGCTTCCCCTGTCTCCCCATTTCGTCTCCTTTGTGGGCAGTCTGTTACTGGATTGCCGTGTCAGGCCCTGGCAGACAAGGCGGCTGAGGGACTCTTCTGTGCAGCTTTCCAGCTGGGCTTTCAGCTTTACTGTGCTCACGTGTGGCAGCTTTGGAATGAACAGTGAAATCCATTTACAGCCCACTTAACGAGCGGGGATATTTACATCTGGATACCTAAGCAAGCTGTTTGCTGGAGTTCAAAGGCAGCTCTTCAAACATTAAATCTGATAGGCAAGGAAGACAACAAAGAAAACTCTGATATGACGGATTAATTTCTGTCCCCAGCTTCCTTCGTGTGTTTTGCACACGCGTGGCTTCAGGGGAAGAATTAAACGGGAAGGATTATCTTCCCTAGGTTAGCTCTGACTTTAGTCAGTCCTCGCTCGACAACGCGCTTCCTGGGTGGGTCATACCGTGGCTGGACTGGCATGCCACGAGTCATTGCAACAATGCTGTAGACTCTCCTTTATGTTTTCTGGTTTTTACAGATAGAGGGATGCCCTTGAGTAGGGCTGGATTTAGAGATGAGTGATACGAAGATGACCGCTGGTACGGTTTGACAGCCGTTTCAGATACTCGTTATGTCAGGAGCCCTATTTGGTGGGTGGGATTCAGCTGTCAGGAGTATGAAAACAGGTTCATTACTGAGGCTGCCAGCAAAGGATTTAGTTCTGACGCTCTGCCTGGATCACGGCCTGACTGAAACATGGCCCATGGCAGCTGGAGGTGCTCATCTGGGGCCTCCCTCATCTTGACATGGAAGAAAGCTTCAAGGAAGTCAAGTGTGCCACTTAGCAAGAAAATATATTGTCCTCTTGTCCCAGAGGACCAAGAAGCCCCCTTCACAGCGTCTCCTAGAGAGTACGGACCTTGGCACTGCAGCTGTTACGGAAGGAACATCAGCCAGCATTGTGTTCCCATTCTGTCGTGGTCCAGGAAAGATATTTAGAGTTTCTCTGGGGGTTGTTAACGAGTGATTTCAGGAGCTTCAGAAGATCAATGAAAATCATTTAAAAAATGACAGAATTCTGTAAATTGTCAAACAATGTGTGCTAAAATAATGTTAAGCTCTTCTGCCAGATCTGTGAAAGCCTTTCAGTAATAAGCATATATTTGACAGGAAATCTACTAGATTTGCTAATACCATTGGCAATTTCAGTTCAGTTGAACAGCAGTAGTAGAACTTAGTTATTGGGTGAATTCTAGTTAAATTTATATCCAGTTGTTTAATTAAGTGAGAAAGTTCCTGTGATAAGCTGTCTTTGTAAGATGTTGAGTGAGTATGTGATTATTTTGGATTCGGAAAGACTTAAGCTATCCAAACATTGAAAGAACTAAAAGCTTCTGTATATTTTTATTGAGTTCACATTAGCAGAAAAGAACAACAGGTTTATTGCCTTTTGGCATGATAGCACTCGGAGATGGCTCAGGAAGTCTAGTGCAGAGAAAAAGACTGGATCCCAAACTGCTGAAGGATTTACAGTTGACAGTTCCAGAATGAAAATGCTCTCCTTGGCTTTAGCATTTACGAAGACGGGTGAGGAAAACTCTTTAGAGTGACTCAGAGTCTGCCGTATGTGGGCTGCCTGCTCCAAGAAACCATCATTTTACTGGCATTGTTATGTATTTTTCATCTGTGCCAGGAATTAAATGGACACGATTTGGACCCAACTGGTTAGTTCTGTTGCACACTATTAAGTCAGGCTGACGCCAATAAATACCTTAAATACCTTTTGATTTTTCCTCATCTTTGCAGAGCAGAGCCGTTTTTGGGTGCGTTCCATTCTAAAAGCCACAATCCTATTGTCAGATGATCTTTAGGTTGGAAATATTTGTTAGTAATACCTAAATTGAGAGATATTTTGAGATGCACAAAAGCATTTAAGTACAACTAATACACAATTACTGATTAGTCACAGAGCTCTTGATCCCATTTAGGGGATGGCAGGAGAAGACAGGGTAAAATAAAAGCCATTTTGAAGTGTGCTGAAGTCGAAGGTGAGGTATCATTTAGCTTTCTCAGCTCTGACTCGTATTCAAGTTTTTCAGCACATTTCCAACATACGTTCTCCCTGAAGTGTCCTTTGTAATAACAAGATGCTCATGGAGGACCAGGGCTGGCGACCAGGAGGAGACTCTCTGGAGCTAGGGATTTGTGCTGCTCAAAATCAAGATGACCCTGGTAATGGTTTTCCTTGCCCATGTGAGTCCGTTTCGATTGCACTCATTCCGTAAGCTAGGCCAGCATCGCCGGCACCCGCGAACCCGGGGCTCCTTCAGGCGGGTGTGTTAGGCTGAGGTGTGGGCTCCTATGATTGCAAGTAAACCATAACCAGTAACGAATTAAACTTATTAACACAACAGTGTCTCTGTAAGCATGCTGCCTGTGCCCCATGCAGAGAACAGAGCACTGAGAAGGTTTTCGGGGTGCCCGCATCCTGTGCACGTGCACACTGCGTGCATGGCCTCTCCTTGAAGCACGCGCTTTTCTATCGACGTCGGGGAGGATTTTAGCCCTCGAACAAGCTGGATGCGGAAAACATAGATTGGAGCCAGGCACGGTGTGGGTGAGCGGCGAGTAAGGGCTTCCCACGCGTCTCCACGAATAAACACCCCTCAGCTCCAGCCCTGCCAGTGCCTCCGTCCGCACCGCCAGAGCCTTCTCGGCTCCGCTGCCGGACTGCGGCTGGGGCTGGCCTCAAAGGCAGCGAGCTGCCGGGTGACGCGGGTACAAGCGACCACCTTCATCCCTGAGCCGCGCTGGTAAGTGCTCTCACTTCTTACGGTGCTGGGACGGGCATTGGACCCCGCAACAGGAGCAGGCTGCGTATTACATTTCTGAACTAAATGGAAAGGGTTTTGAGAATTTATTGGAAGCATTTTTCTAATTCTTCTGCCGAGATACTGTTTCTCTTAGTTTTTCATTGTCCTCTCCAAGACTGAAAACTGGAACTGTGTTCAGTGTTGAAAGAACTGTGAAGGATAAATGTGGAAGGGACGCTTCCCCGTAAGGGTTCATCTCTCTGCGTGGTGTTTAGGAGCGTGACCTGCTCGTACACTTGGGCTGCAGCCATATCTCTACACATCGTGCTGACCAACGCAGCTGCTGACTGCCTCAAGCACTGACATCTACAGAGCGTGTGTCATCTCGTTATTGCTTCACATCCCCCCAGACGGCAGATCATCAGCTAATGAAAGCGTGTGGCCTCTTCTGCACTCTTCCTTGGAGCTCCTGTTTTGTGAACACAGCTTCCCACTGGTGACATGTTGATTGCCTCTGAGTTTTACTCTGCAGCACGACTGCGGCTGGGCTTCTGTCTGAGGGAACGGAGTATCCGAGACACGGGAAGGCGCTCGGTGGGAAGGGTGGCTCTCCGCACGGCGTCGTGCGCCCCGACACCAGCTAGGGCCCGCTTCAAGCCGGGTGGCCCACAGGCTTCGTGCTAGGCTGGGTTCTCAGTCTGCTGCTGGTAGTCAGCCTGTTGCTCCGCTTCCCTCTTCCGGCACAAGTCACCTCTGTGCATCTTTGGATTTGCTTGTCTGGGCATGTGCCCTGCTAACGAATGTCATCCAGAATCTCAGAAATGCTTCTGGAGCCTAGAAAAATACAGAAATATGGCAACACAACTGTGTTGACAGATCAGCCTCCTGAAGACAGTTTAGCAAAGGCCCAGCCAGCCAATTTCTTAATAGCTAGCTGTTCCGCTAGAACGTTGTCTCTGGCGAGGAAAAGTGTAACCGGTTGTGATCCAAGAAAACAGCTACAGCAGGCATCGCGCTCAACACTTCTGAGGCTTACTGCCTTCAAAAAAATGTGTTCCCAGACCATAAACGTGGTGGTAAGTTGCTGACGAGTACTAGGATATTTATGTGAAGAAATAAATATATGGTTATTAGAGTGAATCTGTGAGAGATGGTGGGAAAGAGATGGGAAGGAAGGAAGGAGCATCCTTTTTCAGTCAGATTCACTGGGAAGCTCAGAGGAACAGAACCGCACAAAATTGTACCCGAGTCCCCATTTGCAAATGTCCGTCTTGAGCATGGTGCCCATAGCAGTGACATCTCTCCACGTAGACAGGGAGGGAGGAGGGGGACACAGCACAGGTAAGAGAGAAAGAGGGCTCAGTAACAGTCTAAGCAAAAGTGTGGGGAGAAGGAGAGAGAGTGGACGAGAACTTGGTGCAGGAGGCAGAATTGTTCTGGTAGATAAACATAAGGAGCTTGTGTTATAACCCAAGGGCTCATCAGTACCTTCAAAGCAGTGGGGCCGGGTTGTCCCTTGCTGTTAGAGCTGCTCAAGGATACTGCGAGGCAGGTCGGAAGTATTACTTGGTAGCGTCTCACATTTTGAGTGAAAACAGCACAAGAAATGAGCATGAGCTGAAGTTTACTGCAATATACGTAGAGGATTTTTTTTAATTTTTGGAAACAGCCGATGCGTTACACCATATCAGCACAGGCAAGGACTCTGACACCGCTAGCCAAAATGGTCGATGGGCAGATGAGCTCGGAGGCTACAGGAGCAGCTGCCTTTCGCAAAGGAAATCAAGTACGGGTCCTTTCCGTGAGACAGCTGCTTTTCCACAGGAATTCTAACATTATTGGTGATGAACAATGTCATTTGCTGAGTTCACAAAAGCATGGCTGAGATTATTGACTTATTAAGCAGGAGCTGCCAGGTGGTTCATGACAGGTTTCCCGAGTCCAACAAGCAAGTAGCTAGAGGTGACACGGGACACGGACGATTCGTGTTTGGTATTTCATTGAAATACGGTGTTTGGAATTGGAGCCTTTTTTCCAGTCAGGGCTGTTGACCATTTTGGCTAGGGAGCTACTGATCCCATTGATAGAGCCTTCTGAACATTGCTCATGAGTAAAAGTACGTTTTAAATTAAGGAGAGATATATTATTAAAGCACATAAAAATATAGGAGAAAACAACACTTCAGGGACAACAGCGGAAACAAAGAACACCATCATTATATCGTTCCCATGCTGCTGGTTCCGTGTCACTCCGAGAAATTTCACACCAATGTTCTGATGCCTTTTAATGGGGTCAGAGAAAAGCTTTTCTAGGATTTCTTTAAGAAATTTGATACTTGAGGTGAAACCAAGACAACCTGTTCTGCAGTCTTGCATACCCAACTCCAGACAAAAACCCATGCCGGCAGTTCCACAAAGGTGTAGATCATATGACTGAAGCAGCACTGGATGGATTTTTCCCAAAACTTTCAATAATGGCCTATTTTTTTCACCCACTGCTCTGTTTTGGTGTTAACAATAGAGTTGAACTGATCACAGGTTCTTCTGGAAACACAACCCTGTAAAAACAGGTCATTGCCGGACTGTTCCCAGTGATGAACCAGGAACTGGCTCGAACCATCTCGCCCTCCCTTCCCAGACAGCTCGCGCGCTTCCCACCGGCACCTGTCGCCGCAGACACCAGTCCTCCGTCGCTCTCGAACTGCTGGCCATTTTCTGCGTTGGTAAGTGTCTGCCTGCTTCTAATTCGGGCTGTTTCTGCCCAGCATCCTTTTGAATCCTAAAGGAAGATGATGTGAAGCTTTATCAGTGACTTTTACGTGGAAGAGGTGTTTAAAGAAGTCAGACACCGTGGTAAGGAAGCCAGCTGTTCGTATCATGCACAAATTTTTTTTCCTACTGAGCAACATTTTTGTTTGTTCAAAGCAGGATTTGTTTTTTTGTTTACAGTAAATACCTGTCACATAGCAACAGAAATATTACTAAATAATAATACAGATAATGTTAAGCTCCCAGGACTAGAAGCTTTTAATGAAAAAGACCACACATTCCTGATAAAAAATAATAAATAATGTCACTTTTCTTTTTACATTAAAAATATCTGTACACGATTGCACAGTATAACAAAGTACAATCTTATTTTCTAGGCTCAGGGTGGCATCTCTGGGTTAGATCTTCATCTAAAAAGGGAAGAGGCTTGTAGTCTTGATGCTGCATGTTTCCCACCGCATGAAAATCATGTTCCCAAAGCTGCAATGTCTGCAGCCTTGCCTACCCTTTCCATGCAAAAGTGGAAGCAGCTCACGAGGAACAAAGCAACATCTACATGCAGGAAGCAGCTGAGGACTGAGATCTTTGCAAACAAAGATGTGCGTATGGTGAGATTTGAAAGTCTTCAAACTTCTTGCCTCAACTGGAAGAGAACAGAACAGAATAGAAAAATAAAGACAGAAAACGTAAGTAGAAGTCCGTCTTCCTAACGTAGCAAGAAAAGTTTTTTAGATGGTACGTTTTTCAAGATGGCACTTGGTGATCTGTTACAGACTGGCTCTGTCTCTTGGCCAGCCTTTCCTCCCGGTGAGAATGCCTGGCGCTTGCTCCGGTGAGGGCAGCGCTGGCAGCCGGCCCGGGCTTTGAGGGCCACGTCCTGGCCGCTGGTCTCCGAAGGGCAGAGGATGGCCAGTCCCCTTCAGCAGCGGGGCCGGACCGAAGCAGCGCTGGCAGGGCCTGCTGCTGGGGTGAGATGTCTCTGCGGGTCCCGCTCCAGCTGGTCGGGCGCTCTGTGCACCCTGCGAGTCTGCTGCCAACGGGCTTGGCCAGGAAACACGGTAAAAGCGTTCACAAAGGAAGCTCTGCAGGGCAGGGTGACTCGGCAGCTCAGCTGACCTTTCGCCAGTGACTGTGATCAAAAGGCAAACGTGTCCTCGGCTTTTGCTGGAGAAACTGTAGTGCTGTTCCTCTCCTGCCAGCGTCTGCTCGCTGGCGGGCAGGATACCGCGCAGACAAAGCAGGCATTTAGCCTCACATCGTGTTGGGGCTTTAGCCAGAACTTGTCGTCTCTAAGATCGTGGTGCCACAGGCCAGGGAGGTGGCTTGTACGCAGCTGGCAAGGGATGACAGAAGCCCCTGCACTGGGTGGTTTGCAACTGCGTTGTTTCCTTACACTGACAGAAAGCAGCTCGCCCCTGGAGCAAGGCTCCGAGGCAGTCACGTACAGTCCAGCTGCCCTTGCAGATACTGGGAAGTCTCCTCGGCCGTTCTGCTCGTGCACCTTCCCATGCCCCCGCCCATCTGCACGGGCGCAGCTGGACGTTCGTATGAAGCCAGCCACCGTGACCATGCAGGTGAATGAGTTTTCATAAAGCCCTGCTGTCCGTGAATCCTTTGGGTGTCCTAAAAGGAATCTGTTCCTTCAGCTGGGCCATTCCTCTTCTGGGACCGTGACTAGAAACAGGACTCTTGAGATTCAGGGTCATTGTGGATGGGAAGCTTCTCGTGTTCCTGATGATGCCCGTTGTGTAAAACAGTGTACCTGGGAGCAGGAAAACGTAAAGAAAGATTTGTTAGCACTAGTTAAAAGGGCAAGCTTATGTGAAAGGAGTTCTTGAAAACCCCGAAGTAGATCTTATGACAGTACAGCTTCCAAATATCCAGATCCCACATTAAGCAAATGTGAATCCCTGTTTTGGTCCGTGGCAGGAAACCAAACCTTCCTTTCATGCAGTCAAGGCAGTCCTTGAAAACCAAGAACCTGCTGGTTTTTGTGTATCTAAGGTGCAGATGATAACGAGAGGAAACGAGACCAAAGGAACACTGATCATCTGTGGGTGGACTAAGCTGAAGGCAGTTCAGTTCCTGCCCTCAATGCCAGCATTTAAAGAGTCATTTGAGACTAGCTTGGGAAGTGAATGCTGTTTAAGATGAAACCAAGACCAACATTTCAGGGCATTTCCACTTACAAAAGAAAGTAGTCTCTGTCTGCTGCGAAGCTGGGTTTAGTGCCAGCTCTGGTATGTCTTACCAAGCCAGTGCTGTCCAGGTTTTATGTCCTTTGGAAGCACCGTCTCATGTATATACTTTTCTGATATTTTTCCAGGCTTTGTGCCAGACACGGAAAAGCAGAATTCAGTTGTAAGGAATTCCACATTATCTCTTTCCCTGTGCCTCACCTATGGCTATGCCCATTTTCTGCTGCCCATCTCAGCGTGGCTTTCTGCACAGGACTGCTGATTGAGTTTGCTAACGACATGTGGCTCTCTTCCCTAGGTGGTGTGCAATGCTTAGTGGGAATAAGCAGATCTGAGGTGACAGCAAAAATGTTGGCTAACTGGAGTAAAACGGATTTAGCGCGTATTTCTAGAATTTCACGTCTAATCATTCTTGCCTGCAAACCCCCTGAAGGGTACAGAGCAAGCCAGGTATCTGCCCTTGGCAGTCTGTTTCACTTAAACTAAAGCTGAACCAAACCATCCTTTGAGTAGGTGCAGAAATAGGAAGCTGCAAAAATAACAGCAGAAATGTGTTTTTCCCTAATCCAAATGCACATTGGGGAAATTGGGTCTCTGTTAAGACTTTCCTCTCCCACGTGCTGAGAGATGTAGATATTTTATTTCTCTTAGTGACAAACATCCCAGACATACCGAAATATCTGCGTCCCAATAAAGATTAAAAAGGAAAAAAGTCTAAGAAAATAGAAGAATATATCGGTTCTCCTGCTGTTAGCAGAGGAAAAGAAGTACTGTCAGCCTCGGGAATTGTTCGAATAATCATCAGAAAAAAGGTCAGAACTCCTCATTGTCTACATACTCAAAAACTGATACTGTGACATCAATTTACTTGGCTTTATTAATCTGGATGCATCTCTTTCTCCACTGAGTATACTTGGGACTTAGGCTCCTAATTAAGGTGCTTACTGTGCCACTGAAATATCTGAAGTAGGTGATCTGAATGTCTTACAAATGCTGTATCCGTTGGTTCCGGTAGATCAGCTGTGGACTCAGAATGAAAGCCAGGGTTTAAACTGTACTGCCTGCCCAGAGCTGCCCTGGTGAATATTCCTGGAGGAATTTACCCTCCGGCGTACTAAATGCTGGTTTTCAAGGTGGTCAGGCTTAGTTGTCGTAATATACAGGTCACTGTATGTGCAGATATATCCATCGAACGTACTGCCTTGCTGCTCTGTCACTTTAAATAATGATCATAAATGTCAGTGCTAGCTCTACCAACAAGATACAGACTTGATGTAAGAAACAAGAAAAGACATTTTGCATTCAACACTGAACAGACACTCCAGTTAGATGACCACAAAGCATACACGTCATAACGTAGTTTTAGTTTTATATACCCAGTCAGACGTGGCACACTGTGGGAGGCGATCCACCACCGAGAGCTCTAGCACGGCAAAGTCTGGGCTGCGAAGGGCGATACAGAGGGTGCGGGCCGGGAGAGCCCCGCGCTCCGAGCAAAGCAGACAGCGGTCAGAGCAGCTCCGGACTTGCTCGGAAGCACGACAGACAGGCACTGAAAGCCGACTTCATACGGGATATCCAAAGAGCCAAACCTTTCTTCTCCATCTTCTGCAGCAGCCAGAAAACAGTTGTGCAAGACCGGCAATGTGGCAGGCGGTGCCGTGTGTTACAAAGACGCGTTAAGCTAAAGAGGAGTCACTGAGCTGTCCCAGGGTCTCTCGCGGCACAGGGCGGCTGTCGGGAGCCTCCGGCAGCGAGCTCAGCACTTCCAGCTGTTTGCCCTGCGGGGAAAGAGGACCGGTAGGAGAGGAGCAAAGAGCATTCATACCCAGAGCGCGGCTGCCGGGGCGATGGCTCGCGCTGGCACGTCGTCCCTAAAAACCTTACCAACTCCTGCAGGAGGCTGCTAGAGGAGTGCTCCGCTGGCGGGCTTTGCGCGACCGGGATTGCTTCCCCATACTGCAGATCGTCCCTCCAAACGAAATCTCAGCGCTGCCTGCCAGTTGCAGGGCACCAATTTAGTGTCGGGTAAGAGACAGGGTTATAACAGCCCTGCTTTTTTCACACTGCCGTGTCTGAACTGATCTGCTCTCTGAAAACACAATTTTTCAGGCATCGTTGCCTATGGGAAGCAAGCTTCAGAGAGAAGGCGCAGCTGCAGCTGGAGCTCAGTTTTGCCTCACCCACACCAAGTGCCTGAGCCCTCCCGGCCGAGAAGCCAAGCACCGCGGGGTTCATCTCACCGGCTGCACGCAGAAGGCACGCTCGGACCCTGCGTCTGTGGGCTGCACGTTTCGGGAGAAATTTATGAGGTAGGTTTGAGTAATGAATATATACGAGGAAGCCGTAAGATGGGAGCAGGAAAGACATTTAAAAGGTTTAAATGCATTAGATAAATTGTCTGCAGCAAATTAGTTGCTCAGCTTTCCTGCCTATAACGAGTTCCTTCGGTGGGATTTGTGTACGCTGGCGTGTTAAGCTACCAAGCTCAGTTACAAATCGCACCCTGGGCTGGGCTCGGCACCCGACCCCTCCCGGCACCGGGGCCGAGCGCTGCCGTCGTTTCACCCCACAGACAGCTTTACTCGGATCACAAACGCCACCACCCAGCGACAAAGCCCCGTAACGGAAAGGCACTGCCACCTCTAAAGGGACCCTGCTGCAGGCTGGTCGCATACTTGCCAAATGGCACTTTAATTGCGGTGATGACCAATTTGGAGATAATTGCTTCTGCATCTCCTGCTGTTTCTGACAGTCATGGACTCTTTAATTAACTGGTTGGATTAGCTCTCAGCGGAGGGGAGCTGTGTGGATTTACCCTCTGCAGGCCCACGACCAGAACAAGGAGCTCCAGCACTTTCTGGGAACTCAGCAAGAGCCCGGGAGAAGACACCAAGGGGATGCCAGGGCTGTTTGTAATCTTCCTGCTTTCATTCCCTGCAGAGCTATCCCCCACACCAACTTGTACGATTTAGTAAGGAAGCAAAGCCAAAAAATGGCTGGTCTTTGGCTTCCCCAGCTGTAACGAAAAACAGCCACCGTTCTCAGGGAGCCCGAGGTCCCTGCTGGGTCCTCCCCTGATGAGCAAACCCCCGGCATCCAGCTCTGCCGCCCGGGATCGCGCCCGTCCTGCTGAAGAGCAGAAAGCAGTGCGATTTGGGCGCAGGGCTCCTAGCTCCGAACGCCAAAGCTAACCGCACCATTTCCTGGGCAGAGCGTGACCCAGCAGGATGGCGCGTGTGCCAGCTCTCTATCGAGCTCGCAGCCACCGGTCCGGTCTCCAGGAGGGAGCCTGTGCCTGGAGGCAGTGCCTGGGGTCCTCTGGACAGCGCGGAACGGCCGGGAGTGGGAAGGTATCCGCTCTTTTTCCCAAAAATGCCTCCTGCCAACCCTTCGCGCTTGCAGCGTCTGTGTGAAGCTGCCCAGGCTGCTTACAGGTACCCACGGCTCCTCTGCGCCAGCCTGGGAAGCAGGGCTGGCGGTTCTGCAGCCGTTCTACCCCTGAATTGCTCCCCTGGTTTTTCACCATAGTTCTTGCTCCGAACACCCATATCCACCCTTCTCCCCGACGCTCCCTGCAAACCCAAGCTCATCGGACTGCAGCAACTAATCCCCGTGGCTGCTGCGAAGGGCAAAGGGCCCGTCGCCGGTACAGAAACTCTGCGAGGGTTTGGATCTCATTAGTAGATACTGCTTATTAATAACAAACCAACAAAGAGAGAGCACAGCCAGCCTTCCCCCGCTACAGCTGAATGGCGACCGGGCGGCAGGACCTGTGTGGCAGCACCTCCCGCACGGTCCACAGCCTCTGAACAAACAGGGGCTTCGTGCTGCCTCAGCAGCCTCGGTCCCTGTAACCTTGGCAGGAGAAATAACTTCACCTAGAGGGCCACAATAATAGCAGAGGAAAAAAATGAGTAACATAAATGCCCACAACTGTCCAAGCATGGCAAAGCTGTCGGCGAGGCTGCAGGCAGATGAAGGGAGGAAGGCGCAGCCGCCCTTCACCGGCTGGAGGTGCGCAGCTGCCTTTGCTCTCTGTTTAGTAATCCCCCCCCAAGACACCTGTTTACATTATTAATTGCTTCCATTTCTGAACCGGCAGAAGGTGGTTCCTGCTGTCCTGACATTCACTGGAGAGTGAGGTGAGGTTCTGCAGCTGTCCCTGGACTGGGCTGGGAAGGGTTTGCTTTTGGGGGGGTACTGGGAGCTGTTAACTCTCTGCTCCCCGGTGCCTTTGCCACCTAAATCCGTTCCCCCTCGCCTGGAAAACCAAGGACACGTTGTCACCGGGCAGAGAAGAGATTTTGCGCGTGCATGCAGACACCGAGAGGTTAACGTGCTGCGGGCGCAGGCGGGGGGGTGCGTTTACGGGTGCGCTGCTGGGGTAGTGCGGGTCTCAGCGGGGACACAGGCGGGCACAAAGTCTGGGGCCGTTCAGACATGAACTACACGAAAAGCTGGTAAGCACTACGTTTCGCTGTATTTGCAAATCGTTTTGGTAAACTTTATATTTTAAATGCAGAGTAGTTACTGCCGGAGTATTTAAATGCCCCCTGGTAATGCAAGAATGAAAGAGAAAAACCTTGTATCAAATCCTTTGAAATAAGGGTCGCTCTTAGCTGCTCACATCGAACTGCCTGAAGCCTGCGACGTACTCCACTGGCTGCAGCAGCGACCTTACAGGCGTGCTAGCCTGAGAGTGTCCCGCTGTCCCCGTGCCCACTGAGAGTGTCCCGCTGTCCCCGTGCCCACTGAGAGTGTCCCACTGTCCCCGTGCCCACTGAGAGTGTCCCGCTGTCCCCGTGCCCCCGCGCAGGCAGATCGCCCCGGCTGAGACGCTGCGGTCCCCGCGCATCCCGGTGCTGGGATCGGGGACGTTGCTGCTGCGTCCCTAGTGACTGCTGGCTGGGCTGACGGAGGGGGCTCGGCCGTGGCAGAGCCGAGCAAGAAGCATAGTTTCAACTGTGACATTCTTAAAAATCTGAAACAATCTCTTGACTTTTTGGCAAGGAAAGGAATAAATCTGCAGGTTTTGTGGCACAGAAATTTGTCCTGCTTTTGTGGCAGTTTCCATGAATTTGTCTTTCTTTAAAGAAGAAATTAAAAAGCAGTAATTCTGTAAAAATGACAAGTGAAAGTTTTCATTTAAAGGCATTGCAATTTGTTGGGTTTTTTGAGTAGTGTCCTTTATTAATATTTTTATATTAACTTTTTTTTTTGTCAACTGCTTGCATTCCGAATGAAAGATTTCAAACTAAACCCAGCATTAAATTTCAGCAAAACCAAAACTCTGAAAACTCTGGATCAGCTCATGTTTTCCTGACAGTAGCACGCTGTAGTCCAAATTAAAGCAGAAACCTGTTGCGCTGAGCTCTGGCTAGCTCCTTTTAAAGACAGTGCATGCTTGGAAAAAATGTACAAGCTAATTTAGTTTTTTCAGCTAGGAGATTTAATAAGTTGGAGTGTATGTTTGAGGGAGGTCAGAGCATGTGAGAAATATGCAATTATAAAGTCTTACTTGCTAGGTCGAAAATAATGAGTTTCAAGCTAAAATCAGAGTAGTGTAGAAAATGCTTTTCCCATTTTCCAAAAGTTTTCAGAGTTTCAAATATTTTCCCCATTTCTGATCTAGATGAAGTCTGCAACTTCTCCATGAGACAGAAAAAAGAAAAGCCAGCTCTGGATCATGCTCAAGGCCTTTTACTGCCCTTTATTAAGGTGACTGATCAAGGTAATTGGTGTTACTGGGAATTTTGTACGAGTGAGTACTCATCTGCCTGTCTCTTTCATTTGCTCCTTTTTCCAGCTGTTGGCTGCCAGCGCTCCGAATGAAACATTTCAAAATACGCTGCTTCCTTCACGTCGAACTAGAAGCTCCCTGCAGGACCCCAGAAAACTTCTCAGTAACAGCTTTTGCACAGCCAGTTTGCATCTTTGAAGGGTCTGTCAGTGGTTGCAGGGGCAACCCGGAAAACTCCATCTCTCGTTATTCTTAGTGAGCGCAGGCAACGTTTCCACGGCTCCCCCACGGCTCCCCCCTTGGGTTCTGCTCCCAGTGGGCTCAGGTGGGCAGACCGCTGTCCTGCGTCTTTGCGTCTCGTGCTCCACTATGTCCTCGGAGTTTTGCCTGCAAGATTTTGATGACCCCATGGTTGTGCCACAGCTGTGGGGTGTAAGTGATGCCAATTGCTTTGGTGCGGAAAAGCAAAGCTTTCAGCCATAGGAGAGCTGTAAACTATGTTTCTGAGCATCTCACCAGCAGCACAGCCCTCCGACTGCCCACCGAGTGAAGATGATGTGCTACAAATGGCATCTCGAGGTAGCCTGGGCAGGACACATGCACACGGAGATGTGAGGGCCAGGAGTTAGAACCTGGACAATGGCCACAGCTGGAGAAATAGAGACTCCTTCAAGCTCAACAAAGAAACCTTGATGCTGTGTGTTTGCTTTCATCCATGTTCAGACAGATCCTGAAGTCTTGATGTGGAAATAGTGGAGCAGGACATCTCAGAAGTAAAATACTGCAAAGGAGCTGAAGTGCAAAGAATTGTCTCCAGATTCATCGTGCACCTTGCAAGATGATGAAGCTGGCAAAGTGAAGTTGGTAAAATCATAGAATGGTTTGGGTGGGAAGGGACCTTTTAAGGCCGTCTAGCCCAAGCCCCCTGCAGTGAGCAGGGACATCTTCAACTGGATCAGGTTGCTCAGAGCCCCGTCCAGCCTGGCTTTGAATGTTCCCAGGGATGGGGCATCAACCACCTCTCTGGGCAACTTGTGCCAGGGTTTCATCACCCTCGTTGTAAACAATTTCTTCCATACATCCAGTTTAAATCTTCCCTCTTCTAGTTATAAAACCATCACCCCTTGTCCTATTGCAACAGACCCTATTAAAAACCCTGTCCCCATCTTTCTTATAAACCCCCTTTAAGTCGTGGAAGGCTGCAACAAGGTCTCCCCGCAGCCCTCTCTTCTCCAGGCTGAGCAGCCCCAGCTCTCCCAGCCCTTCCTCCCAGCAGAGGGGTTCCACCCCTCTGACCGTTTTTGTGCCCTAAAATAACATTTCCAAGAAGGAAGGCGCATAGGTGATGATCGCTTCCAGTTAAATCACAAAGCCTCTTGTAGACGCACCCAGTAAACACTTGTTGGGACTAGAGGAAGACAAGATGTTACTATCTGACAAACTGCGACAATTCATGTTTTCCCGGAGCAGAGATTCCCATTTTTAATAATGGAAACTACTATTATTGAACCCAGCTACCTGAGGTGGTAGAGCATAGAAAGACTCTGTGCGTAAGTACAAGGTGGCTGGAGCCACGTTTTAAGTGGAATTGAGCTTCCAAATTGGGTAAAGAATTGAAACTTTTCTTAGATTGGAAAATTGTGTTAGTCCACAATTTGTCTTTCCCTGCATTTTTCTTACTGTCACAGCTGCAAAACTCTTCAGTGGTTTCCCATCTGGAATATATGAGCACCATTACTGGAGCTTCACACTCAACACAGTGTCCATTTCTCAAAGCTCCGTTTCTCTCGGACTTACAGGGGAAGAATAAATAACTCTCTTCAATATCAAATTGGGATTACAGTTAACAATCACTTGGCAGACCAGAGTAGGTTATTTTAACGAACACATCATTCTGAAATAAGCCTTCCACCATCTGTTCAGTCCCATAATTATAAATGCAAACAACATAATTCATAAATGCACTATAAAACAGAGGGAAAGAGAGAACAGCTTAAGATGACTGTTTGTTAGTTATTCTGGACAGTGATGCATCTGCTTACTTTATTCCTGTTTCAGGAGCGGGTACAAAACAGTCTTTTAATTCTGTGTGTTATGGCAGCCCCTGATCCGCAGTGAATGACTGCCGGTAGGTGACAGAGATGTAAAGTGCGGTACGGTTTCCGGCTGGCATCATTATTTAGCCACGTCTGTGACGGAAGCGCCCAAGAAAGATGACACAGACCGTCCTGGATCCCAGTGGGCCAGGAACAAACTCTGAGCACGTGTGTCGGAACAGCAGGAACGAGCCTGGGACGTTGGAGTGCCCTCCAGCGTGACAAGAGCTAAGGGTCAAGATCACAGCGCTGTTTTCTCCCTCAAAAGATGCTTTTGACATTTTAGAAAAATGGGAAATCTGGGGGGGCAGTCTGAAAGTTGAGAAGGCCGTCAACATAAAATCCAAGAATCTCTGGAATTTGCTATTTTAATTTGTGACAGTTTTCATTTTGAAAGGCAAAAAATATTTTTTTTAATCTGAAACACACAAAATGTCAAAATGTGAACAAAATATGTTGTTTCATTCCCATTTTCAGTTGAAACATATGAATATAATCCAAATTAAGTGTATTTTCATGAAATATTCAATTTAAATACAGCTGCATATTTAATTTTCAAAAGGTCAGCGCAGAATTGTTCCTCTCTCACAATTACCAGGTTCACAGACTCCACATGATTAAAAGCTTTCTAGTAACTGCAGTCTCTGGGCTGAGTGACTCATGCTTCCAGCCATTAAAGTGAACTTCCAGATTTTGCCATCAGCAGACAATCTTTACAGCAAGACAAGAACAGTACCCCCCACCTACTCAACATGATTCCTGGGGCAAAAGGGAGCCAGAAATTGCAAGCTCGTTCTGTCTTTTTGTTGACACGTGTTGACACTACAGAGCAACATAAATCAATTTCATATTCAGTGCTGCAAACCCAGCAATACATCTAATAATTCTAGGGTGAAGAGCTCCTGTGGTTTCTCTGTGGGCTTCTCATGTCCTCCTGTTTCTGCGATGAGCAAGGTCCTTGCCAGATTTCCTAGCGATCGGTTTAAGCTTCTTGTATCTCGTCCCTCTGACTGACCTGCAACCCGGAGGAGACCAGCGCTTGTCGAAGGTGAGTTTGCTGGAGGTCGGTCTTTCACTGCACCCCTGCGTGACTACCCGTGGTCTGCTCTGTCCGACAGCAGCCAGTGCAGAGGGAATTTGCCTTCTGAATGAATGGGAAACAAATAAATATAAAAAGAGTGCAAAAACTGAGAAAACACAATGAGAACTGCTCCAGCAGAGCTCCCTCAAATATCAGACAAATTCCTTTAACTCCCCAGAGACACTTCACGTTCATCTCTCGTGCGCCTTCAAGTGCCGGGCTCCCACCCAAGCGGGATTTCCAGCGAGAGAAACCCCGGCGTGGGGATGGTGGAGCCACTTCGGCCGGCGGCTGCTTCTCCTCGGGAGCTGAGTGAGCCCGGAGGGCAGGCGAACGTCTCCGTGCCCTCCTCCTGCGACTCCGTCTCCTCACTGCAAGCTGGCAGCCTGCAGCGCCCGTGGAGATACGGTACGGTTATCTGAGCGACGCGGCTCGGGTGGATGATTTGCTAAGTCGGCTGCTGGAGCTGTGGTGGAGAAACAGCCGACCAGACACAGTCGGTGTCTGTCTGTCCGTCCCTGCGCAGCCAGGCCCGGGAAAGCACGGGAGCGGGGCCAGGAAAATGAAGCCGGTGCTCTGCCATTAGCCTTGCAACAGGGACCTTCCTTTGCCTTCAGTGTCTTCTGTTCCACTCCTGGGGAGGGATCACGTGTTTTCTGTGGGTAAAACCCATCTAGCAGTGGCTCTGCTGTCTCAAGCGACATCAGTCTGTCCCCAAAGAGAAAATATTCCTAAATTCTTAAAATGCCCTAGCCAAATTTGACGTCTGTCCTAGACTTGCTATTTATTTGGTTTTTTAAATAAAGAGGAGCAAATATCAGTGGACCACTGCTCCTTAGAGATGATGCAGTCCTTTAGGAAAACATGAGTAAAATGCACAGAAATATCATCAAAAGTTCAGTCTTCCAATTACAGCTGAATGGTGAAAATCTGGATCTCGGGAAAACATTTGAATTGCTAAATTATTTATATGGATATGACAGCAATGTTGATTTTAAAGTCCTTTGTAGTCAAATATAAATTTTGTCTCTTATCTCATGACAAGTGTTTATTTTTTTGCACTCTTGAGCAGTTATGCCGAATATCTTAATTATCTTTAAATCAAATAATGCTGTTCAGACCTTGGGAGCTGGAATTAAGCACTCATCATTCTCTACTAAATTTCAGTTAGAGGTTTTAAAAACAGCTGTCTCCAGCCCACATAATCCAGCCCTTGGTACATTTTGTAAGGCTTCTACATGCCTCCTCAGATTTAAAATTAGCAGACAGCTCTCCAAGTAAGCAAAGCCCTTGAGTGAGAGAAACATACCGCTGGGGGAAAAAAAAAATTGCTTTCTCTGTATCTGACGAGTTACAGAAAACAAAGCAAGCATCTATCAACAGGTTTGGCTTCTCTCCTTCCCTTTTCCTTTGTTCCATCGTTCCTGAAGGATGTTTTCCTTTAGCTGAAGCTCGCCTGGCCCCCCCCCCCGACAGGCCAGCTCTGGGTGCTGCTTCCTCTGCTGGCCCGCAGCTCCCGGACGGGTTCCCCGACCGTCTCAGCCAGGCGTGGGTCACGGCATTCCCGCACGGTGCCAGGAAGGCCGGCGGAGCTACGCGAGGGATGTCCTTATTTTTGTGTTTACAGTAGAAACATATCTTTTTTTAAGGAGGGTGTTTAAATCCTTTTAAAAGTGCAGGCAAATAATAAACTGAAATATGATTCTGATACAAAACGTCAAAACATTTCAGCATCTTGGTTCCTTTTCATTTTCTCCTGCTCTAAACATTTGCTGAATTTAACCCAGTCAGTCTGTTTCCCTGGAACTGCAACTGTTCATTACATCTTCCTTTATTTATTCTTTTTATTGCCAGGCTCTATTAATGAATTTGGTCTAAGAAAAATTACAGGAACCTATTTAAGCTACTTTCATTTCAACAGCTAATCCCAGCGCACTGCTGTTTTGAGAAGACTCTTGTTCCACGAACGGAGGAAAATCACACTGCTGTCTCTGGTAGAGGGCTGAACACAACCCTTCGCGTGGCAGAGGAAATAGATAGGCTAGAGATTGATTAATGGAGATAACTAATTAGGAGCCTGGCCTGAGTCAGCCAAGGTGTTTCACATAGATCAGCAAAGAGGCAAAGAGTCGAATTCAACAAAAAACCAGGCTGAAGGAACGCATTTTTTGTATGTCATTATCTCTGGGCATTGGCTAAAACCTTTTGCATGACGATATGAAGTCTCGTTGTTGTATTGAATAATAACCTCTTCAGGCGGTAATTACATTCTTGATAGACATCAAAAGTTAAAAACAGGAACACGACTACAATATACTTTAACGCTAAGCAAGCAGACACATGCTAAATGTGCTAATAAGAACAAAGATCAGCCAGTGAGCTGTTTTAAGAGATTCTTGACAGAAGATTACCAGGGACTGGGGACACCTCAGGACTGCAGAGGTGGCTTTTCCAACAGTTCCTGCCTGCCTGCGGGCAAACCGTGCCACTTCACTGAGCCTTCTTTCAGCGGGGATAAACCAGAGACAATACTACTGCCTCTGAGTGCCCTGTCTTTAGATCTGGGCCTCTTTGGGACAAGCACTGCATCATTTCAGATACGAACAGTGTCTGGTACAACTAAATCATCATTTCGTTCAGGGCTGCGGTGCTCCAGCAGCAGCAATTCATCACTTACATAAAAATAGTTTGTTTGAATTTTAAAATGTCAGAAATGCATTCCAGGACAGAACAAGGTACAGCTGCAGGAAAGGTGCTTTATTTATCGAAGAACTTCTTTCCTCCACTAAATCCTTTGCACCCTCAGAGGCTGGGAATACCCTGCCTCCGGGTCACCGACCGTAACGATGCTCTCAGGCTGGCGAAATAGAAGCAGGAGATGACTGAGTTTGGTTTGGACCTGCTGTTTCTCATTGCAGTGTCTCAGTAAGTAGATTCTGCCTTTCCCCTGGTTCTTTTAGCAATGCTCATGAAAAGGCTGAAGCCTCCGTGCACCGTAACGGTCGCGCTGCGGCTCTGCAGCGCTGCGCTCGTGATGCCACGTCGGGACGGGACGCTCCCTTCGCACAGAGCAGCGCCCACCAGCAGCTCTCCTCTCTTCTGCTGACTACGTAACGCTGCTGTCCTGGTTTAAACATCAGCATCTTGGTTTTACCTGACATAATTGGCACAGGCTGCCCAGGGATGTGGTGGAGTCACCATCCCTGGAGGTGTACAAAGAACACGTAGATGTGGCACTTTGGGACGTGGTTTAGTAGGCATGGTGGAGAAGGGCTGGTGGTTGGACTTGATGATCTTAGAGGTCTTTACTAACCTTGATGATTCTATGATTCTACAATTTCAGACACGGGGAACGGCTGAGACTGGCCAGGCATCGTGCCTGTGGCCCTGACCCACACTGAGCAGGTTTGTTTTCCATTGCCTCCAGTGGAGATTGCTCCCAATGTCCATCTGATATTTGTCACTGTTGGACGGTTATTAACTATAACAGGGATGTTGCTAAGATATGCCTGAGATTTTTGACAACTTTTAAGCAAGAACAGCAAACAATCTCTGAGTGGGGCGAGGGAGAGGTGAGAAATGCCAGGCGTGATCCCTTTAGCATACACGTTTGTGACCGAGTTTATATAGCTTGGGATCTTCCCGCCCGCCCCTTTGCTGGCTCTTGTCTCATGAAACCAAACCCTTCAGGAGGAAGCAGCTGAACAGGTTACATTTTTCAGCATAAAGCAGTGTCACCACTGAGAAGGTTACTGCTTTGCGAGATGGTTACCAGACCCCCAAGAGTCAGAATCACTGAGCTGCGGATGGTTTGGTGGCTTTTCAGACATGAGCCAACGGGGCTCAGCTGGACCTTAAACAAACCAGGTAACCCACTTAAACATCACTGCTGTGAAAGTTGTCCTCTGCTGCCAGCCCGACCCAAGAAACAATGCTCAACTGGAAATGAGGGTTCTGTTTCCCAGGGGCCGATAAACTCCCATTGCTGTTCCTCCTGTGCTCCCGTGGCCTGACTGCATTTTCCCTTTCATGCTCAAGCAGGTGCCTGTGCCTTCCAGAGCTGTCAAACCTGGCAGCTTTCAAACAGCAGAACTCGCTTTAAAAATAATCATCAGCCTCATTATACCATTAGCAGCTTTGATCCTGCCAGAACAATAGCTGCCACCTTTCTCCAACACGTCCTAAATGCATCTCACGCTTCCTCGCTAGAAAGATCAGCCGTTTGTGTCTCACCTCTCTGGGTGCACGGAGGAGTCGCAGGCAGCCCCGTGCGGAAGAACACCCGGCGCAGGGTGCGTGAGGGGGTGCTGCCGCTCCGCTCCCCCCGCCCCGCTCGCGGAGACCTGCTGGGGCTCGGGCACCCCCCGCCCGCTCCCCACCGCTCCAGGTGCTGGGCAGCGCTCTGGATCTTACACAGAAAGATGGCGACAGCTAACGCCCCTCCTGACCCCCCCACCTTGGCTGCTGAGCTTGACTTCTGCAAAATACCAGCACACGGTGCGATAGTTTAAACATAAGCCTGCTTTGCTTTTGGTTTAGGGCTGCTGAGACAACGTCCGGAGAAGCAGCCTTGGATCTCACGTCAGAGCGAACTGGGGGGAGAAGGAAGGTCCCCAGGCACCTGGGCCGAAAGGTACTTCTTCCTTGTTCTGACAGGTCCAGTGGAGGCATTAGAGACGTGACAGAGATTATCAGCTACCCCCCGCCTCCTCCCTGCTGATACAGGGCTGCACCGCTTGCCATCACTTTATCCAGCCTAATTTTGATCATCTAAAGGGTGTTTCTACAGTGGTTTCCTCAAGAGACTGCTCCATGTGCTAACAGACATCATCACTGGCTGCCTTTGCTGACAGTCATCCTAATTATGCCTGTTGTATCTCCTGGCTTGGAGTTTTCTCTTTTCCCAGCCTCCTTATCCTTCTGTCTTTCAGATGCTTGACCCGAATGATTTTTACCAGTTTCCCTGTTTTCCATCGCAGGACATTCTGCTCAACTTTAGCAAAAGGCCTTGGACTTTGCATATTATTAACGTAAACGTGATGACAACTGGTGATGGAAAACATGGGATCCACACAGCAATGAAGATGATGGAGTCAGTCCAGAGGTGTTGACTTCTTCCATCACAGATCTGCAACTTGTTAATGTTATAATAGTTGATGTTTCCGCAAAAGAAACAGAAGCTTGGGCACTGAAGGACAGAAAGTAAGCTAACTTCAAAATCAACAAAGGAGCTATTTGTGTTCAGTGATCTAAGTCCATTTTCTAATTATAAACACCAGGATAATGAAGCAAGCAAATGAGTGAGGCCATCTAATGCCATGCTGCAGAAGATGGGCACTTTCCCCTTTTTCTCACGTTAACTCCGTATTTCCATTTCTCTTTCATTAATGCTAAGTTTGGCACTACATTGTCTGCTCTAATTACCTTACAGTTCATTTTTGCACCATAATTAATACAACACTCATATGAGGCCTAAATCTGATAATTAGGAGAGTATTTGGAAGTGCTCACTTACGTTAGACACACAGGATCACATTAAGCACAGTTTATAACTACCCGCAGACGCGATGGCTCATCATAGGCTTCTGGGTTTTTAAGCAAGGTGTTTCAATTACTGAAGCACAAGCAGGATCAATTAAGAATATTCAAATGGGAGATAATGAATGTTTTTTTTATAAATGGAGATCTCGCAACTGGCATAATTGGATCTTTCATCTGCTAGGAAAAAACTACAAGCGATTCGTCAAGGCTGTGGAATGAAACAGTGGCAAAAGCCCTTGGAGCCGTCTCCTTGCGCAGCGGAGACGCCACAGTCTCCAGCCGTGCCGCAGACCAGCAGCCGTGAGCCGCAAGACCGACAGAATTCTGTTTGTCGGGCTTCCAGCGCGCCACGGGGTTCAGAGCTGCAGCTCCCTGCGAAACGGGTGGCTCTCCTGCGGTGACACAGCCAGTGAAAAATGACAGCTGCAGCTTGTTGAAATCTTCTGGCAAAAAATTCTTCATCATCTCATGTGTCTACTTTGTGTGTGCAGTGGCAGAACTTTTTTTGTGTCAAAACAAGACTTTCTCTAAAGAATTATGTGTTTTATAACAAAAGTCTAGCATATGCACATTGTTAATGTCAGTCACTACTTTCAGTCCCTTTCTGAAGAGCAAACTACCGCAAACTCCCTCAGAGCATCTGGGGCTCACGCGTGTTCCCTCCCACTCCGCAGCCTGCCGGCGGGGTTGCTGGTCACCAGGGCATGTATCATCCTTCCCTGCCTTCGGCAGGGCTCGCTCACGCACCTGCCCATGCGATGCCTGTGGGTTTGTATCCTGGGAATGTCTGGATATCCCAAAAGTCGCGTCAGGAAGCTGGCCGTATCTTAAGGCACCTGATGATAAGATCGGAAAATTGTATTTCCTGGTAACGGAACAAGGACACAAAAATTAAATAACAAAATACAGTATTAAGATCAAAATTAATAAGAAAGATCCTTGTTGGTGCCTTTGACATCTCAACTCTGACCTGCTTTGCTTTAGGTTAAGTTGCAGTAAGCCTCGCTAAGGTAAAGTTTCTTTGGCGACGGCAGCTGCTGCCCGTTCCCGGCTCTCCATCCTGCTCCTGGGGAAGGACGGGTCAGACAGCAAGCACCGCGTTTCACCACGCTGTCCTGAGTGGAAGCTGCTGCTCCTCTCTCCTCCTTCCTCCTTTTTTTCAACCAATATGTCTGTGACACGCGCTAACTAGTACGCTCCTGGTTTTAGACCACTTCTCTCTTACAGCCCACTGGGTATGAATTTGTAAAACTTTATACCTCATATTATGAAAAATACCAACATGGCAAACTTTTGAGCTGTGCTCATATCTGGTTTATTTTGTAGGCATTTTATTAGGACTAAATGTCATACCACAGATGGTGACATTGGAAGTGGGTGCTTAATTTGAGCAAAATCTGCACATTCTCCTCCATACAGGCTTGGTTTGGTACATGCACACCGCGTTTTCCCTCAGCGCGCTCAGGGCAGCAGCAGACCCTCCGTGCTCCCTGTCCTACGCTGTCCTCCTATACACGACCCAGGCAAACATCAGTTCCCTGCATCACTTTCACAGACAGTTGCTCCTCGTTTTAGCTTCGTTAAAACCGGTATCAAAATAAGCCAGTAAGTACATATTGCTCGGTGGCTGTGTTTTCATTCCCCTGTTGTTCTTCAGGAAGGATGATGCTTCGTTTGCTCACCCGCCTTCCCTGCCAAGAGCTATTTCACAGCTAGGTTAGATTGTCTTCAGGAGTGTGCTGGGGAGGACAGGAGGTGCCTTTGACGGCTTCTTCATTTCAATATGATTCAGAGGTTGCTAAGTCCCCATTTTCTGTTAGCTATATCCCCAAACATCCTGTGATGATAGCATGTTATCTGACTGCAGCCTTTCCCATCTCAACAGGAGCAGTTCCTGGATATCTGCTAGCGAGGATCTCGTGCGAGTGATGCCAGCTACTGCTCCCCTCCAGGCTCAGGGGCCCTCTGAACTGCTGTGTGCAAAAGGACCCGAGGAAAACATTTTCTCATTTGAGCATCATAGCAAGCGAAACCTCATCTCTTGTAAGATGTATAAAAGAAAAATGTCAAGCTCAGTCTGAACATTTGCACACCCCATGTCCAAGGATGCTTCTCCAAGTGTCAGGAGAGGCAAAAATCTGAAGAGGAAAGAGCATAGCTGCAAACAATTTCTAAGTTTTGGGAGGGTGGGTGGAATGCAAGAAACTAGGGAGCATAATCAAAAATAGATATTTGTTCTTTGGTGGGTTTCATAAAGTAAGAAGAGCCCTAGGCAATCTCTTTTGAGATCCTCTGTTACACAAATGCCTTGTAGATTGGAGCATGACACTTAGGAACTGTATTGATCAATGTATTGATTTTGGTCACAGGAGGAGGTAACTAGTGCAACCACAATATCTGGCAATCAGCGGGGAGAAACGATGCGATTCACTGATAAAGTCATATTCCTTCCCCGGCTGACACAATTAGATTTTCAGTTTTCTTGCAGAAATACAGGGTGGGGAAATTAAGATTCAGGTGAAACTAGTCATTTATTCTACTTGATGTAAAGTGAAATGCTGTCAGAAAACAATCCAAAGATATTTCATGAATATTGAGTCTTTGGATTGACTCAGCCAAGTTTGAGTCCTTTAAGAGTATGCGAAGCTCTGGAGTTTGCTGGAATGGGTCTGTGGAATATATATATTTTCACTGGCATTCAAGTCACATATCGTAGTTACACCTGCAAATGGCAGATGACAACAAGAGTATGCGGTACCTAAATCCGAACGCTGTCAAGACAGACCATAAACATACTTGTCATTTGTGCTGTGCCAACAGTCGTTGTGCGTTTTAAATGTCATACGGATTCAGAATCAAGAGACTGATTTGCTTCAGATGGGACAGGTGAGCCCAAAGTCACCAGATTTTGTTACTGGCAAATTCTGTTCTGCAAAGCCAGCTTCGTCAAAGTCTCATGGCTTCCTAGCCCAGTAAGAATCCTTCTGCACAGCCGAGGTAGCTCAGGAAGCACGAGATCCCAAGCCCAGGCGCCTGGGAAGAAGAGCGGATGCCCCAGCAAGCCTTACAGGTGCAAAATCGCCCTTCGGCCCACAAACAAAGCTCCTGTCTACATGAGAGCTGCTGTTAGCTTACTTAAGGAATGTCTTTACAGTCTATCCAGCACAAGAACTGTCAGCTTCTCATTCAAACAAAGACTGTTTAAAACATAAAACCCAAACCAGACACGAAGTAAGCAAAGCCCTTTCTGTCTTTTTCCTTGGTTTATGCTGGTGTAGGTCCTTCAGCCTGAGCCAACGAGGTTGTACTGGTCAGGTCTGCTTCACGGGGTGGAACCCTGACCATGCCCTTGCAGCGTTTTCGCTGAAGACGTCTGCTTACCTGGGTGAGCTCTGCCCTGTCTTTGTCACCAACGGGGTCTCAGGCTGCTGCTGCCCGAGGGGCTCCCAGACTGAAGGAGGATACTCAGAGAGGAAAAGCTGCTCTGGCAGTCCAACACCGCTATGAAAACACGCTGGAACATTCAGGTAAGACTTGAAAAACCTTTTCTGAGAGATCAGATTGTGCCCGCTTGCCACCGCAGTGAGAGGCTCTGTACATGCTGCCTCGGAGGCTGATCCCTTTGGGCAGAGCTGGTGTTCCCACACCAGGCTAATGACAGAGGCGGTTTCTTTCTCCTCTCACATAACAAATCTCTCATTGGTGGCCCCACCCCATCAACATATGGACCTGATGTCCAGAGCACCACGGTCCTACGCTGCACAGTAATTCAGATACGTCGCTGACCCCACCGTACCGCGGCTTTTCTGAGCCTTGGCATAAGCTGGAGGAATGTCACCCTCTGTCTGTGTCTCTTCGTGCTTGTACCTGCGTGTGTAAATACTCTATTTGCACACACCCGCTGTTAACACCAGGCTACTTGATTTCTTTTCGTCCTTCTGCAGATACGAGTATTCCTTCAGGGCTCACAAAACCAGCAGCCCCTACCTGTCCGTTGCTTTATATAGTGCCTTCAAATTTAAAGTGCAGAAGGAAACAAACAAGTTCAAACTTCTGAAGGTTGTGATGTCCCCTTCCTTGGTTGCCTCTAGATCTCTCTATTTTCTGCTTCAGAGGAGACGACAGAGTCTATAAATCTCTGCCTTAGCCTCTGCTTTGGTAAATAAACGTCACCCAGATTTATGTTTGTTCCCATTCTTAAGGAAAAGCAAAGCAATGATACTTGTAGCAAATGGAACAGGAAATTGCATTTCAGCCAGCCGGTTTCTAATGCTCAGCTACAACAGTCGCCCAACAATAAACCCAGTTTTGTACCTACAATTCTTTGGGTTACATTGAGGCAATCTAAAATGCACTTTGCCCAATAACATAGCGAAAGATCGCACCCCTGCACGATTAGCATGACAGTTGCCACGTGTATGAGCTACAGCAAGGTTTTACCCCCTTTTTATGTAAAATTACCTCTGTTTCTATAAAGATGTGAAGGTGTATTAGCCCTTATAAGAGAAATAATAAGAGCTGTGCTGGACTTTGCAGACATTTGTTCTTTAGTATTTTTATCAATGCTCATCCTATGTCTTTTGCTTGCACTTCCATTGCTTCTTAGAATGGTCTGACAGTACTAATTATTTTTAAAAGTGATTATTCTAGAGCAGAGATCTCTGATTCAGCCAAAGCATGTGGTTTTTACACACTGCGCCTCTAAGCCGTTTGCTTGTCCTTGTAATCACTTGTTAATTATAAGTGAGCAAATCCAAATGTTTACCTTTGAGTGTCTAAATTGTGGCACTGTTTTCCATCCAGAACTGGGCTATCTTAAAGCTAACACCTGAGAACAGAATTTATCTGGGGCGGACATCGTCACACCCCTGGCTAATGAGCACAGTTGACAAGTGTGATTTCAACCATGCATTGCAGTGAAATTAAAAGTTTCCAAACATCCCCGGTGATACCGAGAATATCATCACTGCACTCCTGGTTAAATGTTCTTGTTTCGAAGGGAGACTTGACCCTGACAGCTCTGAGTTTCTGCTCTCGTTGCTACACTGAAAGAATAAACAGCACAGCATAGCATAGCATAGCATAGCACATCATAGAATAGGATAGCATAGAATAGGATAGCATAGGATAGGAATGGAATAGAATAGAATAGAATAGAATAGAATAGAATAGAATAGAATAGAATAGAATAGAATAGAATAGAATAGAATAGAATAGAATAGAATTTCCCTTCCAGCTGGCCGAGTACACTATTGTAAAGTAAGGCTAAACCAACAAGTAACAGACCCTCAGGCGCTCACTGCTGTCTCTCCCTTAGAATTCACCGATATCGAAAGTCAGAAGGATGTGAAGGACTTGGGACGCTGAAGACTCTGAGCCAAGGCAGCAGCTTCCCCTGCCACCGTGACAGAGCAGCCAGCCTGGGCTTTCCCAGCTTCTCTGGAAGCCGTGGAGCAACCAGCCCCGGGATGCCTCGGGAACTGCCTGCACGGTCACAGGGAGGGTTAGCAAGAGCCAGACAACCGCAAACCCCACAGCGGTCAGTGCACAATCACACCAGTTGTGCTAGGGAACCACAAGATCTTTGGGATCAGACACTCTAAGCAAGTTTTTGGATCACAGAGGTTTTTCTTTCAGCAGCCAGCTCTCCTCCCCAGACCGCGTGCTACTGCAGCCCCACCGAACGGGTTTACACATCACGATCCCCACACGGAGCTGCCTGGCCGCTTGCAGCCAAATCTCTTGGTGCTTCACCTCATAGCACAGCAGAGGAGTCTAGGATGGGTCACCTGAAAAATAAGCCTTGCTTAGCAAGCAGAGACAGCGATTATACTGTCCCTGTGCTCCTAATGCAGTCAGGAAATTACTTTGCAACAAGACCACAAGACCTGGGGGCTCCAGATAGCCTCGTCACCTCATATACCATCCAAAAAGCAATTCAGTTACCGACATGGAAGTAATTTCAGCTGACCTTATTGGTGCAAAGAGTGTTTTTCTTGCTGAGCTTTACAGCTTTTGAGTGATTGAAAAGCACTAAGCAAGATCTTACAGTGATTAACAACAGTCTGAAAAACATGTTTTCAGCCACAAAACGTGGTGATATATTGCCACTTAATTTCCATGGGACTTCCCAAACTGGCTGTGAACATGCCCTGAGGACACAAACCCAGGACATTGTGGTACCGAGACCTCAGACTATTTAGGAGGATGCCTGGCTCAAGGAAGCAACTATTTTCAAAAAATGAGGCTGTCATAGCTGAGAAATAAAATACGGAGGGAGGCTATCTATTGGGATCGCCTACTATACAGGCATTAGGTTTGCAAAACCAGAAGCTGAGAAAAAAAAGGTATTGGGAGACCCAAGAATAGCTGCAGATTTCTGCCTGGGACACGGGCGTGCCCTGAGCACCTGTATAGCAAGAGGACATCGCAGCCAAGGCACAAAAGGTGTGACACTGTAATAGGTCAAACGGGGATTTCTGGGCAGGGGTTCCCCAGTTCTTGTTAAAAAAAAAAATCTCTAGCTTGCTTTTACTTTTATTTTAGTTTGACCCAGAACAACTAAGCTTCATGCTTTGTTTTCATGGGAGAGACGACTAAGGATTTCCCTCCTGGAGTAAGGACGGATGACACTGATTGCTGCAATTATCCTTTCATTCTGAATAGGACAAGAAACGCTAATTTCTTCCAGCCGTCCCATACACCTGGTGTGCCTGGAGTGTGATAATTCTGTCACACAGATAAACTGCGCTGCTATCAGAGCAAAGGATGAGGGAAATAAAGGACACACCAATCTAGCTGCTGTCTCAGGGAGGGCTTGTAAAGGAAATCTTCTGTATATTTTGGCAGTGCTTTATCTGTGCTACCAAGCCTCCAGCTGCCAAGGTCTTAACGCCTAGCTAGTTAACAGGCATGCCTGTGTTTGGGCAAAAAAAAAATGCTGTGTTCCAGGAGCTAAACACAACCTCCTGAAACAAACTCGGTTGGTGAGGCTGCCCTAGCAGCGTTACTGCACAGCACGGTCCCAGTATGCGCCTTCATGAATCCAGCACGTCACAGCCACTTTGTCTGTCCAGTTTTGAATTGCTCAGCTCCATCTTCTCCAGCTGTAAATCATGTTGCTTAATTAATATCTTAATTAAGTGTTGTGGGCATCTCTCGAGCTTAGTTATCTCTTTATTTAATTAAAGTAACATACCATATAACGTTGCCTGTTTGACGGGATGTTTTGCACAACAGTTCAATCCAGAAACTGGAAGAATTGCTTCGTACTTAGAGTATGTTTCTAAACGGGTGGCCAAGTAACCTGCATGTTTGTCACAAATGCCTGGGCTTGTTAGTCATCGTAATCTATTGCTGGTATTATGTACACAGAATCGGGAACAAATTGCCCAGTTCCGTGGCGCTGAGAGCTCCACAGGCTCCAGGAGAGTTTACAGTTTCGCTCGTGTTCCATAAACATTTACTCCCTGGGAACTGGCCCCTCTCTGCACCCCCGGCCGCACCGTGCCGTGGCCTGAGCTGCCCCTGGCAGGGACCGACTGCCCGGGGACCCCGGCGCGACTCGCGTCGCAGCAGAACCAGCGCAGCGCAGGACATGGCGAATGGGACATCTCCCTCCCCGCCGCCTGCCTGCGTATCTTCACAGCGCCATGCTCGTGTCTTCTCCCAGCAAAGCCCAGAGCTGCTGGCCTCCCCCTTTTCTTTGCCAAACAGAAGGTGGGTCAGCAAAAAAATCGATCATTACGGCAAAGCTGTTGTGGGATGGACAGAGCCGAGCGCAGCCCAGGGACTCCCCCCCGCAGACCGCAGCCCCCCGCTCCTGCGGCACGGCCGGGCTCCGCTCTAACCCTAACCCTAACCCTAACCCTAACCCTAACCCTAACCCTAACCCTTCGCCGTCACGCTGCTCCCGCTCGCCGCGCAGGGCTGTCACCCCGTCAGCAGCGCCAGCGGGGGCACACAGACCAGACCCCGACAGCTGGCTGCGGAAGGCCAGCACCTTCGCCCACCCACCCAGACACAGACACTCAGTCAAACACACTTTACCATAAAAGCACAACACTCGCTAAAGAAAAACATGCAGAGCCGGACCGGTTCGCTACCAAAACTGCCATGAACTTTCTGCTTCTTCCTGAAGCGAGCGGAGAGGTTTGGATGCATCCGCAATCTCTCCACGTGCAGGACGCTGGGGGTTTCTGCTGGTTAGGAGACTGATCAGAACGTGGTGATCCTTGGAGATTCAAAAATAAGTACTGAGGGGGAATTACTCCCAAGCAGCACGAAGCTTTCATTCACACTCCAGGAATCGGCTTCATCCAAATGGGGAGAAAATCCAGCTGGCTCAAAGCCCTTGCGAGCTTAAATGCTGGTTTTCCGGTACACATGGCAGTACCATTCAAAGAGCTATGACAATGATACTGTTTATAGCTCTGAAAATGGCGCTGCCATCCGCACCACGGTGCAGCGGCTCTCATCCCCGGGACGCGGCTCTGCAGCGGGACCCGTCCCGTGCCCCGCTCTGCTACGTGCTGAAGTGTCCTGCTAAAACACCGCGCAGCTCCCGGGTCCTTAGGCAAAAAAATGAGCACGGATTTTGGCTGAGAACTCCCTGCCATCTCAAAGCAAAGCGCCCTCGAGGCTCCCGTCGTGGCTGTCTGGAGGAGAGGACAAGGAGGTGCCGGCCGCGTGGGCTGCTGCTGCGGCCGCTGCGGCACCGGCCCCTGTGAGGCTGAGGGCGCAGCATGGTGACACAGGCACACGGACACCCCACGGACGTGTGCCAGCTTCCTCCTCTGCCTTGCGGCTTAACACAGGAAAAAAGGGAACGCCTTCCTCTCTTTCCCGATTCCCCCCGTGCACGTTTTCTTTCCTTCGCTTTTATCAACGCCAAGACGCTGCGTGGAAGCGCGCGGCTCTCCCCGCCCGGGCCAGCCAGCGAGCGCTGCACAGCACTGGGCGTTCCATCCTCCCGGAGAACAAGCTCGTGGCACTCGCAGGGCATGACGCGCGCTGCACCGACCGAGCAAACCGCCAGGTATCTGCTTTCCAATTAATCCCAGCGTGCTGCTGGCAACGGAGCGCTGATCATTATTATTGCCCTTTCCAGCTGGAAGCCAGTTCTAGGCTGGGTACTTCCAGCTGCCCTTTGAGAGCAGTCTTCAGAACGGAAAGATTTATGCTTTGGAAAATTGTGGAGCCCCTCCTTTGTGTTGCTGAAACATCTTTCCAAGACAACTGTTGTATGACTCCAGCCATAAGTCCCACCGGAGATCATCCCTGTCACACCAACGCATTCTTGAAGTAGGAAGAAAGCCAAAAGTGAGTTTTTTCCTTCTCCTTGGCAGTGGCACCCTACCTGCAGTCTCCAAGCATGATTGTGGGAAAAGGTCGGCGTTACAAGTTGAAAACACTTCTTCTGATGTCTGAACCATTCGAATCAGCTGTGTTCCTACAGCAGGCACTGACAGCTTTCCTCTCAGTGCTTCTAAGCCTCAAAAAACCCCAGCAGGATCTCAGATAACTTTTCTGCAGCCTCACTGAACATCTCATCAATAACTACTGTGACAACACCAACTGGGGGATATAGAGAAGGACAAAACGAGAAGCGTCAGAACAAGAAGCAGTTTCATCATCCCAGTTCCATCTCTAGCCCAAGTCAAAGGTCTCAGAGCTGACATCACCCGTGGGGTGACCGTGGCTCGTGGGGTTGGTCGGAGACCGCTGCCACGCTCCGGCAGAGCTGCCTGCGCCACGGCCGTGGGCAGGGAAGCAGAGCAGCTCGCTGGCTGCGACTGCCGGCCGGGTGTTGGCTTGGGCTTCCAGGCCGGCGGGATGGGCACGGCAGCTCCGGCACGGCTCCGAGGATGGGCACGGCAGCTCCGGCACGGCTCTGAGGATGGGCACGGCAGCTCCGGCACGGCTCTGAGGATGGACACGGCAGCTCCAGCACGGCTCCGAGGATGGGCACGGCAGCTCCGGCACGGCTCCGAGGATGGGCACGGCAGCTCCAGCACGGCTCTGAGGATGGGCACGGCAGCTCCAGCACGGCTCTGAGGATGGGCACGGCAGCTCCGGCACGGCTCTGAGGATGGGCACGGCAGCTCCGGCACGGCTCTGAGGATGGACACGGCAGCTCCAGCACGGCTCTGAGGATGGGCACGGCAGCTCCGGCACGGCTCTGAGGATGGGCACGGCAGCTCCAGCACGGCTCTGAGGATGGGCACGGCAGCTCCGGCATGGCTCTGAGGATGGACATGGCAGCTCCGGCACGGCTCTGAGGATGGGCACGGCAGCACCGGCACGGCTCTGAGGATGGACACGGCAGCTCCGGCACGGCTCTGAGGATGGACACGGCAGCTCCTGCACGGCTCTGAGGATGGGCACGGCAGCTCCGGCACAGCTCTGAGGATGGACACGGCAGCTCCGGCACGGCTCTGAGGATGGACACGGCAGCTCCGGCATGGCTCTGAGGATGGACACGGCAGCTCCGGCATGGCTCTGAGGATGGACATGGCATCTCCGGCACAGCTCTGAGGATGGACACAGCAGCTCCGGCATGGCTCTGAGGATGGACATGGCATCTCCGGCACGGCTCTGAGGATGGACACGGCAGCTCCGGCACGGCTCTGAGGATGGACACGGCAGCTCCGGCACGGCTCTGAGGATGGACACGGCAGCACCGGCACGGCTCTGAGGATGGACACGGCAGCTCCGGCACGGCTCTGAGGCACGTCCCGGGGGACCGGCCGTGGGGCCCCGCTGCCTCGCCTGTGCAGCACTGCTCGCTCCCCCAAGCTCCGCGTCCTCGCAGACACAGAGCAGCCCTCCCACGCAGTTTTTACCTTTAGTTTAACAATTCAGGACGGCATCAGAAGTAATTCAGGTTTTCAGAATGAGGTTACTGCAAGGGCTAAAATACCACTTGAGGAGTCCATTTATCATACAGAAATACAAACAACTTCATTTTCTATTCACAGTATAATACCAAAGGCTCTAAAAAACAACACTGTCTCAGAGAAAACATCTGCATAGGTTTGAGCATGTCTTTTCTAAGCAGCATTTTGATTTTAAAGACTCTGCAATACTTTGAATTGGCCCATGAAGGGAATACGTTTAAGGAAGGTGCTGTACTGTTTTATGAAATCATTGGTCAGAAGCACAGCTAATCCTCCTTTTTGACCACTATTTTTTGGGGCTATGGATCTGCTTTCTTTAGGGTTTCAAGAAATGCATGCTGTCAAAACTTCGTAAAGAATTGTTTAAGGCACCAGAGAGTAGGAGCGCGTTTGTATTGCTCTGGCTCTGTAGGCAATCATCAAAGCTCAGCAATGGCTTAAAGAATCTGTTGGAACACTTCTCCCTTGGGCCACTCCTGTGGAGATCCCTTTGGGGACTCCATAAAGCATAGCTCCCTGGCGAAAGGAACTAGCAAGGTTTTTTTCCTAACAGCAATTACTTGTATCAAAATATTGTAGTGCCGGCTCATTCTGCCCCGAAGCTCCAGCTCTCTGCTCTGATTCACAAAGAGAATCTCTCAGCCTCTCATTATCTTTCACCGGTGACACCGGGGCAGAGTCATCCACCTCCTTAACAAAAGAAATGGAGAAATCCACATTAAACAGGAAGGCAGCCCCAAACCAAAGTACTGTTCTTAACTAACTCCATCATTGCAGCCTGCCAGGGCTTCTCAATCAGTCACAATTCCATGTTTTGGAACAGCTAAACTCACTTCTGAACGAGTCATGCAGTTCCGAGACTTCCCTGGCAGCCTGCACGGGGTTTTTCTGCAGACCCTCATCAAAGTAGCGGTGACTTTGAAGACTGTGATAAATAAGGACTGGTTTTATCACTGTCAAATTGTGAAATGCATCTCTGCACCCCTCACAGCCAGGACAGCAGGAGCCCCCGCTGTGAAGGAGCCTGCCACGCCGTGGGGTCAGGTCCCCGATCGCTGCCCGGGAGGCAGAGCAGCACATGGGCAACGGACTGTGCTGATTACACAGGCGTGACTGGCTTGTGCCAGCTGCATTTTGCTGTTTTTTTGTCCTTGCTCCTTGCTGCTTTCTGAAACGGAGCTACTTTCGCTGTTGGCCTGACCTCTAGGGAGACGTTTTTCACTTTGACCAGGAAAGGGTAAAATCCTACTGGCTCAGATCGCTAAGGCTGTGTAACTGCTTAGCACAGCTACAACGGACTGTGTGATGCACAATCAGGATTTTCCTCTCGGGGACTAGCAGAGCAAACGGAGAGGTGTTATAGTCAAGTGTTAGTGGGTCACAGGATTTGGCAGCACCTCAGCTTGGATTGTTCCAGGCAGAGTTAATTATTTTGCTATAAAGCAGAGGTAGCAGAACACAGAGCTGGAGACTGTAGATCACCTTTTCCTTGCTCTCTTCAGCTGAATTTTTTGGAAGAACTGCAGCTGAGCCAGCTTACAGTTAAGAGATGGACATGGCGAGTGATGTTTGTGTAGGAGTAAGGGCACGTGGCTGTGTGGTGGGAAATGACAGTGGAGAAATCGCTAGAGGGAGGAAAGCAGACGCAAGAATCCACATGAGGACATTTGACAAACACCCAGCACAAAGAACTGAAGGAGTAACAGACACTTCAGACATCTATCTCTGAAATTTAGACCCTTGACTTCTGTGCTCAACCCTCATCTAATTACGTGCGCCCAATAAAGTCCCTTAGATCCCACTAAGAGGAGGTGTCCCACCCCTGAGGAGCCCAGGGCCCTTCCAGAAGCTCCTGGACACGGTGAAAGGGTCTGACGGCCTGAACCTGCACTTGCACTCTGCACATGCTTATAACAGACTTGTAAAAATCTGAAGATGACAAGGAGCTGGTCCCAGGCAGTGGCTTAGGTAAAGGAGTAAACTGCAAAATTACAGCCCTCAGGGAGAGAGCTCGTGGGCAGGGGAGCTCTCCCTGAGCTGAGACACCGCCCGTTCACAGCATCCTTCAACGCTGCAGAGCTGGCCGTAGCCGACGCGTGGCTGCAGGGTGCTGGTGCACGGAGCCTGGCGGGGACGTGGCTGGGGCAGCAATCAGCCCCCAGACCCTGTCAGCACCAGGTGCCTCGGTGGAGGGGAGGAAACAGAAGAGCGAGGGTGGGAGAGCAGCACCTCTGGGTGTGGGAGTGGGTGTGGTGATTGGAGGAGGGGTAGCTCAACTGGCTCTTAAACACCCCAGAGCCTCCTCCTGGTCCTTCAGGTCTCAGTGGTGGCTGGGAACTGGCGGATGCTGGGAGTTCCTGAGGTTTTTCTTCCCTTCTGGTAAGGTGCTCTCTGAGAAGTGCTCAGTGTTCCCCTCCTCCTCAGCCAGGGATGATCCCTCCGTTCCTGGGTCCCTACTTCGTGTTAGTCTACTTTAAATTAGCAGCTTCCACCGGCTGCTGTCAGACAGGCATTCTGGCAAGCCCTTGTCGCTGCGGAGCGTCCTTTCTTACAGCCTCCGAGGGGACGGTGCCAGCGCCCTGTCAGCGGTTGCGAGTTCTGCAGTGCAACAATTCCAAGCAGGCTGAGCACCGACACGGGGAGCAGACTGCGGCCTGATCACAGTTCTGACTCCGCGTATGCTGCGTCCTGTCCAGGGAACCCGACCACGGAAAGCTACAGATGGCAGAAACAGAAACTGCACTCTCCACGTTGAACTCTGCTGCTTAAAGCAACTGTTGAAAGCTGCTGCCTCTCCTCAGCATCTGAGCGTCCTAATGAGGGGTAGACAACAGCACTGAAGGGAAAAAGGAGAGAAACCCCCTGCCGGCCACAAATCTGTTGGGCTAATTGGAGGCTTTGTGGGTACTGTGAGGTGCCGTCTCCCCAGGGTCTGCGGCTTCATCGGCTGGATGCAGAGGGCATGGTCTGGAGAGCAGGTGGAAGAATCGGTAACGTGGAGATGCTGGAGCAGCTGTGGGTGCGTGATGCTGAAGGACCAGACGCGTTCTGCGTGGCTACTGACGGAAGACGCAAAAGGCTGGTCAAGTATCAGCTCTTGTGACTTGTCATCACAGTTTTAAGGTAGGGAGATTGTCATCGTCACCACCAAGGTGTTCCTGGTCCCGAAATGGGCTCTGCTCCTTTTCCCCACCCTCCTTCCAGAAACATCTTGAGCAGGAAGCCAATTTCACGCTTACTCCCTTTTTTCTTTTTAACGTTGAGCTCATTGGAGGTGCATGTCTGGAAGTGCCTGGCCCCTGGAGCGTTCCCACGATGCTCGTCCCACTGTGGTGGGAACCCTACACATCATCTGAGGGAGGAGGGAGTCTCAGAGCTGTCAGAAGGTTTGACTGACTTAAGACAGGCACTGGAGTTTTCCACATCCCTATGAGAACATCTCATGGCTGTATTTAAACTCTAGGAATCAGTCCTGCATGCTTTATGGAAGGGTCAGGCTTGGTCCAGCCAAGGGCCACAGAGAGCTCTTCTGTCCCGAGCACAGTCTGTGATCTGTGTTGTTGTGTAGCAATAAGGTGAAGTGAATCCCAGCTTGTCACTGTCCTCCGTGTCTTGTCCTACTCTTCCATGTGGTACCTGCTGCTGAGACCCCGCACTACGGTAACACAGTCCTTCGAGTGAGAACCACCAGCCCCAAAAGGCAGCGCTCCTGCCGCGCGCCGTCCGTGCGTCCTGCGGCCGGGAGCCCACCCTCCACCTCCCGGGGTGAAACATCCCCATTTAGCTGGGGTTTATGCCTCTATCCCACCAATCCTAAGCTATACATCAAAGAGGCTTTAAACAGTGTTATGATAAATACTGAACAAGCACACAGACAGAGCTGCAGTAATAAAAGAAAGGACTTACAGAGCATGTTCATGGTTAGACAGGAGCTGGTCTACTGCAGAGGAGCAGGAGGAGCTTGGAGACAGAGGAACAGCCACTTTCATGCAGAAAGGAGGAAAGACAGACACAGTGAGGTAGTAAGGGGAGAAAGAAAAAAAAAAACAAAACAACAACAGATATAGTTAATAGGAAAATGCTTTCCGGCTACCCCGACTTTAAACACCAGGAAGTTATATTCCAATAGTGTCAAAGTTAGAGCTACATCCCCAAACCTCCCAATAAAGGGGAAACCAGATTTTTACAGTAGGAGTGGTAACTGGGTTAGAACTGCATAAGCCATCAGGTGGGGGTTTTTTTTTTTTTTTTTCATAAAACACTTTGGGAATCTTTCAGCTTTCCAAGAATATCCTTTTCCTGTCTCACTGATCTCATTGCAGGCAGGAACATTCTGCTGAGCCCATCTTCCAAAAGCTCTTCAGTATTGCTCTAGCACGGGGTTTGGTAGCCATATATTGTCTTCCTCCTGCTCATTTCATGAGTACCACCAGCCCATTTGGTCTGACTGAGGGTCCTCTTTTGAGGAAGCCACCTGTACCTCTTAAACAAAAGTCTAGGGAGTAGCAACTAGGTCACTTAATTTCCACCCGTGATAACTGACGTGTTCACTGCTAAGAAATTTGATTTATGGAGGCAATGCAGCCCTGCCGCAGATCGCTGGCTGGTGATCCTGGAGCCTTTTGACAGCTCCAGTGTGTGGGAAATGTCGGTCTGCTTTTTTAAGTACAGACGGAGGAGTAATTATTGAGCTCCTTGATTTTGTCAGACCGCAGTGCAGGAATACAGCAGTTACTATTTAATTTTTAGTAAAGTCATAACTACACCTGGCTGCTAGCCAGCACCCACTACTAACTTTAAAAATACACTGCCGTTGGCTGTGAACGAGGTGCTGCTGGTCTCTCACCGACCCTCCGCAGCGTAACAGAGCGTCACCAGTGCCTCCTAATGCACTCAACAGCTGTAACCCCTGTTCCTACTCTCGCATTTTTCTCCTGACCGGTCAACAAGAGCCTGATAAAGAGCAAACAAAGAAAATTTTCCTGTATAAACAGCAGCAGTTCTGATGCAGAGAAACCGAGGACTTCTTAGACCGTTTCATAAACGGGAGTTTCCTTGGATTTGATAATTTGTTTGGTTTTTTCCTCCAGTGACAAGGTGCTTGGAGATTTACAGGCAGACCTTGGTCCCTGGTTCTCTTCACCTGGGCTGGCCTGCTGATAAAACCCACCCTATTGCCTGTGTGTAGCACAGGACCGTGCTAAACGCTGCAACCAGTTGCATCCCGGGGCGGGGGGAATTTAATCTATTTCTGATTCTTAAGATATAAGCCAAAGAAAAGCCATGCTGCAGTTGATAATTTTCTCTATTGAATACCTACGCTCACTGGCAGAAATTTGTGCCTTATTTTCAGTAAAAATGTTCTAGTTTCAGCTTTCAGTCACAGGATCCTCTTTTCACTGCCTTTTATATTAAAGATTGTCTTTGATTGTCTTCTTGAAGCTTTGATTAAAGACCAGCTTCCTCTTCAGGCACGAAATAAGAGCTCATCTGTGTATTTCTGACTATAAGGCAGGCTTTCAAATATTTCAGTTACTTTGTGCTTTGCTCCCCCTGAATTTTCTGATTTTTTTTTTTTCCATGTTTCTGATCTGGGCACATCAGAACAGGCTACAGCACAGCCTGTAACCACACCGTCTCAAAGAGAGAGGTCACTTTCTTTCTACTTGGTATTCCTTTTATTTCTTCATTCGGGGACAGCAGAGAATCCTTCTCCCTCCTGACCCAGGTGTGTGCTGAGCTTCCCGATCTGTGTTCAGCTGCCAGCTACGCACACGCCTCATCCTCTGCAGACCCGTCCCTTCCCCTGATAGACCCCCACTTGCAAACAACGCACGGGGATCAGAGCAGGGGACTCTGATCCTCCAACACCTGCCCAAACAGGGAGTTTGGGGGAATCAAGAGAAGGTAGCTGAAGTGGGATGGAGACTACCCATGTTTGCCGTTCCAGCCTTGGTTAGAATTACCTCCACCCATATATTCAGGCCGTAATAGGTACACTTTAAAGAACCTCAGCAGAAATTCATGAGATGAACAGGTGGTTTTATCCCATACTTCTTAAAAAATCTAAGCATCAGCTGTAATCCTTCTTTCTCTGAGGTGTAGCAGACCTAAACCTTAATCTGCAACAATTACCAAAAATCAAACTACAATGATAAATAAACCAGCATATATGGAAAGAGGAGTGTGCATTAGAAACCATTTGCCAAACAGAAACGGCCAGAACAAGTCAGAAAACACGAGGTACTCTGCAGGTTTGAAGCAGGAGGGCATGGAGGTTAGTGCAAAACACAAGCGACTTAGCAGCTCCACTGAATGACACAGAAAACAATTCCACGAGAGCCAGCTGTGAGCAGAAAGAAGAGATTTGCACAGTTAACAGACCTGGCTTATCTTCTGCATTTCCTTACTTTTTGTTGACATCTCCAGTCTAATAAGAGCCTTTTCTTTTCAGCCCAACAATACCCTTGTACTTCTACATCTGTCTATGGAGTATTTTGAGAGCATCGTACCAGGAGTTCAAAGATGTTTAGATCATGGTTTTCTTCTCTTCTGCTGGCTTCAGCCGGGGGCTGGAGGGAAGCCTTTGCGATGCAGCTGCGCGATACACCCTGTTGCAGAGGTGGAGTCCCCACAGAGCCCAGCTCCAGGCATTTCGCTACCCTGAACTGCCTTCTGGAGGAGCTTCTCCACCGATGATTTCTCTGGGGCAAGGGGGGTGTCCCAGCGTCGGCTGCAGGCTTGGGGCCATCTCAGATGTCCGCCTGTCTCTGCAGCACAGACGTGTTTCTGACACCCAGACACTTGGATACTGCTGGAGCTGCCTGTTCCTCCCCCCCTGCCCCAAGGCACGGAACTGGCTTAAGAGGCTGCAGTGCTGGTGGAAGCAGCATCGGTGGCAGTGACAACATAATTAACAGCTGAAAATTATCCTACTTGGGCATGAAAGCTTTGTAAGTCTAATTTAACTACAAGGGATGTCTCTCTGAGCTTATGTTCTCTATGTCATAGTTTGACAAGAACTGTGGCAACAACAGCTGAGAATCTGGATTGCTGAAGGAACCAAATTTCAGGCATCTAAAAATTCATCTGAATTGGACAATGTTCCTTATGTCATGAGAGTATAATTTAGAGTCGTCCCTTAACATATGTGTGATGCTTCTGAGAGATATTCCAAAGACCAATCTGTGTCCACCTGCCTCTCTGCTGCTTCCCAATACAGTATTTTTTACTTAAAGATACGTATGGATTTTGCAGATCACTGAGGACCTAGTTGCGTGAAAAACACTCAGCATCCAGGTCTCTACTGGAAGCCAAAGGGAGAGGCACTGCTGAAAATCAAAGCCTTTACGTTGAGGCTAGGGCGTCTCAAGTATTTGCCTGTAAAAGCCCGCGTGCGTGCCTCCTGCCCGCAGACACGACGGGCAGGCGAGGCAGGAGGGCTCCGGCGCAGCGCGGCAGCCCGTGCTGCTCAGCCATTAATTAAGCTGGCAATAAGCAGCCCAAGGTAAGCATACACGATCCTACAGCCAACTCTTCCATTGCAAGTCCACGTGAACCTGTGCACAGGGGAAAGAGATTTTTAAGGAAATTAATTAAGCCTACAGCTTATTTTAAAGGACTTTTATGGTTTTGTTTTAAAATTTATTAAGAACAAGGCTTCTTTCAAAAACAGAAAAAGAAATGGTGCATAACTAAAGCGCATCATTTCCCGAAGTTCTCTGAGCTTTTTTTTTTAAACGACTCCTTTCTCGCGCCCTTTTCTCCGCTCCCCTGTGGCCGCAGCAGCTGAGCGGGGCTGCGCCAAGGAGGGAGCTGCAGAAGGTGCATCTCCTCGCTGGGCAGCTGGACGGGACCTCCTGCCGGGGGGGAGCGCAGCAAACGTCCCCACCCTCGCGCCGACGCTACATGCCGGAGCGCGTTGAAGATCTCCTGGCAATGCCTCCGAAGTGTCACGCGTGATTGCCTCCCTGCCTACGAAGCAGTCGCTCTGTGCAGTTCTTGTCTCAAATATTGTATCAAAGTCTCACAAAGTGCTTTCATTGCTAATAAATACTAACTGCAGTGCTATAAAAACTTGTCAAAAAGCACCACAGGGCATGAATCTCACTGAATAAATTATATCTGCCTTTAATACATTAATGTAAACTGTTACTGTCTCTGTGCGCTACCAGGCAGATTACAGATCAGTCAATGATAAAATTATTCATACATAACATTAACATAAGATACGACTGGCTTCTTGATTCTTCTCTTCTTTGGTGCCAGTGCTCGAGTTTGCCTAATTGCTACACTCCGTTCCGTGTAGCAATGCTGCATCCTTCCTTTCCTTCCAAAGTGACAAATTCCTATTGTGTTTGCTGCCCTCCTTAAAGGAAACGGAGCGCACATCCCTGGGGTCTGGGGTTTGCACTTCCCCAGCTGCTCCACGCATTTCCAGCGGTGGCTTCACTGCAGCGGTGGAAAAAGCGCTGCCGGGCCTCAGACCTTTGGAGACTTTGAGGCTAAAGGCGTTTCTGTACTCCATTTTGAGAGGGGTCAGGATTTCAGAGCAGTGTAACCTTCCTCTGAGGATGCCACATTTTACGACGTGTGACACAATACCAAGACAAAGCACAAAAATGGGGAAAAAATATGATGGGATGTCAGGGTATACGAACTACCTCTTGTTTTTCCCTTCATACAAGAGGGCATGCGTGAAGATAAGCTAAATTCAGTCTAACGTTCACATATTTGTGTCGGATGATTTGGAAAGCAATGCAGAAAGGGTTACGCTTTACAGCTGTGTTTCCCAAGCTATTGTGGCCTGCCTTCACCCAGGAGAGGGCAAAATGCAGGCTGATGCCCCTGCGAATGCCACGGCAGCGCGTGGCTGATGCTGCGGGCCACGTGAGTGCCTGCCTGCTGTCAGGTATAGGCAAGGCGATGCTTGATTAGTGACCAGTGACTCCTCCTGGGACTGCATGAGCTCACTAACTAAACCTCTTACTAGCTTCAAAAGGATCAAGCAACTGACCTGGAAGAGCATCCTTCTGAACTAGAACACAGGCAATGATCTCGAAAGCACACGCACCCAGCTGCAGCTGGCCTCGCCGCGGCGTTGGTGGGGGCTGCCCTGCCCGCGCGCGTCTCCGAGCGCCTTCCCCTTCTGTGAGGGGAAGCAGCCCCAGGGAACAGGCAGACTGCACGGGGGACCACAGCAGCGTTTCCCTCCCCAGCACAGTCCCGCTCAAGCAAAGCTCAGCTGTATCCTAAGGATCGCTCTGTCGTGCAAAACTCCTTTCAAAAGCTGTGCCTGTAACGTGCCTGTGTTTTCTGGAAGGAAATCTGAAGGAAGTCCAGCTGAAGCCTCCACGGCAGGAGCGCCGGACTCTACTACACATGGAAGCACAGCGAGCTAAACTGAGCTTCTGCTAGAGCTGACACGTCCTTCTCCCCCGATGAACCAAACAGAGGAAACATGTGGGTGAGTCTCTCTGCGAGTTAGCTCCTCGCTCTGTTAACAGGATGAACCTCGTTCTACAGGGAGAGAACTGTTGGAGCTCTCCCCTAAAAAGTCCCCACATTTTCCGCAGTGAAAGTATGAGCTTGAGGCAACTCCAGCCAGCTCTGCCTCTGACAGTGCCTACGCCGTTTCACCTCTAGGGTCAGAATGTCTCTCTGCTTGAGAGTTAATTTATAAACATTTTACAGAGAAAATGCTGACGCTCACTTTGATCCAAGTATGTGACATCTGTGGAGGAAACAGCCTGACCCGATGTTTACATGCTATCATTCCCTCGGAATGATCTTTCAGAAAAAACAGTACATTTTTCTACAGAGTGATGGCTGAGTCCCACTGTGGATTTATTGGCTACCACTGACATCAGGGATACCAGCAGGGACCTCTTCAGCTTCCAGAAGATATTATTTCTTCTAATCCAAACAAATCAGTCCACTCTCAAAGCTCTTTGCTGGTGCTCTGGATGCCTGCAGCAGACTCCTGCCAGGGCACAGCTGCAACCTCCCAGCGCTGCTCAGGACAGTTCTGAGCTTTGAATGTCGATCAGCACCTCGTAACACCCTTCAGCTACCCTTTGCTACCCTTGGATCTGTGATGCATCAAGAGAGAGGAATTAACAAGAGAAATTAAAGAAAGACTTATTTCCAAAGAAGAAGCACAACTTAAAAAACATCTAATAGTGAAAGCTATTAGAAATCATGAAGGTGTTCCCTACAGGGGGTGAGGAGCCTGCTTTGTCTCTGGAAATTTGAAAACAGACTTGGGACTCTGACATGTGTCGGTCACAGGTTCTCCCAGCCAGGAGTTACTAACCTTGCACGTTAAGACATGATTACTCTTCTGGTTACAATGCCTGCAAAATACGAGGACTCACAGTGAAACCAGTCTTCAGATTATAAGATTTCAGACGGCTCGACGTAAGTAGCAAGAAAATACATCCAGGTTTATACCTACACTGTAAGAAAAAGGCTTCCGAAATTGAGGAGCTTGTACATCTTCAAGCAGAGGACTACGCTTTGTCACCGGTAAGAGAAAGGCAACGTGTGGTTCAATGAGCTCTTTCAGCAAGAGAAATCGCATAACTTAACCAGGATTAAACGAAGACATAGGGTCAAAGGGAGAATCCAGAAAAATCCCCCACTGATAGGGTTGTGATCAATGAAAGCAGCACACGCCAGGTATAAATCTCATTGCTAAAGATGCGACCGTAAAGCACATCATTGCAACACGAACAAGTACGGGTTCTAAAACTGCCTCCTAAATGTGGCTACCTGAATTTAAACATGCTGTCTTCTGTGATGGATGACAGTAACACTGAAGCAGCCTGTGACAGCCAGAGAACAGAGAGAGTAATGCAGAAGAAAGGACTGGAAATCATCAGCTAATACAGAAACAGCCTTACTCAGCTGTATGTAATGGCTGATGTAGTATTTCTACGACATCATGCACTCCCAAAGGCAGACACAAAGAAATACTGCATCTTTACTGGTGGCAAAACCAAAACAAAACCACATCTGTATCAATTCACAGGTCAGGCCACCCACTCAAGATGCAAATGCATACTGAGCAGCAGATGTCAGCAACGATAACCTTTGCTATGCCAAATAAATAAAACCAAGAAAACCTCAAAATGGCCAATTTACTGTTTTGAAACCTGCAGTTTAAGACGCACAGACACTTCCAGCTGACTCCGAGCTGACATCACGGGTGGATGCATGCTGCAGGCAGGCTCAGCAGGTACCGGAATGTGAAGAAACACGCGAACCAGGCAGGCTGGCACCAGCAGCCGCCCAGCAATCGCAAATACAGGTAGCGGTTAAGGATCCAGAAAGTGGCAAAACAGTAAAAGACAACCAAACCACAGCAAATGTACTGAAAGTCCTTGACACCTTCCTGGAGATACCAAAGAGCTGGCCAAATCATCCTGAGAATACCAGGGCTCTTCTCTCCCACAGACACACCCAAAGCCTTAGGAGCAATTTTAACTGCGGCAACGGGGAAGCCTTTCCACAGAGAAAGAGGCGGCGCATATAATGCTTAAATAAATTCTCCTACAGCTGTCGGAAAGGAAGAGGGCTATTGAAAAATGAAAAGAAGAAGTTAACCTAAAATTACAATGCACTTAAACAATTAGCCCTGAGCTTGAGAGATGTCTGCTGCCACAACAAATAACAGAATATAACAGCAATTGCTTAGGTTTAGCTAGCATTTCTAGCCCAAAGGCATGAGGAGCTCTTTGCAAATGCTGATACGCATTGTCTCAAAACACTTTGACTCATCCAACATTGATCTCTGGAGAGGAGGGAGACAGCCCAACACACTCAGCACAGCTGTGCAGAGGTCTTGGCTGGCGCTATGCAGCTGAAGCGGAAGGGAAGTAGGTGGATACTAAATTGCTATCCATAGGAGAATTTATTCAGGTACCAAAACTAGCTTTAAACCCTGGTTTGGCTCTCTGGAACGAATGGCTAGAGTCCCAAAGGACTCTGAATCGGATTCAGTATGTCAGCACTTATTATGAGGGATGCATGTATTTATGGAGATGTAACTGTTTAAGTGGCATTCAGTCATTTGAGTGATGTGCTTCCATGTGGCAGGAGGAGCAGAGTGCTGTGGCCAGCAGTGCTCCTCCCGGGGCAAGGCACTCCTCGTCACAGCCCGACGGCAGATAACCCACGCACGCCGCCGTCCGTCTCATCGCACCGCTCCCAGCACCAGCTCTTCTGCCTGCCCCGTACTCCCAACGCAGGACACGCTGCTGCTGAGAAGCTCACCGAAATATCATTGCACGAGAGAGAATTCATTCCTCAGCAGAAGCTTTCCGCTTTAGGTGTATAAACCTAAATAAATACCTAGCATCGTGGCGTTGATTCAGGAAGCAGAGCTGGGATTAAATCAGGCAGTGCAATAATGATGCTTTGTATCGGTAAGGACTCGAGTGAAATCAGATTAGAGCTCTTCTCAACAGATAATGTCCTGCTTTTTCATCACGGCCACCAAACCATTTAAAATTTCCGTTCGAATCACTCTGTGCAGAACAGGAGCTGCTTGCTTTTATTGTCAGGAGACCCAGAAAGATGAAAAAGTAAACGCGTGGAAATCTAGCCCATCTTTACTGAGGGAGTCCCACCAGACAGACAACTTCCCTACTTCTGTCACGCCCTGCCCTGCTGTTCCCCTGCGCTGCCTTTCGCAAGAGGGAGGAAGCAACCTCCGCGGAGAGCCGCGGGCGCGGGGACGGGAGAGCGGCCGCAGGTGCCGAGGCTCCGCAGCGAGGCAGGCGTCCCCGCAGCCCCGGGGAGAGGCAGGGCAGCGCGGGCAAGCCGGCAGTGACCGGACGGAGCCCAGCTTCCCTGGATGGCCCACGCTGCACTGTCCCCGCTGCTGCCTGCAGAAGGGGCTCTCCCAGAAACCACCAGATCGTACGGGTCACACCGCAAACAGGGAGGTGCTGAACGAGGGGTTCGGCATTCCCTAGGGAGACATAAACCAGGGCAGCAAACAGCAAATCTCAGATCAGAAGGAAAGCCTTCAGTGGGATGCTGCCCCACCAGAACACATCAACTGCCTGTGTTACCCAAAGCACAAGGCGTGCAATTAAAAACAACAAAAATGAGCTGATGTTTCAGTCACTTCCAAGTTCAAGGTGCCCAGTGCCCTTCAGTGCCTTGGCTTCCCTACCAGAAACGGACCGATGCAGAAGAGGAGTTCTGATCTTGCATCTTTTATCAGGCCAAATAACAAAAAGGGGTTTATCTTAGCTCTAATCTCTTTTTCCAATATACAGACATATTGAAAGAGATTGCCTCACCAAAACCGAAGGGAACTGTGGTATTTTAAAACCCTAATCCCCTCCTTCCTCGGTGGGAAATAAGATAAGTATCTTGATTTCACTCAGTACAATTACAAGAAGCTTTTCTCTCATCAAAAGTTCTCAGTTTCCTCTGTCAGGCACTTTCTGAGCTAAGCACCAGGCCCCGGCAGTGTCCCGATTATCGGCAAGACAAGCGGTTCTCGGGTGAAGGCAGGCAGCAGGCTCCCCCGACACAGGGTGCAGCGCAGACGCCGGCACCAGCTGACCCGAGGGCAGCAGTCCCGAGGAGCTGGTTTGTACTGGGACGGGCAGTCGGCATTGGCAGCGGGTCTCCTCACGGGCTTGGCTGCCTGGTGGGACCGGGGTGCAGCCGGTGAGGACGCGGGACGGGGCGACGCGCACCCACGCTGCCACACAGCCCGGCGCGATGCTCGGCGTCCCAGGGAGCCGGTGCCATGCGAGCAGGGGCAGGGAGCCAAGGCCACCCCGCTCCCTTGCCCTAGACTTTAACCTTTCTGCAGAAGAACTCCGAAGTGTCATAAGAAAAATAAAAATCTCTTAAAACTGTTCAGCTTTTAAATTTAGCACAGATCCCTAGGAAAGAAAAAGCGGGGAAGGGGTGGGAGGAGGAACCTCACCCCAGACTTCACAGCTGACAGCTGACAGCAAGAAACTAGTGTCTCGACTTCCCACCCTGGGGATAACCCAAACTCAGCAAAAAGCCTACTGCACTTACAAACACAAAGAAAGGCTTCGGCAGTAACTTCAGAAGACACCCACAGTAAAAATCCCGTCCACCCCCGGCGAGCCGGAGCACGCCGTGCGCGGCAGTGCCGGTGGCTGCGGCAGTGCCGGTGGCTGCGGCAGTCGGCGCAGGCAGGCTTCGCCGTCCCGAGCCCGCGGCGCGGGCAGAGCAGGGGCTGTGCCTTCGGCGGCGAGCGCAGCTTCGGAGAGGCTCCGCACTACGGTTCCCTGCCGCAAGCGCCCACCCCACACAGCTTTCTGGCTTCAATTAATGGTGCAATTCCTGCTCTCAATTTCCGAGACTGTGCTGGAGTCTCCCTTCCTCTCTCGCAGCTCTTGGCCTTGGGGATTCTTTTTTCTGAGGTTTGCTTTTGCCCAGGGTGGGCTCAGCCCCTGTGGGCAGCACTTCAGCTGCCGGGGGAGCTGTGCGTGCCACCGCCTGCCATGAGCTGCCCGGCGCGTTCCCCTGCGCGCAGAAGTCAGGAGGTACAGAAACACAGGCAGAGGTGAAAGGAGGGGCAAGACGCTTGTGCAGATGATGGTGGCCCATCTTCTAGTTTGCAGGTTGGTTGATGCTGCGCAGAACAACACACGGCCAAGCCCCCTGCCATGTCTGCAACTCTCTGTTTTTACGGGGATAACTTCTGCTGCTGTGGAACAGCGAAACTCCCAGACCCCAGGGCTTCTCTGCTCTTGCACACTGCACAGCAGAGCGTGCACTCTCACCTGCAGTCCCTGTCTCAGCCCGTATCTCCTGTCTGAGCTGTCCTGTACCTCCTGACACTGACAGCTCTCGGTGTCCTGCTCACGATCCTCCACGACTCCCAGCCACAGTATTTGTCAATGGTACACTAGAGGCTGTTTCTGTGGAGAAGACTGATGCCAAGTTGTAAAACCGTGGCAGGGAAGTTGGAACATAAGTCTGACTGTAAATATTGGCAAATCTTCATAAAAAATTACAAGAAAGCTCCTCCAAGAAATCACAAAACTCTTTTTAGTTGCTATTGAATCTAATGATCTCCTGTATTTTCCACACAATACCTTCCCAGGCTTGCAGCTAATGAATTTCAATGAAAACCAAATGATCTCTTGACTAAGATCAACAAGATTAGCAAAGGCGAAGACCTACTAAGTGCCAGTTCCCCAGTCTGAGCCTTTTCCTTGGTACAAGATTGTCCCCCTGAATACTATTTTTAACTACTTTGTCCAGTCTAGCTTTAAACGGCAGAATGAGATGAGACATCTGTACACACCATCACATACCCGCTCTGAAGAGAAACTGGGAAACAGGCAAAGGCACAGAAATAACGTATTTCGAGATGTAACAGAGGTTACTTCCAGGTCCCTGACAGCTCTTGCACTGAACCGAACGCAAACCAACACACTTGTGCTGCCCCTGCTGCCACTTCAGGGACGGGTGGAAGCCGTCTTCTCCTTGCTTGCACTCGCCCCCCCCACCCCAGCAGCCCACAGTAAAACGCTCTGGCTGCTCACAAAGCCACACACCTACTGCTGAGAGCCGCCGGGCTCGGGCTGCGGTCCAGCGTCCCTCTGCTCCCCGGCCACCACCGCCTGCCCCTCGCGCAGCGCCCGGGCTGCCCTTCCCCTCCGGCAGCGCGCGGCACCCAGCAAAACGATGAGCTTGCTCCCGGCTGGCTGCCCGCGGGGCCAGGACGACACAGCAGCGGGCAGAAAGCAACGGGGCCGAGGACGTCCCTGTCCGGGAGGCCGGGTCACCCAACCAGCAGAGACCCTCGTCGTCACCCAGTATGTCCGGAACAAGCCAGGCTGCGGGTCTTCCCCGAGCTCACCCTTGTGTGCAATGTGTTCTCTTGAACTAGAGGGGTGATTACACAGAGAGCCAACCTTCAGTCTTCACATTTCTAGTGGTAGAAAGCTGCATATGCTAATGAAGTGTCACGGCTTACGACTTTCCCTTTTAAAAAGGAACACCGTGTGTCTAACGCAAGCTTGTGCACTTTACACTTCCAGGTCTTTCCCCTGCTGCGCGTCTGTGCATCAGACTTCTGCGCCCCACGCGGACACTGATCCTTCTGCCCTCTCCAGTACAAGATAAACAGTTGGTGTGCCACGAATATTTCGTTACACCTTCTTTTCAAAACCTTTTAGCACCCATCACCAGTGGTACCCAACCCCCATCCCTGCCTGCGCTGGCTCCATGTCTGTGGGAACGGCCCCATCACCCATCACCGGTGGTACCCAACTGCCATCCCTGCCCGTGCTGGCTCCGTGTCTGTGGGAGCAGCCCCATCACCCATCACCGGTGGTACCCGACCGCCATCCCTGCCCGCGCTGGCTCCGTGTCTGTGGGAATGGCCCCATCACCCATCACCGGTGGTACCCAACTGCCATCCCTGCCTGCACTGGTTCCATGTCTGTGGGAACAGCCCCATCACCAGTGGTACCCGACTGCCATCCCTGCCTGCGCTGGCTCCGTGTCTGTGGGAACGGCCCCATCACCCATCACCGATGGTACCCGACTGCCATCCCTGCCCGCGCTGGCTCTGTGCCTGCGGGAACGGCCCCATCACCCATCACTGATGGTACCCGACCGCCATCCCTGCCCGCGCTGGCTCCGTGTCTGTGGGAACGGCCCCATCACCCATCACCGGTGGTACCCAACTGCCATCCCTGCCTGCGCTGGTTCCATGTCTGTGGGAACAGCCCCATCACCCATCACCAGTGGTACCCAACTGCCATCCCTGCCTGCGCTGGCTCCATGTCTGTGGGAACGGCCCCATCACCCATCACCAGTGGTACCCGACTGCGATCCCTGCCAGCGCTGGCTCCGTGTCTGCGGGAACGGCCCCATCACCCCTCACCGGTGGTACCTGACTGCCATCCCTGTCCACGCTGGCTCCGTGTCTGCAGGAACGGCCCCGTCACCCATCACCGGTGGTACCCGACTGCCATCCCTGCCAGCGCTGGCTCCGTGTCTGTGGGAACGGCCCCATCACCCATCACCAGTGGTACCCGACTGCCATCCCTGCCTGCGCTGGCTCCATGTCTGCAGGAACGGCCCCATCACCCATCACCAGTGGTACCCGACTGCCATCCCTGCCTGCGCCGGCTCCGTGTCTGTGGGAACGGCCCCGTCACCCATCACCAGTGGTACCCGACTGCCAGCCCTGCCTGCGCTGGCTCCGTGTCTGCGGGAACGGCCCCGTCACCCCTCAGTCTCAGCATCACGCGGGAGCCGATGCTCAGCGCCGAAGCCTGTTTCACACCGGCTGGTTGTCAGAGCAGCCCGGGCTCTGAGCCTGTGTTCAGCAAGCCAAGAGGCACAGCCACAGAGACCACGTTTCTGTAACTCCGTGGAAGCAGCCAGATCCCCGCTCACGCTCCGTTCTGCCAGGCGAAACCAGGCAGCCGTGCTCACGCGGCGGTGCGGAGCCGTGCCTGCCGACGTGGGAACTGACGCTAGGACCGCAGCCGTCGCAGCGAGTGGAAAACACAGCTCGAGCAGCCTCTGGCTGCACGGCCCAGAGCGCTCAGCCCCAGAGAACAAATCTTTGTCACCTCCGAAGTCACAGAATTAGTCACTTCACAGAATCACAGAATCACAGAATAGTAGGGGTTGGAAGGGACCTCTGTGGGTCACCTAGTCCAACCCTCCTGCCGAAGCAGGGTCACCTACAGCAGGCTGCACAGGACCTTGTCCAGGCGGGTCTTGAATATCTCCAGAGAAGGAGACTCTACATGTTATGGGCGGTGTAATATTTCACACCTCAGGGCAGAGCTCTCACAGGCTTCTCCCCTCCGCCGACGGCCCCGCGGGCTGCTGCCACATTCATTTAACTCGGTGTTTACGAAGGCGACGCGCTTCCAGCCCCCCAAGCTGCACGCTGCCTCTCCTCGGCTCTTCTCAAAGGAAAACCAAGATGTGTTTTACTGTGGAGAAACAAAACTGGCACCAGCCCTGCCCGAGAAGACCTCTCTCTGATGGAAAACGAGTGAACAAACCAGCGGCTGGAGCTCTGCCCGCAGACTCCTACACTGCACCGCGCCAGACAGGGCCCTTCCGAGAGGAAACGGGGGATGCACCCGCGTGAGCTCCCTGGCCCAGGCGGGCCAGAGTCTGTCTACGCTGATCATCACTCAGCTTCATGTTACCCAAAGTCATCCTCGCTGTGGAAAACTTTCAGCACTTGTTTTATCCAAGAATTCCAGCAACGCTGACCTGGGTTCCCATTCGCTTGTGCAGTACAAGAATTTAATGATTCATGAAGGCATGAGCTGGTTAGTTTGTGCTGAATAAATATCTACGCATGACAAAAGATATGCAAACAATATGTTTAAAGGGGAAGAGAGCATTTTCCAGCTGATTATGGCATCTTGCTTTCAGTTGTCCTGCACACTTGCTGGAGTCACCTAGAAACCCCCACCTACTGCAGCCCATTATTGTACCAATTTTTGCCACACATTAGTTGAGCGCTCACTGTAAATCCCCCTGTCCGCTCATTATTTGGAATGATTCTCAAGTCCCTTGGACGAAAGATATTCCAAACCATATGTTATTAGAACTACGAGTTGCAAACATTTACAGTGAATTACACAATTTGTGCTGCACCCAGAGAAACAAACCTTTGTATCTGACACGCGAGCTGCAATCTCAGCCGCTGAAAAACGACTCGGGCATGAATTTTGGATTGCAGCCACACCTGCAGACTTCAGTTCACCATTTGCAGGTGTCCTGCCTGAATTTTGCAGCTGATGGTACATGTCGGAACGGAAACAGTTGACTATCCGGGGGTAAAAAAAAGGGTTCTGGCAGTTCTTACCCTTGCAAAAAGCCAACTCGGAAAACAGGCAAATCAAAATCTTCTTTCAAAGCTGCATATTTAATTTTAACACTCTTTCCCCTCATACGAACAGATCCAGCTCTAACCAAATCCTGTCTCCTGGCTGTTCACGACATCTTCAAAGCACGTTTCGCCCCACGTCTCACCCTGCCCAAAGGACGGATGTCTCTCACACCCGCTGACGGAGAGCTCAAGAACAAAATGGGTGATGGGAAATCCTCTCCCCCATCTTCTGTCTCATAATTTAGGGATAAAGTGGGGTGGCTGCCAGGGCATTAAGAAAGCCGCGGTCACGCTCGGATCACGGTCGAGCCTCTGTGCAGTCCGCTCCCCTGCCCCACTGCCACTGCGGTTGGTCCCGGGTGGGCTGTGAAAAGTCTCTCCCAGCCTGGGTCACCCAGAGCACCACAGTCTTCACAGATCACTTGAAAAATAAATTACAAAAAAACATTAAAAAGAAAGAATGAGAACTGTCTCCCAAGCGGCCTCGTGGTTGCGTGTGGTGAGGGCGTCTGTCTCTTCTCACTGCCGTGTGTTATCGCACTCTGCTCCTCCTTCTTTTTTTCCCATTCCTAATACAAATGTGAAAAATCCCAAAATGGGAATGTCAGAACATTTCGACACTGAAGTTATCGGCAGAAAAAAAGAAGAAATGCTTTCCCTCCCTGCAAGGCACTCTCACAGGTCGGGCGCACGCAAGAGCCTGAATTTTAACCGTGACAACCCCACGCTCTGCACTTGCAGACACACCGGTGGGATGGCTGTGAGCAAGGGCAGAACGGTTTGCACAGGCAGAGCTGAAGGAAAGCCCAGATCTTCTCGAGACTGGAAGCAGAGAGGAGTTAGAAATCCCAGACCCACGGTCACCCACTCCTGAGTCCCTCTGAGGCTAAACGACTCACGTCAGCCTAATACAAAATCCCAAATCTCTGCGGTTTTTGGCGGACGAGCTCTGCCCTAGATTCAGCACACGGTCCGTCCGCCCTTCACTGCTCCCCCTGCCAGGGTACAACAAGCAGCTGTCAAACCCCACTCGCACAACTTCCCCTTTAGCAGAAGCTCCTGGTTGGGAAGAAATAACTTTGAGGTTGTTGGAAGTGTGTGAGCCAGGTCCAGCCCCTACGCAGCTTCTCGGATGGGTGGGTATGAAGCCGACACATACAGGAAGGTTTCAATATTTCAGCTGCTGGGCACAAACCCCTTGTATTTCCAAGCTAGTAAAGCAAACGTTACTACGCCTTGAGAGAACCTGCCTCACTAAATTCCTCTTCCATCCGTGCTGGTCCAACCTTTTCTGCATTTAAGAGAGAAGGAGTGAGGAAATCAAAATTCCTCAAGTGAAATGAACCATCCAGAGACTACAGTTAGTTGGTTTTGCTCTAATCCCCACACCTCTATCATCATCAGTGCATAATCTGCACCAGGGAGAGAAGTCGTGCTTTCCTCGTCAGTGACAAAGCCCAGGACAGCAGAAAATAATTGCTCTCCGACGCGCTGACGCGCAGAGCCGCATCCCGCCGGCGCGCAGAGGGAGGAGGGGACGCAGCAGCGGGAGGCGAGTGCCTTCTGCAGTGACACCGAACGGCAGGAGACAACCTGACCTGCGCGCGTGGGAGAGGGGTTGAAGAGTGGTGACACGCTCTTACCCATAAAAGCACTCATAAAAGCGAGAAGCAGACAAGGTGCCCCGTGCGGGTTTGCTCCCTGCAGAGCTCCTGCAGCTCCCTGGCCAGAGGTACCGGCGCGCTCGCTGCGGGACGGAGAGCTGCGTCCGACAAGGGCTGCCCTCTCAGCCCTCCCACCCGCAGCAGAGGAGCATCTGGTTGTCCCGGGAGCACGGCTCCGATGGGAAGAGCGGCCGAGTGCGGCACAGTGCCACGCATCCATCACGGACAGCAGGCTCTGCGACCACGGCCCCTGAGCAGCTGTTAATCAGCAGAAGATAAATACCATCTAATGTCCCTCATCAGTCAGAAAGCTTGAGAGGTCTGTCTCAAGGCTGTGACAAGCCCTGCCCTGTCTCCCATCCACTGCACGGCTCAGGACTCTCCAAAACTTCAGAGCTCACTGCAGAAGCGAGCCCGGGGCAAACCAGCAGGCCGGACCCAGCGGGGACGCGCTCAGTGCCGGGTTCAGTCTCCGGACCGGTTCAGCTCTGAACACAGTACAGTTGCCAGGTCCTTGTCTGCACGCGAAGAGCCATGCCTCCACCTACCCGAAGAAGCAGATCTCCTCCAGACAGCTGCGCAGAAACACCTCTGGTTTTACCCAGACTGCGGCTTGCCCTGGTATCCCCGGAGACCACTGTTCCTCCCTGCCTTCCTCCCGCGCTCAGCCTCCCGCCTCTCCGCTCGGTGAGGAGCAGGCAGCAGAGCGTGCCCCACACCGCAGAGCCCCCCGAAGCCCCCCGAGCCCCACGGCGCGCAGCCCACGCTCTCGCTCGCCATGGACACGCGGCGGTACGCCATGAGGGACGAGGTGCGGGGTCCAAAGCCGCCGGGACCCCAACCCGCCGGCCGGCAGGGCTCCGTCCGCAGCCCTCGGCTCCCGGGGCTCCGGCAGAGCCCGGCACACAGACAGGCTTCGGCGGGGTCACAGCAGAGGGACGGGGAGCCTGCAAAGGCAGAACCTGAGAGAGGGCTTGGGGAGGGGGTTGTGGGGTGATGATCCCTTCGCTAGAGAAGACAGAGCTGGCAGCCTCCCCTCAGAGCAGCCGTTCCCCTCGGACCAAGCAGCAGGGCTTGCCGAAAACGCGTACACAACTTCTGCGTTCTCCCAGCTCCTCCCTGAACACAGCTCCGGAGAAACTGCGCGGACCAGCACGTACCCGTTACCGACAAACCCCGGCTGTCTGAGCACCCGAAGCATTTCTGGGTGCTCCTCTTGCCCCCTCCCTTTCCAAAAAATCAATCGATCAGATATTTCAAATGCAAAGCCAAACCAATCCCTTATGAAAACTCTAGAGGAGAACTCTTTCCAGTGACTCCAGGCACTTCGCAGCCCCTGAGAAGCACTCACCTTAGTACGTGCGTCGATCCATTGATCGTGGTGGTGGAACAGGGGACCGTCTGCCCCAGGATGGAAGGCCTTCGGTATCGCTCATCACCACAGCACAGGATGATGAGGAAGGCACGTCTGAAGGACTTGTTCAGGAAGGCGTAGAGGAAAGGGTTCAGCCCTGAATTGATGTAGCCCAGCCACAGGAAAGCCGTCCACAGCTTCCCTGGCACCGTGTAGTTTATGAACGGGTCCACGATGTTTGTGACAAAGAAGGGGGCCCAGCACAGGCAGAAGCAGCCCATGATGATGCACAGGGTCTTGGCAGCTTTGGTCTCGGTCTTCATGCGGTGCGTGCTGTGCTGGTCCGGCTGGTGCTGCCGGCCGTCGGCCGGGGCCCCCGCGCGCTGCAGCACCCGGATCTGCCGCGCGTGCTCCCTGGCCGTGACGTAGATGCGGTAGTAGGCCAGCACCATCAGCAGGAAGGGGATGTAGAAGGCCACCACGGAGCAGGTAATGGCGTATGGCTTGTTGACCATGAATATGCAGTACGTGGAGTTGGAAGCCTTGTTGAACTGCCTCTGCTGGATCTGGGGCAGGGGTGGAGGACAAGGGCAGAGAAGAAGGGAAGAAGTTCAGCACTTCTCCTCCGATACCAGAGGTCTGTGTGCCAGGACATCTCGCCACCACTTTCCGATTCTCTCTGCTGCTTCCCCTCTCCCACCCGCGGTATCCGCCTCACCCGCTGCTGCCTCTCCTGCCCATGCCCACACCGTGGGCTCTCCATCCCCACCGGTCCCCAGGTCTGCAGGACCAGCCCATGTTGCAGCTCCAGCACCCCAGTGCGTGCCTCAGCCTGGCCAGTGAAAATCACCTGAACCCCCCAGTTCAGACACAGCAAAGGGGAGTAACTTCACTTGGTGCCGTGCTTCTTCGCAGTGCCCGCTGCTCTGCTCACCAAGGTGTGGTTCTACACCAAAGATGCACCAGCCCCACCCAGCCAAGCCCCACGGGGGTGTTGGGAAGGACCAGACGGATGGGAAGGGTCTGGGCAGCAGCAGCTGGGGGGTCAGCTCCCGGCGGGGGGGACACCGAGCTGCCCAGGCACAGGGGCTGTGGGCAGCGGCCCGGGCGGGAGAACTCTGCACGCTGAGTCCATAGGCTGAGGTCTGGTCAACGACTTGTGACGGAAAGAGAGATGGCAGGTGAAGACAGGGGTCCTGCCTGCGAGCGTGGGCAGCAGGAGGAGGCAGACCAGGGGCAGGCAGGGCTCTGGTGGTGGGCGAGCCCTGCGCTGCCTCTTGGCATGCAGCGACCGAAATCTGCACCGCGAACGCCGGCAAGTCACCGGCAAGGGCAGGGCTGGCACTGGCGCTCAGAAAGGCTGGCACAGCCAGCCGGGTGTCGACCCGTTTCTGAGAAGGTCAGGGCAAGAAATCAGTGGAAGAAATCAGATACCTGAGATTGTTTGTTAAATAAACAGGATGCGCCTCCATTTCCTACCAGCTGCATGTCCTAAAGCTGCTTGTCGGGAAGCCATCTCAGCTTTGTCGCCTTGTCTCGAGCCTTGGCAGCCTGCACCTGTTCTTCTCCACGAGCCAAAAAGTATTCACAGCTCCTCGGCTGAGACTCGGCGTAGAAGGTGCCACGTCTCTTTAAACAAGCTCTTCTAAATAAGGTGTTTTCACAGCTTGCCATTTTTTAATCCCTGCATCTCCAGACTGGAAGGAGAGCAGGTCTGCAGCTCTTAACTCCTCGCCCTGTAGACGGGTTCCTACCAGTGAAGCCAGACTGTGGTGAGGAAAACTGGCTCCTGATGAAACGACTTGCGTGGGGGAACTTCACCTTCTCCCCACCTTTAAGGCTCACACCAGGGGAGGGGATACTGCTGGGACCAGCCCACAGCACCGTCCCATCTGGGGAAGCCTGGCTTTCCCAGCTCTCCCAGCGTCGCCAGCACGGCACGGTGAGGGGACCAGGCACTCCCGAGATGGATGCCCAGGGCTCAGCTGGGGCTTGGCGTGCTCTCAGGGGACTGCCCGCCGAACTGGCCAGCAGCCACGGGTAAAACCCTCTCCCAGAGCCGCCACTGTCTTTGCGACAGTCCTGCCAGGACAGAGTCATTTCAAACCCCCTAAAAGGAATCCTCCAGAAATTCAGCAGCCCCTCGCATTAGTAAGAAGTTTTTCCTTCAGCCTCTGTTGCCTTCTTTTCCCTGAATATTGCTTTTTAAAGAAGAATATACAGCACCGAATATATCTGACCCCAGGCTGGGTTGGCGTGCCCCCGTAGCTACTCACCAGATCAATGATGCCAATGCTATTCCAGCCTTGCATGATAGGGAGGAAAGAAATAAACGTCGGGATTACCCAGCACCCTCCAAGCATCACAGCAATGCGCAGCGGAGTCATCTTGTTCCTGTAAACCAGCGGCTGGCAGCAGATAGCATAGTACCTGCAGGGAGAACAGCGAGAGAGCAGCTGTCATCCAAGGAGACTTCACGTCTTCTAAAAATAAAACTGCAAAGCATTTTCTCCAGCTTGTTTCTCCTGACTTTCAAAATAGAGGAAAAAAACGAGCCTGCAGCCTACTTCCACGGACTGCCTCTCACACAGGGACCTCCGGACGTTTGCACAGCGTGAGCAAATAAGGCCTCTCAGTGCCTCGCAGGGGAAAGCCAGTATTTTCTGAAATGACGCACAGATTACCGCTGTGATTCGTCCGAGGTCGCAGAGCAAGGGTGCGACCTCACGCCCAGCCCTCCCCTGCGCCCGTGCTCGGTCACAGAGCCGCCTGCAGCCTCCTCGCCGCGATGAACGAGTCCACCTTCCTTCCAGTCAGCCGCCACCGAGCACACGCCGGGGATTTCCTAACTGCAGTGGACATTTATTTTGACAAGACTGCAAAAGCTGTTATTGCAAATTAACAAAGTGTTTCAAAGCTGTGAAAATGTCAGTGAAATGAAGTATGTTTTTCTGTAACCAAGCTCCCTTTCTACCTCCCAGGAATCAGCCTCTCGTCTGTTCGGGCTTCAACCTTCCGTTGCAAGGACACGTCACGCGTCTGCGCTGGGCTTCCTGTCTCTCCACCATCCAGGGGACGTTCCCCGCGCTCTCCGTGCTCCTCCTGATCCGCCCAACACACTCACGGTACAACAGGCCCCTGCTCATCAAACAACCACCAGCTACGAGCTGAGAACGTCTGCTCAAAGCGATCAGGAACCCACTCTTCTGTTTGCCCGGCCCCTGCGCCACCCACCTGCCCGCAGATTTCCGCATCAGGAGGGGGAATCCAGCCTCAAAGTGGAAATCTCGTTGCTCTGAAACTCACACGTGCCCATAAGCACAGCAGATCAGCAACCAGCCCACCCTGCCGCGGACTCTTGGTGGTCCTGACCCAACAGTCTGCCTCGGGTTCCCAAAGCAGTATTTCTGACCTTTAGGTTTTTGGATTTCAGCGCGCTTTGTAGAAACAGGCCAGCACCGATGTCCCCGCTGCTGCCACAGGGAACGGGCTCCAGACACACAGGAAGTGCCCATGAATCCTCAGGTCTCCTAAATCACCGACCACGTCACTCAGCTGAGCGCCCAACGCACGTATTTTCTTAGCGAACAAGCAATGATCATCCGCAGGTGCAGTCTCCGGGTTTGGTAAGCACAGAAGTCACGCAGCACGGTGCCTCACAGGACACGGGCGCTGCCTCGAAGGAGCGGCCACCGTCTCAACCACCATCTACAGCGGGAACGAACGACCTCTGCCAGAGACGTTCTCCGAGTGAGGCCTCAGCATCCAGGCATAACGTGTGAAGAGAGGGCGCCTCGCTGCCGAGTGCCTATAAAAGCCGATTTTATGAGGTCAGCAGAATCACGAATGAGAGACATTAAATTAAAAAACACACACTGAAGCTGGGCCGCTAACCTGAGGAGATGCCCGTGCGAATTTCTAAGTGCCAGCAGGGCATTAAAGTAATACATATGCAAATGCACACGTACACAGTTTATGTGCACGTATTAGAGAGATGTCATTGAGGTGCACAATTTATTTCATCAAGATCTGAGTGGGAACAAAAAGTTTTGTGCTAAACAGGCAAAAAAAAAAAATCTAAGAATTTCCAAATTTTTTTAAGACCTTTTTTTAAAAAGTGATGTGGAGTCAACTGAATTGCTTTATTTTGATAAAATCAGATGATATATTCCACACAAAGGGTTGAAATAATATCAAAGTGTCAAAAGAAAACATTTTTTAAAAGTCTCTTTGAAGCAAGATTCAAAATGTCCCAGGGGAAAATGTTGAAACAGGCATTCAGCTCTTTCAGTTTGCTCATTTCTGCATTCTCTTCTGGTTTCCTGCGTGCACGGAATCCGCCTGCTCCTCTGCAAAGCTCCCCTTCCAAGCCAAGGGCGCATCTGACAGCAGCCGCTCCTCTCGCCGAGCTCACGCCAACGGCCGCGGCAGCCCGTGGGGCCGACTCCCGGCCCCGCCAACACGGCCCTCGCATCACTCCCACGAGGGAGCAGGAGAAGCTGAGTAATTTACAGGAACGGGATTTACTCAGCGTTGGAGCTCGCCTTCGCTGGAATCACGAGCCGAACAAGCGAGGGTACCAGCCTCGAAGATACGCATACCTCAAGTGGGCACGGCCCCGAGTGACCTAAGGGAAGACAGATTTAAGCTTGAGCTTGGCCCTGTCAGAGAGGAGGGCTGGATCAGAGACCTCTGGAGGTCCTTTCCAACACACATTTTTCCGACTCCAACAGACAGCGAGGACCACCACGGTCAGCCTGCAGTATCTCCATGATTTCAGAGGACAGGATCAGTATTTGTCCCCAGGATAACTGCCCTCCTCACGACAGCCACAGTGTTTGCGTAACCTCATCCCGCGCTGCCGGAGCTTACTGCGCTTGGTTTCCCCCGCTCTCCAGGTTTCCTTCCCCAGGAGACAAACCGACCTTTGAATTCAAACAGGTATTTTCGGCAGTGTTTTCGACTGCTTGTTAGGACAGATGGTGCTTCTCCTGGCTCCGTGGAACTGCTCTCCGAGCACACGGGAGCTATATCCGGCGCACTGGGTTGTTTGCTGCCCGAGAGGCACCGCCACGAAGCGCTACCCAGTGCTGGGCATCGGAGGGTTCCTGTGACACGCCTGACGGCCAGTTACTGCAGGTCACAAGGGGCTACGTTCATTTGCAGAAAGGGCAAAAGAAGAAATTCAATAGATAAACGGGAAAGAACAGCCAAGACACCAGCTACCATTTCACAGGTTGAATAAGCAAACAGAAAAGGAAAACCACGATACCTTGCTAATTAACTGCAGCAGGAAAACAACTCTTCCAAGCAGCTTGAGTTATTACATTTCTGTACTTCTCTCTCTGCTGCAGCTGACAGCCTTACACTGACTGGTGCAGGCTATTAAAGGCCATTACAGTAAAAATTATGCCTGTAAAAATGACATCTTAAGCTCTCACATTTCTTCCCTCCCAGTGATTCGGCAGCAATTTTCCTCCACTTACATATGAAAAGATTATATATACTTTCTTGCTAACTGCTGCTACCGTGACTTCCCGCGTGTTCGGAAAGCCAAGCAGGGTTGCTCCCGCCCTGTGCCGTTCCCGGTAACAGGGCTCCGCAGTCGGAGCACGGGTGACAGTTTTGCCGGCGGGGAGCGAGGCAGAGAAGCACCCCGTCCACTTTTCCATGGCTCAGCAGGATTTCCATTCAATGGCCCTGAGAGGCAGATCACAGAAATCTGCATATGCTAACAGAAGTCACTGAAGTCACAACAATTTTTGCAGTAGCTGGTGATTTGATGTATGGGATGGTTTGGGCATTTAGGCAGCTATTTATCCACTGAGAGAAAAGTAATTATATCCCTAAGACTATCAACAGTTTTAGTCAAAAGCTGAAATAAAGACATTTTCCTATTCTACGTTTGTGCTTCCTTTCCAGCTAAAGCTATTTTTCTGTGCTCATACAGAATATCTATTATGTACTGGTATGACAGCGTGATGGATGAATAGAAAGTGCAGTACATACAGATGATTAATATGATGTCTAAGTTTAATTAAATATTAATTCTTACTATTATCAGTCAAGACCCGTGTTTCTGTAGTTCCTTGAAAATGTGAACTTCCCTTTTACCTAGAGCCGAGCTGCTGATGCGAAACACGTCCTCTCCTCCGCCTCTGTTATGACATTGGCAGCTGAAGGGGAAATACAAGAATCCCTTCCTGGAGCTGCAGATCATCCAGGCAGCTCCGTAAAGCAAGGGCTGTTATAATACTTGTCCTTTCCCACATCAGACATTTCCCACATGACTGAATCAAGCGCTAACATTTTACAAATGGCTCAGAACAAGACATCCATAGCTCTGACGCCTTACTTACGGCTCTTACGGCCACCGCAGATGTGTCCGGCTGCCGAAGATTTGCGACCCGGTGGCCCTGTGAAACGGCAGCGGCCAGACTCTGTCTCACGGCACACGAGTGTGACCCTCCCCGGTCCCCCGGTGGAAGTTCCACTGATATGGATGGGGGGGACTGACCAGTGACAAGTGGATCAGTTCCCAACAGTGGACCTCGTGTGTGACGAACGCTCTCCAGCATCTCCGAGGGGATGCAGGTGCACCTCTATCACGCTCACGAGAGCTACAAAACCACTCCGGGTTCAGTGGCTCAGTGCCACCTCCTCCATCTTCCTACATGCATGGCCAGTGGGAGCTGCCCCAGTCGCTCCCACGAGCAGTGTCCACAAGCTGCAGCAGCAAAACGCTTTCTCCCTGCCCAGCAGGACCGGCGCTTTGCCTGCTCTTTGCACTCAGCGCGACACGTAAACCCAGAAAGCAGTATCAATGCCTGCTGGACTGTGCATCAGCAACACCTTTGCACCCAGCAGCCTTCAGCACTCTGCGCAGAGAAGACGTAACGTCGCACTCCTCAGCAGCAGGATCACGGACAGCTTGCCTAACGTTACACTTGCGTGTATGTGCAGACAGGAGATGGCAGATAAGAGGGAAGCTGTGAAGCCAAAGAGAAAATAGACAGAAAGTGAACCTCAGTTACGCTCTTGCCTTGTACAACCGAAAGCTGAGTCTGCTGTGTTGGCCCAGGGCTTTCGTGGAGATGTAACTGTTGTAAATCACGAGTGCTTGCTGTTCCCATTCTGCCTGTATGAAAAAATCCCACACGTACATGCACACACACGTCTGCACGCCCTTGTAGGATACCCTACCTTTCCTTTGGAAGAAAAAACAGAAAAAAAAGATTTTGAAAAGCACAGTAACTTTTAAGTGATGACACCTGCAGTTATTACAAGTTTACAGCTTCTAAGTTCTTGTAGACAAGAAAGGAAAGACTAAGACTGAGAAACAGCACTGCATTTCAGCACAGTGGTGACCAAGATCTGACAGCAGCGCAGTTCAGCTGTGGTCCATGGCAAGGATGGCTATGTGTGGCAGTGACTGTCTGCGTACCCCCATCGAGCACCAGCGTGATCAGACTCCATTTGTGGCTGGGATCTGTGGTCAAGACTGAAAGCAAAGGTCCAGGAATCTAGACAGCCAACAACGTTCACACACCCCAGCTGCTGCGGTCAAAGAGAAGCAAGCAGCGACACAGCAGCCAGTGCATCCGGCCACCCACCAGCCCGGAGATCCAAGCGCCTCGTCAAGCCCGTGGCCCTGGGCACTTCTCCAGAGAGCGGTCCTGGAGCCCGCAGCTCCCGCCCGCGCCCAGTGATGCTCCGACCACGCCGCTGCTCTCTCCTTGCCTTCTGGGCACTACAGAAACAGAATGACTTCGCTGCATTAGAGCATTCCTTGCGCCTGGAGAAAAACTGAAGTATCTCCCTGGTTCGCAGTACACTTTTTTTTGAGCTTTGGGTATGTAGACACTACCCTGCAAGAAGCTCCTTGGCTATCATCACCGACAGATAAATGCACACCCACCTTCACTGAGCAGGCTGGTTCTGTGGGCGGCCCGCATTTAAAACCAGTTGGTGTCATGTGCATGCATAAAATTATATACATACCATATGTTTTATTATCACTGGGGTCAAAATGAGCCAAGGGAAATTTACCGAATACTCATACTGAAGAATTTCTTACGTCCCTTAAATAATCTAGGAAAAAGAAGACAAGAAGGCAGGAAAACTGTGGGGGTTATTAGGTGTGTTCCAAAGTCAGGGCGCAACCACCATGCCCATACAGGCTCTGCGCCTGCACGTGTCTGCGGAACCGCGCCTGAAACACCAAAGCGGGAACGGTTTGTCTGCGAGCTCCCACGGAAAGAGAGGCCGAAGCAATGCCCGAGGAGACAGCCGGCTGCTCCAGGAGCTGCCGCCGCGGGGGACTCCGCTCTTCTCCGGTGCCGGGAGGACGCTGAGCCCGGCCGCGGGCTCCCGAAGCCGAGCACGGTTTGGCACGGTCCTCCTCGCCCTCAGCGAGCCCGGACTGGGCCAGAGACTTCAGCTGAGCCCTGACCAGGCAACGAAGTCTAAGGAGCTAGGATCTCAATTTGTTTGTGCCTTTGTGAAATTAAAACAGTGCTACTGGCTTTGCTGACGTTTCAGTGAAGCCAGACTCCGGCCTCTGCATAACCAGATTTTTACCTTTTTGTGGAGAGAACAGCTCTTTCTCTTTTCCTTTTTCCCACTCAGCAAATAAGCTACGGTCTCTAACTGTGCCAAATAACACAGTTACACATCGCTGGTCCAGAAAAAAAATGTCCTAAAACGATTATATCTAACAAAATTAAATTCTTATTAAAAATACAAAGGCCTGCTGGTGTTGAGGTAATTACACAGAGAAAAATGCTAAAGAGAACAGTTAATTGGAACTGGATAAATTTAGCTAGCAATGCAAACAAACGTATGATGCCAAACGGAGACAGAGTACTCCATGGTCCCCACGTGGGTCGGTGTGGGGGGAGGGTTACCGGCAGCAACAGTGGCAAAATACACGACGACATTTCTCGAGGGTTTGTAAAGATTAACAGAGGACAGTACACCCCTCGGGCTGCGCCACGGCCATCTGCTCCACTATTTTTCTTACTGCTCTCGGACCCGAATTCTGCAAATCCCATGTTAGTTTTCTTGCCGAGCGGCGAGCCGACAGGGATCAGCCCGCCGCCGCTGCGTGCCGCGTCTCGCAGCCCGCGTGGACGGTCTCCGCTTGCCCCTGCTCAGCCCCTCTCCGTGCTGGCTCTGCTCCTCCCCTGAGGGACCGGAGCCATACGAGATCAGACGTCCTTCCAGCTGAGAAGGGCACGGGGGGTTTCGGACCTGGCTCAAAAGTATACCTGGAATTTGTGTCATATAATCAGATTTCCACCTGCCTAATCATTACTCACTGACAGCTACTTAAAACCCAGCAGGTCTCCCCACCAAGAACCTCCCCTCGTGCTGGGGCAGCAGCAGATGCTTCACAGCGCACAGCTGGGCACAGCTGCCTTCTCCTCACCCTGGAGAAAGACATCATGCTCCCGACCTCGGGCCCCACCGTGGCCCAAGCACCCTTTGGCGAGCCAGTCGATGGCCCCAACGCCGCGCACAAGGGACGAGCACAGAGACGAGCGACGCGGCTCTGGAAACGGGGGGCAGCAGGCAGGGGTTCGTCTGCGGAACGACTCCCAGGGCAGGGCACCAGGGTTCCGGGTGTTCGGGAATCTCTGAAGCATCATCGCTCTCAAGGGATTGTGCTAATTTGATGTCTGAACAGTACATCAATGTTAATTAATGTTTGTAAATGGTGCAACGAGCATCTGTCACTCTGGTGCTCCAACACTCTTCGGCTACATCTGCTTTGCTTCCGCCCTTCTTTAGCAGTGACTACGCGGTGTGTCTGAACCCCAGCAAGATCAGCGTTCAACGCACCAACACGCGGTTAGGTCTGTCCTGTCGCGCGTTACACGGCAAACCCGCAAACGCTTGGCACGCACCGGGCAAAGAGTGCGAGACGCGGGCTCGGAGCAAGGCTTGGCGGCTGGGACGCAGCCAGGAGCGCTGCGGGAAGCGGGGCCAGGCTGCAGGAGAGCGCAGAGGGGCCAGGGCGCGCCTAAGCCCAACAACGCAGACGTTTACGACCTGTTTGTTTTCTGTTGGGGTTTTTTTCCCCCCAAGACCTTGAGGAGTAATTGTATTGCAAACTGTACTGCAAACGCTGGAAAAGAAAATTGCCCTTCCTGACAGGTGAACTGTATTTGGAGACTCTGTCATAGCCACTTGGTCTATTTATACGCAGTGCAGTTATTTTTATCGCACAGGCACAAAGAATGGCTAGATAAGCATAAAGCATGTAATAAATAAATAATTCAAGGCTAAATCTCTCCTTCTTATAAGAATACCAAAGAGATGATGAAAAAGCACAACCCAGTGACAGCAAAATTTGGACTAAGTGAGCCCTGAGGTACCTCTGGAACCTTGCAAAAACACTTTTTCCAACGAGACCGAGAGTGTCTCTGCATCTCTGCAGCACTTTGTTCCCTGTGTCTGACCGGTAAGATCAGTTTATCCTGTGGTGATTTCTCCAGATTTTCTCAAATGCCTTTGAGAATGAAAGTCTGAATGCCTTTTTTTCCCCCCCCTTCAGAGGCAGTAATGGAAAGAGATACAAGATATTATCAGAGAAAAGTCTTTTCAAGCAACACCTTCTGAAACGCTGAACAGAATGACTTTCCACACTGAGTCCTGAGGATTAGCTTAACCACACAGTTTTCTTAAAAACACACACAGTTGTATGCCCTGAAATCAGCCAGAAGGCAGGAAAGATATGAATCACACAGAAACCACCAGTTAGAAGCAGCAGATTCCCATGAAGTCTGAACGAACAGCAGGGCAACAGCTAGCAAGAATTAAATCGACCAACGGGGACGGCAGCAGCAGCACGAGCTGCCGGCACGGCGAAGGGTGGCAGGGGCAGCGTCCCTCCTGCACACCCCCCACGGGGGTTCCCCGTCCCCCGAGGGGTCAGAGACCCGGGGGAACACAGTATTTTCCCTTCCTGCCCCCTTCTCTACATGACCCCTATGTTTAAATTAAGAGCCCAGAGCACAAAACCCCCACGTTTTATAGAACAAGGCCACATCCAGAGCGTCACATCTGCTGCACTGGTAATTGGCTCAGAGTGGCCATGTGTTGATGTTTTTAAGATAACGAGCTTCCTATTCATGTTACAGCCATCTTCCAGCCCTCCAGACGGGGCAAGGCGCCGTAGCTGTCGCGCGTCAGCCCCTCTCCGGACACGACACGGCACGTGCCGGTGCCTGCCTCTCCCGCAGAAGAGGAGTGCTGCCCACCAACGGACAAGGTGACCAAGGGTCACTGGAAGCCTGCTGGGTACAGATCTCTGGATGAAATCTGCTATTTAAACATCAGTTGTCACGATGATGAAAATGATTACGGTTATTTTGGCTGTGTCAGTCATACTAAGGAACAGTATTTCCAAAAGTATTGAAATCTCTGCATAGAACTCAAACGAAAGCTCTAAATATCGCTTATTAGAATAGCTGGTCAAAATGCTTTCTTCTAAGTATTTATCCTGTGAAAAATTCCTGCTACTCTGCATGAAAAGTTCTGCCCTCCATCCTGAAAAACTGCAGACAACAGTAAACCAGAATGTTTTGCCATAAACTACTTAGGATTTTGGCTTCATTTTAATTTCGCAAGAGAAGTTTAGAAGAAAAGGAAGTTTTTAGGATCTCCCACAGAGCCCGTGCACCCTCTACACCAGCTTCATTTACCTCCTTGTAAGCCTTCCCTCGTGCAGATGTGCAAACGGATGCCTTAGAAAAACAGCCGATAAAACTGGGGTAGGGGGAGAGGCCGCTCTTTATATTTTTCTCCCTTCACGTGGTAACACACGGCACAAAGTGTCATTTAGCGATACGCTTGTTGGTCTGCCTGGACGGCTGCTAGCAGCGGGAGGAGCGGTGCTGGAAGGAGACGTCCAGTACCGCTCTGGCAAAGCGGCAGCGTCGGGCGATGCCGCGCTGCGGTCCCTGGGACGACGGCGCTCGGCGCAGCACACCCAGCCGCGCGCAGCCCAGCCTTCAACACCCGGCGCGGCAACGGAGAGCAGCGTCCCTGCTAGAACGACGCCCCGCGCACGACGCTCCTCCGCCTGCCACGGCCGAGGGATTTTTCTTCCAACACAGCTTTAAGGCATCTTTTCTTTACTTTGATGAAGAAACTGTGCCGCATCTGATCAGTAACGCGACCAGAGCCGCGACACAAAGCGGCCGAGAACCTGGCTTGCTCTGCCCATAGAAATCCCTTTTTTCAAAGCTTTCCCACCCCGATGCGGATTCAGGGAGCTCCCTCCACAATCAGCTGCCAGGAGGGATTCATTGCTGCGCCGTTCACAGCTGCTGCTGGCGAGCGACACCACCACAGAAGGGCAAGGCCACGGCCGCTCTCTTCCGCGCTCCTCTGCCCGTACCTGTCCAGCGAGATGCAGCACAGGTGCAGGATGGACGCGGTGGTGAGCAGGACGTCGAGGGACGTTCGGACCAGGCAGAACATCTCCCCGTAGATCCAGTTGTCCTGAACCAGCTCAATGGCTCCAAATGGCATCACCAGCACCGACACCAGCAGGTCCGCAAAGGCAAGGGAAACGATGAAATAATTGGTCTTAATTTTCCTGCAAGACAGATCACAAAATCAGGGTGGGACAGTTTCAGTGCAGCATCCTCTACGTGCAGACAGAGATTTCAGCTTCTGTTTGGGTCTGATATGCTCCATCACACTGACAGTCCTCTATAACGTGCTCCTCACCTCATACGGCCCCCCCAGCTCGCTCCTGGTTTTCACAGCTACATATCCACCGTGTTCCCTGCACAAACACATCTTCCTGCTCACAGGGAGAGGCAAACGGGCGCTCGCAGGCCTCCGCATGCGGCTCAGCCTCACAGCTGGCGCTGCAGAGTCTGCGGTGGAGGAGGGGGATTTTGTTTTATCTTGCAAATTGAGAAAATCCTTCCAGAAAGCACTAAGAAGAATCTAGACCGAAGCTGTAATTTTAACTTGAAGAGTACTTTTTAAATCATAACAGTAAAATAGAATTAAATCCATTACAAATCCCACGCAGACATGAACAGCGGCTGCTGCGTCTCCCCCTGCTCCTGGGCTGGTCTGGCAGCTCCCGGGCGCCGCGGCGAGCCTCGAGGCAGGGGCTCTGCCCGGGACCCCCGGCAGCATGGGCCCAGCTGCGGCAGGGCAGCCCAGCTGCAACAGGACCCCCATCCACGCGGGCTTCCGACGGGCTCCTTCGGAGACGTGAGGCGGAGAAGGGGTCGAGGCCAGCCCGCCTCGCCAAGGAACTGCTGCTGAGCTCTGCTTCTCGCTCATTCACCCGCTTTTTAAAACCGGGAGGGCTAAAAACGTAGCGGACGGATACCGAACCGACCCCACGGCCGCGGCGTCACCGCGAGCGGGGATGCACGGAGGCCAGCGCGAGAGTCGGGCACGGCCAGAGACACCCTCACGCGGGGCTGCGTGCCCTCGGCTGCGGGCGCGGGGCTTTTCGGGGGGTTCTGCCCCGGGCCTCCCCGCGAAGGGCCGGGGGTGGGCTCACCTGAGCTGCCGGTCCCGGCACACGGCCACCATCACCAGCAGGTTCCCCAGGATGGCCATCAGGATGACGGCGGAGATGAAGGTCAGCAGCACGATCTTCTCCGCGACGCCGAAGCCCTCACTCGAACTGGGGAGCACACAAAAAAAGATTTTAAAAAAAAAAACAGAAAAGAAACTGCAGCAGCGCGGGAAGGGGACCGCTGCGGTGCCGGGACGGGCGCCCGCCCTGCGGAGCGCAGCAGCAGCGTCCCGCACCCGTTGCAGCGCGGCAGCCTTCCCACCAAGGCCAGCGAGCACCCCGCGTTCGTGGGGAAGCCGTCAGCCCCGTGCCCGCCAGCAGCAGGGCCACAGGCAGAGACCAGCGGCAGCACCCGCGGCCGTCCGCGTCTGTCGGGGCGCAGAGCCCCACTCCTGAAGGTCCCTTCCAGTTCGGACCCTCTGGATGAAAATGTCCTCGTTCACCTGTCATCTCAGTAAATAACGTTATTTTCTATGTGGAAATATTTTGGTTTGCTTTCATTTTTCCATTTTTTTCCAAGGTTTTCCTCAAGATGAGCATTTTGCATCTCAGATTTTGAAGTCTTCTACGCAATCATTTCCCTTGTTCTCTCTTCCCTTCACTCGGAGCCCCAGCAGAAGAGGCAGTCTGGCTTTTTTAATTTTTTTTTTCACTTCGTAACTTTTGCAGAATTAGGGAAAATAAAATATTTTTTTTTAAAAAGGAGGTGCCCGATTTCCCCTTACTCTGACACCAATAATTTCTTCCATATGATTAAAAGAAAGAAGAAGGACGGATAACATGAGAACACAATGCTGGACATATTTTAAGCCTGCATTTCTACAAACATCTTGTTAACTGTTTCAAAAAATGTTGGGCTTTTTTTTGGAGCCTGCAAAGCAGGAAGGTAACACACAGCATGCAATAAATAGTGTTCAATTCATTATGAAATAGGGTTTATTACTAAATTTTAAGCCACTTTTCCTTTTAGTCCATTTCTAATTATTTATCCAGAACAAAATGCATCCTAAACCTTCGCCTGCTTGTGTAACTTTCCCTGCTGCACTACACGGGTGAGAACGGGTGTTTGTTCGTGTTATCACGTGTGGCGAGACGTAGACTGGCACTAAGAGCAGCACTTGACACTAATTCAGCAGGGAAATGTCTTCAGCGCGTACAGAGCTGGTACTCAGCACCCAGGATTAACGTTGGGAGATTGTTCAGGCTGTTTAAAAATTGACCTGCTATTCTGTTTGACTTGCTCTGGGGTCATTTATTATTTACTAAATACACTCCAGACTTTCACACTTTATCTCACTGAATTCTCCAGCTTTTGACAAAGCTAAAAAGGCTTAGAGACCGCTGAGGCCCTGCCTTCCCTACCTGTGCCATTTTAACGAGCTTCTTGTGAGCGACTTCACCCTGAGCCTGCGGAACGCCCATTCAATCACAATCTCCTTTTTTGTCCCCAAGAGCAATGCCACTTTGAGTATGGCTTTTCTGCCTGCTGCCAGTTGCACCGGGGGGTCAGATGGCCGCCTGCTGAAGCTGGACTCTTCACATCAAGCACAAACAGCATCGCAGGAATTCCTTGGCCTTCAGTGTTTTACAAGGAGATCCATCACTGGGCAGATTCATCCAGAGGCGAGGAAGTTTATGAGCAAACAAAGACGACGAAAGGAGATGCCCTGGCCTCACACCAGCTTCGTGGAAAAATGTAGCACCAGGCAGACAAGCACTGGCTCAAAAACCAGCACAACTCTCTGGCTGTAACGAGAAAGGGGTCCCAGGCAGCAGGTCCCAGTATCCTAGCTCCGTAAAGAGTGCTCCTGTGCCAAGCAGTGCCGTCCCACCTGCGAGAGCACAGGCAGCTTTCAGTTCAAGATAAGCTCCTCTGTTAAAACCAGGAGAGTAATAAATCTCAGGTGGTGTGGACAGCTGGGTGCATCCCACCTCTCTGCAAGGTTTTCAGGGAAAACGTCCCTGAGCACTGCCAGGCACGCGTCCCTCTGCAGACGGCTGTTGGGGTACCAGCGTAGCAGGAGAGGAGGAGAGGGGGTGCAGGTGGCAAAGAAGGGTGCCCGGTAAAGAAGCGGGCTTTGTCTTGCGTTGGAATGCACAGTCCCAGCCCAGACGGCAACGGCACAAGTGCTTCCTTGGCCCTGGCGTTTCTCAGCGCCGACGTCAGCGAACCCACCCTGCCTAACGCAGGAAGGGCTCCAGGGCTGCGCTGAAGGGCTCAGACGGAGCCCGGGTTTCGCATCCAGCAAGACACTTGTTTTTGTGCAAGCCGATTACAGATGCTAAGACAGGAGAAAGGCAAAGTCAAGATGCGGTTTTATTCAGCATCTGAAAGAGTTTGCACTTAATTAGAAAGAGTTGTCTACTGAACTTAGCACAACTTCAGTGATGGCAATTAAGGCTCCAAGAAGCTGTAGCTCTGGGCAAACCCTTCGGTGCATTCAGAAATGTAGACAAGGCTCTGTCTGAACTGAACGTGGCTTTCCCAGTTTTTATTGGAGAGCGCTGCTTCCTGATGCCTTGGGTCATTAGTTCTTGGACAACGCTTGCAACGAGTGGATTTTGTGTCTGCAGCTCCTGCAATCACACTGCAATTGCTGCCTGCAATTTGCCTACACTGGTCCAGTCATACTTCCTCCCATCTGGCAGAAGAAAATCCCTATCAATCAAAAGGATCTGCCTCATCCATCACCCTGTCTCCGACAACGGTCTGTAGGAGAGGAAATGCCTACACGCAGAGAGCAACGCCTCCCTTGCACCATCTGTCGTGCCACAGAGGTCTGTGTCGCAGTGGGCTTCTGTTGAATAGCTCTTGGTGGATTACTTTGCTTTCCCTCTCCCTGGCCTGTCTTTCAAACTCTCAGCATGTGGTGAACGCTGTCTCCAGGCAGCTTTCCTCCTTGGTCTCACAGTACCAGGCTAAATGAAAAATCAAGCAAACGGCATCAGTTTCAGTGCTTCTCAGTCACCAGTGACCACCCCAAACTGCATACAGAGGCTCCTTCCTCCAGACGAAAGGCAACTGGCACCCAATTCCTTATCCTAACACCAAAATCCCAAGCTGCCCTACAGAACTCGGTGGTCACTGGCCACAGGGCTGCTCCTAGAAAAGGATGTCACTTCTCCCCTGCTTCTAGAAATCACTCTCCCCCTCGCCCATCCATCTCGGTGTACTTCTGATCTGGAAGACCGCATTTTTCCCAGTACTAAGGTCCCACATTGCAGATTTGGGAGGCAGGGAGCTGGGAGCTCCTGGCACACGAGCCTGCCCTGCAGTGAAGTGTTTCAGGAGCGGGTCCTTCCCTGTGGGCAGCACGCACCACACGGGGTGATTCTCCTCCGCTGGAGCCCACCGTGAGGGGGTTCCTCCCCGTGGGCACCACACACCGCGGGACACACGGGGCGATTCTCCTCCGCTGGAGCCCACCGTGAGGGGGTTCCTCCCCGTGGGCACCACACACCGCGGGACACACAGGGCGATTCTCCTCTGCTGGAGCCCACCACGTGCCCTCCTCCTGCCGAGGGCTGCGGCGCAGCTGGGGCAGCTCAGACTCGTGCCAAGCATCAGCACTCTGAGCACAACCGAATGCTGGAGCCTTCACCAACAAAGTTCCTCAGGAGAAGAAGACACCATAAAGACTGAGCAGAAACGGACAAGAAGCAACTTCCAAGGCAGGTCTCAGCCACAGGCCTGCGAGCTGGGTACCAGGTGGATTGAAAAGCCTCAGGGACAATGGGGATGCCGGGATCAAAGGCAGCTTCGCTGTCCAAACAAGCCTTCACAACTGGCTGACATCGCTCCACGGCTGCACCCGCGAGAAGAAATGTCAAACTACGCTGAGCAACACCACCCAAAAGATGTTCCCTTTTCCCCCGAGCGAGCACGGCAGCACGCACGTGACGGAGCAGCGGTAACGAGGATGACGATGGTTTAGCTTACACAGAGCCAGGCAGAGAGCGAGATTTATATTTCGCCTTATCTAGCTGTGCCCGTCCTTCTGCTGTTCCCAAACAATTCTCCTCACTGCGTCATTCGAGCCCCTCGCGCCTGCGCTCCGCAGCGTGCACAGAGGGGCAGACACCTCCCTGGTGCCGAGCCCTGCCCGGCCGAGCTGGCCGTGGGCTCCGCACTCCCCCCCGCAGCGCCTCGGCCGGCGGCCGAGCGAAGACCCACCCCGAATTCCAGCTGGATTTGCTAAGCAACGACACCCGGCGTCACAACAGTTTCGGAAGCGCTTGGGAGACCTCTCCAACGAGTCCTTCTCTTGTGCCGCGTCGTGTCGCTCCCCTGCGGAACGTGAAACCGGCACACGCATCCCGGGGCAGCGGGAAGGGTGCTCACCGGGCTGTGTTTCTATACATCTGCCTTTTGGATAACCCATCATCACACAGGAATACTTGTTAATTATTCAGTCTCAGTAATTCAAAGCTGTTAATAATGGAAGAAGTGGATATTGCTGTAAATTAAAATCAATGGTTTGCATAACATCTTTGATCAAATCTGAGCGCTCCGGCTTCCAAGCATGCTTCCCTGTTTAATAAAGCAGAGATTGATGGGTTTGCTGTTATGAGGAAATGAGATTCAGACAAAATGATTGTTGGTTAGTAGGAATATAGAAATCACTTAAGGAAAAAGGAGAAATGCTGATGAGGAACGAATGCTTAAAACCCATATATGGACATATTTAAAAGGCTCTTCTGCACAGCCATTAATGTGAAGAAAAAATAGCGTAATTATTTTTTCAGGCTCTATTTCTACTTTCCTGTAAACACCCCAACTCTTCTAAATGACCTCAAGTGCTTTTGCATATTTTGTGCAGCAATTAAGCTGCATAAATCAGTCGTGTTGGTAAGACCACGCACATTGCTCCACCGGCTTTCGTTACACGCGTCACACCCTGACCTCCCTGCCACCGCAGTGGGAAAAAATCACTAACGAAGAGCTCGGTGCTGAGAGCACCCTGGGCACTGCACAGAGACTCCTGCGGGAGAGGGAGCGACGGAAAAGAGGGCGAGGGTTGAACAAATCAGACTTTTCTTTTGGGAGCAGCTGGTAAAAAGGAGCCTGGATGGCCCACTGCCAAACTGGAGAGGAACAGCTCTGCCTGCAGAGGTGACCTGGAGCTTCTCCTGGAGGTAGCCAGGGACCGCAGTGCAACAAGGGATGTACGTAATTCTCACCAAAGAAGATGAAAAGCTCAGAGCAGTGAGTTTTACCGGGGTAGCCCAGAAAAGAGCTTTCTTCCTGATCTAACAACGGTCTCAAAGCCTATGGGGACTACGTGGAGGGGTTGGTCGGCTTTGCTTTCAACCAAGGCTTTTCACTCCGTAACTCCAGCTCATGATATTTCATGTAGGTCTTTAACCACAAATAAGCTGCCATTTGCCTCTCCTCCCTTCTACTCCCCTGATTATTCCTAGGCATAAAATCCGAGGCTGAGCGTTAAACACTTAAAAATCAAGATATTCTTTTTTATGCGTAAACCTAACAACGCGTGTCTCAGTATAGAAACATGACAATAGGGAAGATATTATTTGATCTATGGCTTTCCAGCTGTTATCATATTCTTTTCTACTGCCACCTAACAATATTAATCAGAAGTCAGCATTAATCCAGAATCATATAATTTCTTTAATGCCTTCAAAAGCTACACCGCCCATGCCGCTTCGCTTCAGTCTGTGCAGATGGGAGGACAACTTCTAAGAGATTCACATCAATTATGTACTTCACTTCTGTTTTAGAAACAGACTGAAATTAATTAAAGCATTGACAAGCCAGAAATAAACTGCATTCCACGTACCAAAATAACTCTGTCATATGATTAGTTCATTTGAGTGATTCCCCCCCCTATTTTTTAAAAATAAACAAATGAATTGTGGCAGTGGGGTGAGTGAGAAGGGACGAGGTTTTCTCCTTTTACACTGGCTTGAACCTTGGAAGCGTTCTAAAAAAGTGTCCTGCTTCCACTGATGCGCGGGAGAGAAATGCGCCACGCTACCGCACAGAGCAGCAGCTGGAGCAGGACCACGAACGATGGAACGAGGACTTCGGAGCACCTCCTCCAGAACAAAGCTACTGACGACATCCCCGACCCCGCACATCTCCTGGAGGCTGAACGCTGCGGCGCTTCAGAGGATGAAGAGCTTTCAGCAGCTGATAATACCGAATAAAATCAATTGTCAAGATGAAGACAGACAACAGGCTGTTCAGATGTGGGCTGCGCAGTCCACCAGCACGTGCTAGGAGTGTGGTCCCACTGGGAACGGGTGCGTGCTGGAGCTGCCAGAGGCTGCGGGACCTCCAGGACGCCAGGGCCGGAGCAACGGCTCCGGCTCTGCACGCACCCCAGGCTGTGCCACCATCTGGACTCAGGCTGACGGGGAAGGCACCAGGGGCTCCACGGAACAAACCTGGAAAAACTGAGCTTTCTCCTGGTCCGTGTAACTTCCCTAGCTTACGCCAGCAGAAGTTCCTGCCTTTTCTGGATGGAAATCGGATCCGGGGCTGAAAACTGATCCTGAACAACGCGATGCTTGACAACGATCTTCATACATCTGGAGGTCTGAGACCTCGACCTTCACACAGCTGGAGGTCTGAGACGTCGGGAGACAGCAGCTGCCGCAGTTATACGGGACACGTGCGACAGAGGCGGGGAACAAACCCAGACCCAGTGCGTCTCCGGGCACTGCCCGAGCCCCAGGGCCTCTCCCCACGCAGGGAATTAGGTGGGAGCCCAGTGGCCACGTCATCTCCACTTCCCGCACAACGAAGGATGAAACCCCGGCTCTGCTCCTTCCCAGGCAGCAGATCCATCTCCACTTCCCGCACAACGAAGGACGAAACCCCGGCTCTGCTCCTTCCCAGGCAGCAGATCCATCTCCACTTCCCGCACAACGAAGGATGAAACCCCAGCTCTGCTCCTTCCCAGGCAGATCAACTCTTTCATAAATTACACCCACGTGAGCAGATACTGCTGCAAGGCTGATGCGTGCAAGTACAATCCTTAGAAACCATTAGACTGTCACATAAAATATAAGCTGAAATTAACTTAGGAAATTAGCATTAGATTAGGATCATGGTATTTACATGGAGGAAGGGCAGCTGCTGCAACTACTTTGTTTGGGATCCACTACCAACTACCGCAGGAGAGCTCTTGTGCACAGCCCTGTGCAACCACAAAAAGCAATCTTACACATCTACCTGGAGTGTGCAGGGCCTCAGCGCTCTTTTCTTCCTTATAACATACTTTGAAGTCTTTAAATTTTACTCCAAATGTCCCCCTCATATGCTGAATAGTCCCCTTTTATTTTCACATAAATATAACAAAGCTTTTTGGACATGGAGGGTCTACTTATTTTAATGAGGTTACCAAACACTCTACAACTATGGAAAAACCAAACCTCTGGCTTAGGCATAGGTAGCAATTTAGGTACACTACAAAGTGCAGCAGAGAGGTTGTAACAATCATTTCTCTTTTGGAAATGCTCAATAAAACCAAAGATCAAACGTGCCTTTAATCAGAAATCTCTTGATCAGCTCCTAATTAGAATTGCTCCTCAGAAGTAAGACCACTGCATCTACCAAACTAAATGTCAGTTTAATGAAGAGTAGAAGACGATGAAAGAAGCACAAAAAAAAACCTGACTCTTGGTGTATATTCCGTATTAATAGTGTGCTTGTCCTCTATTTTCCAAATAAGTGGCTCTTGCCTATCTCACGTCTGAAGAAGTCTGAAACAGAGCAGGCTGCGTGACCCACTGACCAATACAACACAGCTATGCTTAGGAGATTCACTGAAGCACCTTATTTCCCAGCAGCATTCCCATTAATTGTCATCTGTACACATTCAAGACGGAGTCTACGACGTACTTTCAAACAATGTTTGTTGTTCAGTCATTGTACAAAAGAATTTTACTTTACAGAGACATCAGCAACATCACCATTACACCCACACGTACGGCCATCTCACGCTTTATCTCAGTAGTTTAGAACTTGATGCAGATTTGTGACATAACCTCCTTTGGCACAGGAGTGAGCTGGAAAATCAAGGTTCAGACTCATGCTAAACACATTCTGAGTGCCCAGATTTCTAACAGAAATCTGTGTGACGCCTCTTGCAACGGCCATGTGCAAAACCTGGGTGCACAGAGACTGATCGAGCAGAGCCCGCTGCTCTGCAAGGGCGAGATGCTGCTCCTGGTCATGCAAAAAGCATTTGTTTCCCCATCTTATTATAACTTTTCCTGTAAAACCCAGAAAGTGAGCCCTGCCCTGTCCCCACACACCTGTTTCCCCAAAGGTAACTCTCTATCAACACACGGTCATGGCAGTTCTTACTCTTTACTGGCATTCCCATACTCAGTTCTCATTTTCAAACCAGGGCAAACCTTTGTTCCCATCTTTGCCGAAAGCCTGGAAGTGGCAAGGCTTTCAAATCAAAAAGCAGGAAGGTCCTGCTCTGCTTTTGGAAGCAATATTTACAGTCAGGGAAATATTGTTAAACGACTGGCATTCAGTCAAGACTGGTGGAAGCGCCCTGGCATCGGGCTGTGCACCGAAATACCCAGACTGTGCGCTTTTCCCACTGCTTGTTTACACCTTGGACAACAAAAGACAAACACAGCTATTGGCTGTCTAACTTCTAATATTTCCTGGACAGCTTCCCAGTTTCAGAATCTAGAGGAATGACAGAGTTTCTTGCTGTCACCCCTGCTCATGGAAGCCTTGGCACAGAGAAGATAATCTATTGATTTCTGGAACGGGGTTTGTTTGAGGCAGCCCCCAGACACGCGTGCGGCTCGGAGCCACACGCAGCCGGCTCCCAGCTCGTTCATTAGCAGACGACAGCAGCGGGCACTTTCGCAGAGGACGGCACGTCCCAGCGAGGTCTGCGAAGGCAGGGCACGGCGGAGCCCACCTGCCCGGCTCCCGGGGCGCGTGCCCCTGGCAGCGTCTGGCCGAGCGACCGCCTCGCGTCCCCGGGGAGCGGCGTGTCTCCTCAGCCCTTCCCCAGCTTCCGCGCGCCCGACCGTCCGCCGCAGCGCGACGCGAAGCACGGCAGCCACGCGCAATGAACGCTGTGAGCGCGCTGCACACGCAGCAGCACCCGCCAGTCGCGGAGCACGGGAAGCCCTAATTAGTGGCATTTCTGGAAAGGGGGTGCAGTGCATTTTAACTGAGGACGAGAACAGAAAGGCAGTTTGGTTTGTGATTAATTTTTCTGGCCATTTACACTTTGTTACTAACTTCAACAGGTATTTCAGGTGAGGGACGGTGTTAGCTGAATCAGTTTACAGCTCTGAGCTCCAGGGAAAACTTTCGTTTTAGACTGTGTCACCAAGAGCAATTCTGAGCAGATCCTCTCGTTGCTGCAAGGAGACAGCATCAACAAGGGCTCTGCGCATGGCTTACAGGGAAGAGCACACGCGACACAGAAACACTGGGTGCCTGCACTGGACTAGACCCAGGTCTGCTGGGCTCAGGAAAGCATACTGAACAGTAGCTGAATCGCAAGAAACAAAACCCCCGTGTTTCACTGTAGCTGCCAGCTCTGCCTGAGAATCACATCCCCATTACGGCCCATAAAAATGGAAATTGCAAATAATGGCAGTAATGGGACGAAATCTATTCCAGCTGCTTGGGAATGGAGAAAAAAAAAATGCATTCTTCCACTCCAGCATGGCCCAAAATACCACAAAAGCAGTTTAATTACCAAAGTAAGGCACTCTATTAATTTTCCAGGGATGTCTACCAGCAAAGAGGAGGTTCATATCCTGATGCACAAGCCCCAGAGAAGATGCAATGGGAACGGCCATGCCTCCCATTCTCTCCTTTCCACAGAGCAACTCAAAACCTGTCTGGACTCCTGTGACATCCTCTGCTTGCCCTAGTCCTCCAAATACCTGGGCCCCCGGCTGCATCTGCTCAGAGACATGTCACAGCTCTTGGGCTGCTTCTGCACCGCTCAGCTCTCAGTCCTGAGAACTTCTTGACTAAATTAACACGAACCAGGTCCTTCCTCCCCGTCTTCTGTTGTTGGATTTATTTACTCTCCTATTCTGCTCCCTGTTGAGTAGACAACAGCCTGTTCTCAGACAAGTCCTCCAAGCTCTCAGGAAGTCCCTGAGAAAAGCAAGCCCTGGACAAGTCTCCAGACTGGTCTACTGATGGTCAGCCAAGGGCTGGCCCATCACCACAGCTCTGCGGTCTCACTGTGGAAAGCAGGCTTTGGAAACAAGCAGACTTTGCATTTTCAGGCCCTGGCCTTTAAGGCAAAGTCCAACAGAACTTCAATGCCAATAGATATAACTCTAGAGATATGGAGATGGGAAAAAAAGAAAAAAAATCACCTGAGCTCTAGGAGCCAACTGGGAGCTCGGGTGATTTTCCAGATTAGGCTAAGCAGCTGGGGACTAAGTGAAGTAAACTGTTTACGCACATTTGACATCTGGAACTGACTTCTTTTAAAAGAACTCAGAGCCATCAGGACACGCTCTTGCCCAGCACTGTAAGCACTGGAGCCTGCTTCTCCCTCCGCCTGGTGTGCTGCTGCACAGCCACCCAGTACTCCCACCGGGACGGCACCTGGGCTGGGACAGTCACACAGCGAACGGACAAGCAGGCGCGGGGTGTGCTAAAGCTCTGGGGGCACTGGAAAAGCAAGGAAAGGGTCTGTGCCTACTGTTAAGCAGAAGCACTCTGTGCCTGCACACAGAGCCGCGCTCAGAGACGAGCTACGAGGCAGTGCCCGACCTAGGGAGCGGTGACAGAAGAGCGGGAGGACCCCGAAGCAGCCCTGGCACACGTCCTCTGCTCTCACGCAGGCACGAGCTCATGTGCCCACGAAGGGAAAGGCCCTGCTCCATTCTGGCTCTCCTTCACCCCGACCCATCCGCAGATGGACAGCCAGATCACAGAATCATAGAACCATTAAGGCTGGAAAGACCTCTAAGATCATCAAGTCCAACCGTCACCCCAGCACCACCATGCCTGCTAAACCATGTCCCCAGGTGTCACATCACGTTTTTTGAACACCTCCAGGGACGGTGACTCAACCACGATATCTAACAGCACCCTGCCGACCCCACCCCACCCCTCACTAGCCGCAAGCGGAGCCCTTTTCCCTCTCCTTCGCTGCTCCCCGAGCTCACAGCAAGGCAGTCGAACGGTCCGCTGCGGGTCCGTTCACCACAGGTATGTCAGCACACAGCCAGACACTCGGCTTCTGCTCCCAGCAGCTCTCTCCAGTGTTGATATGCTGTTTCTAACGCTTTTTTCTGCAAGGGCGTTTTTGGTTTTTTTTTTTAAAGTTTCTAGATTTACTGTTCATGTCCTGGGAAGGACATGAGGTGCATAAGGCCATACTCAGCTCTCAGCAATTCAACAGAGAGCAGAAACGGTGTCAGCTGCAAAGACCTGTCCACCTCCCACCTGCTATGCCTGTGCTTACAGGTAGAGCAGTCTGGCCCCCAGGTACTTGGTTTGTACTGAGGGTTGGACTAGATGACCCACAGAGGTCCCTTCCAAACCCTACTGTTCTGTGATTCTGTGATTCTGTGACACAGGCACAAGAGCTGGAACTGCCTCTTTGCGAGTCCCTTTGCAAACGTGCGCCCAGCAGCTCGCAGCACTAACGGCACTTTGTCTCCCCATGGCATGAGGAGGAACCCACTGCTTTGCTGCATTTCTCAGTATGCCTCAAGTTGGGGGGTTTTCTTTTTGCCCCTTTTTTTTTTCAGCTGTTTTGCTTTTTTTTTTTTTCCCCTAAAAAAACACACCTGACAAAATAACCTCTAAACAGCCAAAGACTCCCTGGAAGCTTCATCTCTACAGGGTTCCTGTCCATCAGACGGCAAAGCTTGTGCTCAGCCAACAGCCGCTTTCAGTCAGCGTTCTGGCTTTGGGGGACAGAGGCTGCTGCTGGGAGGACGCGTGACGGCAAGCCCTCGGCTAACAGACGGGCAGGACAGCAGTCCAGCCCGCGGCTGAGGTCCAGACCTCTGCCTGTTTGCCAGGCGAGGGAGTCACCTCGCTGATGATTCATTGCCACAGTGCAGTAAGGGCAAGACAAACAGTGGGCAGACTGACCTGGGTAAGGAGAGGAGCACGCTTCGTTATCTGCCTTGTAGGTGCACTCTGCTCCAGGGTAACAGTCTGCCAACAGTCACTTACGCTGCCCGACAGCAGGTCCTAGACACGTGGCCAAGCAAACAGCACAAAATGCTTCGCTGCAGCATCTTTCACACCCGAATCGTGGCCGTGCTCGTTCCCAAGCGGCGAACGGCTCGTTCTGCAGCCGCGCACACCACTGCATGCTGGCTAACAGCGTCACGGCCCCGCTCCCAGGACAGCATTCCCAGAGGAGACCCGGGACCTTGGGACGGTCTTTCTGCACTTCTCCAGAAGCAGCTCAGGGAATTTTGCCCGCCTAATGCTGTGGGTCAGCCCTCAAAAGCCGAGGAGGGTGTTCTGCAAAGGCCCTTCCAGGCAGCTGGATGGGCAAAGGCTGGCAACAACGTCCAGCCCGCTTTCCTGCTCCGGGCGATCGGCTCCTTCCTAGGGCAGCTGCCCATTCTTGCCAAGTCCTAGAGCCAGGTCTGCCCCAGGATAGCCCAGGCTTTGGGACTGTTTTAACAGCCTTCCACAGCCTCTTCCAGATCTTCACCAGCTGCCACGCTGTGCGGAGACACTGGGGCTACAGAAAGGATGTGCTGAAAGACACCAAAAAGCTGATTTTTACAGCCCAGCGATTTGTCAAGGGCTTTTTCGTCTGCACAGGTTCCTCAGGGCACATGAAGACAGGCAGAGTGAAGCATCTCAGAAGCGCGTGGTGGCCCTCCCTCCGTCCCTCCCGGGGGGCTCGGCACCCGCAGCCGAACGGCGGAGCTGCCCCCCGCCTCCTCACCCTCTCCCTTCCCCCGGAGATGATCTATGTCTCACCTGCTCCACAGCTGCCATAAGGGACCACGCTATTAATTCCCAGAAGCTAGAGCCAGGCTTAAAAATTGCATTAATTAAGTGTTGGCGGGGGTGTTTGGAAAGACGTTCCGATAAATATAGTGCTGTAAATTGTTTCCCTAGAAACTGAGAAAAAAGTTGAACCATATGAAAAGTACCCAGGCTGGAAACAGCTACCGCTCCTGCAGAGCGGTGCCGGGGCGGTAGGGAGCATTCAGCAGAGACAACTTCTCTCACGGGGCTTGTTCAGCTGCCGAGCCTGTTGGACTGGTAGCACAAAAATACGAAAGCGAACCTCTACACCATGCCCCGCTTCCCTGCGCCCGCCCGCTTCGCCCCTCTTCTCGCGCCCGGTGTCGGCAGAGGGGCGATGCCCGGCGAAGCCTGCGGCTGCGGATCCGGGATCGCCCCGTGCATTTTCGCACTCCCAGCGCGCGGATGCCTTCCTCGGTGCTGGACCACGCCAGCCCAGGCACACAGGGGCTGAGCCCCGCAATTCCAACGACCAGCCGTCTTTCGAACGGCTGCTTATAAATGGTTCATTTTGTTCAACAGCACAGCTTCTGTATGGTCGTATCTGCAGCTGATGCAAACCAACACCGTCACGTTTTGCCTCATAAGGGATCTGCACGGTTTTACTTCACTCTTTTCTGGCACTGTGTGTTCTACCTGCCATTCTCCTCAGGAGAAAGTGCACTCCTCTACATCAGCCCAGCAAGCTGAACAGGACACGGTATCACTCGTGTAACACGGGATGAAAACACCCAGCGCTCAGCTACGAGCTCCTCTGATCGCTGCACCGTTCCTGCCTGCGTGGAGAAGACAGGGCTCCACAGAAAATCTTCTCGGTCAGTGTGTCTGTCTCCACAGAAGCGCACGAGCAAGCATCCTTCCGGATGGATGCTGCAGGCATTACAGGAGGATTAGAGTCGATCTTCCCTTCGAAAGGGGACTGGGAAATGAAGAGCACTCTAGGCTGATCCTGGCCTGTTAAATGACGGTTTAGCCTGGTATTTCTCACCTAAACAGAAATGTGATCAAAGAAGTTGAGATAAACAATGATTTAATGACTCAAAATGTAGCAGGTGGAGAGGTTTTAAAAAGAGCTTGTGTACATATAAGAGTAAACACTTATACTGCAATCTGCTGGAGGAATCTTAAGCTGTTTGCTTTCCACAAATCCCCACTGGCAGGGCACTCGGAGCACAGAAGCTCCTTCCTAAAACCCTTCCGTTTGCTACTCATTGGGTCACTAAATCAGACGCTTCTTTTGTCCCAGCCACTCAGCACAGCCTGCCCTTGCCCAAACAGCCCCCTTCGCTCCCAGCCCAGTTTCTGGCTGTCCTGCCCCACAGCTCAGCTCTTGACCCCTCAGTCCTCGCTGCTGGCTGCCAGTGTCCCAAGCAAGGGACCGAGGGCACACATGGGCTCCTCTCCTAGGACATCCCTTGGCTACTTCTGGAGCTCCAGGGACGGAGCTCTTCGAGTCCCTCTCTCTCCCACTGCTGACTATCACTCCTGCTTCCTCCCAGGTTTGGATGGGGAGAGGAGACCCAAGACCTTCTCCGCCTCTTTCTGCAGCCATCCTGCCAGTGACACCAGCTTTAGGTAAGAACTTGTCTTGAGCCAGCCATCAACAGCACGGCTTCTTGCAGTCCATGTAGAAAGGGGTCTCTTGGACCAACACAGCAAGGCTCCAGATCTGGGACTCACTCAAACATACAACTTGACTCAAGAGGTCATGTCATCAAGAAGGGCTGTTGTCAGAAATAACTTTCACTATGCCTCCCCACGAGGACTTCAGAAACAGCAGCTGGGTTGAATAATGGAGTATTTCCTTTTCTTCCAAACAAACACAACTAATTCCATCAATATGATTCCTTGTTCCCTCACCTTGCCTCTCATTTCTCAAAGTCAAGATAAGATTAATGAACACCACACAGTACTGCTGGAGGGCTCTGCATTTTTTAGAGTACTTCAAGCCACAAATATACCTTCAGCAACAAACTGAGAAAACTAAAGCTGATAAAGCCAAGTCTGGAAGCAATTAACATCAATCTAAAATTCAGCTGTGTTGGGGCCCCAGCTTAAAAATAAAAAGCAATTACTGTCGTGACAAACTCAAATAATACATGGTTTCTCCATAGCTGATGTAGCAAGGGGAGCCTACCTTCACCAGCCGCTATGATAAAAAGGCTTATATAAAAGCTATTTACTTGCACTGAAAGTTCTCGTGATTTTTTTTTTTCAAAAGCTTATTTCTCAAGAGCACAGCAGCCTCTCCCCAACACTTGAGGAAGCAAGAAACCTTTATACAGTGTGAAGTACACAGAACAGCTCTGACCACGCTCAGAAGTACCCATTCAAACAGCAGAGGTTTCTCCTTGTTGCCCAAGACCGTGGTAAGATCTCCAGCCAGCACAACCACAGCTCTGCTCGCCCGGTCCTGGCTGTAAGTGCCAGGCATCTGCTCTCCCACATCTCCCCACCCAGCCATGGACTTGAAGAGCAATAAGGGGTGTGAGTGCTGGAGCTTGCATGGGACTCCAGAAGTCACAGTGGGGGGGGGGGTCAGTCAGTGTTGAAGATTTGCCCAAGGACCTACAAAGAGTTTGGCATGAAAACTGGAAAGCAACCTAGTTCTCAAAGCCCAGAGCACAGCCTCTTGGGTTAAAATGCTAGCAGAAATATTTTAAAAGCTGCCTGAAACACAATGGTGCAGTCAGTACTGAGCACGCAGCAGTCGGGTGCTTGCCCAATGGAAACAGCAGCCAGTACACAAAAATCAGTTTGCAGCTTTTGAGAAATGTCCAGTCAGTGACGGCAACTTCCCAACCTGTTGCACGCCAAACCAGAGCCTGCCTGTGCCAAAAGCCTTCAGAAGGCTTGGCCAATGGTTTTCAAACTGTGCCAGCAGAGCACCTCCAAGCAGTTAACTGAATAAAGCTGTTGAGCACCGTGAAGCTCTAGTGTGGTGGGAGGCTTGCAGAGCTGCACCACGAGGAGGGCTCTACGGTGCCAGGTCAGCTAAGACCGAGGCAGCCCAGGAGCTAGAAATGCTGGGCTTGCCACGCAGCACCCATAGCAATGGGACGAATGAACGAACGATGAGTGCTGGAGCTCAAAGAAGGGAAAACGCACAAGAATGGCCAACCACGCCATTCAGAACTGGTGTAGATTCCAGATACCTGTGCTCCCAGCAACGTGAAGGAGTCAGATTTAGCCACTATGAGATAAGGAGGGACTGGCACACTGACAGGAAGCTTTACTTCACTCCTGGCTACAAGGAATGCTCTGTAGTCAGATGATGAAAGTCTTACCAAAGGTCTAGGAAGGCTTGAATAATCTTTAATAAGGCCATTGCTCACTCCCTGTGCATGGCACATTTGCAGCCTACACTGGCAAGTGCCCAAGAGCAGCAGAGTCCTCCCTGTTGGGGCCTGTCTGGATTTCTCAGTGAGGTCTGCAGGTGCTGTTCTTGGTACGCAGATGCTCCTTTCACAGTTTTCACAGGCAGATTTATTACGGACCTAACCACACCCTGTAAGAGCCAACTGCCTGGTTTGCACACAGAAAAACAAGGGTCCGTGGACTCCCAGGTGACTTCTGTACACACAGTGTCTATTTTAGCCGGTAATCTGGCACGAGAAGAGATCAAAGCAGCTGGCACTGTGGCCCCTACACCTCCACTCTATTTTGGATTAGATTTAGCCCAGTGTCCCTGCCTGAACGTCCCCCCCCACCCGAATGCGGAAGCCGCGTGGTTTCAGCCCACGCCCCAAGACCTCTGGTCCTCACCGGGGACCGCAGAGTGCGTGGCACAGAGCTGCTGGTGTAGCGTCCTCCAAGAGGAACGCAGTTCACAGGTCCCCTCGCTAAACGCCGTGTGATCTGCGTCCACGCAGCGCGCGTGGGGACGGCCGGGGGTTCACCTGACTGCTGTTCCGCACCGAAGCGCTAGCGCAGGCGCAGTGAAACAAACCGCAGCACAGCCATCCCTCTGCGTGTTTTCCTTTTGTCCCCCAAGCGATTCAGCCTTTTCCCACTTTCTCCGAGGCTGCCAAAATCACCGCGTTTGCATGAAAGTGAAACTGTCTAATGCACCAAAAAAAACAGAAAAACTGAAAAAGTGCCAACAGATTTTGTAGGTTTGTACCAATCCACAAGCACCACGGGCAGGCAGGGCAGCAGCCCGCTCGCTCAAGCCCTCGCGCCAGTGCCAGCTCCCAGCCGGAGACGCGGCACGGTGCGTCGCAGCCTTCAGACGCTGCCGGCTCCCAGCCGGAGACGCGGCGCGGTGCGTCGCACAGCGCGGTGCATCGCAGCCTGCAGAGGCTGCGGCTCCCAGCCGGACACTCGATGCGGTGCGTCGCAGCCTTCAGATGCTGCCGGCTCCCAGCTGGAGACGCGGCGTGGTGCGTCGCAGCCTTCGGGGTCCGTGCCGCCGAGGGCAGCAGCGAAGGCGTTGGCGGGAGCCCTGCCCGTCGGCCGGAGGGCAGCGGCAGCAGGACACCGCCTACGGCTCGCTCCGTGCGGGTCAGTGGGAAGGAGCGCCGCGCTCTTGTTTGCGGTGCGACCAACTGGTGTTTGTATAAAGTTGTTGGAAATGAAGAGAATAAAGGGAACAGCTTTTTTTCCTCATACTCTAACCAATTCAAGTGTTCCAGTTTTCATTCCAAACCACTTGACAGTATCTCATTAACCTACTGCCTATAATAAATGTGTCCAATAACAATCACCAAGATGCATGAAATTAAAAAATTCTATAAAACATAAATCGGAAATACTTGTGAGGTCATTTATTTTTCTACTCTAGAATTAGAGAAAATTAGGTCTGCCACCCCCCTCGGCTGTGATAAATACAAGTCCAAAAGCAGACTGTCTAAAATTTCCAGGAATGCCTCTCTAACCTCACACTGCAGCCTTTCTAAAATTCATAACCAAATTTCTTCCACAGAAACAAAACCCTCGTGCAGTTGAACCTGCCTGCAAGGCTTCAGGTAGCTACCGAGACGTAAAGCGGCTCACCACTCGGCATCCTCTGGGCAGCTCATCAAACCCCGCCGAGGGCAGGAGCCCTGCACCCGCGGCCACCCCAGCTCGCCGGCGCAGGACAACGCCGCAGTTGCTGCTCTGAACCGAAGAGCGATGTGCTGTCTCCACAGGGCTCAGCTCTAGACAAGGTCAACCTGCCCCTCTCCTCCCGTCCCGCTGCTGTCCCCACGTTGTCCAAGCATCTCCCTCTTGCCCAGGCTTGCTCCCTTCTCACGCAGACCTCCCACCGGAGCATCCCTGAGCCCCGCAGGGATGGGGAGCGCGGTTCCGAGTGCTCCCATCTCTTGGGCTCACCATGTCGCTTTACAAAACAACATGTGGAAGCCCCCAGCTTCGACAGAAAACATTCAGTGTTCCACACCCCGGAAAAAAAGCTGAAATCAGGGCAGATAAAGAAGAAGCATTAGCTACTTGCTCGTAGCTGACAAGCAAAGCTATCAAAACCAAAAATTCATCATTTGGAAAAGCATTGAGTCAAAATAAAATCATATGCCTACCAGGAAGTCTGTGTATGCAACCAACCACACAAAATGAAGGACTGCCTTAGTCCAGCTCAGAAAGACCCCCTAGGAAAAACAGAAGAGAGTAATTCCTGAATTACAACAAAGTGAGATCTGAGCACAGCCTTTGGTCAAAACAGCTGGGGAACAGTGAATCAATATTGACTCAGAAGAGCTTTCAAATTCCCATGGATTTTCATTCACCAGATCCCTGGGAACACCTCGTGTTGCCTTTTAACATCTAAATAGGAAGTTGGCTGAAATAATTCACCAGACGAGAAGTTCCCCCTCAGAGCTGCTTCCGCTGCCCTGCCAGGGTCAGACCACACCAGCTGGCCCCACCAGCCAGTCGACAGGAGGAAGCAGTCCCTTGAGCGACTCTTCCCAAAAAACCTTTTCCTGGACCTGTGCGATGGGCATTTTCCTCAGAAAGTTGACCAAAGGAGACCCCCCCCAGCTCTGCCCGTGCCCCCCCAAGTGCCCAAATCCCCCTCCTCCCAAGCACTTCTCATCGCATTCAGGCTATGTCACACATTGGAAAGTATCACAAGTAGGAAGAGAAAGCCTAATTCTGAGAGTAACTAGTTTTATCCGAGTTTGGGGTCTGGGTTGGGCAGGATTTTTTTTTGGACCAGGATATGGCTGATTGGAATTACGGTAAAATTCAAAACCAGGAAGAAACAGATACTGATCTCTTGGTTCCCACAAACAGTGAATCACAAAACTCCAAGAGATCACTTAAAAACATATGCTGGGTCAGACCCACTCAGTGTCTGTCTCCACCGGTGGCAAATAGCACATTACCGAAAAAACACATAGGTGAGGTAAATATAATGTCATGTTTCCCTGCCCGTACAGCCTCCCTGTGCCCAGGCACTTGTGGGTCAGGCACTCGCCGAGCCAGTTTCTCTGTGCCCCTTTGTGTTTATGAACTGGCAGATTTTCCTTCTACGAATGGTGGAATGTATAGTGGGGAATTCTCTTCACCGTAGGGAGCAACAGAAGATTTTTGTCTAGTGCCTTTAGAGGAAGGAAAAGCGTGTGGGGAAAATTGCCTGGTGTCAGCACCTTAATTCCCTTTATAGAGAAACAGCAGTAGCCTACGCATTTAACTACACTTCTGGTATTAAAAAGGCAAGACAAATTTCATTAAGCAAAACACATTACCTCTCAGCATTGATTACCAGGTTATAAATGTGACCTGCTAAGTGTGCATTAAAGCAGCAACCTGGAGCTGCTGGTGACTTTCCTGACACTTGAGTAGGTGAACGAAGACCAGAGATGTTCTCTCTGATAGTGTAGCACTTTGAGGAGCCTCATTAAGAACAGAAATTGTCTTTGAAAATGTTTTCTCTCGCTCTGTGCGTGCAATTGGAGAGAGTGGGTTGTGGCTCGCACATCGGCTCGTCCCAGCCTGAAAGCCCCAGAGCTAGGAAGCTGCGAGGACAGGGTGGCATGACAGGATCCCCTGTGGGGCACAAGACTCTGTTCCCCGCTTTTCTGTACTGCGTTTCCTCCCAGTATCTGCGCAGTAACTCTTTAGGGAAAGGTTCCCTGGAAGGCCAGCGTATATACATTTGATCTGTCTCTATCAGAACAACTTACTCCAAGATATTTTTCCATCTACTTGCCACTCGAGCATCCAGGGAGGGGAAGGATGAAGATATACTCCATGAAATAAAAACTTGAGATATCAAAAAGATATTCCCTGAGCGGATTTTAAGAAAACTCCTTGTGGAAACGTACACCTCTCATTGCTACGGGAACATTGCTTCTTCCTGTGCCTGGGCCAGCAACACGAGTTTGGTCAGAAGTTCAATGCCCCTGCGGGAAGTGGGCTTGGTGGGTCTCAGTTCAGCTCCCCATACAGCTCAGCATCACCAGCAGCCTGGACAGGCGAACGGCGGAGACACAAAAGGGACAAATCCCAGTCCTACAGAAAGGCCCTGCAGATCACACCTGATGGATAACAGCCCTGTGTCCCGGGGACAGCTGCAAAGAGGATCTCCAGCCTTTCTGAACAATTTCTGTTGGCACCGCACTTCCAGGATCAAAATGATCCACTCTGAAGTTTGTCTCTCACTGATACCAGTAGCGTGCCCAGCGGTTTGAAATGACTTCAGAGACATCATTTTTTTTTTGCTTGCTCCAGTATAAGGCAGGAGAGACGAGGTTTTAAGTTTTTAGACCATTGCACCAAAAAGAAAAAAAGCCTAGGATCAGACTTTCAGCAGCCACAGATGGGCCTGGTCTTTGATGGGGCCCTATTCATCCCACTGCAAGGAAGCCCTTGTCTTGTCTACGCCACATCTGACATTTACACAAACAACAGGGTGACACTACATCCTCACAGAAGCTCCAGCAAACCCCAAACCAGGCGCTGCTGCATGAGCAGAGACCTTCGTCCACAGGCACACAGAAAACACCACCCTGCAGCTCTGCCAGCGCACTGCACGGCCCCGTCCCCTGCAGCTCACCGAGACGCAGCAGAGGAGGAGCGGTGTAGTTCATCCTACCTCACATTAACATCAAGCTCTTCCATCACAGGCAATAGGCATAGGTAGCTGGGAGTTCAATGTCCACAGAAGAGACCTCGTCCTGCAGGGGAGAGAGTTAGAAAGGACAGTTATAAATCGAAGGATCTCTCACAGGTGCACATTTACCCCCATGAAGACACCTGTGCACTGCACTTTGCCCCTCTGGCCTGGATTCTCTTGAAAACAGAGGTTACGTAGACACGTCAAAATGAAGCCATACCATAGCATACAGCTGTCACAACAAAATTTTCTGTTATCTACCCTGACACATCTGTATCTCACAACACTTAGGCGCATGGCTGGAGTCATGAAATCAAGCTGCAGCGATAGGCAACCCTCTGCGGTTGTGTACACACCACCCACTCATGCATAACCTAGGGCTAAGAGAGTGCTTCGAGGTCCCAGGGGAACACTGGCTCTACTGAAAACAACAAAAAAATTCCCACTTTTACAAGCTTCCAGGTCTTCACGTGGAAGTTAAGATCAACCTTTAATCCACTCCACGATCATCACTTCTCCTGGGAACTTCTGGGATTTAGATTTCCAGAGGGTTGGTTCAACTGCAGTAAGGCAGTAAAATCGTTTAACGACCGCTACAGCAGCACAGGCAAAAGACTCTTCTGGACAAATATTCACTTTCCATAGGGGTGAGGAGAAGCTGCACAGGCAGAAGTCATACGAAACAACGCACAGGATACAGATCACTTCTAAGACCATATCTGTCCCAGTCCTCTGCAGACTGCTTTTGTCACTTATTGCAAAACCCCATTTCGTGTAGTGCTGCCTCAAATAGCAGCAACTCCTTCCCTCTAATTACCACAAACGAGTTAGTACAAAAATAATTTTAAAAGAAAACGGACCCAAAGCATTTTACCAGTGCACACAGCATACCGTGCTGTATGCAGCGAGCTCTGGGTGCTGGCGTGGGATGGGGCGAACACAAAAATACCCTTGGTCAATCCATCCCGTCCTTCTGCAAGCTGAAATTCCCACCGACCTCCGAGAGATCCATCTACATACACTGCCAAAGACTCTCACAGCTGAAACAGTCTTACGTCTAGAAATCAGTGCCAGCAACGTAAATTACTAATACAGGCACCATCCTCAAGACTTGTTCTCCACGATCAACTTTTCATGAAGTTTATGAAAATACGTCGTGTTCCAACTCCGGGGACGGCGCGGAGCTGAGCGCCGCGGTATGACCGACCTCTGCCCGCCTCTGCTCACACTCAAAACTACACGCGACAGCACGCACGCATGTCAGCTGCCCCGGACCTAAGGCTTCTCCTGGCGACTTCCAAACTGTCAAAGCTACAAAAGAGTAGTTCAAACGCAATCAACTGAAGCAGGCTTGCAAAACTGGCTGGGAAAACGCAAGCAAGAATGCTTGGTAAATTAGTTTCTGATTTTACACAAAATTAAAACATTGACTTACCACTAAATTAAAATAGGTTTCCTGTGACACCATATTGTACAGTCCTATGAATACTTAATAGCAGTACTGTAATTACAAAGAACTAAATGATTTGCAGCTCAATTTAAAATAAATGTACTTACACCCAGTAATATTAAATCATATGAATATTAATGGGATTTTTGATTATATCAGAATTCCATCATGACTCCAAAGGAATGAATGCACGATCTTAATAAAGAGTTTGCCTATTTGCTGCTGTTAATCCAGTGGAAGAAACAGGGTAAGTTTCTGAGCACTTCAGACTGTTGATTGCCCCTTATGTTGTGCCTCTGGAGAGCCAAGGATAATGCCACCACCACGTCACTATTAATAATAGCTCAAATGCAGATAACGCCATGGTGGGTACTTGGCTTCAGATAAATGACCGGAATACTACCGAGTCCAACTTCTCATCTGCAGCGCCAGGTCCGCACTGCAAATCAACACCCACTCTCCAGGGCCGGTTCACCATCTGCCAGAACTGGTGCTTCCACAGGTAGAGACCAGATGCCATTTTGCAAGCAAAACTTACTTGAGTCAAAAGGGTGTTTTTGCCTGAGGGTCATTCTGTAAATACATCAGGCTCACGTAGAATTCGGCCACTATTGACAGCTTACGCGTTCAGCTGGTGTTTCTGAGAGCGCTCTGGAACCCGGCGACTCACAGACCCCTGCTGTATTCTGCAGTCCCAAGGGTGAGAGGTCTAGAGTTTCTGATCAAGTCATCTCTGTCTCCCTAAGACCTGACCTCCAACTTTAATTTCAGGAGGAAAAAAGCTCTCCGGTGCTCGTGCTCTGCAGCTCTTCCACGGAACACAACGCCTCGCAAGCTGCTGGGCTGGCTGCCTGTCAGAGGTGCGGGAAGGATCATCCTGGAAGCTGGTCCTGAGCATGCAAATATACAACCAACAGTCTCTGAGGTCAGACAGACAAAAAGAAACCTAATTATCTCATCTCCAAAGAGGTTTAAGTAACCACTCAGTTCAAATCATTTGTCTGACGTATCGGTTAAATCAATTTCAGCTTCGCTTCAGGGGGGACAGGAACCCATTCTTTCCCATCCTGTCATTTTAAAAAGGCCAAATATGAACCAAAGAGCACACTCTATACACTGCAGTCGAAACACGGGATCCTGACCCATCTCCTCTGCCTGCCCGCGTGGCTGGCGAGCACTGGTCGATCCCGCCTTCAGCACCCCTCGAAGGCACGCTGTCTCCTCGGTTCGCCGCAGAGGCACAAAGAGCTTCACTGAATCCCACCAAGAGGATTCAGAGCAGCGCAGACGCAGCCCCCGGGCGTAAGACGCAGACGCTAAACGGATCTTAGTGTTCAGACGGCACAGATACGCCACAAGAAAAACCTGGTCAAATATTACCGACACTGGTTCAGGGGAAATTGTTCCTTTGCTATGCAGAGGGGAGGCTTAAGTACTTACTGCTACCCTGGGAAGCCCTGAAACCGCTTTGCTGCAGGTGACGCCTGTGACAGCTCTGCACTGCACAGGAAACGAGCGCGTGTGGGAGCCAGCAAGAGCACAGAGCACAGAACAAACATCACCTGTCTGCACTGCCCCTCCAGCATCAGGGTTCAAGGGGCAGCCTGGGAAAGTCTGTGAAACAAGCAAAACTCACAATTTCAGCACAATCAGAACTGTTGTTTTACCTCTTCATCAAAACGTAATTCTCTACGCAGGCACCAGCGTTACTGCTCCTTCAGTCACAGCAAACGTGACGCGCTTAAAAACACAGGAAAACTTTTTTGTTTCCATTAGTGTTTTCTTCACTTCTTTTGTGTTTATTTACGCAGTAGAAATAACCTTTTTGGTACAAAATAGGAAAAAATGAAGGTCTTAAGGATTTTGACAGAACTAGGGGTTTTGCACACAGACACCCATCTGCGTCTCCCCATGCCTTTAGGGGTGCTGCTGGCAGCCATCCCACACACCGTGTGACAGCAGCGACCCTAGTTCTTCTGTTGCACCTCACACACCATTTATTTTTTCTTATAATTCTTTACACATTCCTAGCTCTGCAGCCCTAAGAATATTTTTTCCCCCCCAAAAAAATGTTATCTTTTTCCCCACAAATACAGAAACAAGCAACATTTGGGTCTGAACAGGCAATGCTTTTACAGCTTCACCCTCCACAGCCCTCCCGGATGGGAAACATCCCACCACTGCACAGGGGACCCGCGCTGTTTTAAGGGCTGTTGGTCGTTTCGTCTTTCGCCATATGATGAAGCACATAATGAAGATACAACGAAAGGGCACTAAACCAATGACATTATTCAGCTTTCATCAGCTTTTCCATAAAGAATTTTAAAACTGGATCTTCCATTCTTTTTGCTCTCCCCATGACATCGCAGTGGTTAGACTCGTAGTCACTGGAGTCCCAACAGTAAAAGAAAAATGACGTCAATACCAGGTAATAAAAAATCTCCACAAGTTATTCTGTAAATATATCTGGCCCACACAGAGGGCCTGGTGCTATTCTTTGTTATTAAAGTGATTACTCATGCTCAATTAGGAAGCTGTTCTCTGCCTCAGCAAGGTAACACCGACCTCCTAACTCGCCCTTATACCACCCAGCCCATCAGATATACATACCCATGCCCTTCAGCACGGAAGAGCATCGCCGCTGTTGTCCCTGACGCAATTACAGGCAGACGGAGCCAGGGCATCGCTGCAGCCAGCGCATGCTTTCCTGAACGCGAGCATCCAGCTCCCAACAGCTCAGCAGCACGGGCTGAGGGCAACCGTCCTGCAAACCCACGGTCCTCCTCTCCCGGGCTCCAGCGCCCTTCCATCCCGGCCTTGTCAAGAGCCTCCCCCCTTGCAGCCCGCCAGGGAACCCCAGCGGGCTCCGGGTCCGGCTTCTCCTACAAATCTGGTTCCTGGCTTCCAGCACAGGCTCCTGCTCAGACACGGGTCTGCTGCGCCGGCCGGACCGGGGAGCGGGGCTGAGCTCCACACTGCAGATACCTCCCAAAACGAGTCTCCGTGTACGCGTTCCCCTCGGATTTGGCACCAGGGACTGCAACGAAAGCCCATCACAGTCATCTACCCAACGACTTCGGTTACCATGAGGGCTCAATTCAGGCAGCGAAGAGAAACAAAACGGTTTCACTCCTTCAGGTGTCAGCACAAAATTGATTTTGATGACTCCCACAAAATGAAAGAAACTTTTCAGTGACTTTGTACGTCAAAATTCCAGTTTGGGGTCATCTTGTTTGCTTTATTTTTCTGCTAATTTTCATAATTTTCATGTGCACTAAAATTAGAAAATATTTGCACCGTCATGCTGTTATGGAGACCTCTACAATAACTGAAACTTTCTATATCAGAACTTTAAAAAAAATAAAAATCAAACATGGAACTCAAACAAAAAAAACCCAAACCACCCAACCAAAGAAAAGACCTTCACAGAGAACTGTTTGCCCAGAGAAACTTAACTGAAGCCAGTACTCTTTGCACTATTTTCACTTCAGCAAAGCCCAACATTTTTAATGGAAACAACTACGGGCACAGCATTTCCAGCCGGCTTGACGTGACAGCTCCACAGAAATCCTTTGTGAGGCAAGAACTCCTCGTCGTCTTTTATTCTCCACTGATCACTGCCACCACAAAAGAGCAAGACAGATACACCACACGTGTCTGACCAGTGCTGGTCATCACTGCACAGGAGACTGGCTCTGGCTTGGGAAGAGCAGTGCAGTGACCAGCCCCAGCACGGCTGCACTGGTGGCAGTCAGGGAAATCGGAAGCCATCCATCCGTCCAGACGAAATCAGCTGCACGCTCGTGCCTCACTCCTTCACCTGACACCACCAAGTCACCTTAGCAGGTTCTCCCCTACCTCTGCTCCTTCTCCTCCTCACCTACACAGTGGTGGGAGGTAAGGACGGGAAAACCCAGCGAGGAGACTGGAAAACCGATGCATCTTCCCAGCCGAACTGCAGGGACTCCTGGGGAAACTGTACTCCGTGGCTTGAAGGTACTAACCAACAATTCACTTCTCAGAGACCATCCAGGAGTGAGCTGGGGGCCAACAGCTAAACTTGTCTCCTAAGTGCCCACAAACCCATCTGCTCTACGTAGTGGTTTTGGTCTGCCCAGTAGAAATGAAAATGTCCCGCCAGACGACAGCAATAGCCATGCCGGTCTTGCAAGACATTTTCCTTGCAAGGCACTGGTTAACTGAGACACTGACACATCCTGCATCCCATTTGTTTCCATCCCACTCAAACCCCATCTAGTTCCACTTTCTGCCACCGCTGAGCTGATGACAACAGAAGAGTTGAGTCACTCTCCTGAAAAACTTACACCCCCATTCCTGCAGTGCTGGATTCTGCTGCTTCATCGTTTGTGACACCTGAAATGAAGCCGCGACTGGGGTGGACTGAGCAGTCTGAAAAGCCCATTTCACTTCACCTACAGGCGACTACCAGACTACCATACAGTTCCTTCTGCTCTACTGCACCACGGAGGAGGGAGGGGGATATAAACCCCCCCATATTCAGAGCGTCTCATGCTCTCTATGAAGAACCGGACTTGCCACCGCAGTTCTCCAACTTCACCCTTCTCTTTATAAATGTAAAAGATGCCCTTTTCCCTATCCTTTGCCAGCTTTGTCTTTTCAGAGCAGTGTGGTGTGCAGTGACGATCACTAGATGTAGCCTCTGACTTCAGCACAGGTGTCCTGCAGACGCCCGCTGTGGCTGGGTAACACGACTGACAAAAAGGGACGTCACAGGTGTTTGGAAAGCCACTGGAGCCTCATCCTGGAAACTGCTGTCCTCCACCTCTCAGAGTGTAAGTTCTTGGAAGCACAGGGAGTCATTTAGCTTTCATCCAGCGTTTGTGATTCCTGACTGAGGCCAGAGGATAACATAAATAAAGACTGCTACTACTACTATCTCAATCTGTGATTTCAAGAGGCTTCTCACTTTCTGTAGTGAACATCTGCCAAATTAAAGCTGTGATTGAATAAAAAAGCTGTTGCTCGATTCCCACCACATTTCATATCTGGGATTGTGATTTTTATCATAGCTCCATCTTCATCTCTATCAGAGAAAGAAAAGTTGTTAGCAAAGGCCAGCTGGATCAGGTCACATTCAACTGATGCTGTGGAGTGACAGTCACCTCAATCCAAAGGTAATTTCTTGCTCATCCCCACGAAGCAATCCAAAACCCTCCAATTGTTGCAAGAGAATATCCTGCCCATGACAACACCTCGGGAGTAGGAAATAGCAGAGGGATCCAACTCGTTCACTCCCAGATGAGCTAACTCCATTTCCACCACCCGTTCCTGCCAAAGGCACTGCCTCCTCCCACAGTTCGTCTTGCCTTCTCCATCACCACTGTCTGCTTCCTCCCAACGAAGGACAAAGCCGGGCAGTTGTCCCTCAGTTGTCAGCAGAGACTGACTCTAGCCAAATGTCACTTCAGCAGGCTAAAATGTAGCGCTTAAACAGGGAAAAATAAAAAGATAGACGTGGCACATCACCCGAAAAAGAAAATGGGGTCCAGCTTTAAATAGAAAAAGAGAGAAGAGATGTCCTTTCCCTGACAAGTTATTTACAAAACGGCTCTTTAAACTCAGGGACAGAGCCTCTGGCTCGGCCACCCACACCACCAGCGCCGAGGTCCACGGCCGCGTCCCCGACGGCGTGGGAGCTGCAGGCGGCACACGGGCACGGCCGCAGGCAGCACCTCGTGCCTGAGGACGTGTGGACGGACGGGCTTTCCTTCACGGCTGCCTCCCAGCCGCCACCCCAGTGCCTGTTCAACCTTACACCAAGCTATACTGCACTTTCAAAAACAGAAGTTTAAATTCCGCGTTTGAGTACCAAAAAAATACTAACAGACAGCACAGTGTAAGGGCTGTTCCCTTGGAAAGGGCACGTGGAAGCAACTCTGCCTACCTGCTCTCTTGGACCAAGTATTTACAGCAGGAAAGTTTCTATGGGCTGTTCAAGGGTGACTTTCTTCTAACGCAGACACCTGTACGAGATCCTTGGCGTTACCATGCTACGTTTGTACAAGAGGTCTGGGGAGAAAAAGCAGCTCAACACCTGGGGGGTTACTGACTGTGACAGTAGCATTATGAAATTTCACAACTCGCTGCTCTCACCTTTAGCAATAACCACCAGTTGGTAACCAAAATGTTCAAAGTCTTTGACTGCAACATCAAACCCCCAGCATAGGAAGCCAAGAGGAAACCTCCAGTGTGAGACCACGGGTCTCCACAAAGACCAAGACACAGTAAGAGATGTCAATCAACAAACGAAGCAAGGTGGCCGAGTTCAGCGAGCGCCTCAGAAGTGCGGTGGGAAACACAGACGGGCAAGATTCCCAGGACGCTGTCACAAACGGGTTTGTGTTTATAAGGACAAGCCACGATGTCAGTGCTCCTGGTCACCACACAGGACTAGACACCATATGTGTGTTTGACAGGGATTTGTACAGGGCTACCACATTTCCTTCATGCTCATATGTCGTAAAACTTACCCATAAATCACTGTAAATGTCGCCTACCTAAAAAACACACTTTTCAGCTACTCTTGTTCTCACACCCAGGACGTGGAAACCACAGCCCCAGAGAGGCACCAGCCGTGCTTTCTGTGCCTGCACTCCAATAAACTTGTTTTGTTTATGCAGCAGAGAATTGTGCACTACAAATGCTAGGGAACACAGAAATCCTCCCGCCTCGCTGTGGTGTGACGGCACCGAAGGTAACTCGCAGCTCGCTGGACGGGCTATGGACACCCAGAACCGTCACCGGCTCCGCTCACTCTGCGGACGGCCGCACGCACTCAGCGACCCGCTGCTCGCCGCACTGCACCTTACCCAAGGACCTCGCTTTTACCAAATCTCTCATAAGCTACGAGTGCCCTCCCACTGCAGATAACTTTAGAGATGAGCGGCGGTGGTCTCGTGGCAGAGGTTAGCGCATGTCCCAACCAGAGCATGGCAGGCAGCGATGGGCAGTGACCGTGTCACTCACTGGCAATCCCCTGGCTCCAGCCTCTGGTTTGAAATGCCACGCTGCTCCAAAGCAAGCAGAAAACACCCCGCGGAAAATGCACATTACCATGAGCATCCATCTCCCCACAGAGACAGACTGCTGCGCTGCTCCGAGCTCCGCTAACGAGCACGTGCCAGCAGTCGCCACGCTGAGACACCGAGGGAAGGAGCAGTGAAAGGACCCGTCTCCTCCTGCCACCCAACGCCGAAATGTCACGGGGAGAGCCTGGAGTCGCTGCCAGCTACTGCGTTCCAAGACGTGGCATTATTCCTGGCTTTGCCAGCCGTGCAGGCGAGCCTTTTCCACCTGTTTTTGTTCCTTGTTTGGATCCCCGTCCTGCCCGCAAACCCGCTCGGCAGCGCTGCGTCACCGGGGCCAAGGAGGGGAACGGCGAGCCACAGCGGAGGAGCAAGCCAGGAAGATCCCTCATCCCGCGCCGCAGAGAGGGGCCTCCGAGGCTGCCGCCGCGCCGCGCACCACGATTCCTCCGTGGCACGACGAGCTGCCACCACGCCACGCACTGCCATTCCTCCGTGGCACGACGAGCTGCCACCGCGCCACGCACCACCATTCCTCCGTGGCACGACGAGCTGCCACCGCGCCGCGCACCGCCATTCCTCCGTGGCACGACGAGCTACCGCCATTCCTCCATGGCACGACGAGCTGCCGCCGCACTGCGCACCACGATTCCTCCATGGCACGACGAGCTGCCACCGCGCCGCTCACCGCCATTCCTCCGTGGCACGACGAGCTGCCGCCGCGCCGCGCACCGCCATTCCTCCGTGGCACGACGAGCTGCCGCCGCGCCGCGCACCGCCATTCCTCCGTGGCACGACGAGCTGCCGCCGCGCCGCGCACCGCCATTCCTCCGTGGCACGACGAGCTGCCACCATGCTGCGCACCGCCATTCCTCCGTGGCACGACGACGGTCACTGCATTTGCAGTTCTGCAACCCCTGGACTTCAGAAAGAAGAGCCTCTCCCAGCCTAGGTATCTTTGTTGGTTGTAATTACGCCTGTGTGACTATGACTAAGAAATCAGTAGGGTTGTGCTGAGTTACATCCTGTGTGATTTCAGCTGTGCAAAGGGTTTAGGTGAAGCTTCAAATCTCACGCATTAAAGACTCCCTGTTACTTCTGTCTGACCAAACTGACTATTGATGGCAAGTTTCGGGGTGCATCTGTCTGAATAATTTTGCAGCAGAGCACATCTCACAGAGGCTGAGCTGGAAATTTATAACCCATGGCGTAAAAGCCTACAAGCACAGACCTTACCCCCTGCTGCCCAAGGGTGGCAACAGACCTGCTCTGACGCGAGCACTGTCCTTGCCAAAAACAACAACAAACCCACCAAGCAAAACCACACCACCACCCCCCCAAAACTCTCCACACTCGGGGGGTTAAGACAAATAAATTACTACAAGCTCGTTGTATTCATACAATTAATACAACGTGTCGCCGACAGACACATCTCTCTGAGCGAGGGGGATAATCCCACACAGCTTAACTCCCTGCATCACACTCGCACTTCTTCCTGAACATTTTGGGTTGCCACAGGCCGACCAGAGCCAGGAGGTTTCTGCTGCCCCTGAGCTGCAGTGGAAACGCCACGACTGCACGAGACATCGTGAAAAACGAAGCAGAGAGAAAATCCCCACAGCTCTGAGCTGCAGATGTACGCAACCAACCCAACTGACTCATGCCTCTGCTGCCATTTCTTCACGCTCCATTAAAGGATGACAGCTTCTGGAGAGAAAACTGGCTGAGTCTGTTTATCTTCAACCTGACCTGCCTTCAGCCCTTTCCAAAAAATCAGTTAGCTGAGCAGCAAGCTAAAATGATCACAGTCCCCGAGAGACCATGCAATTCCCCAGATCTGTACAAAATATATAAAGTGCACAGCCATCATCTTTTCTGGCTAAGAAGCTGATACCATCAGGGAAAGTAAAAAGGTTAATTAATTAATTACTTTTTTAAGAGACAGAGATGATGCAGGAGGGAATGTGCTATAACACGTTCTCTGCACGCAGGCTCTGCTGTTACCAACAGAAGAGTTTGCTCCAAGTGTTTCATAGCAGTGACAGAACTACTTTGAGATGATGGTAGGTACTTACGTACCACAGCAATGAAGCGGTGACCTTCTCTGGTGGTGGTCAGAGGAGAACAGCCAGAGTACACATCTTCTCTTGAGAGAAAGCAGTTAAAACAGCCGCTGTGGGCTCAGCATCTAACCAGGCTGTGCCAGCAGCCGTGCTACGGCCCTTGCACTGCTCACAACAGCACAGGGCAAGGGGACTCAGAAGAGCCCGAGTCCCAGCTGCAGGCTCTGCCCACTCACCACCCCAGGTGGAAGCTATGAGTGATCCCATCACAGAGCAGGCAGCTGTAAGGGATAGGAAGGGCAGCCCCGGGGTGGGGGGCTGTGTGGGCAGGGTCTGAGCAGGAGCTGGGGATGGAGCTCCCTGCTCAGCAAGCACGCATGTGGAAGGAAGCGTCTTCCCCTCACAAACTGTGCTGAGCTCAGCACCTTCCAAGATGTTGCTGATGTCTTCAACTTATTTAGAACTGTATCACCAAATGCTTCAATCCTTTTCAGGTCATTAAAAATAAAGAAACCAAAATAAACTTGGACCCAAGAGACCTTGAGGGCTGACCCTGAAGGTCACTCTTTGGTGGGCCAAAGCTGCAAGCCCCACGGCACTCCTGATGGAAGGGGGGAAAGGATAAACGAGCTCATCGGGCAAGCTGCTTTCTGATGGTTATTTCCAAAGCAAGGACAGGATGTGTTTTAGGTGGGCTGTGAGATCTCAGCAGCCAGGTGAATCAAGCTGTCCAGACACTAACTGTGCCTGGCACTTGGCAGCTACGAGATGTCTTGTGGCTCATTTTCAGTGGTTTCACAGAGAACACTTATTTCTACCAGCACAAACACTTTGAACAAGTGCATTTTTCGAATTCTGCTCATTTTCAGGCTGCTACTCCATGAATAATATCCTCAGGCTGGTTTCTGTCCAGCTCTCTACCACGCAGCCTGTGCCATCGCTTCCCTCGTGGGGGGCGTGCGGTGACAGCCCCCTGCTCTGTGTGGCCAGTGAAATGCAGGGCCCCTGATCCCCCTGCGTTCTTCAGCTCTGCGGGGAACCAGCAGGTCCCAAAGGGAGGGAGAACCGAGAATCTGCCAGGACACGAACGCAGAAGGCTTCACCCCTCATGTCTGGGGATACTGGGGGGGCCCTTGGATGTGCGTCCTGCTGAGGAGGAGACGTGCCGAAGCAGCAGACAGCCACCCTGGGCCAGGCATCAGCCCAGGAGCCGGCTCTGTGGGTTATTCCTCGCCCGGATGCATCGTGTAGAAGAAAGGCTGAGCGTGAGTGCCTTTGGCCAAGGCTCCTACGTGGGACGTCACGGTGCTATACTAGGAGCAGATGTTTACTGGATTAAGAAATGGTGATCGTGGCAGCCCTGTATGATTCTGAGAAGCAAACAGAAAAAAAAGCCAAAGCCGGAATATGTGAAGAGACAGGCGTGTGCACTAAAGAGTTTAGACAATATCTAATGTTTTCAACATAGCTGAAAACAGTGAGCTACACCAGAGGGAAGGACGTTAACAGCAGAGAGCGACAGCCACCAGGTCACGGACGGGCAGCAGAGCGAAGCCTCCCACCTGCACCCCGAGACAGGCTCGGTGTCAGCGCGGCGCGGTGCTTGCAGAAATACTGTAACGAGAAGAAAGCGGACGCTGGTAGCTGGGGGTGTACGGTAAAAGCTTGGGAGCGGTCAGAAGGCAGCAACAGTGGTAGACAAGTCTGTAGAGTGCAGAAGAGGATGATTTTGAGCATATTGGGAAGAAAAGAAATATTAGAAGTTAGGCTGATCAGCTGGAAAATGGTAGACATTGACAATGATTCAGGAAAACCAGACACCGCCATTAAATACTTCTGTCCTATTTTTGGGAGCCATATTATGTAGTGATGAGCTTTTCCGTCCCCGCAGATACTAAACAAAATGTTCAACAGCAGTTACTAATGCTAGACACTTCAAAATTAGCAAGTCCAGATACCAGCATCTTTTTCTTTCAAAAGACTTTTCACTGAGCCAGGTAAGGAACTTTACACATGGCTGATCTTGATTTCCAGTAAAACTGGACAACCAGAGCGAGGGCAAAAGTACCAATAGTTTGAAAGTATAAAGTGGATAACCTAGGTAATTATAAGCCTACCAATCCAAGATTCTTCTCCAGCGCAATAATAAAATGGCTCATGAACACAATTCATCGAGAATTAAAGATGGGGAATAGAATTTGGCAAATCAGTGCGGATTAGAAGAGAATAAATTTGCCGTCTTGATATTTTCAGCAATAATCAACAATACTGCTGTAACAAGTTGCTGTATTCTCTGATTTCAGAAGAGCATTTGATTTGGTATGACACGAGGTTTTGATAAAGAAGCAAGGACAATACCAACTCAGTACAGTGCTCTTGAGCAGAGTTAAACCCAGCACAGCAAGAGGTCTCAAACGTGCATGCAAACATGGAAATGTTGCCCAACGATTCCGGTTTTAGCATGGTCCCCTGGGAATCTGTTACAAGTTTTCTGCTACTCAGTTTTCCACCCATATCAAGGAAAGATCCCTGGAAACCATCACTTGAGAGTTTCCTCGTGACCAAGATCAGGGGCATTGATAAATTTAACAGGTAGCATACCCATACAGAGAAATCTGGAGTGCTTGGATGCATTTTGCAAGAAAACAATGTGCATTTGAGTCTAGCCAAGGTGAGGCAACATATTTGGAAGCCAAAATAAAGGCAGTATTTACAGGACAGGGACAATTTAGCCTTGGAAAGAGATGAATCTGAAAAGGAAGTGAGGTCCCTGCTAACCATCAGCTCAATGCAAGTGCCTCCTGCCATTTGTTGTGGCTAACATCACTCTCCGGAGGATCTTGAAATGAGAAAGCAGATACGAGGCTGCGACGGTACCTTACTCCATGCTGATGCTGACATATAAGAAAGATGTTGGCTAGCTGGAAATACACAGGAGAAAAGCCATGACCCTTATGAAAGAACTGTAAGAGATGTCTTTACCATGGGATGCTTCTGGAGAGTAATTTATTTACTTTATCCCAGGAAAGGCTGAAGAAGGACTTGAGTATGTCCTGCAAGTACGTACGCAAGAAACGGGACACTGGTGACAGGACAATCCCAGCAGCAGAAGATGTTCTGGGGGATGTAAGTCGAAAACAGGCAAATTCAGACAAGCGAGAAGATGCATATATTTGACTTGTACCGACTACGACCGCCGCAGCCAAGCAGCTCAGCAGGAGCAAACACTCTGCTGTCGGGAGGCAGATCTCTGCAGATAACGGCAAGGCGAAATCTGTGAGCCGATCGGATAACGGAGAGCAGAAACGGGAGCAGCTCCGCACAGTCGGCTAACGGAGGAGAGAGCTGTGCCTGAAAAGACAAAACTGCACTGGGAAGGCACTGCAAGAGCACCCAAGGGTGTGAAGATTGAGTAATGTACCCAGGCTGATGTGCGTGGCAGTCACCTAGTAGTTATTTGCTGCCTCTGTCACTGATCTCAGTCCTTCATTCTTTAAACACAGCAAATCATTCCGTGGAAGCAAGATTCAGCAAAAACCGTGAAGGCAGGTAACTGATGGAGGTGTTTTCTTTCCTTTCACAGATGAGGCACCAGAATCTCACTGCCTGTCTAAGCAAGAGAAACTTCTGATGTTCATACAACAGAATTATGGAAACTTGATTCTTAAAATAGCAAGAAGAAGGAAAAAAAAAAAAAAGACATATGTAAATTACAAACCTGTGCTTGAGGAGCAGAACTTGCCTTTCCCCCTTCTGCTCCAGGAGAGAGAAGAATTACTCCTTTGTACCGCCTGAGACTCCAAGCTCGTTCAGACGAGATTTAATCACTCAAGAGAGCTGTTTGGAGCTTTTGTTCAAGATTTCACGCAACTAAGAGAGAAGCAAGTGCCACTTCAGAGCGTTGTGTTATGTTAATTGCTAGGATAAAGGGAGGCAAAGAAAAAGATCTGCATGCTCCCAAACAGTCCTAATTGTGCCCGAAAGCACTTGCTCCCCGAACTAATCCCCTGCCTACCCCCGACTCTCGATGACTGACTGGTGGCATTCAGGAGGAGGCAGCCAGCTCCAGCAGACCCCCTGGTTACAGCATGACCTGCTGCTAGTCGCTCTTTGACTAACCCACCGCTGTAGCGTTATCGCACTAAATAAATCACGTCCCCTCTCCTCTGGCAGCGTTTACAGAACGGATTCCCCACCCAGCCTCCACTGGAAGCTCCAAGTGGCACCAGACTGGAAGCTGTGCATGGTCCCAGTGGCACCAGCTGCCCCAGTTGGACCCTGCGGATTGTGGGGATTGTGGCCATGCACAGCAACAGCGAGCACCGGACACCAGCGACGAGCAAATGTGACAGCCACCGCCTTGGCCAGTGAACGGCCATCTCGGCCGCGGTCCTCGGAGCGGGAAGCAGGGACCGGCGAGGCCACAGCGGAGGTGACAAGGGTCCCACGCACCCGGAGCCCTGCGAGCGGGCTGGCGGCTTCTGCAGGTGATGTTTTCATGGCAACGCACCCATGTCATCAAACACCAGATGTTTCACCCCGCCACGCGCGTCCTGGGAAGGCTGCTGATCGAAGCCGGCTGGCGCGTCCAGCCCTGCGTGCTCTCCAGCCGCTTCCCCGGTGACCTGCCAGGCTGCAGGACCGCAGCCTTCCCGGACCGTCTCTGGCGGAGGCTGGAAGGTCCAGCTCCCGCTCAGCCTCTCTGACGCTGCTGCTGCCAGCAGTCCCCAAAACCTCGGCTCCACTCGGCCACCACTTCTCGATGCCCAGCCTCCCACCCCCTCACTGCCCAAGCAGGGATGACGGCCACACTCCATGTCATTTTGAAATTTTCCAAAAGAAACCTCTGAAAATCATTTGAAAGTATTTTGCAATTCTCATGTTGCTCACGAGATTTTAAGTTTCCACTTTTTATTCCCAAGTCCAAACAATCTCTGACTTTCTGGCAGCTACAGCCACCACTGTAAATATTCTAGCAAATAAATTAACTGGTAAGAAAGCTCATGGGAACAGCAGATTTTTAACTGAATACTGTGCACTACTTTTTAATAATAAATTCTGAATTTGCAATGGCAAGGACTAGCAATGAACACCCGGTTTAGTTACTACGATAATCCAACTGGGCAAAGGAATCAACAGCGTGCAACTCCTATGTCCCACGAAACTTAGCAAAAATGGCTGCAATATCAGCAATCAAAATATTGCAACGAATGGTCCACAAACGGAAAATAAGCATAGAAAAGAATCTGCATACAGTTAGCAAAGTTTATCACTCATATTTCTTAATCTAAAATTACCTACATCTAAAATTATCCAGTCTAAACACAGGTATTCAATCTCACACCCTCCACAGTTCTGGGGAGTGAGAGACTCCCTGCCCTCGAGCTCGCCTGGACTCACGGTGTGTTCCTCCTGCGCTAAATCAGCCCGGAGGCTGCAACTGGCTCAGACTTCAGATACACGGAGAGGATGGTCTGGGCTGCCGGAAGGGGAGTTTGGCATCAGGGAACGAGCAGCATCAATGAAGGTCTTCACTTTAAATTTTGTAGTTTTAAATAAGAAAAAGGGTTGGTCGCAACCAGATAAACCAGCGTAAGAACGACCTCAAATTTCTCAGCTTTGTCTCTGAAAAATACAACATACAACATGTCCTCTGTGGACTCCTGCTGGGGCAGAAGTCTGAGGCAGGGAAAGAGCTTCTGCTAGCCACAGAGGTAGTAAGTCCTCTCAATGTACAAGCTGCCTTTCATCATTTTTCACTCATACTCCCTTGCTTTCACCCAGCTGTTTAAGCTTCTTTCTTTCATGGTCTCAGTACTTCTGCCAAACCCTTGCTGTATGAAGAGACATCAGCTGGGGTCTAAGTGTGACCAGCTCTGAACAAGTGCAGAGACTCCGAATTCTGCGAGGAGCGGGAAAGCAACAGCTGGCAAGTTTCCCTTCCGAGGATGCGGAGGGGAACTCACACCGTGCCCAGCACATCTGCAGGATGCTCCAGCCCATACAGTTCCCTCCTTGCTGCTTCCAGGCCCCTCCGCGGCAGTACAGCAAGTGCAGTAATGCACGGGGACAGCACAGCACTGCTCTGCAAACTGTGCAGCTCTTCATAAAAACATAAAAAGCGACTTTTCCTGCCATTTTGCACGCCCTTTACAGAGTACAGGGAGACACAGTGGTGGTGGAGGAGTAGCTGCAGCCTACAGATGCAGTTTAGTATTTTGAGACTGCTTTTAAAAACTTCTGTGTGGGTGTTTGCCAAGGGATCTTTTTTATATTTTCTTCACTGCTAGCGAAACAACCAGCTTTTACTCATACTCACACAGTCCATCATAAAGTAAATAAAAAAAACCTACTTGTCCTTAGAAGTTGCAAAGTACTCAATTAGCCAAAAATAAATGTTCTCCAGACCCCTTCCATCCAAAGCTGCAGCATTCAAGGCTCCACAACACAGCCTGGATAGGAGGACAGAAATTTCACTGTTGTTGAAACAAAACCAGATAATTGCTGGAGAGGCATTTCTATCCACACTCCCTGGACATGTTTCCCAGGGCTGGAAGGGAAAGTCAGCGGGGGCTTGTTTCACACGACGATGCTAACGGGAAAGCTGGAGTCCCTGCCAGGACTTCTTTCTGACATGGGTGCGAGCAGAGTTGGGACACCAGAGGAAGAGCTGCAGGGAAAGAACGCAAACGGAGGGTTTGCACGTGCACCTTCACCCTGCACGGCCAAGGACTGCGGCTGGGTCAGTCACCAGATGGGGAACTCCTTCAGAAGTTCTCCTCCTCCCTCCATCACCTGCTATCACACGGACAGGCTTATCACAATATATCTCTCCTGCGGGTCTCCTGCACCCTCAGAAAAGTAATTTGTGCATTCGGTGCCTGTTTCAGCTTCCATCTTTTTTATCCATTTGAATCAACACCTGTTAGGGATGGGACAGTGTTTAACGCAGCCTTGGGACACCAGAAACCAACCAGGCCAGGCAGCAAACCCATCAGGCCTGAGAAGGGCTCTTAGGGCAACCTGCAAGCCCTCCATGAAAGTGGCCCAGGCAGGGACCTTAGTCCTGGAGTCCCCACAGCAGCTACCGCTCGTTAATCAGGTCACGCTGCTCGTGTGGAGCAGCACGGAGGGCGCCGATTCTGGCCTCTGGGTTTCTGCTATGGGGACAGTTGCCAAGGGGGTCTCCACGCCGAGGCCGTGGGGCACCTCAGCCGGCCCACACCATGCTGGGCGCAGAGAAGGGGAGGGCGGATCCGAGTGCTGCTCGCCCCCAGAAGTGGTCAGGCAGCAGACACAAATCCTTCCCACACTTGGCTCTGCCTTGAAACTTGGCAGTGGCTGACCCGAATTTTCTTCCCAGCTCCTGTCCGGGTCCTGCACAGACCACGTTCCCTTCTCACGGCTCGTGGCGTAGGAGGTGCAGGTCACGAAAGCTGCCTCCGCCTGTGAGATGCCGCAGGGCCGGCACGGCGGTGTCACCAGGGCAGGGGCTGGAGCCCCGCGAGCCGCCGGTGCGGAGGGTGCTGGGCTGGGAGGAGAGCCGCTGCCTGGCGCTGTGGCTGCTGCCCAGGAGCCGAGCCGCGCATCCCTCTGCAAGCCCAGAGGTGCTGGGATGAGGCCCTTTGTGCTCAGTAAAAAACGGTTTTTGCTTTTCCCTTTGGAGAAGAGCTTCCTCCCCGGAGGCAGCCCCTGTCATCGTGGAGATAACTCATCCCCCTGGTTCTGCGAGCCGGTCTGCAGACAGGCATCTGCGGAGCACGACCTGGCCTCTGAAGCGACTGCGTTGTTAGCGCCGCTCGTCGCACCTCCAGCCAGCTTAAACACAGGGCTGAAACAAGCGTTACTGTGAAGTGAATTTGAAAAACCCATTTCCTTGTTTTGTATAATGTACGAGACGGGACAGTTGTGCATCGGTCTGCAAGGAGAAGCGTTGCTTACAGCACGCAAAGCCCAGCGACGTCAGTGCAGGAGAAGCATCTCACGTGCTGCGCTGTGAACTTCCCTGGGTGCACGCTGAGCTGCCCCGGGCGCAGGCTGAGCTGCCCTGAGCATGCTCTGGTTGCTCCAAGACGTACATCTTGGCATGGCCCGGCACGGCATCGACCCCAGCTGCCCCTCCGGCTCCCCACGCCTCCCCTCACGGTGGCTTCACTGCCCACACAGCAAGGTGCAGAACACGAAACGCTGGCACGACTCCATTAGCTCTGACGATGCTTCAAGCCCATGGGTTTACACCAATCCAGTCCGGAAGCTTTTGGGAGTGCTCACCCCAGGTACGCTCGCGCTCGCACAGCCAGGCAGCTCTGGGACCACACATCTCGTGCCCGACTGCCCTGGAGCCCGCCTATGCCAGGCATCTCCACGCAACCGCTGAAATCTTATTTTCATGTGTCTGGATAAATTACCCGAGAGAAAACCACAGTGTTTAAAAGAAACGAAGAAAAGTAGGAATAGCTTCCAAGGCACGAACAACAGCAGTGCTCTCCCGAAGAGCTGCGGAGGCAGACCAGGCGCAGCTCCTCTCCAGCCTGCCCACCCCAGCCCACCCGGCTCATTACGAAGTTTTCTGGTCTAGGTGGGAAGAAGGGATTATAATTATACCCTCTCCCATCGCCAGCACCACACAAAGAGTAACGACAATCATAAAGATGGTTTTAAACCAACTTCGGGATTACAGACAGGAACTTCTCCAAGTGAAGGAAGTCAACAGTCCTGCATTCACGGGGACTACGGGAAACCCAGACGCAGGCAGGCTGAAGGCCATGATGAGATCGATAAAATCAAGCTAGTAGTAGAGCGGGGATTAGAAAGCAGCTTTTCCCTACTCTGAGCCTGCGTAACGTCTGCAGACAGCGTCCTCTCCTGAGCACGAAACGGGACTCCGGATCGCGGAGTGCCCTCGGTCACCTGCTGGGCCTCGCTCTCTTCCGACGAGGATGACCAGCCTTGGAAAGCGGGATGCCACTCGCCTGCCCGGAGCTTCGCCCCCACTGACCCGGCGGCAGATCCTTGAAGACCGAAGGCAGCTTTTGTCCCCCAAAATCACACACTCGGAAGGCTGCACGTGGCTCTGCCACTGACCCAAGGCAGCGCAGGAACAGAACCTTTCCCTCCTGCGCCGCAGAGGCACGGCAGTAAATCTGTTAAATTGCCACCCCGCGTTAGGGCGTGGGATGCAGAACAAAGCACCGGGGCCTGCTCACACCGTACAGCCGGAATCTGTAATTCTTGGTTTGCTGTCTGATTGCCACGCCGCGGTCATAGCTTCCCTGGCTGCACCAAGCAAAGCCTTTCCAAATTCAACACCGTCTGATCAAACGGCTATAAACAAACTAAATCCCAGCACAGCTCCTGATGGCTGTAACTGTTAAAATGTTTATTCACTCTGTCAGCAAATGAACTTGTGCTTTGGAACGGTTATGGCTAATAACACTTGTCTAAGGAGCTTTTATAAGACTGTAAAATTCTGTTATTAAATCCAATTTAAATTCTATCTTCTGGACAGCAACTTCTTTTTTTTTCTGGAGGAGGATTGCTCTAGAACAACTGCACAGCAGGCTTTTAACTAAGATTTATTTCCTGTTTTAGCAAAAGTACACCCCTACACTAAGCAATGGAGTTGTATTTGTCCAAAACCAGGAGGGGAGAAAAGTATAAACCTCTTCTGACCTTTCTCGTGTTCCTTAGAAAATCTTATGGGAAGTTCTGTCCGTTACAAACGCATGCTAATGAGCTCTCGGTGGTAATGCTGTGCCGTGGTGGCAGGAAGGGCACCGCGTTTGGAAGAGACGAGATTGGATAAAAAGCCTCCAGGAGATTGCCTTCATGGACAATTCCTTCAAAGCATGGCTTATCAAATATGGTTTAGTTTTATACTTTCTAGCTAAAAAGCTTGCTGTTCTGGTTTTGTGTTCTGGTGCAGCAACACCTGAAAAGCTGGCAAAGCCTGGTGCTAAGGTACCACCCTTCGAGCGCTTGTTTACAGCAGGTGACCAGACTCCTCTCGGGGCTCACTAGCCGTTTCCCAGAGTCTAAGTTCAACGGATAGTTTTGCCTTGGGCTGTGCTATTCATTGCAAAGTCGGCAAGAAGAGCCACAGCCCCTTCCCAGCCAAGCTGGTGGCAACACTGCCATCAGCTTCCACCAGTTGGCTGGGTCCGTGCTAGAGAACAGAACACCAGACCTCACAGAAGGGTTGAACGAGGGTCAAGAAGTAGATACCCTCTGCAGAGGATCTGCCAAGTCAGCGGGAGATGGCAGTCCTCCAGCAACCCTGCTCTCACCCATCTCACAGCTCACTACTAGACACCAGTTCAAAAACTGCCACCTCTTCCCTACAATACAAAGTGAAAAAAAGAGGAGAAGGTCGTGCAAGGCTTGTTATACATTCATGACACAAGTTTACAGTCTCTCAGTGGGAAACAGCCAAAATGACCATCTGTAAAAATGACTTCCAAGCCAAGCAAGCCTTCACAGTCAGTCAAAACTAATAATTTGTCATTTGGGTCTTTTTTTCCTTCCTATTTGCCATTCCTGGGAAAACTCTTCAGGATGAGCCTTGTCATTTTCTCCAGATGGATCCAAGCAAAGACTGATTTATGCTTCTCTGGAAGCTCCTCCCATCACCTCTGTGCCTCACAGCAGCGCACGAACTGTTTGCTCTCAGCAGTCCTTTAAGATCGTTCCATACACATTTATTTATCATCACATACTTTTCTGCTTAGCGTTTATTTTGCCCTAAAATCTCTTGGCTCCAGCAATACTGCACTTTTTCAGTGGGTCCTCACTTGCCTTTTCAACAAACTATTCCTTTGACAAAAAAAAATAGAAACCTTAACTATAGAGTTGATTCTCGCACTACATCAATTAATTCTAATTCCTTCGTTAGTATTAAATATGATTTCCACCAGCACAAGAGATCCACCTAACGGTACTATGGCCATAACCTCTCCGTAAATCCACTAGAAATCTATTGCAGCTCACAGCTCTTTGAGTGCTGGTATCAGTTTATTGACCTTTCTCACAATTGTGGATGTTAACGTTGTGAATTCATCACAAAAGGTTTACGTGAATGCAAAGGGCTACACGCTCACTTTAGCACCGATATTCATCACTCTCATTCATCGGTTTCTCAGGTTGGGTTGTGACTGGTCTCTGTGCTCAGCAGCACGGAAGGGGTAAAGACAAAAGAATCCACGACTCCTAACATGCCACTCAGGAGCTTAGAACAGTTTAACAGTAACTAAGCCAGTTGCCTCATTTTTTTCAATCTCCAGAAAATAGATCGATAGTAAAGCAGTGAAGGCATGCAGGTAAACTAGACAGAATGCATAAACACTGTTCTTTCCCCAGTTACTTTTCCAGATGCATGATCCGTTCATACCAATACACGAAACTCCCGCATTTCTGGAAGATGCTCCTGAGCAGCAGCCCTCTTCAGCCACGGCAAACCGGATTAGATGCTTCAGTTTATTGCATTAGCAAAGCTGTCCTTCGCTGACTTCCAGGACGAGGAAAAGCCGCGCGTGCTGTTCTCAGCTGCATCAGGGCCATCGCTCCAGCGCAGCCTCCAGCCCCCTGCCCCCCAGACAGCGCTGCCTGCCCTGCCCACCAGCTACCTCCTGCCCGTGGTGCAGCAAACCGCACCTCCTGACCCTTCGGCACACAACGGAGCCACCTCTAAACGACCACACCGCTCATCTAGCTCGGGAAGCTCCTACGGACACAACACAATTTAAAACAACCGTGATAAAAGACAAATAAAAATAAAAAAACGGAAGAGCATATGGTCTACAGCAGAAGCCAGGCAGGGACAGGGAAGGTCACGCTGTCTGCAGTCTGCTGTTAAAGTGGATTTATAACTGATTGGCTCTTCTGTAACAAACCTGCCTGCCCACCTGACCTCCCCGAGATCTTTGCTAGCATCCCTACTGATGCACGAAAGCATTTTTGTAGGATTTGTTAAAACTTCCTATCCTGGGTCATCAAGGTTACCACGCCACTTGCAGGGCAGCTTCTTACGGGTAGGGCTTTTGCACGTGACTAAGCGCCGCACGGACGCTGAATTTACTGACATCAGGATCTGTGCATGTGTCTCCCTGAGATTTCGGACCTTAGCCCGCATGCCTCCTACCCTTGGCCTTGGAGATCCCAGATACATCGGCACCACCTGATCTAGCTTCCCCAAGCCAGTTTCATTTCTGCACCCTTCATGGACGCACATGTGGCTCTCGGTCACGCACAAAACCCGTACAGGTAACAAGCTTCAGGCAATTACTGCTCCAGTCTTTACACGGGGACCATGAGACGCAGACCCACAAAGCATTCGTACGCAGCCGGGTTGCCCAGCAATATGGCGACACGGCTGTTTTACAGCTGCAGACCAAAGGTTCTCAACGGCATGAACGGTCTGCGCTTCGGCGTCCCGGGGTGTCGGGTTTTTAACCCATTTACGTCTTTTTTCATACAGTTCCCTCTGCTGCTCCAACTACCAGAACATCAACTGTTGATGTGGTGGAGGGTTAGGAACGTGCCTGGGGAATAACGCCCTTCTCAGGAGGGGCCGCCTGGACCTGCCACACAGCTCAGAATGAAGATCAAGCTCTGGCCAAGACACCGCTGTTAAACAGCCACCAGTGATAAGAGAACAGCTAATCAGAACACCTCCCTATCTGCATTTCCGTAACAAAGGTACTGCATTTCTGTGACAAAGGTAGTCTTCTTTTGGAAGGGTTTTACCCAGCTTCGACAGCAGCAGCTCCTGACCGCCAGCGCACAGTCCTACAGCCCGGAGCACTCCGCCAGCCCGGCCAAGCAGCCAGGAGAAGGGAGGTCAGCAGCGTACACGCTCCAGAGATGGAGGCTGAGGCAGAGCTGGGAGGATAAACCAGAGCTGCTTAACTCCAAATTTCATATTTCATTCAGAAAAAACAACTCTTCCTCCCCCCTTGGGAACAAGAGCCTAGCCTTCTTCACGTTTAAAGGCAAATCTCAAATGAGCAAGGAAAGCGGGAAGGAGGTGAAGAAGACTCCAGTTATGAGCTGAAGCCCTGGTGGGCTGTACCCCAGGCAGTGCATCATGCTTTCGTAGCTTTTCTTTAACATTTCTGCATACCTCTGAGCCCAACAGAGAGAAGACCTTGCGAGCTGACGCTCTCCTCCGTTCAGCAGACGAGCCAGAGTTGCCTTTCTGAATTGCACGCATGGTCCCAGTTTTCCCCCAGAAGCCCTCAGGAAGCTCTCGGCACCCGCCCGCAGCCCTGCTCTGCGTGGTGCAGCCCTGTGAGTGGTGTAGCCTTCCTCCTCCTCCTCCTCCTCCTCCTGCGCTGGCTCCAGCCTGGGCTCCCGAAAGGCAGAGCTGAGGAGCGAGGGCAGTGGAGGGGAAGGAGGGCAGGCTGGAAGCCGGGAAGGGGAGAGCCCTCCGAGCCTTTCAGTTGTCCAGAGCTGGCTTAAAGCTTTCAAGCGACACAGACGTGGTCCTCCCCATCCTGTCCCTGTTTCTCGGAGGCAGGGGAAGGTGCGTAATGCCGGCCTGCACAGACCTGTGAACTGTTCGTTCCCCTGCACAGAGCATCAACAGCAAACGTCAGTGAGATCTCCGAGATCCCTTTTCTGTGGGCCAGGTTTTGCGGTCTGTGCTCACGCCAGAGAGCACTTTATTCCTGAAGCAGCGATGTTCAAGGCTCTGTTTAAAGAGGGAGATACCAGCTGATGCAGCAGACACCAGCTCACTTCACCGTCTCCATCAGTCTGCTGTCTCCCCCTGCCTCAGCCAGTCCCTCTGCTGCTTCACCTTACCCCATCCCCATTGCTAAAAACCTTCCTCACTGAAAGTAACAGACTGGGCATTCAATTTTCCTTTACCTGGCAGGAAATTCCATCAGCTCCTGCTATGAATGATCCAGAAGCAAAGTTTCAGCTCGCTTCGTGCAAGTCGCTGTCTAACGCAGGAAGGGCTGCTGCCAACTCCACGTGCTGGCTGGGAACAGCCCACGTTTTGGCACACTACCTGCGATACGTGTTCACTCGAGGAATTCATGGGCAGCGATCAGCTGTTTGCCTGCCTGCTTTTCATCACAGCTCGTCAGAAACTAGGATACAGCTGGGCAAAGGGCAGGGGAGAGAGACTCCGAGATGTGACGAGAGAACTAATCCATCCTCAGAAGAGGAAGTGATTTTGCATTTTTTTTTTCGTGCTTCTTTTACAGTAAATAAAGAATTAAGGAAGATTGCTGAAAATGTGTCCATTCAGACAGAGGCTGAATTTGCTGCTAATTTCTTCGGGATGGTGAGTGAGGAGGGAAAAGTGTTTCTACAGGGACATTACAATAAGCAGCAAGTGGTGTGAATGGTGACTACCCACAACCTTGCACCTGCACATATGTCGCTAATGATAGAAATCAGAGACGCGTTCTTATACAAGCGCCCTATTTAGTGAACATAAAAAACAAAAATTCCATCTTACAGGGAGAGAGAGAAGTGGAAAGTCATTTATCACGGCATTTCTCTTGGCTGAACAAACAGCGCCCAGGCTCTGCTCCCCAGCCCTCCCCCTGCATCAGTCTCACGCGCGATGCCGCTCCCGCAGCCCAGCCAGCGTCCCTGGGCTGCCTTGGGACATGGGCCAGCTGCGCGCGCACAGAGGGAGGGCGTCCCCAAAGCCCAGCGCAGAGAGCGGGATGCCTTCCCCAAAGCCCACCGCAGAGAGCGGGACGGCTTCCCCAAAGCCCACCGCAGAGAGCGGGACGGCGTCCCCAAAGCCCACCGCAGAGAGCGGGACGGCGTCCCCAAAGCCCACCGCAGAGAGCCGGACGGCGTCCCCAAAGCCCAGTGCAGAGAGAGGGATGCCTTCCCCAAAGCCCACCGCAGAAGGGAGCGGCACGAACGCGCGCAGCCCTCGTCGCGCACCGAGCCTGTCGTTGCTTCCCTTCTCCTCCCAGGGAGGGAAGCTGCGAGGACGCACACCTGAATAAGCACCCCGGGGGGTTTGCACGCGCGTCCCGGATGCACTCGGAGGAAGGCAGGGGAGGAAGGCAGAGGTACCTGAGCTTGCAACGCACCCTTTAAAAACGCCCCTGGCAACAGGCACAAAGTGCCTCTGTATAGGGAAGCAGGAAATGCTGAGCCGAGACAATCTCTTCCCCTGTTATCTGTTATCTTTAGTTTATTGTATTTAACCATGCTTTTGATTCAGAGGAAGACTATCTTAGTGGAAAACAGCATCAAAATCTTTTATCAGCACCGACTTAGCAGATCCAATAAAACCTCTGATTGCCATCAAGTCAGCAGACCCAGTAAGTAAACAGTTTTTCCCCCATGAGTTTTCTTTGTGATCTTGGCTTTTCCACAAAGAAAACAGGTCGCACTGAAAACAGACTTTTTCCACAGGAAGTTTCCATTTGTCACTTAAAAAAAAAAAAACACTACCAAGAAGATCTGCTAGGTCTGTCATTTAGTTGTTTCAGCACCACGTTTCTCTTCAGACAGACTGTAAAACAGATTCTTAGGCCAAGGAGAGAAAAATCAGATGGAGAGAAAGGGCTGGGAGAGACCTTGAGGAGCTGTTTAATCAGAACCAACTATATTTTAACCTGCTGCAGATGACACGCGGGGATGGAGATTCCGCGTTCTCCTTAGGGAGCAGTCGTAGGGATTATCCTAGGGTCTACCCTAAATCTTTCTTGCTGCATTTTATTGCTGCGACTTCTTCTCCCGCCCCATCAGACACTGAGATCTGTGCATTTCTCTTGTCTCCGCAGGCTCTGCCGCATCCGCGGAGCGATACCGCGGCCCCGGCCGCGCTGACGCCGACGCGGAGCCCAGCCTGCCCCAGCTCCGCTCCTCTCCCCCGCTGATTCCCGAGAGCTCTCCCTGCTTTCCCCTGCACCTTTCCTGAAGTGCAATTTCCAAACCTGAAAAGAGTGCCGAGAGAGGAAGGACTCCCTGCGGGTCACATACCCTTCACGAATGCTGCTCTGGTGTTTTCCAGCGCTAGTCGGCGGGTTTTGCTGGTTCCCTGCTCTGTGTACAGCTTTCAGGTCCCTTCTCACGCATCACCTTCCTAACCGGTCATTCTCCATCCCCTTCTCGTGCAGCCAGTGACTCCTGCCTAAGTACAGCCCATCGTCACCAGGTCCATCAGCCTTCACGGAAGATCCTTCCCCGACAGAGCTCCCCTGCGAGGAACACGGCACGAGCCCTAGAGAAAGCCTCGGGAGAGAGACCTCTGGGCTTTGCACGTGATCCATCTTCACGACCTCTCGCTCAGGAGCCGCGGGCACCCGGGTGCGATACGGCCAACCCCAGCGGCAGGATGATAGGAAGCAGAGTCTGTGCACCCAGCTGCGGACAGGAGACACGTGGGGGCATGGAAACACGTCACCCAGAGCTCTGCGCTCGTAGCAACCGCCTGCACAGTTTCACAGCTCCTGACTGGACTCCGACGGAGCGGACCACACTGCAGAGGCCACCAGCGTGCCAGCAGATGTGGCAGGTTTCTGCAGACACCGCGGGTTCCCCAGAGCGAAGCCTGCCACGTGCTAGGGAAAGCTCGGCAGAAACCATGACGCAGCGCGATCTTAAACTCTGTTTAGGAAAACCGGCTGTATTTATAATCAAGCCTGGATGCATGACTGTGGCTTCGTGTTCATTCATATGAGATGTGTGCACTCTTGGCAGTGGAAATGGCATCCTGATGTTGAGATGGGAGCCCATGATCTCATCCTCCTCACGTGGCCAAGCACATGACACCACGCTTACGCCAGCCTTGTACTCGGTCGCCAGCGCGGCGCTGGCTGGAGGACACACCATACCTGATCCAGCACATAGCCTGCCAGGACAAAAAGCCACTCCACTTAGGAGTGTGTTGACAAACTCAGCTGACGGAGAGACGGCACGCAACAACGTGGTGCTCCGTGTCCGTGACGGGGCACTCGGTGTGGTCAGCCTGACCTCGTCCTCACGCGGGAGCACCGCGTTGCCCCACGAAACCCGTTAAGACGCAGCTCCGCGTTCAGCTGATTACTGCAGAATTTGGAAGGCAGCGTTCCCCCCTCAGCGGCTCTGAGCACCGCTAAAGGCTTCTGCTGTGGCTTAGCACTGCTCGCAGGGGCCAGAGAGACGAGGAGACAAGTTTCCAAGAGGCGAGGCTCCAGGGAGTCTGGCGGTGCCTCCCCGCGAGCAACAGAGCCGCGCAGCTGACAACGAGCCCCTGCCGTCCGGTGGCCACGCGGCACAGACACCCGAACGCACTCCTTGTTTAAAGAGCGCAGAGGGCACAGGAATTAATTCAAACTCTAGCTAGGTTTTCACCGTCTAAGTAGTGCTCTTGGAGAGGGACGGCCAGAGGAGAGCTGCAGGGACGAAGACCGTTCCCCACGCAGTCTCCACACGCGATGCGGAGAATCCATCTCACTGCCATAAAAGGAGGGAGCCAGTGTTGCTCTGTGCGCAACAGCAATCCCTACAAATTCTCCGAAATTTAACTTATAAATCCTTTTTGGTGCTGCCCACCCACCTCTTATTTCCTCACTTAATGGGAAGAATAAAGTCTCCTTGAGCAGCGGGTTCCTCCGTGAGCTCCGCCAGCGTGCGGCGTGCGCCGGGCGGGGGGGACCTCCCCGGGACACGGGGGTCGGCGGGCACGTCGCGGGGGCACTCAGCTCCACCTGAAACGGGCTGGGCACGAAGTCCCCGCGGGTGACGAGCTCCTGGGGCTGGCAGGCCAGCGGCCAGGGCAGAGCTCCGCGCGCGCGGGCTGCGGCGAGGGGCACGGAGAGCTGCAGAAAGCCTCCTGCGCCCTCTCCACGAGCCGCGGCTCCCCGGGGAGACGAAGGGCACCCTCCCACCCTCCCTCCCCGCAGCCCGCCGCGACTGCCGCCGGCCCGGGACTCCGGGACCCTGGCACCAAGGGTCGGGGCTGCCGCTGCAGCCCCCCACGGGACGTCCTCTGCGGGGAGCAAGGCGGGCGGCGCAGGCGACGATGCCAGGCAGGGAAGGTCTCCCCACGCCGTCGCCGCGCCGGCTGCCGGGCGCAGGGGTGGCCGTGCTGCGCCCCGTGCCTGACGCGGCTTCTGCCGGGGCTGAGCTTCCGTGAGGGATGGTGATCGGTGCGTGCTGTGTTTGCCATTTTTCTTCGCAGACGTCTTTGGGGAGCTTCTCTTGCTGTTGTTGCTTTTAGCCAGGCTTTTTTAAGTCTCCATCACCTAAACACGTTCTCGTGTGCCAAGATCGGAGCTTTCAGTCTCTCTCAGGTCCCTATTTTTGGATCCTTGATCTCAGCTCTTGCTGCCAATTTTTTTGTGTATTTGTTTTTAAATAAACAAAAGCTGTAATAATAAATGCCCAGTGACTCAGAGTAGTGAAGGATTAGATGTTTGCTAAAGAAGAGCGATGCGGCTGTGGAAGAGAGAGGAACTGACTGGGCAATTCTGGGAATTCGCAGAGCCAAACATGCCAGAATACCTCACAGCTCATCTGTCAGGTGGTGATGCCCAGAGGGGAAGGCAGGGAGTTCTCGGGACGCGGACGAGCACGGAGGAGCCAAAGAGACGCAGTCAATCTGCTGCCACCGCCATCGTTCTTGCTAATAATAAACAACGGAGCGTGCTCGCAGACCGCAGTCCTCCTCATCTCGAAGGCGCCGTGCCGCAGGAACGCGTGCCTGCTGGGAACCCTTCATCTCGCCAAGCCGTCCCCTGGCCCTTCTGCCCGGCCCGGCGAATCCCCGCGCGGTGCTGGCCCCGGCAGCGCAGCACTGGGTTAGCGAAGCAGGACAGCAGCCCGCAGGCTGTGCCCCCTCGCCCCCCACAGCAACCAGCCACCAAGGCAGGGGCTCCAGGATCCTTCCCAGACGGCCACCGAGTGCAGCCAGAAGACGGGGAAGGTCTAGGGCTACCTTACATCAAACGCAAAATGTCCAATTACCCAATTTACCCAACAACTACAAAGTAACCTGACACACAAATTACTCCTCCCCACGCAAACATCAGCATCCCTGGCCTACAGGCTGGGCTCAGAGCGACGGCTGAACGCGTGCTCCGACACCCAACCAGCGCTGCAAACGGGAGGAACCTGCAAGCACGCTGATGCCAGCTGGGTGCCCAGCGCTGTCCTCTGGAGAAGACAACCCAAAAGCCTGTCCTGGAATGAAAAGCTCTTCCCCCAAATGGGGTTCAAGCAAAGTCAAAGGCTCTTCCTACAAGACAAAGCTGGCAGCCTCGTCCAAATCCCTGAGACTGAGCAGGGAAGCTAAACTTGGCACCGGCTGGCCCATACCGTACCCTCATCATCCACCTCACAATGCTTTCAGCACAGCTGGGCAAAAAACATGTCCAGAAACCCTCTTTTGACCAGGACATTTTCCCTGAGATAATTTAGGAAGTGTGAGAGATGCTAAGAGAGCTGCTGTGAGTTCAGGAGGAACAGCTTCCCCTCTGCAGACCATGCTGAGGACCTCCTCTGCTACGTCCCGGCTCTTACTCGTCCCTCCAGGAGGTTCAAGAGCTTTCTGCACATCCAAACACAGCCCATGCTCTGCACAACCTCCACCCCACCTTTTAATTTTTGCCTTTTCCTAGAATTATGCAGCAACATCTGCACTTGTTCCAGAAACCCCAGCAAACCAGGGCTCCTTTACCTTCTGCCTTCAGTACTTCAGCTCAGGAAGAACTAACTAAGGGTGACCCAGAGAAATCCAGACCCATGTCTTCACTGCCATGAATCTGCCTCTGGGGGGAACGGACGGACCCTCCGGGACACCCGCTGTTATTATGGTCATAGCCGTGTACCATTATCACTGGGGGCTTCCTCCCTCAGAACAGATGTGAGCACACTGAGCACGGACACTGAAGAGCAAGGCTGGTGTGCACAGAAGGTGAGAGGAGAGGAGATCCAGCAGCGCGACAGCATCATCACGGTGAGGCAAGATCTGCGGATGTGGCTGTAAATAGCTGGTGTTCGATAAAGGCCCGAGCTGGATCGCTGGACACGGCGAAACAGAACGATAAAACGATGAAGCACTGCAAAGCTGGGATTTGGGATCCAGCCCTGACCAGACCTGCAGACACCTGAGATTTGTTCGTCACCTCTGCAGTTTATAAACCAGGCTGAAAACTTCCCGAGATGCGTCTTCCGGCAAAAGTGTCACGGCACAGCCCGAGGGCTGGCGTCAGAGCTGAAATCCAACTTCTCTGCCAAATGCTGTTTTCCTTCATTTACTATCCCGAAGTGTAATAACCCAAATCAAAATCCACATGCACCACCTTTGCCTCTTCTATCTAATCTTTTTCGATATTAACAGTCTCCATCTCCTGGCACCGCGGTGCAGCATTTGCTCTTTCACCAGCACTTCCCTGCCAATATTTGCTATCAGTCAGAGCTATCTCGTTTACCACCTTTCCCAGTAATTGTGATGTCCGTCATTCTGGTGAAGTACGAATGACACGACGGAGCACACTGGAGCCTTCCCTGCCTTATCTCCTTAGCCCAAGATATTTCCTCTCTTAAAGGTAGCTCGAGTGCCTTTTGGTCCCCGCGACCTTGTCAGCTTTAAAGCACAACCCAGACAACGTCCTGGCTGAGCAGCGCAAACCCTGCGGTGGCAGCCCCGGACGTGGGGTCACCGTGCACGTGGGTGCAGCCCGTGAGAGGGGCCAGCAGCGAACCTGTGCCGCTGAGAAGCGGCTGCCACGTCCCCACGTGCGCGGGACGGCAGAGGTAGCAGCGCAGGGTCCGTCCCCAGATTCCCCCTGAGCAAATACACGCTCCCAAACACCTCTCTGGACGCAGGAGAAAGGACACGAGCTTTGTCCCCTCCGACCGAGCAGCTCCCGCACCCCACCACCTCGGTCCCCCTGCCCGGCCGTGACACCTCCCCAGCATCGCTGCCTCCTCGCCCGGCGGCAGCCCTAGCTTCGCGTTTCTGCTGCCCCATTCACGGACCAGTGGGAGGCAGGAACCAGCAGTGTCACCTCCTTCCCACGAGTTCTGCCGAAATAATGACTTATTTCAAAAGCCATGAGAAAAGCCCTGGTCCAGACCGTGGCAGCGGATGATCAAGGGGACGGCGTGAGCTGCCATTCCCTGCTCCACCGACACCACGTTCATCCCAGTGCCCACCACGCTCCTCACTGGGAGAGTCCCCCAGCATCGCCAGCTCGAGGGGATGGTGGGCGGCATCCCCAGCAGCGCGGGCCGGGGTATGGGGCGAGGATTGAGCCCTCGTGTGGGAAATGGGGTGGAACAAGAGCTGGTAGCTCAAGGAATAGGAAAGTCTTCAGTTAAGAGAGAGGGAAGGGGTGAAAAAGATGTTCTGACACCTGAGCATTCTTTTCTCTTTCTCTTTCCCATTCCACCGGAGCAGGGCAGGCTGCTCACACGTTCTGCAGCTGGGTTTGACCCCAGAAAGCAGGACCGCAGGATTCAAGCTGCCAGCTAGCACTAATCCTTTCCAAATACAAACGCCTTCAGTCAGGTCGTCATTTTTTTGACAGTTCTACCTTCACAATTTCAGCTCTTACACTGGAAAAACTCCCTGCCCCAAATCCTTCTTTTTAAAAAAGCAGTTAATTTGAAGAAGCTAGACCTAAATACAGCCCTAATTCCCTTTGATCTCTCCCATGTAATTCATTGGAAGCACAATTTGCTGAGTAGGAGATTTTTTTCACACAACGTATATTTACCAACCGGCTTTTATACACCAAATAATGACACTGTGGCAAATTTAATGGCAGTTTATTGGCATCCCATTGTCCTGGCATTTTAATGTAAAACATCACTGTGGGCCCCCTACTGTGATAATTCTGGAATAAAAACTTTAAAGTCACTGTTGAAGAAGCTAACAACCATTCCAGGCAAAACCAACCCAACTCCCAACGTCAGCATTTCTAGTGTGCCCATACAAATCAAAAGTAAAGACGTCAGGAAAGCACGAGGTTATGACCCCGAAAACACCACATGCAGGACACCGAACTGCAAAACCCCCAGTGAGCAGAGCCCGTGTTCCTCCTTGCGCTGTCCCCGTGGCGCCCGACCTCCAACCGGACCGACGATCTCGCACCCGCCGTAGGCCGGCACAGCCTGACGGAGCGCTGGGCAAGCTGACGCTCCAGGAGCCACGGGGGAAGGAGATACTCCTCACCGGGCACCTGGACGCGGACAGAAGAGGACGCAAAGAGAAACGGGCCTGGTACACGCTCAGCACTGAGGAAGGACGTTCCAGCAGCTGCCCAGGGAAGGGCCCTGGGAGACTGAGGACACAGGAGGGTCTCAGGGGTCAGTGACGAGCTTTAGTTACGGAAACACAGAACCGGAGTCTCTGCTCTGCCCTAGGCATCCCTGGCTGTTAGGGGCAAATGGCTTCGCTTGGTTTCCTCCTCAGCACTACACCCTGCCCCTGTTTCAGGGGATTGCTGCAAGTATTGAGGGGAATTTCGTCACGGCTCTGTGATGCCGACGGGTACGAGAAGGGAGAGAGACGGGGACAAGAAAGGAGAGAGCCAAAGCTCAGCGCTGCCTGCCCAACATGCGAGGCAGTAATCTACCTCGCACACAGGTCTCCACTGATACCTGCTCTCGCTCTGCCCTGACTCCGCGACAGACTGTCACCCACAGCTCTCACAAGGAGCCCACCTTTCTCCATTCTCTCAGCAGTTACTTCCTTCTGTGGCAGTGGTTACTCAACGGATCAGGGAAATCCGGGATGGAACGCGCAGAAGAAAGGAAATTCCCTTCTTCCTCCGTATCCTACTCTCCTGGTTATTTTTTAATCATCATGGTGCAAGTAATGCTTACTTTATTTCATTAAATGCAAACAGAAGTGCAGATAGGGCTGGTTGTTCTCGTTCATGAGTTACAATAGCAGGGATCTGATCAATAAGATAATGCAGCCAAGCAGAGCACACAGAAAATCATGCACTCATAAAAGGCATCTTTGCAATTAGTTTTTAATCAGCTCCTGTGACTTTCTCCTGGCCAGCAAGGCTCTTAAACCCATACGAGCACGGCGATGCTTCCTGCGCACTTCTCTGACTTGCCCCTACGGTAAAAGACAGGGCGGATTATTTAGCCTGGCTCCGACGGAAAGACTTTCGAAGCTGCAGATGCTGAATTACCCGTGTCTCTGAGGGCAGGTCCACGTAAAACATGACCTGAAAGTCGGATTCAGGAGCATGGATAGCTCCAGAACAGAAAGTGGATGAAGGCAAAGAGGAGGAGGGAAAGGGAACTTCATCTTCTACCATCAGCAACTGGCTCTCACACGCCTGCACAGCGGGTCTGTCTGCCCCAGGGACTGTTCTGCTTTCACCAAATTCTCACTCACCCTCCTCGGAGCAAGAGCAGAGGGGTGATGTCCAGACCCACAGCACCACATATCACAAGCGAACCCAGCCCATGAGAGTCTCTAGTACTTTACAAGTGTCCCACAGCGTGTTGACTGTACTTTCCCTTCTCAAAAAAAAAAAAAAAAAAAAACAAAAACCAAAACAACCCGACCCTTTCTTTTTCTAGAAATCTCCTAAAATTACGAAAGGCACTACAAGCCCATCTTCTGCCCATAAAACGGGCCCTCGCTCCTCAAGGCGCCCCGCTATCGCGATCGGATGCGCTCGGAAAGCGAGACGGCGCAGCACCCCAGGTCCGCTCTCCAGCGGTGAGCCCGACTCTCCTCCCTGCCGCACACTCCCCGCCTGCCGCTGCACCAGCCAGAAGCCGACCGGGTGCCTTCTGACGGAACACAGCTCCCAGGAACCGCCCGGAGTGTCCCCCAGGAAGCAAAGCAGGGGTCAAACCACTGCCTGGAATCGCTGCCTTTCATTCCGTCCTCCCAGACACCGTTACCTGGGCTGTGGGGAAGTCGTCGCAGTCAAGCGGGGATTTAAACAGGGTTTGGGGTTTTTTTTTGTCTGCTATTATTATTAAAGAAAACAACTGGCTTATTTCTTTTTTATTATTCCCCATCTGATATTTTGGAATTAATCATGAAGACATTTCCTTAGCTACGGTTTTCTGTTGTTTGCGTCTTGTAGGTAGGAGAGCAGACAAGACCATCGGAGAAGTCCTCTTCTGGCTTTAAAAATCCACAGATTAAACTAGCGATATTATCATCAGCTTCAGGGCGGGCAAGGTTTTCAGCTCTGGAATCCATTTGCCCACAGACGAGCCCCCCCCCCGCTGCCACCAACGGGTGCGGTGCCACAGCAACGCAGCGTTCACCGCCTGCGCCGCCGACACGCCAGACCACGGGGCTGGGGCTCCGCAGAACACGCGTCTGCGCCCGGTCCTGCGGCTAGTCACCGACACGGAGTTAGAGGAGTCCCCCTTCCTCTCAGCATATTTTCTAAAAGCATGAAATAGCGGCTTTGCTGTCTTCAGTAAAGCGTACAGGGTAAAAAAAAACCGCACTGCGCTAAGACCGAGGCATTAGAATGACTATTTCTGCTCCTTCCCTACCTGGCCAGCACTTTTTCTCACCTGGAAGCCCGGTGGTAGCGACGGCAGACGGGACTTCTCGCCAGGGAGAAGGGCGATCTGGGGAACAGCCCCTACGCTGGAGTTCAATCTAACGCTCTCTTTTCCTGCTACGACTCTACCCTTTGAGCCCAGCAAAGCAGTTACGCTGGACGTAGCATTCTGTTGACTCCTAATGTTCTTGGAAGATGCTTTCTCTTCATCTTTAGCCCTCCTGCTCATTACTATTTCACCGATTCCTTTAGCCTCCCTTATCAGACACCTACATGTTCTAACTTCTAATTTATATTCATTGCTATTACCTTCCCTTATTTTTCTGCGTGTAATGTTCACCGGTTTCGGGGTTTTATTTTATTTGCTTTTTTCCTTCTCTGCTGAACGATAAAAATTTTTCTCGCTAGTTATTCCTTAGTTAGGAAAACCTGTTTTTGTAACATCCCCATGGAAGGCCCATTAAAAGGAAGCACGTTCCTCTGCTTTCACTCGTCTAAAACCGGCTGCACCCTTCAAGTCCTCTCAGGCAGACCTCTGAGCAGGGCTTTAACAGTGGCAGCTTTGACTTCGCAAATGTGCCATGGCGCACCGTAAAGGAGGCCAGCGCTTCAGCAGCTCGCCACAAACCTTCTCCTCCAACTTTTCGGGTCCATGTGAAACCAGCCTGGATCTCACCTGGCCACCCCTTCACTACGAGGGCGCAGTCGTGCACACGCGTGGTCAGCCGAGGTGCCCCGGTGGGGTCGGCACACCCCAGGACACCTTCTCGCCTGACGAGCAAGGACTCGTGCACGGAAGGGTCCATCTGTTGGACCCAGACGTTCGGCTGCGTCCTTCAAGCCCTCTCAGGGAGGCCTCCGAGGAAGGCTTTAATGGTGGCATCTGTGACCTTCCAAATGTGCAAGCAGCCACGGTACACCACAAAACAGATGGACTCATTCATTTCCATCCACCGGTCCAAATTAACCCTTCTGCACTCAAAGACAGCGCTGTGAGCTTTTCATGGATGCTGTGAGAGCAGCTGGGAGGGATCATGTCAAAGTTTACTCATTTCCAGGACTTTCAAGCACAGAGGTGGACACCTGCAGGCAGGACCAGCCACATCGTGGGTGTCCCCAGGGGCACCAGAGCCGGGCAGCAGCAAGCGTCAGACCCTCCTGCTGCGCCCCGCGCACAAAGACTGAGAGAGGAGGACACGGTTTAGGGTGACAAAGAACCCCACCAGGACCCTGCGCCTGGGTTCCCGCTGGGAGAGACGTCATGCCAACGAACGGGGGGAACTGCTGGCCCAGGCGAGAGCCGACCGTGCCTCACCCCCCCTTCAGCATACGGCATCAAATCTGTCTCCATGGGAACTATGGTAAGGGCAGAACTGGTCTGTGCCGTCTCAAAATGAAAGGCGGGGGGTAAGTCGAAGAAAATCACGAGCCTCTCAGCGACAGGATTCTGAGCCAAGGGAGCCCGCGCAGACGGCCGAGCAAGCGCCCCGCCATCACCCCGCGCCAGCCCGCTGCCGCGCTCGCTCCGTCCGGGGACGCAGCCCTGGCCCCGCTGCTCTGCCGCAGCCCACGGCAGCGCCCGCGCTTGCGGCCGTCAGCCGCGACGCCAACGCCGAGCAGCAGCCGTCGGCCGTCACCAAGGCTTCGCAGCGCGCGGCCGGGCACGGCTGCTGCCGCCAGCCCGGGACCAGACGGCGGGGACGGAGGCGGAGGGAGCCCGGGGACGCGGCCGGGAACGGGGACACTTGTGAGCGGGACCACGCAGCCCCGGGTTTCGGAGACGCTGAGCCTACGCAGAGCTCGCTGACTTTCAGCAATAGCGTGGGTGTGAGCACCGTTACGGACGGAGGCGATGGGGGCACGGTGGAGCAGGTGGGGATGAGATACACGGAAGGCAGGGCACTGAACTCCTGCCTCGGCTCTGTGATGCAGATCCAGGGATCTCGGGAGCAGAGGGCAGAACCCAGAAGAAAACGCTCTCCCCGCTCAGCTTCGCGCAGCAGGTCCAGATCCGCCCGCCGCTGCACCAGACAGAACCCAGCCACGGCTCTGCAAAACCCGGATCACCTGGGAGCAGGCAAACCCTCCTGCCCGCATCGGGGCTCGGGAAAACCCCCCCAGCACCACCAGCACACTTTTCACCGCCACCTTCCCCTCCTGGCCCGGAGTCGGGGCTCGGGTGGGTTCTCGCTGCACCCCGCAGCTCCGTGCGGCTCCCACCCCACCACCCGCCTCCACCAGTGCACCAACCGCCATCTTCCCTAATTGTTTCCCCTAATCGCATAAAATTGCCAAAGTTCTATTTGTCTTCTTCCAGAGTAATTTGCTCTCCACCATGCACTGCTGGCTGTCTCGCACTGCAACCCGCGCGTCTGCAGCCACTTCAGCGCATGAGGGTTGCGGAGGGGCCTAAATCAGATTATTTGTTCTAATAAAAATACATCTAATGGAATTACACAACAAACCACATTACAGTCAGCTGCTCTGAAAACGCCGGTTTCGGTCTCGTGTTGCCGAGAGAACCGGCGCCTGGCTGAGCCCTCCGCCCCCCGACCCACGCGCCCAGGCTCCGGCAGGAGGTCGCCCACCCTCCGCGCCAGCCGAGGCCGCGGCTGGACCACGCTGACAAACACCAGCCTTCCCAGAAAGAAGGCAGCCCTGCAACTAAACGCCCCAGGGAGAGCAGGGGACCCCAGCAAACGGAAGCGCAAGGAGGTGAGGCGTGAAGGCCAGGAAGCACGTTTCCCCTCTGCCCCACAAACTGCCCACAGCCAGGTTCTTCGCCACAACAGCCGTGCCCAGAGCCACGCCAGCGGCCGCACGGGCCCACGCAGCCGCGGCCTCGGCGCTGCAGCTGGCACGAAGCTAAGCCAGGATTTTGCCTTTCCTGCGGCTTCGTTCCTACGCAGACACAGGAGGCGGCAGCAGAAGATAACGCTGGTGTCCAGTCCTCTGGGGACCTGGAGGAGCTGCCCTGCTTTCCCACCCCAGACGTAACCCACGCGTGGTGAGAAATGACGCCACACACTTCTCTCCTACCTCAGCGCACTGATTCGAAAATAATGGGGGCTCGGTGCAGGGCAAGCGGAAAGGGTCCCCCCGCTCCTCGGCACCCTGACAGTCAGCGCTCAGTGACAAACTCCACTGCCTAGGGCAAGCGGCCGGGTTGCCAAAGAAAAGTCTACTCCATCTGATTCGGTGCACCGGTCTTCCTAGACTCGGAAATTTTCTGGAGAGGCCACCTGAGGAATGCAGCACAGGAACCGTCACACCAGAACAGAGAATGGCCTTCTCCCGCAGACGGGCTAGGGCAGCCGCAGGCGGATCGTCACCCCGCAGGCTGCCCGGGAGGGGAGGTTTCCTGACCCCTTAGCTTAGCGGTGGTCACGACCCGACACAGGAGGCTCTGCTGCCCGGGCACACCGTCACCCCAGACGTTCAGCGGCAGAATCCTTGGTGTGAACACCAACGCGCTAGATCCAGCGTGCCGACGATCAGCGCAGCTCCGCGACGACATTACTGAGATTACTTCCTTTTACTCCAGCTGGGCGTCTGCATCTGGGAACCCACCCAGGCACGGGGCAACCCCACCCCGCCTCTCCGCTCCCATACACCAGCAAGGGCTGGAAGCACAGCACTCCCCAGCTTTTCGCTCAAACCCAAACCCACAGGGAAGGTTTCCACGTTGTGCAGTGTGACAGCTGGACACACAAGGCAATGTGTTGCCCCCCCGCGCCGCCTTGGCATCCACACCGTACCCTTCACTTGCCGCTCCCGCAGCGTGGGAGACAGTAGGAAGCATGGTCGGTCCCCACAGAGGACACCGTGGTCCTCACCTCCAGGCACTCAGCTCCTTCCACTGCCCCAGCCCACTGCTGGGCCAGGATCCGGATCGCCCCCGGGCTCTGTCTCCTGCCGACTCCAGCCCAGGAGCAGCCGACTGCAGCAAGCATGAGAGACCCAAGGTGTCCTCAAAGGAGAGGTGGGGAAGTCCCATCCCCTCCTCTTCGGCATCCCTCTCACCACCCCCTGCCTGCAGCCCTCTGCCCCGTGCCAAGCCCTACCTATCTCCCTCGCATCCACCCGGCCACCCCCTCCACCGGGCCCAAACAGACAGTTCCCACCCAAAAGACGGAGACCCGCGCCGGCAGGCACCCTCACCCGGAGGAGCACCTTGCTCTCTGTCCTGCCTCAGGTGCCCCCGAGACAGGGTCGACTTGGACGAGGGGAGCGAACGCGGGAAACCAGGCGTGCCAGCTGGCTGCAGAGGACGGGGAGGAGGTGGGGAGAGCTGCAGAGGACGGGGAGGAGGTGGGGAGAGCCGCGGACGGCACTCGCAGGAACGCAGCTGGCGCGGAGGAGCTGCGTGCGCGACTCGGAGGCTGCCGGGAGGGCTTGGACGAGCCAACACGCCCGGTCCGTGCGCTCGCTCCTCTCGCTTTTCAACCAGCGTTCACAAAGTCCCGGGGAAATTACGCTCTTTGTGTCTGTCCCCAGCAGGGGACTGTTTTTAAGGAAATAAGATAAACATACCTTAGCGTGTAAGCAGCTATTACCTAAGCAAACACACAGGTCCGCTCGTGTGTTTGTTGTTCAGCGGCACTGCCGGGCAGCGCTGACGGTGCGAGGCCGGGCGAAGGCGCTTCCAGCGCGGGGAAGGCTGCTGCCCCGGTCCCCGGCACCTCGGTCCCCTCTCCCGGTGCGGAAGCCGCGGGGAGCCGGGCGCGGGGTCCCCGGGAGCGCGGTGGGCGCAGCGGCAGCTCCCGCACCGCCGCGCTCCCCGCAGAGAGCGGCACCCATCACCCACCCCTACAGTGACAAAACCCAAGCCACCTCCTAAAAAACTCCACCTCGCCTCCGCCGTCCCGAGCAGAAACAGCCAGCCGCGGGGCAGGGAAAACCGTTCTCCTTCGAGAAACTGGGGGCAACGCTCCCACTAAAAGCATTTTTTTTTATTTTTAAAAAGAAATGAAGCCACACCGAGAGCACCGGCTCCAAAGCAGGGCCCAGGCCAGACGCCCCCCGGGACCCCGCTCCCCCCTCGCTGCCCCGAAGCCGCAGAAACTTGCCCGGCTGTAACCGCTCGCCCTCGCACCCAGCCTCCACGGGGGGGTTCGCTTCGGAGCGGGGGGAGCTCCCTTCGGAGCGAGGAGAGGGGCTCGGGGGGCTGAGGGGCGGCGCGGGTGCGTCACCCCCGCACCCAGCTCGTCCCTGCCGCACCGGGAGGAGAGCAGGGCTCCCGCCGAGCCCCCCCCGGCTCCGGCAGCGAGAGGAGGCGGCGGGGGGGGCTGCGCGCCCCGCACCCCGCGCCCTGGCCGTCCCAGCGCGGAGCCGCCCGCTCCCCTCGCCCCGCTCCGGGACCCCCCTTCCCCCTTCCCCACCGCCGCCTCTCTGGAGAACCCCACCCCCACCCCCTGCTCCGCAGCGCCCGGCGACCCCCACCCCGCCCGCCCAGGGCCGGCGCGAAGCCCCTCTGCCCAGCCCCCCAACCCCGCGCCGCCCCACGCGCGGACGCGGCGCGAGGCTCCCCGCCACCGGCACGCGCGGTGCCCACACCCCCCCCCCCCTCCGCCTTACCATCGCCGTGCCAGAGCCCCGCGGCTCCCCGCGCCCCGCTCCTCATCGCGGCGGCGGGGCAGCGCGGGGCCGCCCGCGCGGTCGGCGGGGCGGGGCGGGGCGGGGCGGGGCGGGGGGGCCGCGCGCTCCGCCCGCCGGGATGCGGTGCTGCCCGCCCGGCCGCGCGGCCCCGCCACGCACCGCCCCGCACTCCCCGACTCCTGTCCCGCTCCCCAACTCCTGTCCCCGCTCCCCGACTCCTGTCCCCGCTCCCCGACTCCTGTCCTGCTCCCCAATTCCTGTCCCGCTCCCCAAATCTTGTCCCCACTCCCCAGCTCCTGTCCCAGCTCCCTGACCGTGTCCCCGATCCCCAGCTCCTGTCCCGCTCCCCATCTCCTGTCCCCACTCCCCGACTCCTGTCCCCCCAGGTTTGGTCTGAGCGCTTTGGGTAGGGCCGGAGCCCCTCGGTCCTGGCAGACGCTTGCGATGCTGCGCTCTCCCGCTCTCTCCTCTCCCTCTCTCGCTCTCGGCTTCCGACCCCGACTTCGGGGATTTGCGCGTTTGTGTGCGAGAGCAGCCGCGGGGAAGCGGAGCCGCACGGCACACGCGCTTCTCACTGGCGGTGCCAGCCCGGTTCCTGCGGCAGAGCGTTGGCAGCTGAGAATCTGTCGCTGTGACCCTCCGAAACCTCCGGCTCGGGGCACCGCAGCCAGCTCGCTTTCTACAGCACCCATCGCCGCGCCAGACCGAGCGCAAGGGCAGGGTCTGCGCAGCGGCGTCTCCAGGTGTGCTCACCCCCACCCGCTGCGAGAGGGTGGTCCAGGGCACACACAGGTTCAGAGCAGTGATTTTTGGGTTTGCTGCTGACTGTTTCACGACCTTTAATCCCAGTTCGGGCCCTTGCACCCGGAAAAGGGACACCCGCACCGGTGTGGAGATGCAGGAGAAGCCAGGGCACCCAACGAATCGCAGTGCACGTGGCTTGCCGACAAGAATCAGAGAGTTTCAAAAAATAAATGTGCCTTAAACACAACTTATTATCACCTTGTTCGATAGGACCTGATTTTGGAAGACCTGAGGGTTTTTTGGCAAAGATCTTTCAACCGATTCCTCCAAAAATTTGGCGGTGTTTTTGGCCGTGGCACGCAAACGCGCCTTCCCAGGCTGCCAGCCCTCCTGTTTGTTGCACGCGTTTGTTCATCGCTATAGTAACTGAAAGACAGATAAAGAATGACACGAGGAAAAGTAAAACCAGCATCAAACCCATGAAGAAACACCTTGTCACCGTGTGGATGTTCTCCAAGGGCAGAGCGGACGAGGCTGGTCGGGGTGGAGCCCAGATGGGTCGTCGTAAAACTGGAATTCGAAGCGCTCCTGAAACAACTTTGTTTTGCCTTCATTTTCTTCTTCTGAGTACTAGTGTGAGTCCTGCCCTCGGGGTCCTGGCTCTCCCTGCGCTCCACCAGCTGCACACCGCGACGCGGGGAACGGACTCTGGTGCGTGGGGAAGGCAGAGCGCGAGACCCTGCCGTGCTTCCCAGCCCCACGAACAGGTCACGCTGAACCCCAGGGCTGTCATCGCTGTTGGCCGTATCACATCACACCTCCCTCCTCCTAATGCAGATTCCCCTCCGGGCTTATCAAAGAGTTTATTCAGCCCGAATGGGGTGCCTACAGAAATGTAATTAAATTTTTAAAAAGAAAAATTGGAAAGTATTAGAGAGGAAGATAAGGCAGCGGGGTTTTATTTCTTTTCCCCCCCCTCCTCCTTTCTTCCTTCCGTAACAATAATACAGCCAAAGACCCAGTTGAGAAAAAAAGTGGCTGAGTGATTCATCAGGACTGAATCACAGTCACCACGCAGCGGAATCCGCTGCCCTCCCTTCTGCAGTACTCACTCCGCGCTGCTTCGGAGCACCGGCTTCGCTTTCAGGCGCAGACACAAGACAGAGCGAGGGAGATGAAACCAGCTCAGCAGCGAGGCTTTTCGGTGCGCGCGGCGCGTTGCCTTGGAACACAGCACAGTCTCCTTTGCCCAGCTGTGTGGGATGGATTTTATGAAAAAGAGAGCCCGAATAAATGAAGTTTCTTGGGGTTATACCTGCCGTTAGATCATGCAGTCCTCCCACTCTGCTGGGGAAGAACTTTTTTCTTTCTATTCCATTTCAAACGCCAGCTTCCCGGCCCTCGCCGGAGGTTACTGCAAAGCAAGCGCTCTGCCCGTGCCACGGCACCTGCGGGTGCCCAGAGCCACGCTGAAGGTCCAGACGGGGTGGCTGAACACCCCAGATCGCACAGTGCTCTGGATCCCAGCCCGTCTTGCGAGGGAAACCACCATGAAGAGGTGAGGCAGGAGGAACCTTCTGGTCTGATTTGCAGCACCAGCTGATTTGGTGCTCGTCCTTATTTAGAATTCTGCCTCGCTGTTGCCACCACCTCCTTTCTTTACACTATTCATTACTCGGCCCCAGGAGCGCTCTGGATGCCGCAGCACGGCCACGCGGCCGGGTTCCTGGACTCCTGACGAAAGGGCTCAGCCTGCGCCCGGCTGGGACGCAGCTCCCAACTGCAGCGACCAGAGAGGAGAGGGTCACACCAGTGACAGCTGCACGGACGCGCCTCTAAACGATCAGACCCCGACGCCTGTGGTGTGGCACCTCACTGTTCGCAGAGCACTTTGATTTATTCACCACACTTTATTTATAGCCCTACCTGGATATGCGAACACAAAAGCCGGTTTCAGGCAGGTCTGCCTCTCAGCTTTAAAGAACATTTGCATTCTGTCACTGCTCGTGACACAGACGTCGCTAACAACAGGCTTCATCTGAGGGTTGCAGAATTACCCTGCAAGCATTGAAATGCCCCCTCGGAGTGACCCTTTGAGGTATTTATTATCTCAGGACCAAAGAAGAAACCAAAGCAACTGTGTCAGCAGCAGCGGGAGCCAGGGCAGGGCGTGCGGGACGGGGCTGCCCTCCGGAGAGCCCAGCATCCCCTCCGCGCTGGCTGGCTTGAGCTGCCTTTCACAAACACCACCAACAGCCCTGACATTTGAACGGACAGAGCTACGTGAGACCACCTACCCCTTTCCTGGTCCCAGTCATGCAAGGCGGAATATTAAACAAGCCTGATCGCAGGGCACAAGTTTGTCTTTCTGTTTTAGGGGAGGTAAATTTTTCTGGAGACAAACTCCGCATTTGCAGCCCATGAGCTGGAAACCACTAAATGATCCATCAGAAGTTCAGGGTGAGGACGGGCAACGTGACGATTGACAACCAGGCGTCCCCAGCCTGCGCCGCCGCGGGTGCCCGGAGCCGCGCCGGTGCTGCCACAGCTCGGCTGGCTGGGACGCGAGGCAGGGGCTGTGTCCCCCTCGCCTGCCTCGTCTCCCTCCGGCCAAGCCACCTCTGTCCCCGCAGGCTCGTCCTCGCTGCTGGCCCTGCGTGGGCTTCGGGCTTCCCTCTCGTGCGCGCACACCCGCAGTCGTGTCCTCCGTTCTTCAGCATCGCCTGGCCATTCCCCCAGTTCCTCTCGGGAGAGGCCCTCGGAGCCCCTCAAGCCTCTCTCCACAGCCCACAGAAGTGTGGCAGGACTTGTCATCATTGTCCTCTAACTGCTTTTTAAAAATCCCATCCCTAATGAAAATTTTCCTCCTGGTTCTTTCCTCCTGCAAAGAAGTTTTGGGAGAAAAAGGCCTGCCTCGGAGGCAGAAACACACCTGCCGCCTCCCACCGTGCCCCCAGCGATGGCGGCCAGCAGCCCGCTTCCCGGCTGACAGCCCCGCGGGGCGGTCGGGGTTTGTCCTTCTGCACCGAGGAGGCACCGGCTGCCGCTGCCGGGAGGCCAGGAGCACACCGCCGAGACCAGAGACGAGAATCCGGTGTGAAACGGCGAAAGAGCGAGCCTCAGCGCAGGGGAGCTGGGGACACCGGTGTCACCTCTCCCACCGGGCAGCACGCCGGGCACGGGGCCACGCTGGCTTCATCGCCCTTCTCCCTGGGAGCACCCCTGCCAGGAGCGGGGCAGAGACCCCCTCCCGCCCTCACCCCTGCCAGGGCACAGGGGCGAGCTCGCTGTGGCGACGCACGCAGCGAGGAGCCGAGCCCCGGCACGAGCCCGTCGGCTGCTCGTCGCCCCGCGCTCAGCCCAGCGGGACCGCGGCCCGTGCCGCCCCGCGCCGCGTGCGAGCTGCGCTGAGCTGTCACCCCGGCTGCGTAGGAGCCCTCGCTGGGCTTCATAATTCATATGCATGTGCGCCTGTATGCATTTCCATGAGTACTGCGTCTCCGCGTGAATAAGGATAACTATATGCAACTGTGAATAAAAGAGCTGAGTGAATCATTCATCATGGATTATTGATAGGATTAATTTTACCTCTTTTTCTGCTCTCAGGATGCCCACAAGCCCCCCTGAATTTATTTTCCCTCTTCTGTTAAACATTTTTGAAGACGACGTAGATTAAAGCCAAGTAATTTTTCTCCTCTTTGCTTGGCTGAATGAGATGCTTGCAGCCAGTAACCACTGTGAATTCTCCCAGGGAGCAAGTGTCTTCTCTTCTGGAAGAAGCTTCAAAGTCTTTCCTCCCTGAACATTCACACGAACAAAGTGCAGTCACGGGGGTCTCGGAGGAAAACGAGCTCGAACCAGGGCGAGAAGCAGAAATGAGGGGGTTTCACGAGCTGGCTCGAACGAACGCCCGCCTGCCACGTCGGGCAGGGCTCGGCAGGGCTGCGCTCCGCTGCCGGCGTGCTGGTGGAAGGACTGCGGCGCGCGCGCTCAGCTCGGCCGGTTCAAGGCGTCAGGAGGCTGTCTGAGCTCCGCTTTCTGCCGACGAGGCGAAATCAGAGCAGAACCTGCTCTTCGCCAGTTTGCAGCCCAATGCACGGTCGAGCACAGCCGGGAGCCGGTTCCCCAGCAGTTTCGGCAATCGCTGGCTGACGCTCAGTCTTCTGCGCACGCTTCATGCCAAGAGCTTCGTGACCCCGGTGCGTTCAGCCGAACTGCTCATACGCAGAAAGCTAACCTGGCTCCATATCCCACCCTGGGGCAGCTGAAACTCAGCTCCCCAGCAGCAGCAGCCTGCCGGTGCTCCACGCTGTCGCCTCTCAGCAGACTCTTCTTGGCACAGGCAGACCCCTGCTCGCATGGAGACCCCAGGGCTCACACAAACCAAAAAGCCGGCAGCACGAAAGCCCGTGAGCGTCGCGTGCGAAGTGCCGCAGCCCCTGGGAATCAAACGCTCATTCAAACCGGTTTGATTCACGGTGGTTTTGCACGTCAGCCCTTCTCCAGACAGGACGTGGCCGATCCCGTCTGAGGGCGTTTGTATGTCCCATTATTCAGTGTGACAAGCACGTCCTGCCGTGTCTCGGCGCGGCTTCCCCTTGGCCAGCCACCCGCCGCCCGGCACCACCCGGACGGTTTAGGCAAACAGCCCGACCATCGTCCCCTCGCAGACGGCTGCGAACCGCGCTGGGGACCGAGGCTGCTGTTTCCATGGCAGCACGCAGACGATTCCACTTGTTTGCAGCCGTACTATTAAAACACAAACAAAAATAAAGCCGGAGAGCGCCTTTTTCCCTCCCACTCCCTGGCCTTTGGGGAGCCCTCACCCTCCGCTCGGTGCTGGAAACCTCGGGCTGACGCTGTGGCTTTTCCCGCCGAGCTTCCCCGGGGCTGCCGGAGCTGGGTGAACCGCGGCAGCGGTGCTGGGGCACGGCACGCCGACGCCGTGCTGCTCAGCCTCAGAAACGCAGCCAGGTGGGCTCGGGTCAGCACGGAGACGGGAGCCCGCTGGAGCCACGGCCGGTCGGTCCCGGCGGAGAGCGGAGCCAGCAGCCCAGTGCTGCACCGGGGAGACCTCAGCCACCCGGGAGAGAAAACCGAGAGCCCTTTGGAGACGGAAAACCTGCTGCTTGAGTCCTTCGCCTGCTTGGGGGAGCAATGCTATTTCTGACCGTTAATCCCTCATCACAAACCTTCAAAAGCAAAAGGCAAAAGGAGACATCTCTGCTCAGCGCTGCTGGAAGAGAGGCGAGCAGGCTGGAGCCTGCAGATGGTTTGCAGACCCTCTCCGGCGGCACATGGTGACAGCCGACGTTCACGCCAGTGCAGCCAGCGCCCGAGCCCGTGGCCAGCCTCTGCGCCCCAGCAGCCGCCGTGGCTGGTGCTTCCCAGAACGGCTTTTGCAAACACGGCGGTGGTTTCCAAGATGACACTCGGTGATTTGCGGCAGCTTGGCACAACAAAAGTTAAACCAGAGCTGCCCACCTCAGAGCCGTGATACCCACTGCTTTTGGCTGAGCTCTGACAGAACGGACGCGTGGCTGGTCCTCCTCCACGGCTCGGACCGAAAGCCACGCGTGGGACTTGTGGAACCAGCCTGGGGTCTAATAAACGCAGAAGACAATTCCGTATTTTCACTTCCAAGAAACAATACCAGAAATTGCACACCCAGATTTAACTCACCTGCTGCACCACGTTTAGCCTTTAGTCGTTTTCACTTCTCCTTTCTGCAGTTTCTGGTTTTGGCAAAATGCACTGCAACATTTGCACAGCCTTGAAGGGAAATTCACTACGCGGCTTCCCAAACATGGCGGATATTTTAAGCTAAATAATGGGCATGGCGGGTGGAAGGGCTCGGCAAGGGGAAATCACATTTCACCAGCGACAGTTGCTGTGCTTCCTCTTCCAGGCCACACACAGTGAGATACTTGCGTGAACACAGTTTCTAGGGCAAAAAAAGAAGAGAAAAATGAGAACAGAAAGAAATTGCTGCCTGCGGTCTAGCCACACAACCTAAAGCATCCCAGCAGTATTGAGCCCAGTTACCGCAGCTCTCGGGGAACACAAGCGGTCCACCTAGTCCCGTACCCTGCCTGCGTAGTGGCTACTGGTGGATACCTACGGGAGAGATTAAGATGCAGCAGGGCCCGTGGGCTCCGGCAAGCACACTGTGTCCCCAGGACACGCTCCAACCTTCCAGCCATCTGCGGTTAAACAAGTCCCTCAGCCAGAGAGAGGACACCACTGCCTCAATTAATTGTTCTTCCATTAATTCCTCCCACGGCACTACGGACGCATTTGTGGCATCTGGCAGCAAGGGGTTCCTGCACCACTTGCCCCTTGTGTGCAGAGCCCTTGTGTGCGTCTGGAGCGTGCCACACGCCTGTTTCAGCTGGTGCTTTCTCCTCCCTGTGTGGAAAGAAGCAGGGAGCCGTCCCTCCCTGCTCACGTAAATGCACAGGCGCTCCCAGGGGCTTCTCCTGAAGGCAATGTTGTAACGTGCACTGATGCTCCTGTTCCCTTCATCAGTGCTTGCACTGGGTGTGGAGATCTTGACAGCTCTGAGAGCCTATAAACAGGTACATGTCTTAGCTGGAGAGGCAGGAGCTGCTTATGCAGGGAGTTAAAAAGCAGTATTAGTGGCAGGGCTGCCTACACGCTCCAAGGAAGCGCTCTTAGGAGCTCACCCCACCAGCAAAGCGCCAAGCCCTCCAGTCTAACATTTCTTCTCCAACCTGCACGAGAAGGTGTGAGAGCAGCAAGTCTCCTTGCCTTCAGATGTCACCTGCTCAGCATCATCTGCTGCCGCTGCTGCTGCAGGGACCGTTCCTCCACGCTGGCTGAGCTGCCCCTTGCCCACGGCAAAGGGCGAGACGTTCTCTTCCCCTGAGCAGACCACGGAGAGGAACGACCCTGTCGCTTTCGAGGCACGGCGACCTGGCCAGGCAGGGGTGGAAGGAAGGGTCGTATGAGGTGAGCACGGGACCTGGGTAAAGGCAGAAGGACTCTGGCATGTCTGCAACATCTCATGCGAATCACAGAATCCCAGCATGGCAGGGGTTGGAAGTGACCTCTGGGGATCACCCAGTCCAACCCCCTGCCGAAGCAGGGTCACCCAGAGCAGGCTGCACAGGACCTTGTCCAGGCGGGGTTTTGATTTCTCCAGAGAAGCAGACTCCACAGCCCCTCTGGGCAGCCTGGGCCAGGGCTCCGTCACCCTCAAAGCACAGAATTTCTTCCTCGTGTTTAGATGGAACTTCCAGTTTGCGCCCATTGCTCCCTGTCCACCAGCCCCTACCCTTTGGCTGACCTGCACCACGGCTCCTCACCTCCTGGACCCCAAGCCCGAGCCCTCCCCGGGCAGCCCCCGGCCCCCGTCTGCGGCAGGGAATGACGCCGTCCCAGCAGCACATCAGCAATGCCATCCAGCAGCCCTCAGCACCAAGCAGCATCCTTCCAGCTTTCCACCTCGCCCCACCATAGACCCCCCTGCCCGTAACCCCCCAGCAAACCCCCCTCCGCACCCGAGTGTCCCCCCCAGCCCGCAGCGCCCCATCCCCATGTCACAGCGTCCCCTTGGGCTGCCCAACGGCCCGCAGGGCAGGGCAGTGTCCCTGCCACTGCCAGCTCCTGCACCTACAGTCAACGCTGATTTGGAAGAGAGGGCTGGCTTTTATCAGAAGCTCAAAGATTCAATTAAACGCTCTTTTCTTTAAAAAAATACATCAGTGTAACACAGAAAAGCGACGAACAGCTTCCTTGGCAGACGGCTTGAGCTGGAAACAACTTTGAGATGTCAGCATTCACTGTTGTTATCACTCCTTTGCTTTACTGAACTTTAGTATCTGTTATCCATTACCTGCTTTCCGAGCCTCAGGTGCTATCTGGCTGGGCACGTGTTTTACAATACATTTAATCTTGTCTCTACAAAGAAACCACAGTCGTACCTGCTGAAACACACTTCTCAGTCGCTGAAGAAAGAAGAAGCGGGAAGGGAGGAGGGAAGAGGGGAGAGGGGAGAGGGGAGGAGAGGAGAGAAAAGAGATTTTCTTCTTGTTGGACTCTTTTTTCATCCTTTTCTGTGCTTTTTTCCATAACTATCTGGGCTATATACTTTTCCTTAAAAGATGCTGCACTTCTGAAATCTCTCCAAACCCTTGTCCCGCTCAGGTGGACCACGACAGTCGCCTCGAAACATCGGCCTCGTCCCCAGGGAAGGGGCCTGGGGAGTCCCCTGGGTTACCTCTGCAGCTGAGCATCCAATCTCCTCCAGGGTTTGCTTCCTTAATTATTTTTAATCTTGACTATTATCGTTGTTGTTATTATTATTACTAACAAGTACTTCAAACTCTCAGAGGACATGATAACACGCGCTAATTAGCCAGCCAGATGGCAGCTGCAAGGAGGGCAGCGCGGAGCCTGGCGTTCCCCGAGCTGCGGTGCGTGCCTGTGCCTGTGCCGTGCCAGCCAGCCCCCCTCCCCTCCTGCCCTCTCCTCCCTTTCCTCAGTCCCACAGGCACAGGTTTCCCTGCTCGGACTGTCCAAATCACAACCGCCGGCAGCTGAGCCGGCTCACCAGCGAACCGCTGGAATGGCCAGCACGCACCTCGCTGCAGGAGCTGCTCTGGCTGCGCTAGGCTGGCAGGGCTCTGCTCTTACCCCGTTCTCCCTCACCTTCATTCTTCCAGCCTCCCGCCACATCGATGGCTTTGCTCAGCGGGTCACTCTTCCCCTAACGCCGCATCTAACCGGGAAGCAGCGCACGGCCGTCATGACAACCCCTCGGTCAGGCTGCAGCCCAGGGCACCGCCGCCTTCACAAGCAGCTGCGACGTCGTCCTTAGCCGGAGTCGTCCTTTCTGCACGGAGCGGGGAGAGAGACGGAGCTGCTTTGCCCGGTGAGGTCTCCCAAGAGCCGGTGGGACGCGAGCCTGAGTGACTAAGGGCGCGTCGGGAAGCAGAGCACCCACTCCTAGCGAGGTGGGAGCGTCCCCAGGCTGGTCGTGCTCGTTGTTTGCGACGGTGCCCCAGAGCAACCTTCTGAGCGCAGAGTGAGTGTGGGCAGCACTCCTGAAGCAGACGTGCGGAGCTCAGGCCAGCAGTAAACATGGCGCCTGCAATAAAAACTCGTCGCAGCTAGCGCAACAGCCAGGGTGGGAGCAGAGCTGCCCCCCTGCCCCTGCCTGTCTCCCCCCGAGCGCGCAGCCCGAGCGCGGTGCCCCAGCCCTGCCGCCCCATGCCTGGCTCTGCCCACAGCTTGGGAGACGCTTGCCCGCCATCCCCCCCTCATGTTTGCAGCTTGGGCTTTTCTCTCCTCCAGGCAGGGCACCGTCCACCACCCGCAGTGAGAGCCCTGCGCAGGGCACCCACACAGCGCGCCGGGCGCTTTGCACCGGGGTAGGGGTGACTGGCAGAGAGGAAGGGATTTCAGTCCAGTGGCTGAGGAAGGGTTTCTGGTGTGGCTACGCCGTGACTCCCAATGTTTCAGACCAGGGCCTAAGCTGAGGGGTGCGTGCCCCTCAGTGCAGGAATTTGGAAGCTGCCATGAATGTGCCGGAGCAGAGCCCTTCTTCTGAGAAATGTAAGTAGAAATACGGCCCAGCAAACCCGTAAAGCAGTCCAGAGCAGCCAGCTCTTGGACGAGGACACAGACACCGACGCAGCTCAGCCCGGCAAGCTCCCGGGAGACAGGGGAGAAGGGGGCCCAGCAGAGACCCGGGACTGTGCGAACCCCTCGGGCGCTTCTCACTGGCAGCTGGACTGTATCAGCCCAGGCCGCTGCCCGGTGACCCCTCCGTCACCAGCCTGTCTCAGCGAGGCATTAATGCTGGCCCTAACCTTTTTTTTTTCAGGAAATCCAGTGCCATCGCCTGCAGCTCGCTGCTTTCTCTCTCCAGCTTGGTTTTGTCCGCTCAGGAGAGCTCACAGGGTGAGCTCCGTACACACGCTGGCAGCGCGCTGACTGCTTTACTGCGGTCACAGACCTGCAGAAGTAACTTCTTGCCATGACGCAGAGCGTGCGCTCCCAGGGACAGGGAACGGCAGCGAGAGCAGCCGTCCATGCAGCAGCCAGTGTCTCGCAGGCTTTCCAGCAGGCGAAGCAAACGCCCATCAGCCACAACCACCTTTATTCCTTCAGCTTTCCCAGCGGGAGCGTTCCAAAGCATCGAAAGGATTTAAACCTGTCCGGCTGCTGCTGGGGCGTAATTAACGGCGGCACAGTCAGCCTCAGCTGCAGCTGACAAAGCCTTAGCAGCGGTCCCCTATTCACCGCGCTCCTGGACTATTTATAGCTCCACAGCAAGCCAGGGGGGAGAGGGAGCAGAATAGCAGGTGAGCTGCTTACCAGGAGGGACAACGTTTGCTTCCAGCGGCGCGGCGTTCCCTTTCATCACCGGGAATCGGTCGCTGCGGTCCCCTCCCGCTCACCTCCGCCCCCGCCAGCAGACGCAGGTGGCGAGAGGCCAGCCCCATCTCCGCGACGGGGATTGCTCCCTGACCTTGGACCTCGTCCTTCCTCACCCCTCCTCCCATGCCGTTTACAACCCTCATCACAGGAACTGATATAAAACCAGCAGCTGGCCTTGAGCTACCTCGGCGAGCCACGGGACGCTGGGTCACCGGGATGGTCGGCGTGCGCTGCGAGGCGATGCCGGGGCCGACGGGGTGGGAGCTCCGGGCAAGCGGCCTGCGGAAGGACGGCCGGCGAGACCCCAGCCGCGCTGGGCCGGGAGCGGGGGGAAGGCGGCTGCCTCGTGGCAGGCACACCATGAGCACTGCCAGGTGTCTGCCTGGAGGAGGCTGAGGGGGCACCTTAGAAATGCCTACAAATATCTGCAGGGTGGGGGTCAGGAGGACGGGGCCAGACTCTTTCCAGTGGTGCCCAGCGACAGGACAAGGGGCAACGGGCACAAACTGGAGCAGAGGAAGTTCCAGCTGAACCCGAGGAAGAACTTCTTCCCTCTGAGGGTGCCGGAGCCCTGGCCCAGGCTGCCCAGAGGGGCTGTGGAGTCTCCTTCTCTGGAGATATTCCAGCCCCGCCTGGACGAGGTGCTGTGCAGCCTGCTCTGGGTGACCCTGCTTTCCCCAGCCCGCCTTTCCCCGCAAGCGGCCGTACGCGGGAAGCCCCGCGGGGAGGGGGGCCGGGGCGGGGGGGGTGTCCCGGGGCCGGGCAGGCGGTGCGGGCCGTGCAGCGCGGCTCGCTCGCGCCCCCCAGCGCCCATGCGAGGCGCGTCCCCGCGCGGGAGGCCGGGCCGGCGCTGGGGGCGCGCGGGGCGGGGACGCGCATCAACGGGGGCGGCCGGTGCGCGCCCGCGGGAGCCCCGGGACCGTGGGAGCCCGGCGGCCGTGGTGGAAGCCCAGTGCCCGTGGAAACCCGGTGCCCCTGGAAGCCCGGCACCCGTGGAAGCCCCATGTCCCTGGAAGCCCGTTGCCCGTGCCCCTGGAAGCCCGGCACCCGTGGAAGCCCCATGCCCCTGGCAGCCCCGCATCCCGTCTCCCAGCACCTCGTGCCCCCCCAACCCCTTCCCGGAGGGAGAAGGGCTCAAAGCCATCCAGGCTCTCACCGACAGGACAGACCTTGAAACACCGCCCGATTATTCACCCATCGGCAGCCTCTCCTGCCACCCACTCCGCCCCCGACCCCCCTGCCCCACGCCAGCTGCTGACCGCTCACCAAAGTCCTTTCTGCACGCTCCGACTGCGCACAGACTAAAACTGCGCTCAAGCCCACCCCCATTAGCAATCACTCCTCAGACACAGGTCTACAAAGATGTCTGGAAGCTGAGGTCTTCGGGGCCCAGGAGAGCGTCCTTGTTCTCCCTGCTCCCCTCCTGCTGCACCTGGTACCCCCGCTCGGCACACTGCACTGCGTCATGGACGCTGTGGAAAGCCAGCTGACCCCCGCCGCAGGTGCTGCCCGCCCAGCCTCCCTCACGGAGCCGGCGGCGGATGGAGGGGTTGCAGTTGGCCAGAAGCACCCGGACACCGACCTCCTCGTAGTCGCGACGTGTCTCCTTCAGCACAGAGAGACCCACACTGTCTACGAACTGCATTGCCCCACAGTCAAGAATTAAGGTGTGCATGTCTATGGGCTGAGGACGGGTGTCTGCCGGAGGCTGCTCAGCCCTTCTCCTGGCAGGCTTCAGGCAGCCAAGCCCGGTGCCAGAAAAGCTCTTGCTGTCACCCGTGTCCGCATTTGCCCGGGCCTCCACCCTTGGATGCTTCGCAGCCAGCAGCGCAGGATTCACCCCGGTTTTCTGGTAGAGAACAGTCTTGAAATAATCCTTGTTGGCGTAGTAGAGGGACGACTCAAAGCGGAAGATTTTGATGTTGGCAATACTGCTGAGCTGCTTGTAAGCGGACTGGTCCTCATAAATTTCCGTGTTGCTGACCTTGCCGAGAAGCATGGCCCGGGGTCTCTGCGTGCGGAAGATGATGCAGAGCAGAGCGAAGCAGACACCCACGAGGAGCCCGATCTCTGTGGTGACCAGCGTGGAGGACAGCATGGTCGTCCACCACACCACCGTGTCCAGCTTGCTGAGCTGCCACATGCGGGGGGTGTCACGGAACTTCCTCAGGCCCCCCCGCAGGTTGACAATGGTGACCACCCCCAGGATGGAGGTCTGCAGCGAGTAGAAGAGCGGGGCGATCCACAGCAGCACCAGCAACAGCACCAGGGAGGTGACCAGGCCGGAGAGCTGGGTCTGGGTCCCTGTGGACTCCTTCAGCAGAGTCTTGGTCAGGGCCGCGGAGCTGGCGAAGCAGTAGAAGAAAGAAGGGATCAGGTTGCACATACCAATGGCAATCATCTCTTGGTTGGCACGGACAGTGTAGCCATGCTTTTTGCCAAAGATTTCTGCCAGGGAGACGGTCATGGCAAAGCCGATAACGGCAATGGGCAGAGCGTCAACGGCCAGGCTGGAAAACAGGTTTGTATCTGGCAGAGTGGGTTTCCTGAAACCGGTGGGGATGTCCCCGCAAACAGCAGACTTGTATCGCTCTTCAAAGCTGAAGTAGTAAGATATTACTGTGGCTATAATGACCACCAGCAGCTCTACGGGGAACGGGGCCTTCATCTTCTCTTTGTAACGGTCATTGATCTCTTTGACAGGCACTATGACGGCCAGAGCAACCAGGCTGGTGACCAGGTCACAGATGTTGGTGTTCTGGATGTGTCTGAAAAGGTCAACCCACGTCAGGATGAAGGACCCCACCCCTTCGTGACGAGGGATATTCAGCCCCAGGAGATACTTCATCTGGGAGGTGATAATGGTGAGGCTGGAGCCGGTCACAAAGCCACTGAGGAGAGGTTCTGACAGGTAGACGGCCACAAAGCCCAGCTGCAAAACCCCCAGCAGGATCTGAAAAGCAAGCCAGCCACACCTTCAGCATCCACCAGAAGGGCTGGAGGAGGCAGCTGGCAACTCCTGTCAGTCCGCCTCCACTTCAGCAGCTCTGGCTGTTCTGCCCGCTCAGCACTCGGCGCGAGGCAGAGGACTTTGTCTTCAGTAGTTAATCCAGGATACGAAGAGCTAAAGAGACCCACCTGCGAGACTCGTCTGTGGCTAGAGATGCCATGCAAAGAAACCTATCAGGTCCCTGTTGCCGTCTCCTTACAAGCAGTGAGGGCACAGAGCTAACACTGAAATTCATGGAGCAGCCCCATCAAAGCAGCTGCGAGGACCACCCGTGGCATCAAACCAGTGCGATGCACTGAGTTTCAGTCGTCCTGGAGAAATAGCCTGAAGACATTCAGTGACAGCTAGGCCCAGCAGTGGGGACGCGGCCAGGGAGCACGGCTTTCGAAGGAGCCCCTGCTGACGGCAGGGTCCTCGCGGAGGTCCCTGCCAATGCCAAACCTGCTCTAGCCTGCACCGGGAGCCAGCCCAGCTCCAGGACTGGGGTGGTGGGAAGGTGGTTCACAGTTCCTTCTCCTCCTGTGCTGTGTCTGATCCTAAGGATGTTTCAGTCACACCCAAGGACCTGGCCTATCACATGGGGGAGAAACAAAAACCCACATTCAGCCGTGAGTGGGGGTTTCTAAATCACTGCATTTGATTCAAGGGCGTCAGGGTCTAGTCACATCAGGAAAGGTTTCTCATGATTTGTAAGTCTGAGCTCAGACTGGGGCTTAGAGGTCTTTAGCTGAGAAGTTCCTAGCAGGGAAAGGACAGAGAGGAAACAGCACAACGGTGAACGTTCATACCTGGTAAAGACCGACCAGAAAGCTTAAGGAAAGGGCCACGGTGATGGCGTAGCAGCTCCTGTCACAGGCACCCGTCCCGTTACTGGAGGAGGTGGAGTTGCCCACCAGCACAGAGCCAGTGCTGCCATCGCCATACCCTGCTAGCTGGAGGTGCCGGTTCACAGACTGCCCGATCATCAGGCAGAGGATGCCAAAGGAGCCCACGAAGTTATGGCGCGAAGTGGCCATAGCAACATAGATGATACTGCAAAAGAAGTTGGTGTAGATTCCGTAGATGGGATCCTGGTTGGCCAACAGGGAGTAGGAGATGGACTGAGGGATGGCAACTATCCCCACCAGGAGCCCCGATATGACATCCCCAAGCAACTGCGTCTTGACATTGTAATGGGGAAGCCAGTCCAGCACTGGGAACAGCCGACAGAAGAAGGTGACGACGGTCTGACGAGTGCATGTGCAGACCTCTCTGGCTTTCTTTAGGACGAGTTCCTTGGCGCGGAAGTCTGCGGGCTCGTACTCCTCCAGCTGAACGTGTATGAAATTGGCAGGAGTCTCTTCTGGCGCTGGGCAGCCCAGCGCGTCCTGGCTCTGTCTGGACTTCTGGCTTGACGCGTCCTCCATTGCACCAGGAGAGCTAAGGCGGGAGAGCAGGCAGCCGTGAGCTGTTGCAGCCATGTACATAACGCGCTCCGCTTAGCTCCAGGGCTCACGCAGATTGCGGGGATCAATAAATAAAGGAAAATAAGCTCAGACAAATCAAACAGAAAAGCCCCTTCCCGTGGTGCCAGCTGATTTGTTTGTCCTCAGTTATGGACCCGCTCAACCACAACCCCGAGACCACGGTTTATATTGCATTCCCAGTGGCACAGACACTTTTTCAGCCTGGCTAAGTAACATAGTCACTTTCCAGAGCTCCTCCAAGCTTTTCAGTCAAAGTGCAGCTGCAACACAACATCACCTTTTTGTCAAAACTGAACAATACACACTGAGAAAAATTCTCTGGAGGGGAGACCTAGAGCGGCTGCAGTTGAGAAAGTGAACTGGGATGATGAGAAATCCCACTGCCGTGCCCCGCACCAGTCCCAGCGCAAGTCCCTTACCTCTGGCTGCAGGCAGACACACCGGTGTTTTCTCGCCGCCTTCTCTCCGGCAGACAGACGCGTGCCCTCACCTCGCAGCACACGCTGGACAGACAAAGCGCGAGGCCAACAACCGCAAAGCGATTTCCCTTCCCTTCCTTCTGGACCACATGCCTCTTCCCTCGAGAAGAGATCTGAGCTACTCGGCCAAGCCACTGGTCCTTTTATCTCTCCCCAACCCATGAAGAGCCAAACAGAGCTGTATTTCGAAAACAAACAGTGTTCTGGGAGAGTATTTTTGATTAAAACCTGTTCTGCCCATTAAGAATGACTGAAGGGTTTAGAGGAGTGCTGCTGCCAGATAACAGTATTGCGGGTATCTGGAGATGTGTTTGCTAAACATCGTTTGCTAAAGGACGCAAAACAAAGCAATCTCTGTGCGTGCTACTGCTCTGCCTCTCCCTCCGCCGAGAGGGCATCACTGCCCGAGTCCTGCCAGGCTGCTCTGCTCAGGTTGTCACCCGCACGGACACCAAAGGTCTGACGACCACAGGCTGTTTCCAGCCAGACGGGAGAACTCAATATGCATCAAATCTGCACAATCCACGTTCTGCACGTGCCCTGTAGAGACCAGCACAACTTTTTTTTTGCACAAATAACAAGGGATTTTGCTTTGCAGAAGTAAGCACAATTCGGTAAAGTGCAGGGTTGCATTTTTTTTTGCAGGTAAAGATGAACAATTGCGTTAGTGACCAGGAAAAAAGGTAATGTCTCATCACGCTGAACTGAAACAGCAGCCTCGTAAGTACCAGCTGCAGCTGTTCTGCCCCTGTGGTCCCTGCCCACCACCCACATCAGACCTCTCCGCACACTCCCCCTCACCTCCTTCTCCACTCTTTCTTTTCCATCGACCTCGTCTCTCAGATGCTGCTGGACATGCTGCTTCCCTGTGGAGCAGGACAAACCCCTGGCAGCCTGGCCCCTGCCTCTGCTCCCGGTGCTGACTGCGTGCTGGGCTTGGGGAGGGGGCTGAGAGCCCGCGGCGTTTGGAGAGATGGTGCGGGGCATGGGGAGATGACATTTTCACAAGGCTTTGAATCAGATGCTGGGGAGACACCCTAAGGGAAGAGAAGGCGAAGATCAGCATCCCCAGCTACGTTTATCTCATCAGTGGAAGTCTGTATCTCAGTAATTAGGAGTAAGTAAATAAGAAACATCAGTGTTCTCTGGCAGCAGGAAAAAATGAGAGCGGATGGTAGGAGAGACAGATGCTCAACGTATTTATCTATTTATATGAACTCTTTATTCGCTGCCATTCCTCCACAGGTCATGTATTTTCAGGTGCATCTGATGACAGCTCCCCTTTCCCTTCCCCTTCTTTCAGTAATGGACCGCACCTTTCCTCAGCCTTGTCATTCCTCCTGTCCTTAAAAGATGATCCCTTCATATGCTTTATAATCTTTCCTAGTTATAGCTCATTTTGTGTCTTGGCCTGTCTGATGTTGTCTCTACTCCCTCATTTTCCTTTTCCATCTTCTTCCTTAGCAAATGACCCAAATTTCCATTTTCTGTACGACTCCTCCATCTTGAAATTCAGCCACTGAAGAACCGGTGAGCCTGTCACTGACGAGCTGGACAGGCTGGTCTTCTAAGTCAGCTTGTTTGCTGGGATGAAACACATCTGAGCACAATTCGTCTTTGGGTTTTGATCTTGTTTGGGAAGCATGTTTCCAGTTCTGGACCCCTGATCTCCCCACCATGAAAACGGGACAAGGCTCTTCTTCCATTTGTGGCAGTTACCTAGGCTACCTTTAACCCCCGCCTTCACTGCCTGCTGCTGCTTCTCCTTACAACTTCCACCTTCATATTCTGGAATTCTTTTTTTTGTTATGATTTCCTTTACCACCAAGGTAAACCTTGATATAGCCATGGTCTATCCCCTCTCCCCCACAGGTTCTGGTTCCATTCTTTCTCTCTCTGTGCCTCCTTTGCCATCCTTCCCTACAAATTTCCACACCCCTCCCACCCCCCCACCTTCTTGTGTGAGAATTCCCAGTCGCTTTCGTGTACTCAATTTTAAAATACTCCCTGCTTTCCCTGCAATTCTGTTCTCCAGCTCCCTGTCCCAGCTGGCTTCCCCACGCGTTCGGTTCTCTGCGCTGACCTCTTTGAAACGCCGAGCTTCTGCGTGGTCCTCTCTGTGCCGGGAACTCAGGCGGTGGGCACTGCGGAGAGGCCGTTCTCTGCTCTCCATCCCAGCAGAGAGGATGTAGGAACACACCCGGTTACGCCGAACACCCTGCACGTCGCTGAAATCCCTTCTACTGCACGAGGTGAGGCACAGGCGGAAGCTGCAAATATTTCACATTTGCTCTAGAAAAGGTATAGCAGACAGGTTAAAACAAAGAAGCCTGGAACAGAACTTCATGTGACCTTGACCTGGCTCAGGCTGCACTGCCTTCCAAACGCAAGGTCACTACAGCTACCTGCTCAAACTGTTTTCAAACGCATCTTCAAGGGTTGTTCTTTATTGTCACTATAAATTCAACTGTTCAGCTCCATCCTGGGCAAGGCTGGGTGGGACAGAGGGTATTAGCCTGAACAATGCAAGGGCAGACAGGACTTCGCCTGCCAGTAACATGGCACCCTCTTGTTTTTAAGACAAGCAGAGAGCACGAAACCCAAATTTTTCATTTATGGCATGGTATGTGAGCAATGTAACATCCACCTATGCAACGGCCATCGCAGCCAGCTAGAAACAGAGCCGTGGAAACCCAGGCTCCAGGTACAAGGAAAACACAGTAGTGGGTTATTTCGGTTTTCTATCCTAAGGTAGAAAAAAATCATGAAATTGCCTGGGTCTGTGATTGTTACCCAGGCGTACTGTAAGTGCAGCTGATTCAAATCTCTGCTTCTGTGTCAATGTGTTGCTTCTGTTCAACAGGACGAGCTGGCATCTCCAGTTTTCTTTGAAACAGAGGTAACGGCACTGCACAAGGATTTCTGATTTGCTTTAAGGCTTCTAAACACAGTTATGACTATTTGGCTTCCGGAAGCCTCTCAAGCAGCATCCCACATGTCTTGGCTCCATAAATGGGCCAGCCTGGCTTAGTACGTGGCTGCACCCCACTGCTCTGCAGTTACTTAAATCACATGCAACTTCATGGAAAAAAAAAAAAAAAAGAAAAAAAAGGCAAGTGAGCCAGGTAACAGTGCCAGGACCTAAGATGCTTTTCCTTCCCTTCTGATTTGGGACCTGACAGTCTTTTTGGATGGCTGCTGGTTCAGTTCAACTTGGAAAGGAATTTTCAGTATGTAGACACCTGCAAAACATCATCTTTTTTTAAGGGAGAAACAAGGAAAAGGAGACAAGCCCAGATTTGGTCCCACTGCTGAGATGCAACAAAAGCACCCAAGGACAAAAAAGCTGAACAGAACCTCTCTGATGGTTTCTCGGAAAGCAACTGTTTGCATTTCTGTGGGCGATAACACCAGAGAATGTGGAAGCGGTACATTAGGTCATTCCACAAAATAAACCATTTTTTGCAGCCCACTGCTACTTTGCAGGGCAGTTTGTGCTGACGTGCGGGGGTCACAGCAGAGCGTGCATGGTGAAGATAAAGTTCTCTCCAGACAAACATGGTGAGGCCAAAGGTGTTGCTCGCCCTGCACTGCACATGGTGACGCGGTCGCACTGCTCTGAAGTCTGAGAGGGACCACAGAACCCACAAACGGACAATGACAAGGAGCATCGCTGTAAGCCACTGCTCGCTCCCAGCTGTTAACCGCGGAGACAGACGTGCGAGGAATATTTTTTAGCATATTTTGAAAGACGTGAGCTGGAGCGTGTGTCCTTGGAAAGAGACCCAGCGCAGAGGTAGCAGATCTAAGAGGACGTGGACGAGCACCTTCGGCCGCAGAGGTCACACACCGCACATCAACTGTCCAGCCATCGAGGGCACCGCCAGCCGGGACCACCCTGCGAACGCCTCCTTCCCCCGGCACTGACGCCCGCTCCCAGAAGAAGGGACAAAAAAGCGCTCCCAAGCACGTCAGCTACAGGGTTTGGGGAGCATTCCCGATTCGGATAAAGAGGCTGAAAAACATTCCTTGCCAACTTTTGCAGCGCTTTGCTGCTGTTTTCATGTTTTTCCCTGCATGACAAATGTCCGGTGCTTAGGACCCTGTTCCATATTATGAAGCTAAAAACTGAAAATGCTGTAACAGCTCTATAAACAGATTAAATTGATTACAGATGAATACAGTGGAATAAAAATGTGGAGACACATTTCTGTTTCGTACTGAACTGGCATTCAGCCCAGGCTACTCAGCATCGTTTCGGGCTCACCCTGCGTGCGCTGCCCACGAGCCCTTCGCGGCGCTGAGGCCGTGCTGGCGAGACACTGGTCCCCGCTGTGATGGGGTCACCCTCCTTGCGGGGCACACAGCTTGCCCCCCACTCACAGCACAGCAGGCACTGTGTCGGGCAGCGCTCTGCGCCCGGCTCCCGACCCTCCCGGCAGCCGCCCCACACCAGCTCACCGTGCACCGCGGCGGCAGAGAGCGATCCTGCAGCGCCCACGTCTCGGTGCCGAGGGACTGAAAGATGCTCCAGCGGATGGGTACCACGCCCAGGAACCGCAGCACGTCTCCAACTACCTGCCACACGACAAGGCTGGATCTGCTACTGGAATTTAGTATGTCACAGGGTGTGGTGGGAGTACAGGCTTTGAGAGAAGTGATTCGGAAGCTTCACGGAGCAGTGCTGCAAAAGCTGCGGCAAACATTTCAGTGCTCAGGAGGTTTCCAGCCTGCTGCTTATCAGGAGCTGGGAGGGTTCTGCACGGGCTGGACCCCACGTACACCCTTCCCAAGCAGCATCCTCCAGGCTCTGACCCAGGAGACGGGGATGGAGGGTCTCACCTAGTGCAGACCTGTGTGTGGCAAGAACTACAGCTGCCAGCAGGTCAGCAGAGCCCGGTGCAGCACCAGTAAAGGGTGCTGCTGCAGAAAGCCTGTTATCTTGTCTCTGTATCCACAGGAATCAGTTACTCAGCTGAAGGCAACGGCTGCCCTGTGCTTTTCAGGAGAGCAGAAAGCTCCTGTTGGCACTCTCTGTAATCGAGTGCTCCTACCACTCCTGTTGGCACCAGCACAAAAATCGCAGCATGAGCACTGAGGTCTCCTAGGGCAAAAGGCACCCTCAGGTAAAAGCTGAGCCATGCTGGATCAGCAACACCTTTTGCACAACTCAAGGACATGTATGCAGAGATAATGCTTGCAGTAACTGCCCAGAACTGCACCCAGAGCTGCTGCGTTATTGCTCTTGACTCTTACCGGCCATGACCTGACCACGCCATATAACCTCTCACACCAAGGAACGCTGAAACACTGCAGCAGCTTCGTACGGCTGGACGTGTAACACCGTGTGCTGTACCCACACGCGCTGCAGGCACCAGACCCGGCCCACAGGAGGGTGCTGCTCACCGGCACACGGCGCATCGCCGTGCCACGCTGCTTATTGCTCGCTGTTATTCACGGGCGAACCGCAGCCTGGCTGCACAGCGAAACGAAGTCAGAGAGAAACACGGACGGAGGGCTCGCTGCCCTAACGCGGGCGGCTCTCCTCCGTGTAACCCACAGCTGCAGCAACTTCTGCGGTATCAAGCATATGTCCGACAACAGAGAATACATAAATATCGTCTTTTAATGATGATAAAGAAATCCCAAAGATCTTATCATACCTGATAGAAAATTTTTGCGCTAACAAATCCTCCACAATGACAATAAGGCACATTAGCATTTAAAAATGACAGTTGATACAGATCGGACAGACGGAGACAGCGTAAAGGAGAGTCAGCAACGTGCAGGGCATACATCCCATAGCTGATCGCAGGACGTGACGAGATGACTGACAAAACACGACTCTCCTCACAACCGCTCGCCAAGGAGCGGATGGCAAGGCCCCTCTCCCCGCGCCGGGCGCAAGGCGAGGTCCGGGCCAGCAAACACCCGCCCAGCACCGACCGGACCGGGAGCAAGGCGCTTGCCCCGCACCTCGGATTCCGCCAGCAAAGTCGGGGAAACATTAGAGCCCATTTTTACTGCACAGGTAAGTCACAGTAAAATGAAAGACCATCTTTTACACATACTACACAACCTTCCAACATTTTATTCAAATAAACTATTTCGTAAACTGGCTGGGTCAGCAGGCCAATGCGATCTACTCCATTCCTGAGGTCCTGCTCGGTTAAACGGATTCTCCAGTTTGAAAATGCTACTCCAGGCAAAGTTTGCCATTTTGTTTATTCTGCAAAACATTATGTCACACATATCTAAAATTACTCTGAATTTAAAATAATTCAAAAATCTTACCCCAGAACATACCAAGGTACCAGAGCTGATGGTCAGGGACTCCAGAAGCTGAAGAACCCAAAGCATCATGTGCTCACCAGAAAAAGCGAGGCTTTACCTCCCTTTTAACCATGTTTCACCTGCATTTCAAATACACATAAAATTTACTTCCTTCAGTAAGATATTAGACGTAAAAAACTTGGACCCAGGTCCAGCAAAGTGTTTCGCTTCCTATCTTCCTGTTGAGTCCTGAGATCATCTGGGAGTCAGACTAAGAGCTAAGTGCTTTCAGAGCTGGAATTCAAAAATTTTTGGCAATAAATTTACTCAGTGGAGATTTGATTCTCCATCCAATGCTGAAATATTTTGTGTATTTGCACATTAGCGAATAGCAATATGCCTTAGCTTATACAATCTCTAGAAAATAAAATAGAAAGGTACTAATTATACTATAAACTAAATACATATATATTAAATATTTGCCATTTTTCCTAACCGGAGGCCTCACTTTTAGCATTGCAATGATCTCAAAAGAAAAAGCAAGACTCAGAATCATTTCCACTTCAGGTAGAATTTGACTGAAATAGCAAAGATCAGATAGTTCTTCACATGAGCAGCTGATCCTACAAAGGCTTACAAACATGATAACCAAGTGCAAGTAATTCTTGGGACTTAACAAGGTCATTTGCAGTGCAAAGACTGCACTAAAGGCATTGCTCCTTTTATCTATGCCAGCATAGAAGTGCAAAGCCCTTCAAGTGTCGGCAGTTACGTCGATATTGAAGTCTCACACCAGTATCCTACACCAAGACTCAGCAAAGCAGAGTAAGCTGCACAGATACAAAGCACACGTATGGCCCGAGCAGCAGATGACTGCTATCTGCATCACAGCTTCATTAGCTTAGCCATGTCTGTAACAAAAATTTTAAAAATGTAAAATCACCTCAATCATGTAATCACCTTTCCAAAGCATGTGAAAAAAATCTGCAACAGAATATAATGCCCTGAAACAAACAATTTGCCTAGAGAGTTTCGCCCTCAGCTCAGAGGGTTTCCTCTTGTTCCAGTTTGTACGATCTCCGACGGCCCAGCCGTGCTCATCGCTGCGCTGGAAGCACTGGGAGGCTCAGGTCGGTGCTGAGCCCAGCACGGGTGGTCCTGCACCGTTTCTGGAACGGAGACGTGCAGGTGACGTAACCTCAGCCTGCTCAACAGCTCTTCGCACGGCAGCACTGGCGACGACGGCAGGTAGCCGGTGCGGCAGGGAACAGCGAGCTGGCACAGCCCTCGGGTGAAAGGTTCGGGGAGCCGGACCCACGGAGATGCACCGGGCTGCTGGCCTTCTCCAGGGAGGTCAGGCCACCACAGAAAGCCCGGTCGCAGATCTAGGACCCGGCGCAGGCAGGGCTGACAGCCAGCCGGCCGGCGCAGCTGGGCAACGACCGGCCTCAAAGCCCGCTGCGGCAGCCAGGACGCTGTCCGGCCGCAGCACCTCGCCTCTGCGCCGCACACCCGCAGCGGCGGATTTTAACGTCTCTCGGCACAAGCCGGCAGAAGCGAGTGGAGACGAAGGAAGGGCTGTGGTTTTCCCAAGAGAGTACCTTTCCGTTCATCCCTGCAGCTGCACGGGGAAGGAGCTCAGCAGTCGGGCAGCTGGCAGAGCCATCGGCAGACTTAGATGAAAATTAGATAAAAATAAGTAAGCAGGAAAACAGAAATCCCTTCTGTATTGTAGGGGTTGTTTTACACTCTCTGTTCAGGATCTTTAGCCTTACCAAAAGATCTGGCAGGAAAATCGAGCAGCAGGTCACACGTAACAGCTATGTACACAAAGGCAATGATTCTCCTATTTACAGTCAACGATACGCAATGTCTTACAGCAAAACACAGACAGAAGCGTCAAGAAGGTGGAGGTGGGTCTGGCAGTTAATGAGAGAGGAGCAGATGGAGCTGCAATGGCTTACAAGGAAATCGGGATCCCTAAATCGCACAAGACTAAGGCTGGCAATGTCATTACAAATCCAAAAATAAGCACCACGTGCCCCACTGCAGTACCTTTCCCTGTTTTACGAGGCGGACCGAAAACTGGTTCCGTGTCAAAACATTCATAAAAGTGAAACGTTTGTTAGTGCAACTGCCACATTAGGAGGAGCCGACACTACTATCTATAGAAGCAATAAACGTAAAGAAAGAGCCTGACATTTAGCAGGAGACTACTAAAGACATTTCCAGGAGTCTTTAGTATAGCGGAGACTGTGAGTGTTAATTTCCATAATGCCATCTTGTTGTCATTAATGAATGTGCTAATGATCTCTTAATTCTTCATTTAGACTGATAATTGCTGATTAGCACGTTTGGGAATGGAGATCAACTGATTTATACCATCTTCCAAGTCTGGCCTGGGGTTCTGGATGTTGCACCTGGGATGAACGTTCCTGTTCCAGACAGATGCCCAAGCCCAAAAACTATCGTTCTGAGATTCCCTCTTCCTATAGATTACAAACTGAGCTGCGAGGCAGGGATAAGAGAAGGCTTAGAAGGCAGTGAGTACAGGAGATTTCCCCTTATAAAATCTGATACACGTTTTCCACATTTCATTTAAAACAGCAGAAGGCAGAAGAGCCCTTTCCAGCACAGAAACAGGAGCATCACAAAAGCGCAACTGGATATGTATAGCTGCTGCATCCATCAAACAGCAGCAAAAGGTGCGCACACAGATTTACACACACACATATATAAATACACATAAATATGTGTGTGTATACATGAATTTCCTTTATAAAACAAATTCTTTAGGGCAACAGTTTTCAGTCAGTGGTCCCCGATTCCTAAAGGTGAAATTGGATTACTGCTAAAGGGTCCGGCAACACATTCAAGCAAAACGTGCTTCTTGTCAGTACACTTCAATCAAATCAATGTCTCTGTTAAAAAATGATTCTAGGCCTAAAATGAAAACGGCTGAAAACCCACTGTTTTAAGAAATTCCAGCCATGATAAGCTCTAATCTTCAGTTAATTCCAAAGGACTCTATTATACTGCACTCTCTAGCAAATGGCATTTATTTCTGTTCCCTTTCAGCCAGGGCTATGTGCATTAATATAGACTTATTAATACTGTGACCTCTGGATATTATCTTAAATAAGAACATTAAAAGTTGTTCTTTCGGTTGGCTGGCTGCTTTTGCTGTAGCATTTTAATATGGTTTCTTGTGTTTTGCTTGAAATGGAATTTGGAGGCTACATTACCAGTCGTGGCTGCACAAACAGGACTGAGGCCAAATACAACGTGCTCCAGGCTAAATATAAATCACTTCAGTATATCTTTCAGCTGTAATCTAAATTAATTCTTTGAAAATCAATTTATGGCTGTTTTATTGTGCTTTTATGTAAACAAATACCCAGGAGCTACAAATGTGCATCCTGCTAGCTGTGGAAAGTGTGTACTTCTCGGAAGTAACAGTGCTGTTCCTCCCTTCCTGGCACGGGTAGAAATGGATGTGAAAAAAGGTATTTTAATAAATAATTACTGTTTTCCCCTTCTCAGCTATACTTTGGCTACACAAACCTGCACACGGTCACATGTCAAAAATTCTCTACCTGGGCAGCATGGAAGGAGTACGGGAGAGGAGTGTCGAGAGTGTAAAGAGGAAAGAATCACCCAGAGCAATTTCTGCTTTACTTCTACCTCTCCCACGGCTGAGCTGCCTTCGAGGAAGCCTCCTGGCCCGCTGCTCCTTCCTCCTCTCCCTCTCAGCTGCCCACACCTGAGGGGTAAAGGGGTGAGAACAAGTGGCTGATGGCAGGTAGAACATTTGCAGTAACAACATACACTGCTTATTGTTTGCTGTGCTGTAATTTTTCGTCAGGGCTTTGAGAAGAAGTCACTGCTGCTAGCACTGCTCTGCTCTCATGAAAAATACTAGTTAAAACCAGCATTTAGAAACGGTATCGAGCCTTTTGTTCAAAGTTCTGGAGATGCCTTCTGGTCATGCGAACAACCTGAAAAGGGACTCCCCCATGCCAGGGCACAGCCACCAGCTGAAGGCACGCGTGTGGGTCCGCACCGCTGCCCTGCCGCAGCCAGCCCCGGGGTGCCAGGCCCAGAGACCCACGGCGATGAGCCGGGCTCGAAGCCCCGCGGTCACAACCCGGCCCCAAAGCCCCGCGGTCACAACCCGGCCCCAAAGCCCGAAGCCCCGCAGTCACAAGCTGTCCCCAACGTCCCGCGGCGATGAGCCGTTCCCAAGCTGGCACTTGAGCTGCCGCCGGTGTGCCAGCTCTCTCTCAACACCAGCCCCGGGGCTCTGAATGGGAACCCAATGCCAAACAGGTATGGTGAGGAATTAAAATGTAATTTCCATCCTGCACTCACACTCCCTATGTAGGCGTTAGCCCAACTCACTGCTTTTCCACGGCTTAGGCTAATCCACGCCGGTAATACCAATTCAGTAATTACAATGGTCCAAACTGCATAAGGGATTCTTAGCCCAGAATAAAAGAGCTCACGGAGGAGGTTACTGCAGAAAAGAAAAAAACTCAGCAGTAGCTATTTGGGATTCATCTCCTTGTATAAACACACCTTAAGGCTGAAAAAGAACAATACTTGTGCTTTCCGAATACTGCAGTAGCTTTAGCACTTTCTCTCTGACGCTTGGAGACTTGTCTCCTTAACGATGCCAGTTCCAGAACACATAATGCACGGATCTGTTATGTGCTGTTTTTCAATATACGCTACAGCCTCCCCCCAGTATTTCTATACACTGCTATGATGTCCTCAAACATGTACTATGTTCAGTTAACATATAAAGGTTGCCAGGTCCTGGGATTCATCTTTCTGCTATCTAGGCCTTCTCTTGAGGTCCTAGCTCCTATAATGAAGCAACACGTGACATTCCAGCTTTCACAGAAAGAAGGGAATAGTTACTGGTCCTAGCTCAGGGAAAAAAAAAAAAAAAAGAAAACAATGCTAAACTCAAAATACGTTTCTATTTAGAAAACATTTCACGATTCATATTGCATTTTATTCCTCCTTTGATGCCCGATTCATTATTTTTGAACAATTAAGGATGAGAATATTGTCTGTATACAACACCTTTTCCCTTTCAAAAGCTGTGAAGAACCTGCAATTCAGAATGTAAACTCCCCTAGGAGAAACCACCATCTCCCACGGATGTACTGTGTGCTATGTATAGCTAGTACTCAGTAAAAACTGTCAGTCTCTGAGTTCTGCCTTCATAATTGTATTCTACTAGTGTAAGAAAAGAGAACCTCTTCCTACTCAGTGCTTGTATTTTAGCATGAAGAACAGGCACTCTTCACTGTTCTGCATAGTTTAAAATCAAAGTACAAAGTTTTATTTTACACTAACATTGTGAAATAATGTTCAGTAAACAATTTCTCTGGCTCCTTTTCTAATGGCTGTATTTCAAGGCCTGTCTGCGCCCATTACACAAAGTCCAAGCCAGAGCATGTGTACAGGGTCTATGGTCAATAAAACCTCCATTCACACATGGAGTCTGTGTGACACAAACAAATTTGGACAGATGCTGGATAACCTATCCAGCCCTTTTCATTCTGGTGCCTGGCATTCTGTCTGCCTGGCATACAAAACTGGCTCTAAGGGACTGTTTTCTGTTGAAACTCAAGAATTAGAGATTTTCCATATCTAATGTCCACAATTCTAAAGAGCTACTAAACATCAGGAAAACAAATGACTGACCGTGAGCATGAATCAGACTTCTAAACAGTCACCACTCAGTAAAAATAATTTAAAAAATTTTCAAACTAAAGAGGCAAACTTACCTGGCACATAAAGACCCACGTAAAAATGAGATAACCAATGCCCCCATTGCCCAGCTGCAGCAGGCTCTCAGGAGACAACGACAAAGCCTCTGGAGGTACAGGTGGCTAGAAGCTATGCGTTAAGAGCTTCTCGTGCATGTTTAGATTTTATTTATCTACCTGTCACAAGTTCTGGGAGGTTACAAAATCACCAACTAATCACTCCACACTAAAGCCCAGAGCAAACAGTCCCCGTCAGTCACTCCTTAGGATGTACAAGGGTGTGGTGATACAGGAAAGCAATGCCAGAACGAGGGACAAGAAACGAGTTGCCTCTCATTATCTGGCTGGACAGGATGTCCTGACTATTTCAAAATCACGTGCCATCCATAAAGACATGGTTGCAATAAAGACTTCAACGCCGACAATGAAAACTCAGAGGGGAACTGAGACACGGAAAGTTCAAGAGAGAAGGGAACAGAGACGAACAACTGCATGAAAACTCCCACGTTCACAGATTGGCCACAATCAACTTCAGAATTGCCTTCATTCAGTACCACCTATCGAATCACTATACTCGGCAGCCAAATTTAAAGCATCAAACCAGACTGCATAGCTGCTAACAACCCTGCCTCTTTTTGTCCGAGTGCGTATATATTGCATAGACATACAGACCCACAGCCTTATTTTCCCAGGCTTCCGTCCGGCTTGCTGCCTTCCCACAACTAGTTCTCAGAAGCGCTGGTCCCACTGTGCCCCTGCGCACCCAGTGCAAAGTCCACAGCCTGGTGCACACTGTGGAAGAGCAGGTGGTCCTCCCCCTCTTTAAAGAATTCTCCTCGGATCAGGGAACTCCTCACGGAAGGATTGCACTGGGCCAGTAGCACCTGGACATCTACCTCCCTGTAGTCCTTGCAGACCTCTTTGAGCGTGCGGATTCCTGCCGTGTCCAGAAACTGTACTGCACAGCAGTCAATCACTATTGTGTGAAACCCCAGAGGTTCAGAGACAAAATCCATGGAGATGCTGGTCCGGTTGCCATCAGAATCCAACTCTTTCTCTCTAAGCATTCTTTTTGCTGCCTTCTTCTTTGCTGCCTTTACCCAGACTGGGTTGACCCCAGTCTGCTTGTACAGGGTGGATTTAAAGCACTCTTTGTTGATGTAGTAGAGGGGTGCTTCAAAACGGAACACCACGATTCCTGGCTTGGTTTGCAAGTTCTTGTAAGCAGACAGGGATTCATACGTCTCGGACTCTGCCACCCAGCCAAGCAGTGGTGCCTCCGGTCTCTGAGTTCGGAAAATGACACAGAGCATGGAGAAGCAAACACCAACCAAAAGACCGATCTCAGTGCTGAGGAGTGCCGAGGCTGCCATAGTAACTAGCCAGATCACTGTGTCCACTCTGCTCAAATGCCACATTTTTGGCAGGTCCTTGAACTTCCGCAGGGCTCCTCTGAGGTTTACAATGGTTATGACAGCAAGGACACATTTCTGAAGGGAATAAAATAAAGGTGCAATCACAAGGAGGACTAATAGGATTACCAAACCAGTCACCATGCCAGACACTTGTGTCCTACAGCCTGTGGACTCTTTGACAAGAGTCTTGGCAAGAGCTGCGCTGGTTGTGAAGCAATGGAAGAAAGAGGGAATGATGTTGCAGAAGCCAATGGCGTACATTTCCTGGTTGGCCTTCACGGAGTAACCATGCTTCTTGGCAAACATCTCTGAGAGGGAGACAGTGATGGCAAAGCCAATAATAGCTATGGGGATGGCATCCAAAGCCACACTAGGAATCAGGCTCCAGTCTGGAGGGTGGGGTGGCAGAAACCCAGTTGGGATGTGTCCAGCTACGCTCGAGCCATATGTCTCTCTCAGTTTCCCAAAGTGAGATGCCAGAGTAGCCGCCACAACCACAACCAGTTCAACTGGTATTGGAGCCTTGAGCCTGGATTTAAAATGGTCATTAAGCTCTTTGGTTGGGACAAGTACAAGAAAGCACAAGAAGCTGGTGATAAGATCACAGATGTTGGTCTTGTGTATGTTTCTGAAGATGTTTATCCACGTGGCTATGAGGGAGCCGACGCCACTGCTCCGTGGAATGTCCAGGCCCAGGAGATACTTGGCTTGTGAGGTTAGGATGGTGAAGGAGGCACCCGTGACAAATCCACTCAGCAACGAATCGGAGAGGTACACTGAGACAAAGCCCACTTGAAAGAAACCCATGGCCACCTGGAGAGAATCAACCACAGACAACAGGTTAGGACGCAGATGTCATCACTGTGGGGCTCTGGAGGGAGGTGGGATAAAAAGAACCACTGTGCACGGCCCTGGAGGACAAGGCATGGTCTGAGCATGGCAAAAGCAGTCTCTGGAATTCAGCTGCTCCCGGTGCACCGCGCCTACACAAAATGCGTTTCTAACACAGAGCAGGCTTTTCTGAGGGGTCTCCGTCCTCTGAACCTGTGTATGTTGTTTACTCACTGGTTCAGCTGTAACTCCTAGTTGCCCTAGAGGGCAAAGAAACCTAGGGGAAAAAGCATCTGAAATACCAGCTGCTTTTGCCATTTCACTCTGAAGCGCTTATCTCTGTGAACTTTACAAGGATCCAAAACTTTTTTGGTTGTCTTTGTCTTACACTGGAGCTCGTAACCTTCAATAAAGATACAGCTTATGGTGTAACAGTCGTGCTTCGCACTGCATAAAGTTTGGTGCATCTGAGTCAGAAAGTATATGAGCTGCAAACTCTTGTGATGCAGATCACACAAATAGACATAATTTTTTAAAGTGCCTTGTCATTCATTTTTATTAGTGCTAGTTGAACGGACAAATCCTTGGTACCCTCTCAAGGGAACGACTGGTTTTACAGATACCGACCCTACACAGGCATCTTCACACCTGGTAAATAGCCCTTCCTCCCCACCAACCTTAACGCCAAATGGAGCATGGACCTTCTCACCGTGGTTTGCCAGAAACCTTTTAATTCCCTGCACTGGCCAACAGGGATGTCTACACTGTTATCTGAAGACTGCAGATCAGAACTTACCGGCATTAAAATTCAAGTAGTGTCAATTTGATATATTCTATCAGGTAGTTAAGGCAATATAAAGATGGCTAGGATCATGGCTGGAAACTTCATAACAACCGCAAAGCACTACTGAAGAGAAGGCAGGTTTGGGACCTGGACTAACTGGACATCGGCTCAGACCCAAGCTCTAAAAAAATGCTCCCTCACAGCCTTAGCAATTAAATTAACTCAAGGTTTTTCCAACATTAGCAACAATTGTCTTAACTAGTTATGCTGCAGGCAACTGGTGTGAACAGGCTTGCTTTTTGCGATTTGACTGCAAAGTTTCTGATAGAAAATGTAATTTTGGTTGGCGCTTCCACTGAAAAAAAAAAAATATTTGAGGGTGTGAAGACCTATTGGCTAGCAGGCAGAGAGACAGCAAGCAGTATGCACCTAACATTCAGAGGGACTTAAGTAATCTGACTTCATGTAAAGAAATTTAATTGTACTTGTACTTGCAAAGAATATTAAGCCCAATTCACAAGTCCAAAACTGCATCCACCCTACAGTGATGAAATGCAAAATCCAGCGTACCTCGGGAGTCCCAGAATATTTCTGAAATTACTCAACACTGGCTTGCAGTACAATAAAAAGTCCCAGGCTGTGTCCAAAACCAGTGGTTCAGAGTATCACAGGTATGTCTCCCTTCCTGCTCCTACACAGTTTGATTAGCTATCACCCTGGAGGTCACGGTGAGACCAAATGAATGCAAACTCACAAACTGAAATACCACAGCTCTGCCATACCGTTAAAACTAAATCCATTCTGGTTAATGCATGACACTATAAAAACAAAAAAAAAAGCTTTAATTTCAGCAAGCGGTGAATTCTAGGAAGTAAGCAGAAACTGAGTGGTAAAATATTCTTGAGTAATATAGTTTAATATGGTAATAATTAAAAGTTTTCTTTCAAATGTATTTTATCATCTCCATAGTATCCTTTTCATACAGTGGCATTGTTTTGGCTTTGAATGGACAAACAGCAAAGTTCTACAAGCACAGTGACAAACAAAAAGAAACTGGAGATACTTCTACTGTCCGGATTATTTTTTGATAAAAGAAAAGGCAAATGACTGGAGTCTGGAATTAAAAGCTCACACACCACATTCTGGCCCAATGAAAGAGAGGCCTATAAGTCAGCCAAAACAACAAAAAAAAGGCAGCTTCAGGCCACCGCGAGAGCAAGGCAGGTGGTGGTGAGCAGATCGCGTGGGAGCAGCAGGTGGTCACGTGCAGTCTTACAGTCCCCAGCAGAGTAGCAATGCAAGCACAAAATGCTACTAAAAAAAGAGAGGACACAGAGGAGTTTCTTGCACCACAGTAACTGGAGACCTCTACTCCTCCCTGCGTCCACTCCCCTGCGACGCAGACTGAGGGCTTTGGCAAACCCAGCAGGCTGTTCATGTGGACAACCACCTGAAGAAGAATCACAACTATTTCCAAAGAATATCTGTTTGTTCACCTCCTCTTACCTGATAAACTCCAGCTATGAAGGTCATGGTGGCTCCCACTGTAATTGCATAGCAGCTTTTATCACAGAGCAGCTCCTGCGACGTCTGATTCACAGGTGAAGTGGTGGTGTTCACGTACGCTGCTGCATCTGTGAGGACATCGAGTGCAGCTGGCTCCAAGTCGTAGCCGGCTCTCTGTAGTTCACGATCCACCACTTGTCCCACCATCAGGCAAATCACACCAAAGACGCCAACCGAGATGTGGTGGGAGGTTCCAAATATGCAATAAATAACGCTAGCAAAAAAGGACGTATAAAGGCCATAAATAGGCTCCTGTCCAGCCAAGAGCGAATAGGCAATTGACTGTGGGACTAGCAAGACCCCCACAATCACACCAGACATTATGTCTCCCAGCAGGTACTCTCCTAGTTTGTATTTAGGAAGCCACTGCAAGATGGGAAAGAAACTGAAAACACCGTCTTTAACTTTGGCTGGAGAGCAGCTGCAAGTTTTCTTTGCTTGCTTAACCACCAGAGCCTTCATGTTCCTCTTCTTCTCCTGGGGTTCCAAGAACATTCTGTGATGGAAACTGCGTTTAGCATCATCTCCTTCTGGCATTTCAGTCACTGAATGGGCACTGTTGAATTCCGCCATTGCTGCCATCCCTAAAAACAGGAAGAAGGACTCTTTGCATTAAACCATAAATGAATGTGCTGCGTGAGACTTTTTAATAGAGCGAATGCAGTATTTGTGAAAAGCGAGGGCTAAAAGTCTTAGTTCAGCACAGAGAATGCAATTTCCAAGCAAACTTGGAAAGAGCCTCCCCATTCTGTCCCTGTTAAGCACAGAATCACCGTCCCTAGGAGGGAAGCTGACACCCCGTAGAATAAACCTGCTGCTGGCAATGTTGTGAAACGGAAAAGAATGCAGCAGCACTGTCTCTCTGGGAGGCTTCCCTGATAAAATCGCTACCTGCAGCCTGCTCCACCGTGCAAAGAGAGACACAGGGTTTACCATAGTCCAACCGTCACTTCAATTCAGTTGCTGAAAATTAACTACAATTAGTATATTTCTAGCACTGCACAGCTTGGTCTAAATCTCATGTATATATGTATTTTTTTTATAATGCAGTGATCACACCTGCCAAATATTGTAAAGATCTGTAACCTAAGATGACGCAATCTTTACACAGTGGCTTTATTTCAGCCAGTGCAAAGAACGCTCTTCACACTTTTTAAAATCTGGTTTTCAAGTAAATTACATCTGACCAAAACAATACACACAAGTGGAAAACATATTAATGGGAACAACGGAAGGTAGGCAGAACACTTCTGCTAGAACATGTGCTCCAGTACCAGCTGCCTACAAACTGTAAAACCAGGTGATTGTATCAAAGCACATTTAATACTGGAAACGTATTGCCTGAATGTGAAAGAGCAAAGTCTTGATGAGACAAGCCCTAATGAAACGTGACAATACCAACAGTGATGCCAGCATTCACAGAGCACTCCCGGTTTCCACAAAACATGCAGCATGCTCCAGAAAACTCTTTCAGCCACAATACCTGCTGCTACTAGTATGCTGAAGGTGATGAATTTCAGACAGAAACCCGTCTGCCTGGTGCCAGAGGGGAGTCAAGGCCAGAGACGGCAGCAGAGCCCTGGAAAGTCTAGCTCCCAGGCTTCCCTTTCAAATGCTGCCTCGCACCCCAGAGTGCTAGTAACAGCACACCCCTTAGGTGCTAATTACACCTTCTCTGTGCAGCGTAAACACCAACCAAACTACTGTTCTACGCAATATTTGCAACTGAATTAATTACCAAATCAGTACTGGAGCTAGCAGTGCTGAGGATGCCACTGAAGCATCCGCCCCAGAATCTGTTCGCTTTATCACCATTCCACAAGTAGCTGTACAACATGCACTGCTCCCATCACTTCAGTGAGCGTCTCAAAAACGCGCGAGGGGAGACCCGAGAGAAGCGAGTTTAAGCGTGGTGCTTAAGCTACCCGTTTCTCCAGCAGCCAGCCCGCTACAAGGCACCGACCCCGAGCTGCGCGGGGAGGAAACACCCTCTCTCGGGCCTCTGCCTCGCTGGCTGGAGCGCACGATTTCCACGCTCCCATTCCAGGTTTGGTGCCGTCATACGGAGGTATCCAGAGTGTCGTGCATCAGCCTCACGTCTCGGTTCACACGCAGCCCAGCCTCCAGCAGTGTGCTAGTTCAGGCAGAGACGAGCTGCCTTCGGCTCTCCTGGCTGGAGAGACAATACCAACCCAAGAACCCGCTGTCTTCAGGCAAACGATCCTCACCATATCAAAGGAACCCACACAGGAACAGAAGCAGCTACAGTACTTAACATTTAGACTGCCTTTTCTTTCCAGATAAAAATATTCAGAGACTTCTAGAACAGACTTCCAATCAGAAAGCAATTCAACCCGAGCAATGCAGCCCTTCCACCTTACACCACAGCATACTTCTCCCTAAAGCTACCAGGCTACACCCTTCCAAACTCCCAAACACAGCTCCCTTTGCTAGCCTGCCGCCGGATGCTACTGAAAAGGAGCTGTGTTTCAGAGACCTCCCTGCTCCAAAGCCGTGAACAGCATGACAGCACCAGCAGGGATGGGTCTGCTGCCTGAGACAGGCGCTGTATGCCCTGCTGTTACCACGACCTACACAACCCACCCTCTGCTACAGGCCAGGGCAGACCGAGCAGCATCGCCAGGGCTCGTGCTCTGTGTGAGACACTTTATTAATGCCCACCTCTCGCTTTTCCCACACAGAGGGTACTTTTAGCACAGCGTCGATGCTCTTCTCCAGCTCCTGCCCTGTTCCATACGCCCATAGCTCCCACTCCACGCTTAACTCACCTGAACCGTGCGTGGGGTCTGCAAGGTGGTCTGCAAACCCGACAGATGGAAGTAGCTCAAAGCACAACAGTCACGGTGAACATGCCTCTTTGCGGCTGCTGTTCTAAGCACAGGCAGCTGGTCAGGGAAAGTCACACTCCGGAAAAAGGAGAAACAGAGCTTTAATGCACTGCTGCGTTAGGTGAGACCTGAGTGGAAAATTCCATAGTTTGAACTCAACTCCTGTTTCTGGTATCTACGTCCTTCTTTAGCTCCTGATCCTTACAACTTGGGAGAACGGAGAGTTCTGGATCCATAGATGACTCCACCCAGAACTCCAATGTATACGCATTTTTAGGGCTAATTTTTCAAATGTAGTTATTTGTCTGTATATTCGTTCTTGTCAGACAAGTCAATCACCTAGCACAACAGCAGGTAAGAGAAGAAAGCTTCAGTTTTGCCTACCTGCCTTCTTGATTATTTCAAACTTCTATCTTGCAGCCTCCTGGCCATGCAGAATTACTGTATTGCATACCTATACACACTTTATAATGACGAACTTCCCTTGGCTAATGCCTTCCAATTCAGTATCTTCAATGTGTTTTAGCATAATACAGGCTCAGAAGAGCAGTAAAAAGAATGAGGATCTTTACAGTGAGGAAACGTGCACTGCCAGGAGTGACACACTGAAGATCACAGAGTCTTTATGCCCGGAGGAGAACCCATCCCTACCCTCCAGATACCTAATCTCACCCACCCATACAGCGCTGCAAAGCCTGCTCAGGGATTATCTATAGCACTTACAAAAAAAAAAATTAAAAAAAATCAAATACTACGCAGTGAGAATGAAGCGAATATAGCATACAAAAGCATGTGTCTGCAGTACTCTGCATAAGCACATTCTGAAGTTGTATTTCCTCACGTGGTCTTACTTGTTTCACAAGCACAGAGTTACAAATCAAAAAGCTTTTCACCCAAAGCTCAGCAAATCAATACTGTAAAAGCTGAGTGAAAAAATCGCCCCAGACAACTTTTTATGTGTAGTAAATTACTTGAATGAGTTTGTTTTCTGACATTTTAGTAAAGATTTCGGTCATGAAAATCCTTCCGATTCCCTCTCCCCCCACCCAGGACCTGCAGACAGCTCACCCAAATCCGGGCCGCTTTTCCCAACGTGCCAGGGAGCTCCAACACCGAACCCAGACACTGCAGCTGGGCTCTGCGCAGCGCTGTGGAACATCTGCATAGTAGATGATACACAGGGTTTTTTCAGTTGTGTCCAGACAGTAATGTTCTGAGTAAAAATCTTCTTGGCTTCTAAACTCTGAGCAGACACTAGGTCTTTGTGTCGACCTGCATGCCAGCTTTCTCTACGTGGCATGAGAAGGGCCTTTCATCACACGGCCACTGCCTCTCGCGATGTCAGGACACGAGGAAATGACACAACTCCCAACACCCATTTCACCCTTTTCTGCCTGAAAGTGCTGCTCTGTATTATTTTTTAGCCCAATCTTGCCTAGTAAAACTGGATTTTGTTCTTAAAAAAACCCCAAACAACCCACCCTTTGGCTCAGTGTACTGAAGGATACTCTGTATATTTAACTTGGAAAAGGAGCTACTGTGCTTTTTAATTTGAAAGCTGCTATTGATGCACAACTAATCTGCGTGCCTAGAATTCACTTTCATCAGCTCCTTTTGGCCCGAGTAAGATCTTCAGGGGGCGTCTAATTGCCAGAAAGCTTTATTTTAGATACAAAAAAAAAGGTTACAACACAGAACTGAGGAAATCTCCGATATCTCTGTGTTATCAAATAACTGCCATAACATCAAGATCTAGGGAGCTACTGCATTCTAAAGAAATTATGACTTTTACAGACTATTTCTGGATCCCACCTGGGCCTTTCTTTTGACTCCACGACATGGCAGAGGCGAGCCAGCACCTGCCTAGCATCTGTCTTTGGGGAAACACTACCTGCAGCACAGGACCTCGCTGCCTCGGACTCACTCCTCTGTCACAGACCACACTCACCTCGACAGTACAACGGAGCGCGAAGCTCACTCGCCTGCTGAAATAACCTAAGATGTGAGCATTTAGGAGTAGAAACTAAACCAAAAGTACTCTTTCTACAACACCGATCTTAGTTTTCCAGATAATTTTTCTAGATTTCATGTGCATGAGTTGTCACTGTACGTGACCACTACCCACCCTCACCCACCTGCTGGACACAAGAAGTCACATGCACTTAAAAGCTAATGCATAAACACATAACCTAAAGAGGCACAAACAACTTCTGAAGAGATGTAAAGGAGAAGCAGGTGAATCAGAAATCCAAGTTTCTAGTGAAATGAACTGGACTTGGGCTTCTGCCCCTGGGCCCTTGAGAAATCTCACCCTAAGAGTACAAAAGGAAAGCATATCACAACATTTTGATAGCTAAATCTTTGTCTTTACTCTTGTTGGACAACAGCCTTTTCCAAATAATCTCTTGACTGTTGTGGAGCAGCAAGGAAATTCAGTATTGCCATGATAACACCGAGATAGGCACTAGAACGGTAACGTACCTCAGCACAAAATTCAGGTTTTGACAAAATCCTTAACATCCTCCAACAAAGCATTCCAGCCACAAACATTTGTTTCAAGCAGAGACTTAAAATCGTATGAATACTGAAATGTTCCCAAGAGCCATAAAACAACACACCCCACTTACCAGGCTTAAGCAACGCATTTGGGAACAGAGCTACCTTACCGCCAGCACAATAATCACCAGCCATTAACTCACACAGGAAAACCTGCAAGGCCGGTCAATAAAGCCTTGCTTGCGTGAAATATTCGATCTCCTCTTACTTGAAATGCCAGTTCCCTCGAGCGGCAGCAGCAGCGAAGCGGCCCACCAGCCTCGCGCAGCCCCCAGCCTCCCTGGGGAAGGTCCCGTGGAAGCCGGCAGCGCTGCTCCCAGCCAGCCCTTCCAGGAAAGCTGGCTCACCTCAGAGATCACTGCACGTCGAGAGCGACGGCTACGCTGCCCCGTCTGAAGCAGATCCTTCCTGAAGACAGCCGCCTGCGGCCTCGCGCCGTGCTCCCGCAGCGTCCACCCCAACCGGATCTGCTACCGCGAGTTTGCCAAGCAGCATTTTCAGCAAGCGAGGGCCCTCCTCCCGCCGTTTGCCGGCGAAAGTGAAACGCTGCAGAGCTGTGCTGGGCAGAAGGGACGTGGAGGCACGTCCTTGGGCAGTGGCTGCCAGCCCACTGCCACTCTGCCAGCCCACTGCCTGCCCACACCAACGCCACGCTGCCAGCCCAAGGCCACGCTGCCAGCCCGCTGCCTGCCCACACCAACGCCACGCTGCCAGCCCGTGCGGCCTGCCCAGGGCAGAGGGCTGCCGGGGACCCGTCCGGCTCCGAACGGAAAGCCACGCGCAGGGCTTGCACTGGGAACGGAGTGCCTAAAAAGTTGTTTTCTCAAAAACCACATTAAAATCCGCAAGCACACCACAGAGCAAGAAGAAATGCACGCACCCTCCGTCCTCCCGAACCCGCGGGTCTCTGCCGGGCGGCTCGGCGCGTCGCTTCGGAAGCCGGCCGACACCCGAGCTTCCGGGACGGCGAGCGGGAAGTCACAACGCCCGGCGCGGCCGGCGGCCTGCCCCGGCCCCGGGCCCCGCCGTTCGCCCCCGGCCCCGCGGCGGGCGGGCGGGCAGGCAGACCCCCGGGGCGGGCAGACCCCCGCGGCGGGCGGACAGAACCTCCCGGGGCAGGCAGAACCACCCGGGGCGGGCGGGCAGCGCCCTCCTCCCGGCCCCGCTCCCCTCCCTCAGCCGGAGGCCCCCGGACCCCGCCGCCCGCCCCCTACTCACCGCGGGGCCGCCGGCGGCTCCGGGCTGACCTCGGCGGCGGCCCCCGCCCGCTGCTCCGCCAGGGCCGGCCGGCGGGCAGGGCAGGGCAGGGCAGGGCAGGGCAGGGCCGGGCCGGGCAGGCGCGGGGAGGGCCGGGCCGCCCCGGCGGCCGCGGGGCGCGGCCTGCTCCGGCCTCGCGTTCCGCCGCGCCCGGCCCGGCGCTCCGCTGTCCTCTGCCCAGTCAGCCCCGAGCGCGGCCGGGGCTCGGAGCGGCCCGGCGGGGCCCGGCGCAGGGAGGGGCTCGCCGCCTCCGGCCCTCGCCCCGTGACAACAAGGCGGAGGACGCCGGCGGGGGTCCGCGCTGCTCTCAGTTCGGGCGCGCTCACGCCCTTAAGCAGGAAGGTTAATGAGCTGCTGGTGGCTTCGGGCGGAGCGCCCTCGGGCTTCCCGCGGCCGCCGCGGACGGGACCCCCCGAGGGAGGCGGCGGCCCCGCGCTGCCCCGGTGCCGCCCGCGCTCAGCGTCCCAGCACCGGCCGTGGCCGAGCTGCCCGGAGCGGCCCGGCCGGGGGGGCCGTGCGGGGAGCGGGGGACAGCGGGCTGTCGTGCAGCGCGCAGCTTCTCAGCCCTGGCCCGAGGGTCACGGCCGCAGGGCCGCTGCCCGCCCCGCCCGCCCCTCCTGCCCCGTTTGCGCGGGATCGCAGGGATTCTCCGAAATCGAGCGTTGCCTCATGTTTGCGTTTCACGGGGGAGCGCGAGCTGCCAGCAGCCATCGATGCGCGGTCGGAGAGAGCGGACCGACCTCGAGCCTGCAGAGCCCGCGCTCGTGTCTCCCGGTGGTAGGCAAGTGCCAGAAATCTTGCTGCAGAAGTAGAGAACGTTTCCCACAGCGCACATTTACCCTCTCCAGAAGGGTTTAACTGGACGTCGTGGTGACGACGACAGGCATGTCACAAAGGAAATAGCGGAGCTCCCTCCCTCTCCCCTCGCTGCCCACCGTCAAAGGCGTCAGCGGCTCCGACTTCCCAGCCCTCTGAGGGACTTCCACAGGAGTTCTAATGGTGTTGGCAGCCCGCGGCGACTCCAGGACCACCAGAGCGAGTCCTCGTGAGGAGTGGCACCCGAGGCAAACGCACCGAGGAGCCCTTTGTGCAGGGACTCTGCAGAAGCCTGGTAAGAAACCACAGAACCAAGCAACGGGCGTTACGGCGTTTTCACCGATGTTCTAGAGACATTGGCTGCGGAACAACTTGGGTTATCAAATAAATCATGTTGTCATGGCAGGAACAGGGAAGTAACATCTTCTTGGAGAGAAAATAAAGAACGTGATATCAAAAAAATTCCCAAGCGTTAATTTTGTTTTAATCACTGCTATAAGTAAGGGGTTTTTTTTCTTTTTACTGTACGCTGATTTTCTAAAAAGTGGGGGAAGAGATCTAAGTAAATATTTAAGATAAGTAAATCATTTAACTTCCAACTGCTTACCTGTTCTCGAGGCATACTCAGTTTTGTGGTTAATGTATTTCTGTGCTAAGGGAACCTCTGGCCTTGGAGAGATGTGCTTCCGGGCTCCTCACGCTCCGGAATCTCCTGCCGAGGAACCGAGGGCTGGGGCCTGCTGACCCCGGACACCAGCACGTGCCGTCTGCCCATCCCACTCGCCCCGCCTGTCTGACCTGCCACCGCTGCCGGTTCTCCAGACCGCCCCGCCGTCCTTGCAGTCGCATCTCCAGAGACCAGATTCTCAGACTACAAAATGACCCCGAAACGCTCTCCGTTGCGCTCCGCGGGGCACATGCTCCCGGGCGGCCCGCACACCGCAGCCGGGAAGCGCTCCCGCCTTGCCCCGTGCCCAACAGCTCTCGTGCAGCCCCGCTGAGCCCCGGCTCCCCACCACGGCGTTCTGCGGGCTGAGCAGGATGGCCTCACCGTCCCTCTGTGCCCTGTCAGTAGAACCCCGGTGTCGTGGCTCTCCATGGTTCCTCTCAGCCCTCTCCTGGTTTCCAGCTCTGCGTCGTCAGCCAGCGGGTAAACGCTCCCCCGACTTCCCGCAGCCCTCAGCTGGTTTGTGCCGCCTGGCTCCCAGCCTCCTGCTTCAGCACCGTCCTCCTCCTCCTCCCCGCCCGCTGCCCCGCTCCCGCCGGCGGTACAGCTGCGGGGCAGGACGGGTGGGCTCTGGTGAAAGCACCTGAAGACGCGTTGCTTCCTCCCCTTGTCCCTCCTTCCCTGGACGGCTGGCTGTCCGCTGAGATTCAGGCCTGCGTTTGCAAAACGTTGCGTGGGATTTGGAGATGGAGAAGAGGTGAGCTGCCCAGCTTGCTGCCCGGAGAGCGAGACCTGTGTGCGCATCGGGGCTGATACAAACCTGCCTCCCCACACGGGCAGCGTGCCTGGTCACCCACAGATGGTGACAGTCAGGAAACAGGGACCAAACAGGAGTAACGTTAAGCCACCCTGAGCTTCTTGAACTCGAGCCTCTGGAGGGAGCAGTCAGGGGCCTTGGGACAGCCTTCCGCAAGACCTCCTGCGATTCCCAGCGTGCGGAATCTGAGCGGTCGCTAACCTGCTGGTCCGAGAAGGCCCCAGTGTCGGACACGTAAAGGTCTAGATGTGGCAGGTCCGGCTGGCTTAGAAAACCCATCAGACCAAGTAACAGAAGGAGGCCTGTCCTAGCTTTCGAAATGCATTTTATTAATGCATTTGATTATAAAATCAGCCACATCATGCAATGCTTGGCCAAAGCAAAAAGAGGGCCATAAAATCAGCTATTTCACTCTCCTCCCATCTAGAGGTTTCCACCAAGGATGAGACAAATGCTAAGTAAAAATGATGTGGGTGGAAGGAAGAGAGCATAGTAAGTAATGAAAGATGCAATGAATCGGAGTCCTTAGGTAATCAAAATACTGAAGCCATAAAGAGACCAGAAAGAAACAAGCACTGTCCATTTCTCAGGACTACGTATCTTACAATTATGTTGCTATCAAGAGGGTTCTGCACAAATATCTGTGCAGAATTGCTACACTCTCAGGGTATGCTGCGGTCCAATACTGTCTCCTAGAGTCAAAAACTAATGAGGCGTTAAAATTTTCAGAATGTTGTTGTGGGTTAGAAGGCTTAGTTAAATAATTGCTGGACTCCGGTGTGTTTTCTTAACATTGCCTTCACCGAGCCTTTCGCCTCCCTGCTTCCTCAAGGCTAATGCATGGAATACTGAAAACACAAGTCTCAAATTCAGAAGAGTCTATCTTTGCTGATACTGTAGCAGGCAAACGTACGAGGGAAATAAGCTGCACCATTAGCTTGGTGTCTAGCTCAGAAAGTCTGCCTTCCTAGACACTTTCATCCAAAAGCTTTGTGAGCCTGCAGCTACATTAAAAAGTGTATTTTTTCCACTTTACTTGAAATGAAATCCTTTGCTTTTGCCATATAGCAGCAATTATAAAGCACTTATCTCCTGGATCGCATGAATTTTGCCTATAACAGGGTCACCTTCTTTTGCTCTGTTTTGGCAAGTGTTTATTTACCTCAGCCCCAAATTCCAGTCCGATAAGCCTAGCAGTGAAGAGCTACATACACTTTTCCCTCCAAATTAGACGCTAGGCAAGTCCCACACGGACGATGATTGTCTTCGTTTTGGCTGAGAAGTCCCATTGGTCTGGGCTTTAGTTGTGCTAAGTACTGCAGTCTTGGTGCCACGCGGTGTGATCTGCCGTCGGTGCTTCAAAGGCAGCATTGCGACTGTCTGGTCAGGGCTGCAGAGCTCTTCCTTAGGGTGGGAGCGGCCTCCACCCAGCCTGCTGCAGACAAACTCCCTTCCGGCCCTTCCAAAAGCCTCTTGCGAACGTGACCACGCTCGTGAGAACGGGATGGTCCTCTGCGGGGACTGTTCACAGGCATTTCTGCCGGGGGCCCAGAGATTCAGCGACCTGACGGCTGGCCCTGGGGGAAAGGTGAGGTTGGTACCTTATCCTTGCCGGGGAAAGAAAATATCATCATGGCTTCTCCAAGACTGTCAGAAATGGTGTTAAAAAGACGAGACTTGCTTGCAGGCAAGCCCTCGCCCTCCGCTAGCGACGGGGTCTGCCACCGCGCCCTGTGGCTGGGGGCGTGGGAGCGCGTGCTCGCGGCGCGGGCTGCGCTGAGCGAATGCTACGCCGGTCTTTCGGAAAGGGCTACAGGGATGCTGGCATTTCCCGAGCGTGGGATGCGCTGTGAGATGGGGGCGGGGAGCGACATAAATACCGTGCTTGAGCAAACCCCTCGCTCTGGGTGGTGATTCGCAGCGGCGCAGTATCTTGCTGTCTGCAGCAGCAGCACGGAGCTGCACTGGCTGGTCACGGCTCCTTCGCCCGGGGCGAAAGCGATAGCTACCTGGCAGCCAGGGAGAAGCCCAGGTAATAAAAGTGCCAAAGGACAGACTCATTTCTTTTGCCTCGGTTGAGTGGTTGAGAGCAGCTGCCCTTCGTGTCTCGCTGGCTTCGAGCAGTAGGGAATACTTGCAAAGTCACCTTGAGCTACTGCTGAGCTCCCCAGATTTGGCCACGTGCTTTCCGTTATGCGGACGACGTGTGCAGCAGAGCAAGGGCTGCAGATCCATTACAGCTTGGCGAGCCTGCTTGAACCACGAAGAGAGACGTTGCTCTACATCTGAGACAGCTTTTGCTGATTTTATTGGTTTTAATCCCTGCAATTAGGTATATGTTGATTATCAGAAGTGACAGAGTTGTAACCGTGAATCCCAATTTATATAGCAGCATCCAGAACTTTAGCCTTCATTTCTTAAAAATGTTTACGTTGGCAAGCCTGGTTTGCAGTAGAAGATTTTTATCATCTGGAGAAGCAGCACCCAGGTTGTGAACCTAGGTGTCGGATCTGAACCACAGCTAGGCACAGCGCAGCCGATGGCAGCGCAGGGTGAGCCTGCCTGCCTGGCAGCTGCCTTTGTGGAGCTGGCGCGTGCAGCAGCGGCCGCATCTGGAGAGCACAGCGCGTGCCGGAGCAGAAAAGAACATCTGTACACACGGAGATGTGGCCAGGAAAGCATCTTCGCACGCTGCTGGCTGTGGTATTTGGCATGGTGCCGAGTGCCCTGCAGAAGTGTTAAAATGCGGCTTAGAGGCTGACTAAGCTGGTTTCATACGGCGACAATTAATTCTTTGCTGCAAAGACCGCTTCTGTTAAATGTGACAATCTAAATCTGTGGCGTGGTCCTGACTGCTGCAGCCATCCACAAACAATGCTCTCAACTATTAATTCCTGGTGACGGCATCAACTCAGACAGCCCTGCTTATCTGCAGCTGTAGCCCTTTATTCGTTATCCAACCACATAATGACAACATAGTCACCACAATTAACAGCACACCAGTATCATTAGTACCATGAGATGATATAGTCCACAGATTGGGAGCCAGCAGCTGTTGGAGATTTTCTTATGTTCATGTTCTTAGCACTTCTTTTCTAAATTTGCATGTGCAACAGAATTGCTTTTAATAGCCGGTAGGCAGGGGAGGTCAAGACACTTGGCACATCCCCATTATTAGAGGACGTCTTTGACAACATTTACTTTTTCTTTCTCAGTTCTGACTTCTGTTTTCATCTCTCCCTCACTTCTGGGCATACGTGGACCATACACTTTGTTCACAGCTACCACCGGAATCCTTTCCGTTATGTTTGTGCTGTAGGAATACACAAGACGGAAAAACTGCACTTATTGTAATAACGAAGTAATATTTTATTGCTGTGCTAATAACGTATTTGACAAGTTGCTTCCAAGTACCGGCTTTGCATTTCTTCAGAAGAAATATTTCTTCTCCCTCCCCTATTTTGAGTAGCTGTCTGGTTCTGTACAGAACACAGATATTAATATGTCTGTAGAAGACTGAGATCACAAGACAAATAAATGGCCATTTAGGCTGATTTTAAAAATACACCTCTAGATTTGAGGCTGGCATTATATTAAATGAAAGCAACTGTATTGTTAAGCTGCACTGTGTAATTAAGACTCCACTTAATCGCTTACCTGTGCCGCGTGCCTTGTGCTTTCCGTATGTTATCGTCTACATGAACTGCTGAAAAAACAAGATTTTTTTTCAGGCTTTTCAAATGTGTCTGGTGAAACAAGTATGTTTGCATTTAGGGCAAGACTACATTGTCCTCAACCCTCCATTGAACAGCTGTTCTCAAACACATCCCTTCCGATGTAAAAGTTTACCATTAACCTGTCTCTAAGAAACGCTCATCAGAAGAGAGTATTTTTCCCCTCCAAAAATTAAAAAGTGATGAAGAAAGTAGGATTTTATCTTGAATTCATAAATTAAGAGGAACTTGTTTGCAAACTGAACTTCAGTTACAGCACCTGAAAAATGTAAAAAAATCTTTCAAATAACTTCTAAATAAATTTTCTTCAAAAAAGCTTGTAGCAAAGACGCACCACTGCGCCCAGCAGAAACTGTTTGAGCATTGGACTAGTGCTATCCGAAGAGAAATACTGTTTACGGATTTAATATCTCCTGCAGCCTTTGGATTTGTCTGCGGTTGCTTTCAGGCACCGGGCTTGCTCCAGCTCCTGCTCCGCTGGTGGAAGCCTCTCCATGGTCTGTCCTCGGAGCAGGCTGGGGCTTTCACCGAGTACGGAAGCGAACCCCGTCTCTCCCTCAGGCTGAAGATGAACGATTTCCCTGGTGAGATCCCAGAGAATTCTGCCCACTGCAGGTCTTGAGAACTGCGCTCCTGCTGCTCTCACCTCTGGCGAGGAGAGGGGGTGCACGCAACGAAATTCAGTTCACACTTTAGCTGAGAGATTTTCCCTGCAAGACCCACAGCCCCAGGCCAGAGCCCTGAGGAGTGACGAGCGTTTTTGAACGCTTACAGTTTGAAGAGGTACCAGTGTCTGAAGCCCCACTGTGAAGGAACAGTGTTGAATGTTAGTGCCTTGTAAAACATGAATCACAGCTTGTTAATAACGAAAGAAGAGACGCAAATAGATCTGACCTCTCTTTGAGATGAAGGACCAGAGCAGAGGAGCACAGGATGCGTGGTCCTCAAAGGAACAACTGCTGGAAAAATTCGCAGGGAACATTTTCCAAGCAAAGAAAGGATTTACCTGTTCCACTTGGTTTGGTTGCTGAGTCACCTAAGAAGGATGGAGAAGAACATTCTATAAAGCTGGCGATGCATTCAGGTTTGGGATTTGGTACTGTACCCCTGGATCTCATGGTCAGGTATGGGGACGAGCACATGAAGACCACGTTTCACGAAAGCACGACCGAGCATCCTTTGGTGCTGACTGGGGAGGTGGGTGGGAGCAGGGAGCCCCACCAGAGAGAGGAGGAGCTGGCCATACGCTGGGTGAGAGCAGACCTCTTCCTTGTCATCCCCAGAAACAGCCTTTCTGCCCGCCTCGCCCCCCTTCGCCAGCACCCCGAGATCCCCCCGAATACGCACCAGCCCCTCCTGGCCACCAGCCCGGCTCGCTGCGTGGCCGGCGCCGGGCCGCTCGCCCACCGTGCACGCCGCGCTGCAGTGAGGGCAGGCGACGTCCCGCGTCAGGCGCTGGCAGCGGCCGGTCCTGGGCTGACTGAGCTGCGCGACCGCCAGGTCCGTCCTGCCAGCGATGGCATGCTGACCCCACGTCCCGGGGCACGGGCGGCCGTGTCACCGAGGACAAGGTGACATGGGCAGCCGCGTCACCCACCTCCGCTGGGAAGGACTCTGCAAAGAGGAGGGTGCTTTGCGACGTGAAGCACCAGGTAAAGAGCTCTCGATAAGGTTACGCGAGTTGCCGTTGCTCTATATTGTCACTTATCTGGCAATGCCTTTCGCTTACCAAACCTGGACGGGAACTTTCAAATGCTGAAAATGAGAAAGGGGGAGGCATTTTGCCAATACCCTTGCGCGAACAGTGCTTTGACCTGCTGCAGGCAGGCTCCTACTGTTCTAGCACAACCACCGCCATGATAGAAAGAAAGTGCCAAACATATTAAATGGTGTCCAGGCTTCTGGAAAATGACTTTGATCCCACAGGCTAAATTCTGACTTGCGGCACAGCTGTGAGTAATGGGCTGTGCTGCTGCCAGCACAGCCCCTAGGTACACCGTGATTCAAAGTTATCCTCACAATCCGAGTTCAACCTCCGCTTTAATTTGTACAAGTTACAGAGATGACATCTTAAAATCCAGCTAGATGTTGGAGCTAGCCCTGCGTGCGGCTGGGGAGTTCAGCGCAGCAGCAAAATCTCTCGTGGACCTGTAACTTACTGTCGGTGTGGTTTCGCACTGCTGAATTGCAGCTGACACCCAGGCATCAATTAGGAAGCGATAGGGTATAAATTAAACGTATCACTTCAAGAGGAGGGATAATAAATCTGTCTAGCTATTAAGCTTGTCCACAAGCAGAAGCAAGAATCGGTGGGAAATGAGCCAGTTAACTGCAGCCAAAAGCTGTTCAGTGAGACTCGTGTGCTGGAGCATCACCACTCTACATCCAGGAGAGTGCTGCTGTAAACTGAACCCTATGGGCTTCATCCCTGATAAAAATGTTTTTCTGGCAATAAAAGCCAGTGCTTTTCATTAGAATCCAGCAACTGCGTAGCTGTCAAGGAAACAAACTGAAGGGGACCACTGGGACGGCAGGCAGGTAGCTCTCCAGCCTCGTTAATTGTGTGGACGTGGTGCCCTCAGCTGGGACAGGGAGCAGCTTCGTGGTGCAGCGGCCGGGGCAGAGGGAAACAGGCCGGGAGCTTTGATGCCAGTTATTGACACCATAGATTTCCAAAGAAGAAAACAAATGTTTTCAGGTGTTTCGGGTGGAACATACCTGCCTGTGGCCAGTGTAAATTCCTACAAATAGGATTGCCAAAAAAAAAAATTGTTAGTGTGACTTCCAGAAAGGGCAGCTGGCTGAGAAACAGGCATACTCACGCAGAACAGCAGAACACCGCTGCTTACGATGAAGAAGAGGAGAACGTCTGGCTGGTCTCTCATCTTCTGCAAAGACTGAAGATGCTGCGCAGCCTCATCTCTCCTCTGGGCCATTTCCTTATTCGCTCTGGCAATGCCTGCCAATTATTTTTTCTCAGTGTTCTGAACGTCACTCAGGATCATCTTCGCTTTCTGAATCAGCTCTGTGGTCACTGTTTTTGTATTGGTCTAAATGAACAGGTAAGAAAATGGTGCACTGGCTCAGGGAGCTCAACACTTCAGCTTAGCGTCTCCATTTATTAACCCGGATTGTATCTGTCCTTTGCACTGGCTTTAGAAGGAAGCAGACAATAAGCATTTGCTTAAAATATCTCATCAAATGGTTATGAAAATTAATCCTGATACAGTAATAAAATCAGTGTTGTGGTTTTGCCTCAATTTGCAGCAAAGCACCACGCAGTTACTCTCTCCCTCCTCCCTGGTGGGATGGGGAGGAGAATCAGAAGGAACAAGGCAAAAACTCGGGGGCTGGGGTGAAAGCAGTTTCACAGAATGGCAAAGGGAGAAGAAAACAGCAACCAACACTACTGGTAACAAGCACACACACCATGCAGGGTTCTCACCACCCGATGCTCAGCTGGCTCCTGAGGAGCAAAAGCCCCTCCTGCAGCCAGCTCCCCCCTGAAATACTGAGCCTGGCATCCCATGGTGTAGAATGGCCCCGGTGATTGGCTGCTTGGGTCAGCCCAGCCAGCTCCTGGTGAGGATTAACTCCAGCCCAGCTGAACCCAGGACAGTCAGATGACATTCAGCTAGCAATGCCAGAACGGTATCGGCACACGCTGAAAGTCCCACTTGTAGACTCAAATTGGCTTTCTTTTATTTAACTGATAGAAAGCTTTAAAAATATATAATGATATGTACAATCCATGGTCTGGCAGTCCCACAACCTGGTCTGTGCAACCACAGTAAATGGCAGAGTCTCCCAGCTGGCTCCTCCTGTGGAGCTATGCTGGGAGCCTGTGAGAAAGCCTGGCTGCTGGCGGGTTCTTACACCAGCGTTTTCCCCGCTGGGGACCGGACTATATCCATTTCTGTTCATCTGCTTGTAACAGCATAGCTGCCATGACTTATTTCTGGGAAATCTTGGAGGAAAGATGCTGCCGAGTTGGCGACAATCTGGCTACCAACCCCGGAAGGAAAGACAGCACTGAACTTTGTGGCGGGGGAGCAGCACGGGTAGCTGTAAACCAGACCGGCAGTTCGTGGAGCTGGTGGAATGGCACAGGTGCTTCTACCTGCCCGCTCTCACCAGCGAGCCCTATCATAAACTGCATTCACTTGCCTCCTCATAAAGCAGGGAATAATGGAAAACCGGTACGATCTTGAAATCTTTCAAGTCAATGTTTAATTTTTATATGTGTGTAACATGGTGTGCGGTAGGTTCATAAACAACTTGCCCTTTGAAGAAGTAAATTTCACTTTAAATGAATAAATCTCACTTCAGCCTTTAAAGCTCTGTTCCTGCCAGAATCTTCACATGTGCCTAATGTGATCCAAATCCTTAGTTTTCACATCTGTCAGCAGCTGTGGGAGCTGAGGGTAAGGTAATAAGCAACCGTCTTTTCTGAAGAGCAGCAAAACAGCAGTACTTACTCATCCAGCCGTTTATTTTAACAGATACCACGGTCACTGAGTGCTGTTATACTGCGTGATAACACACCTCGTTCTTCGGGGATGCGGCAGTCTCTGAACGGTTCTGGTTGCTCCCGACTGCCTCCGGCAGTGTTTTCACACCTCGAGCACCCACGCATGGCCACGGCAGACGCAGCTGCCAGATTCCCGTTTCTTTAATAAAAATGGTGCCATAAAGCTTATTTTTTCCTTGGGATAGCTGTCACAGCTGGACAGTTTTAATTTTTAAAAAAATTAAAAGACAAATAATCAAATTTGACTGAAGTTCCTTGCACCAAAACCCTTTTATAATTCCTCCCACAGAGTTGCATTCCGTATTTCCCTAGCTATCCCGGGGCTTTTAAAAACAACCCCACCAAGAGGACGATGCAGAGGAGACCTCAGCTTACCGCTGGAGACGGCTTCCCCACAGACAGGGCAGTGGTGCTCCTTCAGCAGCTCCGGGGATGAAGGAAATGGCTGCCACCCTACACAGCCCGCTTCTGTTTGGCAGCCCGGAGTTTTTTATGTGTAACTCGGGGCAGGAATTTAGTCTGCGGTTTGTGTAACAGCAAAGGATGCTTCCTGCTCGTTCCCGAGGAGGCTGCAACCTGTCCCGAGGCCCAGTGAGAGCCAGACGTCTCCTGCCCACGCGCTGGGCTCCCGCAGCGAGCTTCGCTTGGGCTCGAAATTGGGCCCAGAAATCGCAAACGCAAGGCAGCGAGCAAGCACAGCAAACGCATTTCATCTCCTCAGTCTCAGCCGATTCTGGGGCATTTCAGGAACCGCAGCTGGACCCAGAGGCAGGGCACGGAGGCCCCACGCTGCCATGCCCGCTGGGCACAAAGCCTTGGCGTATGCTTGTTCAGGTGGCCGGGCACAGGGACGCATCACAGGCCAGGCACGTGTTCATAGAATTACAGAATCATTAAGGTTGGAAAGACCTGTAAGATCATCAAGTCCAACCGTCACCCCAACACCACCACGCCTGCTAAGCCATGTCCTGAAGTGCCACATCTACACATTTTTTGAACACCTCCAGGGACGGTGACTCCACCACTGCCCCTGGGCAGCCTGTTTCAGTGCTTGACCACTCTTTCAGTGAAGAAACTTTTCGTAATATCCAATCTAAACCTCCCCTAACGCAACTTGAGGCCATTGCCTCCCATCCTTTCACCGCTGGCTGGGATGGACCAGGAAGAAGCCATGGGGAACCGCCTCTGTCTCGCTCTCTGCAGAGCCCTTGCCCTGCTGTCCTTTGGCAGCGGTGGCCAGAAACGCCTCCACGATGCTGCACAGTTGGAAATTCTTCTGCAGCTCCAGGATGGGCCCCAGCCAGAGCGTGCACCTGGGGCAGGGAGGGGTAAGGACCTCGGGCTGTGCTGGGCAGCTGCCTCCAGAAGCTGTGGACACGGCTCAGCGACACGGGGTCCCTGTGCAGACACAGCAGATGGGACAGCCGCGCTCGTCCTCCAGGCTGGCACCCCCTCCAAACCCTTCCTCAGCTTTTGCCATGGCTCCAGAGATGGCCTGTTAGCCAGCCTGCGAGCAACGAAAATGAAAGGCGTTGTGCCCCGGCTGGAGACCCGGCCCAGGGACCGCACTCCCTCCCCTCCGCCCTGCGACCGGCCGGAGATCCGCTCCCGTCCTGGGCTCCACCTGCAAACAGCTCTGGGAAGCCACGGCAGGCGCTTCTCACCTCACCCCGGGTGAGAAGAGTACGAGCCTGGCTGGGGTAAGCCAGGAGCTCCCTCTGCCTCAGTACCGGCTGGGGATGCAGGGACAGAGAGCAGCCCTGCCCAGAAGGACATGGGCGTACTGGGGGATGAGAAGCTGGCTTCAGCACAGCAAGACCTGGAGCTGTGGCAGTCCACAGCAATGACCCGAGGGCTGGAACCCCTCTGCTGCGAGGAAAGGCTGGGAGAGCTGGGGCTGGGCAGCCCGGGGAAGAGAGAGCTCCGGGCAGACCTTACTGCGGCCTTCCAGTACTCAGAGGGGGCTTGTCAGAAAGATGGGGACAGGGATTTTATCAGGGTCTGCTGTGACAGGACAAGGGGTAAGGGGTTTAAACTAAAAGAGGGGAGATGTAGTCTGGATGATTACTCCCTTTGCTGTGAGATTTTTGCATAGGTGAAGAGAAAATTAAAATTGAGGCAAGAATTAGGTAAGTAATCCGAGAGCTTGCAGGGGAGGGCAGCAGCAGAGCGCAACCCAGGTGTCTTGCCGCCCAGTCTCTACTCGCCTCCCAGGCCAGCTTTGCTTCGGCAACGGAGGGCTCAGGTTGTGCAGGCGGGGTGGACGAGGGCAGAGGTAAAAGCTGATGCCTTAGAGCAAAGAGCAGCCTTGCTGCTGCCTCGTTCTGTAGCAGTTAATGTTGCGTCATCACCTTTTTTATAAACTAGATTGTCATTGAGTTTTGCGAGCTAAATTACTTTAATAACGTGCAGCCAACACAGCACTTGATAGAGCTCAGCAAAAAAGTGCAAGTTAACCGTCCTGCCACTGTGATTCACACAGCAGATAAGAGAGGAGCTCTGCAGTAAGCGGCAGTGTGCTGTGACATACCCCACAGAGGCCTTGCCCTCACCCAGACGAGCTGTCACAGCAGCTCAGCACCCAATTTCTAGCACGCCAGCTCAGCACAGCCTCCGCCCGCAGCAGTCCCGACACCGAGGCCTGGAAATACAAACCAGCACCTTGTCCCCACATCGCTACAGGAGCGTCAGAGGGCCGTCAGACACGCCGAAGGTAGCATGGACAGGATAGTTTGAAGGGATGCTCACTGTCTCTATAAGCCTGAGGCTCTCAGCAGGAGCTCTGTCCTTGACAGACGCGTTGTAAAATGACAGTGTATTTCTTCCACAGTCTAGCATTACCCTGACCACTTCGAGGGCTGTAGAAAAGTCCTTTGCTCTGATCATTGTTTGACCTAGGAACACGTGGAATTGATCATGGGACATCTGCAGGTAGCACTCAAAGTTGGAATGAATGATCCCGAGCTTCCAGCACCTCGCCTTGCTGGTGTCCACCTCCCAGAAGTGGCAGCCCTCCGAGAAGCTCTGGTTGCTCTGCACGTGTGGGATGCAACTGTATGCATTTGACATCCCAAATATTAAAGAACTGAGAGGGAATGGAAAGACTACGTTGTTACTGTGAGCAGCTCCACCTCCTTGATGCACTGAAGAAGTCAGATGTTCATGAACTATAGAAAGAAAAAAAAAAACCACATTAAGATTAATAGATAATTGTGCAGATTTGCATACATCCCCATTGCTGAAAGTTAGCTTTCCCAATCCAAGTCATCCAAGTCAAGCCAAGTCATCCTATCCAAGGCATCCAATTCAAGTTCAACCCACCCAAGTCATTAAAAACCTGTTAACTGAAACACCTTCTGCACCTCTCTTAGCTGCTGCTATGTAATTCCAAAGGGGATTGATATCGCATCTCAAGAAATGCTGCTTTCACAATTTTAAAGTGTCTTTCTGCTGTTTGTTTCCAAATACAGCAACTCTTACATTTTAGATTTCCATCACTGTCCTGCAGATCTTCATTAGGCTTTTTTTAAATCGTCCCAGATTAACATCCTGTCCTGGGTTCGGCTAGGACAGGATTAATTTTAACAAGAAGCCAGGACAGCCGGGCGAGCTGACCCCAACTGGCCAAACTAACAGGGTGTTCGATACCCTGTGCCGTCATGCTCAGTGTGGAGGGGGGGAGCTGCCCGGAGGAGGTGAATCGGGGGTCCGGAGCCACTGGGCGTCGGGCAGCGAGAGAGCTGCCCTGCGATCCCCTTGTTCTTACCAGTGTTGTTGTTACTGCTCACTTCCTTTGCTGTTCTGTTAAACTGCCCTTATTTTGCCTTTTTCTTCCCATTCTCCTCCCCACCCCAGCGGAGGGAGCGGTGATACAATGGCCACGTGGACCTTTGTTGCTAGCCAGGGCCAAACCACGACATTTCCATGTACAAGAAGTGTGTGAATAGTAGCACAGCCACTTCATAAATGCTTATTTGCTTAGCATCATTTAAAGTTATTTTCTAGAACTCTCAAAACTTCCTGGCATGGCCAGTCACAAGAAGTTAATTCTACACTCAGGAATTTGTAGAATGTTTTTTATTCAGACTTCCTCTTGCACATAATGCTTTCAATATTGCGGCATTTTCTACTCTGGAAGTTACTTCAAACAGCAACTAACCAAAATCGCTCAGACAGCACAGATAATTAGGAGAACCTGGATCTGAGGCTTTCTAGCCCGAACAGGTCTGGACTATGCTCACAGGGGTGGCAGAGGCTGCGCTCGGGAGTGGCGGCGAGCACGGCATGGCAGCCAGGTAGATGTGCACGCCACACGCTGCCGCACATGCTCTGGACAGAGCCTTCCCACCCCAGCGGTCCCCGTCTTGACCCTAGGCTCACCGCCAGCAAGGGCTCAAGTACCACCAAGAGAACAACAAGAAGGAAACCCTAGTTTTTTCGATTCAGGTGGACAAGCATCCCACCGTGCACAGCATCAGGACTGTAGGTTGATCTTAGGAAGCATTACAAAAGAGTAGAATTATTTACATAGAAAGAGTAGGTTATTTACGTTGCCAGACAAACTCCACCTGCTGCTGCTGTGGCGAGTTCTCAGCTTTCCTCTGTGCTTTGAGCCAAAGCGACACTACAGACAGAAGAGGTGTTGCTATTCTATTCTCTTACCCCTCCCAGAAAGCTGCCAGGACGTGAGCACCTCTTTACCCAGAGCCCATTTTAACAGGGCGTATTCAAGGCATGTCCCAAAGCGCTGAAGCCCAAGATAAGAACCCTTCTATGTAAACAGATGTGAAAATAATCAAACACAGTGTTAGCAATCCGTTCTTCTAGAGGTACTCTGTGTGCCTGACGTCTTTTTACAGTCCTTTCTTCAACACGTTTTGTTGGTTCTGCGTCTTGCTTGCCACGTAGCGAAATGGTCACTTACCAGGTGGTGATTTAAACATGGACTGCATGTCTGAGAGGAATTGCTGGAAAATCCTCAGAGTATTGTCTGTTGTTAGTTCATCGAAGATCATGGGGGGTGTCGGCAGCTTTACAGTAGCGGTGTTAGGAACTGGCTTGCGTTTCCTAAAACATGCAGAAAGACATCAGTAGAGCAGCAAGTCATCACCGAGCCCATCCCTGAGCCAACGACTGCATCCCCGCTGCACGCCCAGCCTCCGTTGGAGATGCAGAAAGCGCCTTCTGTCCTCCCCTCCCTCCGCAGCTTCACCGGGAAGTCCCCCTCCAAGTGGCCTCTTCCCAGAACCCCAGATCTCGTCAACATTTTTCGGACAAAGTGAGTATTTCACCGAACTCGAGGGGAATTTTAACAGGTACCTTTACCTATGCGTATTGTCTACGTGCGTGTGAATCGATTCAAGGCACAATATCCTATTAGTGTGATTGTAGTAGTGAATTCTTTTTAATAACTCTGTAGATGCCAAGTTAAACAGTGTTTAATTGCTGCTAAATTTCTGTGATTTTCTCTCTCTCTCTCTAACTGTGAGCACACCTTGAATTGCTACTAGGCGTATCCTTTAGACACAAACCCTTGTGGCCCGAGGCTAAGTCTGGGTCCAGCCGCACCCAGGCTCCTCTCCGAGCAGGAGTTTAGAAAGCGAGGGAGTCCATTCCAAACCTTGTGACCCAGCGGGAGGGCGTCCCTTGCCCCTTGCATCTTTCTTCAGTCTCTGTACGAATCATTCCACCTCAATCCTAATCCCAATTCTGTATTCCATTCACTTGGTAAGTGATAGGGTGAACCTTGCCAACAAGCTTCATAAAATCACATTTCATAAATTTTCAGTGTAATCTTTTCTTGCAAATAGCACTGGCAGCAGTTCTCTAAGGGACCCAACCCCTCGCTCGCGACGCAGGCGCAGCGTGCGCAGCCGGCGTGCCGCCGGGGCGGGCAGGGCCAGCCCGGGGAGCGGTGGTCCCGCCGTGCGCGCAGGCTGCGCTCGCAGCCCCGCACCGCTGTGCCACCCGAAGCAACGCGAAACGCAATAGTGCACCGCCTCAGGAAGAGCTTACCTGGCTCGAATCTCTGCAAAAGCCTGCAAAAGACATTTGGAAGTAGAGTTAGTAGAGTGCAGGCAAAGGCCAGCCCAAGAGCTGAGGGCCTCCGGGATCGGAGATGCCGTTAGGTACCTTGGTGAAAAGAAGTAGGTCCTTCTGCTCTCTCAGGGCCTCCAGCTCCTGTACGTCACGGCTGGCTGCATCCTTCTCCTCTTTGTGCTTTTGTACGTGCATCTGAATCTGAGAAAGCTGTTGCTCCTCGCTGTGACTGAGAATTTTCAGGACCTCTCCTTTTCTGTTATCTAGCTGCTGATGCATCTCTTTGAAGAGGCTCTCCAGCCGACTCCTGTTCAGGCTCTCCTTAGCCTATGAAGAAAACACTTTCAAAGCTGTTAGGGACTGAACCTTACCTTTTCTGTGCTAGCTCTCACTCAGGGAGGAGCCTGGTCTTTTCTGGGCTGACAGAAGTAACTACTAACTTAGTGCCTCTCCACATGACAACAAACCGGGATGTCCCACTGGCAGCAGAAAGGCCAAGTGACGTAAGTGGCCCCCCCCAGCACCTGGCACTTGACTGGAAAAAGATGAAAAAGTAGCGCTTTCTTGCACGATGCTTGCTGAAGACTTTCCACTGGGCATGTGTTTCCTTATTCTGCACCGGTATTTTTCTACAGATGCATTGCCCTTGGTCCTTTTAAGGATGGGTGAGGAAAAACAGTTTCTCTGCTTCCCGCCTCCACCAAGCTGCTGTCGCTGTTTGAAGGCGGTTACGCTGCCAGACAGGACGCTGCCAACACGCACGGTTTTGTCATCTTCAGACTAGAAGGCAACGTTTCCCTTGCCTGGGGCCAGGACTTCTAGTCCCGTCACTTCTACTGGTGGAGGAAGGCAAGCACCAGTTCTGCCCAAGCAGAATGACCTAGGATTTGAAGAGCTGCATTAAATTCCCTGCTCTTTCACAGCTTTTAGGTAGGTATTCGTGCCAGGAGCCAAAACCAGACGCTTTGGGGCCATCTTTTAACCTCATTCCTACCAACTTCTGAGAACCGCAGGCTAATCTAAAGGGATTTCTTGTAAAGAGGAATAAAAATTACTACAACATGGTCTTTATCTTTCCCATAAATATTTTAGAGCCTGCGAATTAAGTAAGGTTGGGGGAAAAAAAACCCCGCCAGCCACCACCCGCCATTCAGGAGGCAGGGCCTTAACAGCAACTTTCAAGCTCAAAGGTCCGTTGGAAACTAAAGCGAGATAACAAGGTTGTTCATCATCCTCCCCCAACGAATAAGCCTAGAAAATGTCTGAGAAACCACCCGGGAACTAAAAAAGCTTTGGAACCCGTGATCTGGGGCAGGGCAAAAGAAAACCTTATCTCGCCAGCTACCAGCCTGCAACCACCCCCAAAGTGGTAGGGGACCCTGGAACAAACCTTCACTTCCTCCTCCTGCTTCAGCAGGTTTGCTATGCTTTGAGCCAGCGCAGCTTCTTGTGCTTTCACTGTTTTCAGAGTTTCAGGAAGAATACTCTAGAAAAACAAGCGGAGGGAGATGTCAGGGAAGGACCAACACACGTGGATGAGATCAGCCATTTTATGGAAACAGGTTAAGCTAGACCCGCCAAAAGTTTGCTCGCGGTTTGCTCTCAGCATAAATCAAAACGTAAAGGTTTACTGGGAGGTTTATCCCTGAACAAACACCACAGCTACCAGCAGGAGAGAGACGATTTGAAGCTGTAAACTGTTTGTGTGCAACAGCCACATGCCAAGCTACTTCTAGTGCCGACAGCTTCCTTCCAGTCACTCCGTCATTAATTCCCTCGGCACAAACGCGGCTCAGGCCAACCCTCCGGTGGGAAAGCGCACCGAGGACTGAAGGCACGGCCACACGCACTCGGTCCCACCAGCCTGGCTCCTCAGGACGGGCAGCGAGCACCTACGACACCTTCTCTTGTTACCCGCGGGGCGAGCCCAGAGGCAATCTGGGGCAAAACCAGGAAGAAAAGCCCAGCGCCCCAAGACGGAGATGCAGCCCCGTCCGGAGCGTGCAGATGTGAGACCTGGGGGACGTTTCACCCTCGTGCCATGGATGCCCATGGTTTGCTGAGCACCGAGCGTGCTGGTGTGAGACCTGGGGGACGTTTCATCCCTGTGCCATGGACGCCCATGGTTTGCCGAGCACCGAGCGTGCGGGTGTGAGACCTGGGGGACGTTTCATCCCTGTGCCACGGACGCCCATGGTTTTCCGAGTGCGCGGGTGTGAGACCTGGGGGACGTTTCACCCCCGTGCTGTGGATGCCCATGGTTTTCTGAGCGCACGAGTGTGAGAACTGGGGGGCGATTCACCCCGGTGCCGCAGCCACCTGCGGTTTCCCGAGTGCCGCCCGCACCCAGGCCGCCATCCCGGCAGCCTCTCACCTGCGCGTGGCCGAAAGCCTCCTCCAGCGCGACGACCTTGTGGTTCTTGTGCAGGCCGGCAATGCAGCAGAGCGCGCAGAGGCAGGCCGAGTCGTTCTCGCAGAAGCACTCCAGCAGCTTGCCGTGCTGGGGGCACCTGCGCTGGGCCAGCAGCCGGGCGTCGCAGGGCTCGGTCAGGACGTGGCAGCTGCGGGGGCTGAGGGCGCGGTGCCGGGCCAGGTGGGCCGCGCAGAGCGAGGCCTCGCAGCTCAGGCAGGTCTTGGCGGCGGGCTGCGGCTCCCGCAGGCAGAAGTCGCACGGGACCCCCTCCTCGGGCCGCCCCTCCCCGCACGGCGCGTCCCGCTCGTGCCCGGCGGCGGCCAGGAAGCGCTCCACGATGCTGCGGAGCTGGATGTTGGGCTGCGGCTCCCCGTCGGGGCCGGCGGGGCCGTCGGGCGCGCAGCAGAGCGGGCAGCCGAAGGGGCCGGGCCGGCGGCGCGCCACCCGCACGCAGCCCCGGCAGAAGCTGTGCCCGCAGCGCAGCGACACCGGGTCGCTGTAGAGGCCGAGGCAGACGGCGCAGGTCAGCTCCTCCGCCAGCCCGGGCACGGCGGACGCCGCGGCCATGGCGACCGGGAACGGGGAAGGAGCGGCGGGAAGGGAAACCGAAACCGGCGGGGCGGGGCGGGGTCGCGGCGGGGCGGTGGAAGGGCGGGGCGTGACCTCGGCGGGACGGGGCGGGGCGGGGCGGGGCGGGACCGCGGGAGGGGACGGGACGGTGAGGGGCGGGGTCACGGGGAGGGGGCGGGACGGTGAGGGGCGGGGCCGCGGGGCGGGGCCGCGGGAGGGGGGCCGAGGCGGCGGGGCCGAGGGGGCGGGGCCGAGGAGGCGGGGCCGAGGGGGCGGGCGGGGCCGGGGGGGCGGGGCGGGGGTCTGTCACCGCCTCCCCCGGCGCGCAGGCCACTGCTCCTCTCGGGCCGCGGCGGCTGGGGACTGGCGGCGGGAGCGGAGCCGGCAGCGAGCGGGCGGCCCCGCGGGCAGAGCGGCCCCGGGCGGGCGGGCCCCGCGCCCCGGTCGCTGCGGGGAGCTGTCCGCGCCGGCCGTGCGGTCAGTGCCCGTCCCGTCAGCGCTCTGCAGCCCCTCCGATGCGGACGAGCGACCCCGCGCCGGGGGGGTCCGGAAAAAGCAGCCAGTTCTGAAGTGCTTGCACGGTTTAAAATAGAGCTTTTATACCCACCGGATAGATACAGATCGTACATCGAGCGGTTTGGTTAAATTATCTATGAAACTATAGAATCTGACAATGTAAAAATACAGGAAAACGTTCTCTCGGTTTAGAAGGTAGACAGGTAAATCGCACTAGAAATAAATCTCTTTTTTTAAAAAATAATAATAATAAAGCAAAGGCATAAGAATCCATGCCATTTTTTAGGGTCAAAGCATGTTACATAAATAAGGACACGACGGAACGGAACCGGGGGAAAAAATTAAGTCAAATATAAAAAAAACGCTACTGATTAAAAAAACCACAAAACCACAGACTAAAAACCTGATTCTTAATCACAGAGGGATCAATTCCGCTACTTCCACTCTGCAAGAAGAAAATTCCAGAGTTAAGTAGTCCTTACTGGGCAGGGAGGCAGAATTGGCCCCTAGTAATTATTAGCAGTGTCCTTTTACTTAAAAAAAAGAAGAAGAAGAAAAAGACAGAATTTAGCCTTTTCTTTTTTTATAAATAACAAAGCAGATGTGCCCCTTTTTAGGTGAAATTCTTACACCTTTCTCAAGAAATGCATCAGTTTCATCTTTCTCTCTCTTTCTCACATGCACACACTCCCTCCCTCCCTCCCCGGCTCGGCAATGACCGCCGCGCGGCTCCCGGCTCGGTGCCGTGGCCGTGGGCACCACGGCCAGGCCGCCGCCGCTGCCCCGACCCCAGGGTGGGCGAGGGCAGAGGGGTGAAACCCGAAGGCTGCGTTTGGCTCCGTATTGCTGGAGATTGTCAGGGATGGACCGCGATGCTCGGCACCGCGGAACAGAACGGGCGTCGGGGAGCAGCTACGAACCGTGATGTGCCTCCGTATTCAGCACACCTCCAAAGGGAAAGGAAAAACCAAAATAAAAACCAAAAAGCAGCACTGGTCTGCAATTGCAATGCTCCTTTGTGTGGCCCGGGGCTGAAACCAGCCGCTCTGTCACAGACTGCAGCGCGGCGATGGAGCTGCCGCTTCGTTGCAGAAGACGTGCGGCCCAGCCCGCGGCGCGGAGCAGGAGCCCGGACGGACAGACGGACGGACCTTCGCTCTGGGGCAGCGTCAAACCTAAACCCGGGATTGTCCTCGCACTCAGCCCCGACGCTCAGACGCGCGTGCTCCTTCCCGCGGAGCCCCGGGGACCCACCGGGCTCCGGCCGGAACGCCGGTACCCCACCCTGAACAGCGAGCTTTTCTGGGGCAGCTCTGTGCAAAAAAGGCAAAAGGGGCATTCTGCCGCGAAACTCTTCACATTCAGCTTTTCCCCACAGTACCTGCAGGAAACTACTGCAGGGCATTGTATAGCCACATATTTTTTTAAAAAATAAATCTCCTCCTTACTTACTGCCTACCATGATACGCCCTTTTGCTCCCCACGTTTCTCCGAGGCAGGGTCCCCCCGCCCCGCAGCCCCGGCCCTCGCACCGGCGGGGAGCAGCGTCCCAGGGCTGCCACGGGGCCGGGGCGCGAGGCTCCCTTTTTGGGGCACCCGCCGCGATGCCGCAGGCTGGGCCGGACGTGAAGCCGGTTCCCGGCGGGAGATCCCCGCTCCCCGGCCCCAGCCAAGCGCCGGGGGCCTCTGTCTTCCCCGGCTGCCGCTCCCCGTGCAGTGCCTGGCGTTGCTTCGCTCCTGCCCTGCATCCCCGCTAGCATTCGACGCAGTCACCTGCCCATTCTGCCCGCGCCCTCCTTCCTGCCCCTTTGCCAACTCGAGCACCGCGAGCTAAAGACACCTTTATATTAAAAAAAAATAAAAAAAAAAAAATCAAGAGGAAACTTATTTTTCACCACAAACCCTGTGTGAGGGATTCTAGACCCGGCAGACCTGTGCTTTTTGAGCTGAACACCCTCCATTCTCACCCAGTCCTAAAAGTTGGGGGAAGCCCCCAGTGCAGGCAGCACAGCCCGGGGCAGGCAGCACAGCCCGGGGAAGGCAGCAGAGCCCCGGGGCAGGCAGCAGAGCCCCGGGGCAGGCAGCAGAGCCCGGGGCAGGCAGCACAGCCCCGGGGCAGGCAGCACAGCCCGGGGCAGGCAGCACAGCCCCGGGGCAGGCAGCACAGCCCGGGGCAGGCAGCAGGTGCCCCCACTTCTCCCTGTCGCAGCGATGGGCTGGCAGGCGCAGGCAGCGGCTGCCCCAGCCACAGTTGTGCCTCTGCACCTTGCTCACCTCTGCGCATCGTGCCTATGTCCTGGACAAATTGCTTGAGGGAATAGGGAAAACAAACCAGCCCAATTTAATGGAGGAAAAAAAAAAAGGAAAAACCCCAAACCAAGATAAAAAAACCAACCCAACCCCACTTACAGGCTTCAGGCACCACAAAGACCACTTATTGCATCTCTAGTCCTACCTTATGGGTGCAGTACTGATCGGCTCTGTGCGGGACGAGCCCTCCCCCTCCCGAGCACCGGCCTCGATATCCAGAAGCCAGGCACGGGCAGGGGCTTGGGCTGACCTGGGGCGCCCAGCCGCAGAAAAACAATGCGAAATTTTGTATCTGGGTACACTAAAACCGAGGCCTGGGAAGCAACTGAGTTGAGCCCAGGAGAAGGCTCCCCCGCTGTGGAGCCCCCCGGCTCTGCACTGACCCTTCCTCTCCGCCATGCCTGATGCATCCCCAGCGGGGCCCGGCCACGGGGGCTGGGTGCCCCCGGCTGAGCGGGAGATGGAAGAATTCCACTTCCTTTGCTTTTTTTTGTTTGTTTGTTTGTTTTTTTGGATTGATCGTTTTCTGAAAAACATCAGCACAGCACAGGACAGTACTACCCACCCTAAATGTGTCGCTATATACATTCTACATAAGCTCTATAGCAATCACATGTAAACATCATCGTTGTGAGGAAATACTAGGACAGAAAAAGGCAAAGCTACAATGAGGCAATTGCCAATAGCAGATGCTCAGTCTCGGCCAGAGCGACTCGCGTTTGCCAAGGTGGGATGAGCAGCGGGAGGGAGCTTGCAGCGGGAGAGACGCCGAACCTTGCTGAGGCGACCGAAATGGCACACGGACCGTTCCCTGACAGCGATCGTCACCAGCGGCAGGCTGGGGACCCACAGTTCGAACCCACCGGTGCCTGCGGGCCCTCGCGCTGCCGGGCGGGCTGTCGTCAGCACCACGGCGTCCCCGAAGACAGGGGGAACAGCCGGGTAGCTGTGCTGGTGTCGGCCCTGCCAGCGTTCCTGCTCCTGCCAGAGACCAGCCGCACACACGGCTCCGGAGCCGACGGCCACCACGGGGGGCTCAGGCTCTCGGCATCGCACCTCGTGCAGTTTCAGAGGCTTTGGTCATACTCCCTGCAAGACGAAATAGTACCCATGCCAGGGAAATGAGAGTAAAACCCCTAAGTGACGTCGAGGGGAGACCCCCGGAGACTCTAATCTATCTACTGGCAGAGTTAAGGCTATAATATTCTATCTACATAGGATGGCTGAATCCCTAGTGGTCTCTGGGTCTGAAAAACAAATGGAGGCGATGGCAATGGCTTGAGGAGCGGCGAGATCCCCGCTCCCTCGGGAAGATGGTGCCGCTGGCTGGCGGGTGGTTGGGTTGCTGCAGCTGGCGGTGGGCTCCCTCTCCATCCCGCCTCGCCCGGAGACGCGGGGCAAGTCTGCGAGCACATGTCAGGGGTGCTGCTCGAGCACGCCCCCAGCCCAGCGCTGCCAGCGGCAGAGCGGGCGAGCGTGCCACGGGGTGCCGGTGGGCAGGGGGACGGATCCCGGGTGCCCCCGGGGTGCGGGGGAAGTGTATGGCTTACCGGGTACCCTCCCTGCCCCGCCGCCTTTTGGGCTGGCTGCCGGCCCCCGATCGCAGGAGGGTCTTCACTCCCTGTTCGCTTCGCTGGGGGTGGGAGCAAGCGGGGAGCAGGCGGCTCGGCCCAGCCGGCCCCCAGCCCCCCGCGGGGACAGAGAGGAGCCTGCTCCCCCACACGGACCCGCCGGCGGTGTCAGCAGCACCCACCGCATCGAGCCTGGCCGGCGCCGGACCCCCGGCCCCTCTCTCCTGGCTCCAAAGGCCGCGCGGGGCCGGAGCAGCGCTGGCTGGCAGGCATCGGTCCCGCAGCCCCCGCGCAGAGCATCCTTCCGCCACCCCTCTCGTTCACGCCTGCATCGGGTGCCGCAACCCTGCGGGGCGGCAGAACTCCGGGGCTCGGGCCGCGCGAGCAAGAGGAATGGCTTTGACGGCAAAGCGGGCAACACCGACGCGACCGCCAAGCACCCCGGTTTGCTGGCGGGGGGGCGGCTGCCTCCGCGGCGGACGGGGCAACGCCGGCTCCGCGACTCTGCTCTGACCCCCATTTGCTGAGTGGCAAGTGCCTCATTACAGTGCATAGTTAAAAATCAAGGAAGCGGTACAATAAATCTGAATTACAGTACATCTGAGCCATAAATACATTTTTTAAGTATATACTCTTTTTTTCTCTTCTTCTTCTATTAAAAATTAGTTTATAATCCTGATTCTATTCACAATTAACAATTTCATCATCACACACTACGGACAAAAAAATGTTATGGTGAACACAGCTGCAACTCCACGGTGGGAGCACAAGGGGGGAGGGGGTGTCAGGAAGGGGGACCGGGGGCTCCTAGGGTCACCCTAAAACAACCAGTCAGAAGCGGGGGGACTAACGTGTGGCAGTGAGACATCAACACCATGGGGACTCACAGACAGAAGCAGCTTTGTTCAATGTAAACATCGATCGGAAGGGACAGCAGTCTCTCTCTCGTGCGTGCGGGCGGGCTCTCGCTCTCTCGCTCTCTCTCGCTTTCCATAGACTGAATAATTTCTTTGAAAACGTAAACATATTGGAAGTGCCTTGACTGAGGTATTGAGGTATTCCTCCAAGGTTAAGGCTGTCACCGATGCAGGCTCAGCTGGGCCTCCTGCAGCAAGCTGTCGAAATCCATGGCCTCGTACTTGCTTTTCACCGGCGCCAGGGAGGACTCCTCCGCGCCGCAATCTGGGGACGGCAGCGACAGAAGGCAGACGGGTCAGGGAGGGGAACTGGGGCGCGGAGGGGCTCCGCTCGCTCCCCTGCGACCGGCACGCCGCGTCCCGGCACCGCAAAGCCAGCCCGGACAAGGCGGTGACGGCCAAGGGAGCGGGGACAGTGCCGTCTGCCCCCACCGAAACGGAGCTGCCGGGCAGAGGGGCTGCGGCAGCGCCCAGCCCGGCCGGTCACACACCGGGGATGCCTGCTCCCAGAAATCTGCCGGATGCAGCCGAATGCCGGGCGCCGACACGGGGCCGTCCCCGCGGGAGCCGTGCCCGTCCCCAGCCCCTCGTCAGAAGCTGAACAAACAGTGCCACCGCAAAGCCTGGGAAACGCAGCCAACGCCAGAAATAAGGCTGCTTTATTTAAGAGCAGCTTAACCCTTTTGGGTGTGTTTGCGAACGGGCCGTGAGTGGCACGGCTGCACTTCACCTCCGCCTGCGGCCCCCCGTCTCACCCGTACCAGGGTGGACAGGATTTTGGAAGATGTCCCTGCTCATGGCAAGGGGTTGGAACTAGATGATCTTTAAGGTCCCTTCCAACCCAAACCATCCCACGATTCTATGCTTCTAACGAGCCAGGCTGTGCAGCACAGGGCAAATGCTGACCTTGCAAAAACCCGCAGTTGAGGAGCGCTGGGGGGGGTGTTCCCCTGCGCAGGGGGGCAGCTCTGGCCCCCCGCCCCACAGCGCTGCGCAGCCACCGGCCTACACCTTCATCACAGGGTGCTCTCTGTTTCTTCTCCGTGCCCAAAACGAGAGGCCCTGGGATCTATTTAGATGAACACCGGGTGTTTGCGCCCACAGCCGAAGTCAGAGGGAGTGCTGCTCCGAGCAGAGGAGCTACTGCAAGGTGCCAAAGGATCGGGCAGTACTTGTGTCAGACTGGGTGTCAAGACTTAGGGCTTTACCCTCTGCATCTCAGTCCCTCACGCGTGAAGCGGGATACCAGAATCACTTAGCCCCCGGCAGCGGGTACAGGAATAAATGCATGGTACTTGTGAAACACCTGAAGGTGACGGCCACAGGGGCTGGGTGAAGCCTGGATCCCACTTCTCGTGCGGAACTGGCGCGGGGTTTCGCTCCTGTCCCTCGGGCCAGGCTGCGGCCCCTCCACCCGCTGAGGGATGGGGTCCAGCGAGGCCCTGGCCAGCGCGTGTGAGGCCAGAGGGCATGCAGCAGCCCACACAGCACAGAAAGAGTTAATGCGACGGCAGCGCCTTTCGGTGCCGTCATTTTGGCTCAGCAGCGCGTGTGCGATGTGGTGAATCCGTCCTGCGGAGCAGCAAACGGCCCAGATCACCTCTTGGGCTAACGAGATGCTGCTGACTGCCTTCTCTAATGGCTGGGAAGGGACTTCTCTGCTGGAAAGTGTCCAGCACCGTGTAGAAACGCAGCAGAGACAGCATGGGCTGTGGTCAGCTGAGACCCAGCAGCCTCGGGGTGTGATGCTACGTTTCGCAGCCAACACACTCTGGGTCCTCATGCCAGCTGCGTCTCTTCTCCCCCCCAGGTTCCCAAGCCACTCGACTGAGCTCAGAGCAGCTACGCGAGCCATAGGAGAGCCGGTGGGCTTTTCCTGCAGGCTCTAAAGAGGTTTAGGATCCTTGCATGACTAGGGCTCAGCAGTGCAATGTGCCATTACAGCTCTGTGCTGATAAAGGACACGCTTCAGAAAAAGCAGCTCCTGCTTTCTTACCCAGGTCACCGTATCTGGTCCAGAAGAAGTGCCCGAGGCCACCAGAGCTGAGCTGGAACGAAGGCTCGTTCCTCTTCCTTAGCAAGGTGCCGTTCTTCAGAGATAAGGCGGCATGCTCTGAATACCGGTAGGTGATGAAGCCGTATTTATCCCCCCTGAGAAAGCAGAGCAGGAATTCGAGATGCAACGGGCGCCGCAGCCCCTCTGGCGTGGCTCTGCCCAGCACTGCGCCCGCAGCCCTCCACCTCACCGTCCCTCCGTCCCACCAGCCCTCCCCGTGCCCTCGGACCCGGGGACGCCCTGCATCTCCTCATGCTCCCTCGCCACCCACCTGTTAGTCCTGGACAGGACCTGACACTCCACGATCTCACCGAACACTTCGAAGCGTTTCTTCAGTTCGCTGGAGCTCATGCTGCTGGAGAGGTTTCTGACGTACACCACCCGGCCTTCTCCCTGCGCAGCAAGAGGAAGGTTTCAGGCTTGGGGACCCTGCTCCCCACGCCGCGACGGGCGCTGGGAGCGCAGGGCACCGAGGAGCCCCGGCACGCCAGCACGGGCGGGCAGGCTGCAGCGTGGCCACACCGCCGCGGGCACCGCCTGACGTCCCCGGGGTCTGGCTGCCTCCGCGCCAGCCAGCTCATGGCTGTCACCCCCCGGACACCCCTGCTGCAGGGGAAAGCAGCCACCTCCCCCTTCTTCTCTTTTAAATTTCTCCTGCATTCCTGCAGCTTTTTCAGCTTCCCTCGGTAAAGATGCCAGGAAGTCTATCCAAGAATTGCTAGGGGCAAAATTCAATTGCATTGCGGGGAAAAAATGCCAGAGGGGCATGTGTGTGTGCACAAGAGTACAGAGAAACAATTTGTTTCCCCGCACGCCCACCCGCGGGCACGCGTGGGGTTCCTGGTGCACGAGGCCGCCTCTGCAGAGCGACCGCGCCCGCCGCGGCCGAGCGGCTTCAGGGACTCCCCAGCTCACCCCGCTAACGGCAGAGCCACGCGCACTGAGGCACCGGCGTGGATGCTCCGGGCACCGCTGTGCCAAGGACTCCCTGCATCGCCAGTCGCCAGCGGCTTCCGCTCCACACCAGGCTTTTCTCTCCCCCTCCCACCCCCTGTCCTTGTTTAACACCGGGCTCGCACCAAGCGGTGCTGAAGCCAGGGCTAACGGGCTCTACCGCGGCTTTTCTGGAGCGGGAGGTGAATGAGGGCTGGGGGTGGCTCTGTCCTCGCGCGCGGTCCCCAGTCACTTACGATGGCCTTCTGCTGTCTCTTCTCCACCTGGCCCCGGTGCCCGCTCCCGCCCTGGCACTGCTCGCCGTTCTCACACCTGGGAAGCGAGGGAGAGGAGGTCAGCCCGGGGGGGCAGAGGGGGGTCCGGCAGGAAGAGCTGCAACTGTCAAAGAGAAGCCAAGGAACACGTCGTCGGCAGCGGTGGACAGCCGAGGGGAGATAGAGGTCCGGAAACACTGGGAAGGACACTGGAAAGTCCTTTCTGACAGACACCCGGGGTGGGGAAGGTCCTCAGCCGGCACTCGCCCCCTCCCAGGCATGGCTCCGGCCCCTGCCCATGCCCCATTGCTCCCTGTGCCATGGAAACCCCTGGCTGCTTCCCCTCCGCGTGCTGCTTTCTCTGGCTGTGGCTGATGTTTTCAGCAGCTGCTGATGTAGTACCAACTATTTCAGTGTTTTTTCTTCCATTAATTACATCTTTATTACTTGGGCTAGCAGAGCAGAGAGAGCCAGGGCTGCCATGCACCAGGGCAGAAACACAGGGTGCAAGAAGGGTCTCCGGTGGCCCCCCCTGCCGCCCCCGTACCTGAAGGTGCGTCTGCTTGTGGGCGATCGGGACCGGCAGCACGAGGACCCCGAGCTGGACCTGCTGCGGGAACAGTAATGCAAACTGGTCCTGGAAAGGGGGTTCCTCCGCAGGCACAGCTTGGCATTTCTGTGCCCTTCCTCCTCCTCCTCTTCCTCCTCCTCCTCCTCCTCCTCCTCCTCCTCCACGGGGGAGCTGCTCTCACTGCAGCTGTCTTCAAAGACGGTGTCGTACTCGGGGGTCTTGCAGAAGACCATGTCCTCGTCATCGAGAGCACTGTCCAGAAAGCCAAAGTGCTTCGTTAAGCTGGCTCTGATCTCCTGGTCCCTCAGCTGCTTGACGCCGTCCCTCCACAGCATCTCGCCGCCCGCCTCTTTGCCGCCGAGCTCCAGCCCCTGGTAGTGGGCGGCCGGGACCCTCCTCTTGTGTTCCGTCTCCACCCGGCCCAGGGGCTCCCACGACTTCAGCACCTTCCTCTGCAGAGTGGCCTCGGGCTTCGGCACCTGGCAGTAGTCGTGGTCCCCAAAGGAGCGGGAGAAGGGACGCTTTAGCACGGCCGGCTGCTCGGGGAGTGCGGGGCGCCCGGCGACTCCGCTCAGGTGGGCCAGCAGCTCTGTCCTCTCGGGGTGCTTCCTGGGGGCTCTCCGGGACCCTGACACATCCCCCGCGGCCCCGGGGGCCGTCCCGTCCTCCTTCCCTGGCTCCTGGGGGATGTCTGGCTTGTACAGGTCCTCCTCGGCGGGCTTGTACGGCGGAGTGGTGGGTGGCGTCAGACCTGGACCCCCCCCGTGAACGAAGGGGTCAGCTCTGCCCCCGCCACCCTGCCCCCTCCCACCCCAGTGCCTCACCCACCCACTTCGAGGAGAAGAAGGGTGCCTGACCCCAGCAGGGACCGGAGGACGCTCCCTTCCCTTCTGGCTCATGCAGGGTCCCCCAGACGGCCCCTCTGTCCCAAACGCATCCCCGCGCCACTCGCAGTGCTCGGATGCAAGGGCGGCACATGGGAAGTCTCCTGCGATTGCGGCGTGAAGGGGGGTTGCCGGGCCAGGGGATGAACGTGCCCCCTTGGCTGGGCTTGGCTGGGCTCGGCTGGAGCTGGTGACTCCAGGCTGAATTTAGGGTAGATTTGCCCCCTCCCAGGGAGGATTTTTGCAAAATTGAAAAATTAAAAGGCCGTCCTACCTGCTGTCCCACACAGCTCCACAGTCAGCATTGGCTCAAAGTTCCTCTTCCCAAAGGCTGGGTCACTGGAGAAGACCAGAGAGAAAGGAAAGCATTTAGGTGAGCCACGGTCCCAAAACCCAGAAGGGAGCTGAGAAAACGCTGCCTGCAAGCGAATCCTCCCACCACGGCTCGTGCCTGACAGAGCAACCTGGCGGAGGGGTGCGAGCGGCAGCGGGATGAGCAGCGTGCCCTCCCTGTCCCAGCTCTGGGGACACGGAAATGCCCTGCCCTCGGCCCGCGGCTCTCTGAGCTCCCGCACGTGAGCGATGGCCACGGGTCCCTGCAGCCCACGTGAGCGATGGCCACGGGTCCCCGCAGCCCACGTGAGCGATGGCCACGGGTCCCCGCAGCCCACGTGAGTGATGGCCACGGGTCCCCACAGCCCACGTGAGCGATGGCTATGGGTCCCTGCAGCCCATGTGAGCGATGGCCACGTCTCCCCGCATCCCCGCGCCCAGCTGCACGGCTCCGTCTGCTCCGCAAAGCACCTTCGCTTGCTCGCTGCACGTGCATGCCCAGCCAGACAAACCGAGGTGGCTTTCCAGCCCCGGCGCGGTTCGTTTAGCCCCGTGCACACTTACGTTTGTGCCAAGGAGAGCGTGAGACACCTGGGTGTTTCTGAAAGGCAGGGAGAGAAGCAGGGTTACCAGCGGAGCTGTGCTCCCTCCAGCGCTCGCAGTGGGAGCCGGGGCCCCCTGCCCGCCCGGGCCTGGCGAGGGGCCGGGCACCGCGGGCTCTGCGCGGCGGCAGCGTCTGCGGGAGGGCTGACGCCGCCAGGGCCGGGCCGTTGGTGCTCACAAAGCGCTTGGCGGGAGCTGCAGGAGCGGGGCACCGGCGCAGCGGCACCCCGGTGCCCGGGCGCGGGGAGAGGGAGGAGGGACGGGGCAGCCCGGTCGTGGCAGGGTTAGTACTGCGCCCACGCCTTTACCTCACGGTGAAGACGCGGAGACTAAGGCAGCAGACCCTGCGGGTTGAAACAGCACCCCAAAACCAGAGCAGGCCCCCAGCTCCCCGTGCGCGGGCACCCACGGCCAAGGGCGGGCGGGTCAGGGTGCACGGGGCTGCTCGCGGTGCCACGGTGGCAGGGACGGCACGGGCAGCGCGGCGGGCAGCGCGGGCGCACCGGCGGAGCGACGGCCCCCGGCCCCTCACCTGCTCGCTCCGGGAGGGCGCAGCGCCGGCTCTCGGCCCCATCGCCCACCTCGCTGTCCCACGGGGAGCCCAGGGAGAGGGTCAGGGGCTCCGCCGGTGCTGCCGGGCTCCCGCTGTCTGCCTCCTCCGTGCCTCCCACCTCCACCTCGGCTGCGGGCTCCTGGGCAGGGAAGCCCTCCAGCGCTGGGCTCGGTGCGGGCTCGCGGCAGGCACCACTGTCCCCTGCCTCCCGGGGCATGGAGGGCTCAAGGGGTGGCTCGTCGGGGAAGGAGAGCCAGTGGCCGAGCTCGGGGTTGAGTCTCTTGGACCGGCGGACGGCGTGAACGCTGCTCTCCTGCTTGCGGGCCGCCTTCGCCTCGGCTGCGCCTGCACGCCTCCCGGCATCGTCCTCGAGGCCGCCCGGCTCCTGCCGCGCCTCCGCCTCGGCCCCTGGGCTCTGCCGCGGCTCGGACTTCTCCGGCACCGTTCCAGCTCCGGACGTGCCGGTCCCGCCGGCATCCTCCCCGTCGCGGGCCGGTAGACCCGGGCAGCGGGCACCGGGCGGCCGGGCCAGGGCGGCGTACACGGGCGTGCCCAGGCGGTATGGCTTGCTCACGTCGCACAGCAGGTCCCGTGCCAGCAGCTCCTTCAGGATGGAGAAGGACGCTCCGGGCTTCTTGCAGCCCGCGGCCGCCTGCTGGGCGCAGCCTGGCCGGCTCTGGGCGCTGCCGGGGCGTCCCGGCTGCGTGGCGCAGTCCGATTTGGCCCTCTTGAAGGGGCTGCTGCAGGGCTGGGGCCTGGCGTCGGCACTGGCGTCGCGGGCGGGCAGCTTCCGCGGCGGCAGGCAGTAGGTGTGCATGTAGCGGATGAGCTCCACCACCGAGCGCATCTCCCCCCGGCTGCCGGGGCCATCCTCCGCCGAGGACGGGGGGGTCACCGCGTCGCCGGAGCTCAGCGAGTCCTCGCTGCCGTCACTGTCATCCTCGTGCTGGGCGCAGCTGCCCAGGGACGGGGGCTGGCGGTGGCGGGGGCTCTCCTCGGGCACCTGGGGGGCTTTGGTCTGGGGGCAGAGGGTGGCGGAGGTGAGGTGCCGGTGCAGCTCGGTGCAGCTGCGGCTCTGCGCCTGCGGGACGCTCGCCCTCCTGTCCCGGGGACCCTCCACCTTTGGAGAGGAGAGAGGAGAACGTCAGCCCTGAGCCCCGCAGCCACAGCTCGATTCACGGACGGGGCGTGGGGCCAGAAGCCAGAACCCCTCATCCTCGAACCCCCCGGTCCCGGCGCACCGGCATGCCGACCTGCCTGGGGGTCAGCCCCACGCCCCAGGGGTTTCCACTGGGCTCGTGGGGCCGGCAGCCCATCCGCTGCCCCTCCAGCAGCAGGCACGCAGTGATGCTCCTTCTCCCCGGGACGGATGTGCTGCTCTTCCCAGGCAATCTAACCTGCTGGGCCTAACGCACCGCACAATTACCGTCAGCCAACAGAAAAAGCTTTGGTGGCAACCTCCGCTGGGTTTCGGGAGATTGGGTGAAGTGACGGGCCAGCCCCGCAGCGCAGCACGCAGCTCTCCCTGGCCGACGGCCCCTGGCCCGGGCTGCGAGGCAGCGGGGAGGGGGGCAGAGGGGCGGCCAGGGAGCGCAGGGGGCTTTCACAAACCCCCGCCCAGGGAAGCTGGGAGAGCCCTGACCCCACCGGGTCCACATGAGATCCAGACACTTTGCAGTGTCCCCAGCCCCCAGCCCCACTCCAAGGCTGCACATGCCCCCCGACACCGTCCTTAGGTGACCTCCCACACCCCCCAACACCGTCCTTGGGTGACCTCCTTCAGGTGAGCTCCCGAGAGGTGGGCACTGGGCTTGAGCTCTGCCCGCCAGGGAAGTACCTTTGTGCAGGACCGCGCGGCTCGGGACTTGGGGGTCCCCGGGCGCCGGGCGCTGCCATCCCGCTGGGCCTCGCAGCTCGGAGGCACGTGTGATGGAGAGAGGAGCAACTTCTTCAGCTGCAGAGAGAAGCGGCAAGAAAAGGAGTCGGCGTCACAGCGAGGGCAGGAGAAAGCGCCGGCGGGGCCGCAGCCCCTCGGCTCGCACCTGCGCTGCGCATGGCCATTGCTAAGCATCCGACCCGAAAATGGAGGAAGGAGAATAAAAAGGCAGGGAGGCGTTTCCCACCTCCCCGCGGCTGCATGCAGCCCCGAGGGGGTCGGGGCCATCTCCACAGCATTCACCCGCATCCCCAGGGACCCCCAAGCAGGTCGGGGCAGTAAGAACACAAGGGAAATTACTTCCCAGGGGCATCCCCTCTCCCACCAGACAGACAGGAGCTGTCGTGGCATCCCAGCTTCTCACTCCATCAGCTCTGCCCTTAGGTGACAGAGACTTTACACTGGCGTGAGTGGCAGGTTCGGACAGCTTGCTCCGGTCCCCGTGCACGGCTCGTTTAGCCAAAAGACCCAGAGAGGGGCTCGACTCCTCAGTGAGCTTGCACAGCATTTTGCAGATGCAAGCCCTGTTGAGGACCTTCCGTGTCAAGCCCATGGCAGTGGGAGTGGGGTTTTCCCTGGGTGACCCCCAGTGCCACCACTTCTGATGGCAAGGTTGGCACAACTTCTATCTTCTACTCAAAACCATTTTTGCTTATGGGGAAAAAAAACAAGGCAAACCCACACCCAGCAACAGCATTTTGTATTCCACCCGTGTCGCACTAACAGCCAAAGGCGACAACAGCTCAACAGCAAGACGACTGCGTAGGCACCGGGGACCTGCACGGAGGAGGCAGGTCTGGGGCTCCCGCGCTGGTCGGCAGGCACGGAGCCCCAGGGCCGGTGCGGAGGGCTTTAAGGGGTGACAAAAATGGTGGATGCCCGGGTCAGGGTCTGCTGGGAAACATCAACCGGGGCACCCAGGGCTTCAGGCGTGCCACTCCTATTGGTGGAAGCAGCCAGCACCTTCCCCCCCCCCACCCCCTGCAACGTATACATCCTATATATGCACAGACACATCGTGTGTGATATATACCCCCCGCGCAGGGCATGGGCGGTGGGAATGCGCGCTCTCCCCACTGGACGTCAGCCCTCCCCACCGCAGCCCCGGCCTCCGGGAGACCCCCCGGGCGGCCCTCAGCCTGGGGGCAGCAGGCTGGGTGCCCCCTCCCAGGGGACCTCCCGGGGACACCAGCGGCTCGCACAAGTGCTGCCAGCTAGCCCAGGCCGGGACGGGGAGCGAGGTGGAGCCCTCGCACTGCAGGGAACCGAGGGGGATGCCCCGGCCTCCAGAGCCCCCGGGGAGGGGCTGAAAGCTGAGGGCAGGGGCTGCCCGATGCTTCGGCCGAGTCCCTGCCGTCCCTCCTGCGAGAGCGGCAGGGAGCTCGGCTCGGAGGCAGAGCCGGGCGGGAGCAGCCACCGCTGCTTGTGGGCAGGGGGCTGGGATGCACGAGGGAGACCCTGGGCAGCCCCACATCCACACGTCCGATTAAAAGTGGGTGTGGGTCTCGCCAAAGCAGCCACCCCGCCCTGACACCCGCCCCCGCCCCCATCATATATATTTGTACACACGCAGCTTGTTCCCGTGAGATGGTGATGGAGGTGACAGCAATGATGCAGAACATGTATACGTATACAATACAAGTATATGCTTTGGTATTGACGGTTAAAGAGAGTTTTAAGCCTAGAATGAAAAATTTCAGACCTTTGCTTCCTATCATACCCATGCAGCCGGCTTATCAGGGGCTCATCCAAATCCACCTTAAACAGTAGGAAGTGGGTTCTTACTAGAGACAGCTCATCAAACTCGGGGGCCGGGGGTGGCCCCCCCGTGACCGGGGCGGTGGGTTTGGGGGAGGGGGCAGGCGAGGTGTAGGCATGGTTGAGCATGTCCCCCTCTTCCGAAGCTCGGAAGGCAGCCAGGCCCATGTCATCTCCCTGTATATCATCCAGTGTCTCGGTGAGGGCTGCCAGGAGTGCTTCGTTCTCGCTGTCTATTATCTGGAAGGAGCAGGCAGAGAAGAGAGGGGCAGTTAGGCTGGGCAGCGGGACTGGGGGACGCTGGGCCGGGGGCTGGCAGTGCCGCGCCAGCACCCACACTTCCTGGTGACCGCACACGGGACCCAGGACGGCTTTTCCCCAGTGGAGCGCTGGGATGGGATCAGGGGGAGAGAGACCCAACCAGAAAAGGAGCATCAGCCTGTGCCCCGGCACCCCCAGCAGCAAAATAACAGAGCAGAGCATCTTCTCTCCCCACAGGAGGCACGCTGCAGCCGGTAAAGGATCTGCGATCACAAGGCTCCTTGCCCAAACCCTCCCGACGGGGCTGCCGGCCCCCTGAGCCCGCGCTGTCACAGCGCTGGGAGCAGCACCCAGCCGGGACGGAGGCCTGCGGAGGGGCAGGCACGGCCCGAGAGGGCACGGCTGGTTGTTCACAGCTCTCCTGACAGGGAAGGCCAAGGAAACGTGGAGAGCCATCGTACGCTCAGCCCAGGGCTGCCCAGCGTATGGGGGTGTATGGCCCCCAGTAGGGCACAGGGGAAGCTCAGCCCGAGCCCCTCTTTCCATCTTGGCTTCGCCTTGGCTGACGCACCCCCAGCCCTCCCAGCACCATCCCAGTCCCACGCAGCCCCACGAGTCCCCTCCCAGCCTGGAAATACGGTGCAGAAGCCCAGAAGAGGATGCAGAAGCTGAGGAATGGCTGAAGTGAGCCAGGAGCTCCTTCTTTCTGGTCCTCCTCCATCACATTCTGAATGTAAACCATGTCCAACAAGAAGCAGGCTGCCATCGGCTATAAAATTACCACGGGGGTAAATTGAGGCTCGCAAGGAGGACTGTTGACTGCACACAGCCTCCCATGTTTCTCTCATCTTGTTTGAAAATTAAATATCTTTCATTCCGTGCCCTAACCTTGCTCGCAGTTACTAGAGCAGGCTCCAGGGAAAGGCAGCAGGATGCTCCATTTTTGGCTCCATTTCTTTTCCTCCTGTTATTGGCACGAGACCGCTGCGCACACAAGTTCAGTGGGATACATTTCATCATACTCCGCTCCTCCTAATGGGCCTGTCTTTCACATTTCTTTTCTGTTTATCTTTTCCCCAGGAAGTTCAGCGGAAAATATGCATCTCGTGATGAAGGTCCCTCAGCTGGACTGGACCATTTTCAAGCACAGCATCAGCACAGCATAAAAGCCAGAGGGTTGTTATTATGGCCAGGTTAGAAAATACTGGGGCTTTTTTTCCTCCCCTCCCTTGTTTGAATTAAAATCCTTCTCCTTCCCAAAATGCAACCCAGAGCTGGCGACTGGTGGGCACCAGTAGGTCACAGCCTCCTTGTCCGAGGGGGCAAGGGCCTGGGTGCCACTCAGGAGGGCACAACCAGGGCACGGAACAAGCTTTAGGAAAGGCAAATGGCCTGCCCAGCCAGCTCTGCCCCCGGTCCCCAGGGCAGCCTCCACAGCTCGCTGCATCCAACATGCCTGCGCCGTGCTCACAGCCCTGCCCGGCACCACCGCTCTGCGAGATGCTCAGCTCACCCATCACAAGAGGCAAAACCACACTGAGGGACAGGGACCAGCCCTGCCAGTGCCTGGGAGCACCCTCTGCCCAGCACTGCTTCACACCACACCATCCCAGTGCCAGCAGAGCAACAGGGCCACCCCAGAGCAAAGGCAGGGAGAGAAACCAGCCAGCCTCTGCCAGCAGGACCCCAGACCCAAACAAAGGGAGGACCCCAGAGCAGGAGAGCCAAGGGCAAGGGGCTGCTTTCTGCTCCTGAGAAATTAACGTTCCCACCCCACAGCCCTGCAACCCCAGCACTGCCACCCCAGCACACTCTGCCACCCCAAGAACCAAACGGGACATGCTGGGCACCAGCCATAATTCCCTTTTAATAGTACATCACAGGAGAACCAGCCCAGCAACCCCTCCTCTGCTCACCCACCTCCTCATTAGCCCTACTCTGCTTGCTCCATTTAGAGCCAGCGAGCAAATTAATGGAACGCTAATCAACTGGGGAGGAGCTATTACTAGTAGTGTGTGTCCCCTGCTCTCCCCCAGCACCCACCCTTCGGTCACCCAGCAGGGTGGGGGTACCTGGAAGAGCTCGGAGTCGTCGGTGCTGTACTGGCTGGAGTCGGTCTCCGAGTGCTCCCTGCACCACTGCAGCTCGCTGAGGCAGCCTGCGGAGTCGAAGTCGCTGGCATCCAGCTGGGACAAGTCAATCTCGGGGAAGCTGGAGTAGAGGTGCTCCTCGCCGGACACTTCGTACTGGGGAGCGGAGAGAAGGGAGGTGAGCTGTGCCACGCCGCAGCGGCAGGCAGCAGCAACGCCTGCGGGGACAGCCGGTCCCCCCGCGCGCTGTCCCCTCGAGTCCAGCTCTCAGGCCGCTCTCAAACCAGCTTCGGCACTGGCTCGGGGAGGAGCAGCTCCACGGCAGTGGAGAGCACCTCTTCGCCGCACCCCTTGCAGATTGGTTTGCACAGCCTGGCAGTGCCACTGCTGGTCACTAACACCCACCCTGCGACCGCCACCAAGCCCCCTCTCGTGCGTCCTGCACCGTGGCAGCGTTGGAGCCACAGCATCTGCACGGGAAGGGCCTCGTCCCCTCTGGCCAGCAGAAGCTCAAAGCGCGGCACAGTCATCCAGCTGCCGGTGCTTTTAGGGGACACCAAAGCCATTCCTGCCTTTGGAGCCCTCAGGGCGAGATCCAGGGCTGTCCAGCTGCCCTGGGGATCAGCAATAACAGAGCGAGGTGGGACACTTGGGGGCACACGAGACAGCAACGCACAGGGCCAGGCTCCGGCTGGCGTGGCTGCTGCGTGTCCTGTCCCCACCACACGGCACGGAGCCGCTCGGGGACAGTCCCTCCGGGGAAGCGGCACGTCCCACGGCACCGCCGAGGCGATACGGACCTGGTCCCCACATCACACACGCAGGACAAAAACGGCACGGACAGGAGGGTTCGGGCGCAGACGGGGTGATGCGAGCTCTAGGAACCGAGCTGAAAATCCCCTTCTAACCACAGCGAGCAGCCGGGACCTGGCCCGCTTCTGCCCGGCTCCCAGCCGCTGCCCGGCCACAGAGCCCCACGGCTGCGCCCAGCACCCGCGGGAGCGAGGGCCGGCACCCGCCCGTCCCTGCCCGCGCTGCCAACGGCCGCCCGCACCCAGCCCTCGGGTCCCACTTGGTTTTGCCCCCGACACCCGGGTTCAAACACGGCGGGGCAGGGTCCTGTGCGACTCCTCCCGGCGTCGGCCGCCCGGGAGCAGCTTTGTGGCGACGAGGGAAGCAAGTTCATTCACACGGCGGGCAGGCTGTGGGTCAGGCAAACATCTGAGCAGGGAGAGAGGCTGCGAGGGCAGGAGAACGTGGGGGCCTCCCCTCCTGAAGCACCCCAGGACGGTGTCCTCTGATGCTCAGCGGGAAGGGAAAGGGATTTCAAACCCAGCTGCAGCAATGGAAGAGACAGAGTTTCTCTCTTTCTCTTCACTTTTTTTTTGTTTTAACTGGATAATCTGGGATTATTGATTGCATTCCCATAGGCTGAGGAGCCTGTGTGCCGCGCTCCCCGCCGGGTTTAGGACACCCCGTGCCGCACCAAAGGACGCTGCGGTGCAGACACAAGCTCCCGTTTCGCACTGCTCGCCCGCTTTCTGCCCCGTCCTGTCCCCGGGCGGTTTGGAGGACGCGACAGGGGTAGGGGAGAGCGGCTTCACAGCCCGATGGCGAGCCAGCGCCGTGGCCTGGCAACGGGCTGCCAGCCCAGCCATGCCCACAGCTGCAGCAGGGCTGGGGGCTGCGGCATCAGGTCGGCATCCACCAGCGTGGTGCCACCGAGTATACTGGGCACAAAAAAAGTCTCCGCAAAGCCCTGAACAGCTCTGGGATCTGGATACTCCTCGTGGCCCCCCCAAGGCTGGGGCTTTTCAAACCTGCCCTGCAAAAAACCTTTGCTCCCCGGGTGGTCAGAGGGCACGGAGCAGGTCAAGGGCCCCTGTCCTCATCCCTGCCAGCTCTGGGGACACAGATGTCACCTCTCCCGCAGCTCTCCTGTCCCCTCTGCTGAGGGGCGCCCCGGGCTGCTCTGGGATCAGATGTCCTTTGGCCTTTCAGACGTGTCCCTTACCTGCCGTGGCTTGTCCCTGCTTTCCTGCCACCACTCTTGCGCCTGCTCCAGAAAACGACTTGCAAAAACTTTGGCTCCCCCTTCTCCCCAAATCTTCCCATGGGAACACAGGCAAAGGCTTTTATTTTTAGAAAAGCCATACATACATATATCTATGTGTGTCTCTGTGTGTGCGTGTGTGGATTCAATTAAAAATAGAGAAGCAGTCAAATTCTCCTGCTCCCGCTTTTGATATGCCACAAGGGAAAAGATCCTGGTGCTGAGATCACAAGGAGCAGCTGACACCAGTGCTCGGGACGCCTTTTGATCAAATCCACAGATGTGACATGTCCCCATTGGCAACAGGGCTGGGTAAAAATAAACTCCTGCAATCTAATGCTGCTGAGCCGCCCTCCCTGGGCACGCCGGAGGCAGGAGCGCCCGGCACTGCCACGCTGCCTGCAGCCGTCCCGAGGCAGCGGATGCTCCCAGGTCCCCAGCTGGTACCGGTCAGGAGTGCCCAAAAACTCATCCCTGCCTGTGTCGGTCCCTCTCCTCCTCACGCAAAGCAGGGACAGCCGTTACCCGGCGCGGGCACCCAGCAGGGCATCCCTGCGCGAGGCTGTGGCTCCAGCCAGCCCCTCTGCTCGGGGAGGGCCATCTGACCGCCTCAGCCGCCGAGGACTCCAGGCTCTGGAGGGAACTCATCGCCTCAAGCACCGCTCGCCCGGCACCGAGCACTGCGAGCAGACCCCTCCGGGCTGGCCGCCGGGGGGGAACACCCAGCCCCTCAGCCCGGGTCGGGGTGGCAGTGGCGGCGGGGAGGCTGCCTGTGGGCACCGGACCTCATCTGCTCTGACTTTCCCTTTTCCCACCCTTTGCATTTCCTGCTGCCTTGGGAGAGAAGTGAACTTTTGTTCTAATTTTACTCGGGAGTTTGTAGGAAGATCAGCCATGGGTTCTTGGTGTGCAGCCAGCAAACACCCATGGAGACATGCTCAAAAGTTCGGAGGCATCCTCCAGCCCAGACACCTGGCCCGTGCGTGCTGCGGCATGGCTGCAGCCAGAAAGCTGCTGGCATCTCCTCATGGCTTGTTTGACGACTCCTTGCCGCAAGGAAAAGGGGAGCTCAGGCAGCTATGCAGATGCCCCCCTACCACACACCTACATCTCTTGGGGGAGCAGGGCCCCGAGCCAGGCACCCCCTCCGGCAGCACAGTGTGGGCAGCTGCACCCGAAAGCCAAAGCTGAAAGGTGGAGGGCGTTTGGCGGGTGGCCTCCATTCAGAGACGTCCTCCTCGGCTTTCTCTAAAGCATGAACCGGCTCCGACCTCGGCCCTAGCAGAAACGCAGTCGCAGTTACAGGACAGAGGGGCAGCTGACGCTCGCCTGCACGTTGCCAGGAGCTCGGCCTCTGCAGAGGCTTTGCTCGCCAGGAGGACGGAGCATTAACATTGCTGTTCATTTACCGCTGAGCTCGAACAGCCCTTCTCTGCTGCGAGGGGTCTGTAGCTTCAGTCGTGGGAGCAGGGGGTGCCCAGGAGGCCAGCGGGGACCCTCACACTGGGGGCTTGTGCTTGTTTCGTGCCCATTCAAGGCTGGCTGGGTCCGGCAGCAGCCATGCTGTGCATGCCCGGGGACAGCCTGGAGAGCTGCAGGGCTCTGCGCCCGCCCCACTGTCAGCCCCACCATCCACGTCCACCACGGCGCAGCTGGCAATGGCCAGAAAGCATGAGCGACAGTCTCCAAACCGGCAGTCAAGGACGTCCAGAGGTCACCTCACCAACTCTCCTGTCCCAGGGAGCCTCGGCTGCACCCAAACGTTTCCAGACGAATGCCATCGGGGCCTCTCCCCAGGCACGGTGGGTGAGGAGGGGTCAGTACCCCTCCCAGCCCGCACCGTGCCTTCTCCTGGAAACCCGCAGTGAGCACATCAGTCCGAGAGCTGTGCTGGCTCCTCGGTCAGCACCCCTCCATCTCCGGGGGCTGCGAACGGCAGAGCGCCCGGGGGCTCTGGGGACTGCGCCCACCAGGGCACCTGCTGCTCCCGCTCCCCGTCCCTTGGCAAAGCCCCCCATCTTTGCACCTCCTGGGGTAGTGGCGAGGTGGAGTGGGACGAGGAGCAGGCATGGGGGGTTCGCTCCATCTCCCTGCCTGATCGCAGGGGCAGCAGACGCAGGCAACCATCTCTGCTGTCCCCAGCAGCTCCGGCACACGTCCCGGGCTGGACCGCAGCTGAGTGAGGGCAGCCACTGGCATCAGAGGACGCCCCACCAAGCACAGCTCAGCTCGTACTGGCTCGGAGGGGCTGGGGACGGGGCAGTGACCGTGACGAAGAGCCCTGCACCTCCTCTCCTCTGTTACACCCCCGGCAACAGCGCTGGTAGAAATTTCCCTTATCTGCAGAACCCTGGGTCCAGCACCTTGAAGTTGTAGCCAAGCGTTTTGCAGTGCGGCTCCAAGCGCACCGGGCGATGGCACACGCATTGTGCTCGTGCTTAGTGAGGCTGCACAAGTTTCGGCCTCTGAAGTCTGCCGGCGCGAGAGTGCTGCTGCACGGGCGCAGCGCCTTCGCGGGAACTTCATCCCGCTTAAGCCTGGGAGGGCAGATTTGCATCGCCGCCTGCACACTCGGCCCCAGGACGCTTTGCAATCGCCTCGTCACTCACACGCCACTTTGCCGAAGGGAAAAAAGGAAGGAAAGGAGCGGCTCCTCGGAGGGGCCGAAGGAACTGGCCAGAAACAGGCAGCCCAGCTCCGCACTGAGGAGCCCAACAGGTGACCCAGCCCTGCACAGACCTTCCTCCCTCCCCACAGCCCAGCGCCTTCCCAAAGCATTAAGGGATAAATATACACCCACCCGCGCTGGAGACAGAGCCCCAAATTAGCCAGTAGCATTTCGGCTGGGACCCAAAACAGTGGAAGGCGAGAAATGCCGAGAGCACGAAGCGCCGACCCCTGCCAGCCCTCCCTTGGCGGCATGGCCAGCGCCGGCTCCTGGTGCCGTTCTCGGCCGGCCGGGGAGTCTCCCCTTCCTTGCCCTCACCCCCAGCTTGTCTCTACAAAGGAAAGAAAATCCTTGGGCAGGGGTTTTGGAGAGAGCCACCCGGGCTTATCGGGGGAATCCATAATTACAGACTGCTTGCGGCAGGGATTGCAGCCACGCAGGGAGATGGCACCGCGCTGCTGGGTCGCCAGGATGAACACGTCCCCAGGCAGGCAGCAGCGGGCAGGCGGGACCCCTGCTCCGGCAGGCAGGGACGGCGCCTGCAGACCCCCGGCACGCTCCTGGGCACGCAGCCACCGCGACCCACGCTGGGGCCAAAGCCAGCTCCATCCGCCCTGGGGTGCACCCTGCTCCCCCGCGGCTCCCACCCAGGGGAGGCAGTCCCCGTTCGGTTGGCACCAGCACCCAGGGGGACAAAGCTGGGTGCTGCCGGCCCCCCACCATCCCCAAGGATGCACCGGCTCCCTCCCAGCTCAGAGGGAGCCGCGTGGGGTGGGCAGCCCTGCTTCAGCACCGGGAGGTGGGGATGGAGGAGAGAGCTATAAATAAGTGTAAACACGGCAGAGAGGCACCTGGCCAGAGCCATGAAGGTCACAGCAGCGTATGCCAGCAGATAAGCAACCCCGTCCCCACTGGCCTTTGACAAAATGTCACTGTGAATGAGGGTGAGGTGGTGTCGGGTTGTGCCTTGGCCCAGCCGCCCCTCACCACCCCCCGATATTTATAGACCCAGAGCCCCAGAGCGGGGGGCAAGCAGCCCCTCCGAGGGGGGTTGAGGGGGCCCTGCCCGCAGACCCGCCGATGCGACCCGTCGGAGGGAGGCACGGGGAGCACGGAGCAGGGTCCCGCTTCCTCGTCCGATCCCCAGTTCTGGGGGTGAAGGGAGCACAGAGATCTCCCAGGTCCCTGGGTCTGCACAGAGGCGGGCAACCTCGCTGTCCTGCTAGGAGCAGGGCATTTCGCCCTCTGCACTCTGTCGTTCGGTTTATTTTAACTTCTGCCAAGCTCTTTTAACGATTCAGCCCAGCCATCAGGAGGAGTAGCCGGCGCTGGCATTCAAAGCCCGGACAAAATGAACAGCAGGTTGATCCTTCCCTCCACTGCAGCTGCTCACAGCCAACCGCTGCTTGTCCACGCTGTCACGGCACGTGGGACCCGCGGCGGCGGTGCCGGCCCCACGCCGGACACCCTGCACCGCCGCGCGCGGAGCCGTCGCCGTCCCGTCCCCAGGCAGCCGGCGCAGCGCGGCGAGGGCAGGGGGTGCCGGCAGCGCCGGGCACCGGGCCCAGCGGCACCGCAGCACGAGGGGTGCTCGGCGCCAGGCTCCCGGCCACAGCCCGAGTGCCAACGCGGTCTCGCCCGCTGACTTTTGTCTTACATGAGAAGGGTGTAATTAAGATCAACCACGAGATGCCAGTAATAGGAAATATTAAACATTAACTGCAAACAATAAACACGAACTTGCCAGGATATCTTTGATATGAAAGAAAGATGGAAGAAATTGCACTAAACTATCCCTGAGTCACAGGAGAGAAAAAAGGAGCCTGAGATACTGGTAATAATGCCCTGAATAAACAACGCTCTGCTAGAACACTTTAAACAAAGGTGTGTCGGGTCAGCAAAGTATATCACAGGTCACAGAGCTGCATGCTCGTACCGCACTTGGCAGCGGTCCGTTTGGGCCCCAAATGACAGAGCCCACCTTCTTTCCGTCCGAGCTGCGGGACAGGCCAGCCCAGGGCTGCTGGACCTGTGGTGCCGCGGCAGAGCCGGGGAGACCCCATGGGCCCAGCCGCCCCGCGCAGAGCCCAACGCACCTCCCCGCTGCGGTCACCCTGCGGCACGGCTGCCGCCGCCACGGCAGCACCACCGGGCACCAGGCAAGGGCGGAAAAGGAGAACCGACGGCTGCTTCGTCCCCGGCAAGGAGAGGGGCCAGCAGGTAGACACAGCGGGGAAGGGCTTGCTCCCAGAGCAGGACGCTGATCTCTCAACACCAGCTAATGGAAACAGCACCCGTCAGCTGTGGCTGTGCCAAGCGCCGTGCCGTGCCGTGCCGGCTGCTGCTGCTGCTGCCGTGTCCCCAGATCACAGTCTGCCAGGCAGAGGGCTGTCCGGGCAGGGCCAAGCGTGCTCAGGCACACACAGCATGCTGATCACAGTGTCTCCCAGCTCAAGAGAAGCGTGCCAGCTTTATCCTGCACCCCTCGAGCCAGGCAGCATCGCCCCACGCCAGCCCTGCCGCAGCCAGCCCGGCAAACGTCGCCCACCACCCGCGGACCCTGGCACAGCGTGGAGTGGCACCCCCAGACACGCATGTGCCAGCGGCTGCTGCCAGCCCTTCCCCAGTCACCGACGGGCACTGGTGCAGGCAGCGGGGCTGGCACTGCTCGGCGGCACCAGCCAGGCAGGGCACGGGCCCGTTCCTCAGCCCCCGCAGTGTTTCCTAAGAAACTCCTTGTTACCTGCCCGGAAACCAAAGGCAGGACCAACAGAGAGCAACCGGCGCGCGCTGAGCCGGACACAGCAGCCGCGTGGGCTCGGGAGGTCTCCAGCCCAGCCCTGCGAGCCCCCAGCCGCAGGCAGAGGCACAGGCAGGCGCAGGCAGCCACCCCGCTGCAGCACAGCGCTCAGCCCTCGCTGCAGCACCGCTGCAGCCAGCCAGCGCAGCAAGGGCCAAGCGAGAGGTGGCACAAGCCCCGCAGCCTCCATGGGCTCCGCAGAGAGGATGACCAGCAGGACAGGGAGCCGCAGGGGCTGTGGCCAAGGCCAGCAGGGGCTTCAAGACCCTGAAACTCTCGGGGCTGCTTCGACTGGCAGACCCACAGCTGGAGGTGTCAGGAGACACTGTGGCCCGGCCACGCAGGCTGGGGAGCCCCGGGAGCAGGGGTGCCTGAGCCCCAGCCAGGCTGGCGGCACAGGGGGGCCAGGCTGCACCCCAGGAGGGGGCAAGCGCCTGACTCACTGGGGACCTGACTATTAGCCAGCTCTGCCGGTCACAAAAATTCCCCACGATGGCAACTCCCTCCTCTTGAAAGGAAAACATGAGGGGGCGATTATTTTCAGACCTTCCTCTTCTGCTGTCCTGGCAGCCAGCAGCCACATGACGGCTGTGGGCAGAGGGACGGCAGCGAAGAGACTGCCCCGGGGTCAGGGTGGCCACAGGGGCCACAGGAGGAGCAGCCCTGCCCTGGCCACCGGCCCCCGGCCCCTCTGGAGGTCTGGTCACCAGCTCGCGGGCTGACGGGGCTCCATGAGGCCCTTTCTGCCCAGCAGATATTGCAAACGTCCTCCCGCGGCGCAGCCCTTCCCAGCTCAGCACCACCAGCTCAGCTCCACGGGCACTGCTCGCCCTGGCACCGGCAGCTCCTCACATCTCTCAGCAAAGCCCTGCTACCCGGAGGCAGCGAGCAGCTCCCCTCCAGCTGCCCACACTGCCCGCGGGGTCGAGCCCGCAGCGGCACCAGGAGGAAAGCAGAGCCACTGCCCGCAGGGAGCGTGGTGGGCATCTCCGTGTCGCGCCACATCGCGCTCCCGCCCCAGCCCCAGAGCTGCCCAGGCTGCCCGGCCTCCGCCGTGCTCCTCAGCCGCTGCTCGGGACCTTCTGCGGTGTTGTGTGAGGAGAGCTCTCCTCGGCTCCGCAGCCTGCGGTCCTGGGCATCCCTGAAGCACTCCCGGGGGCTGGCACAGCCTGTGGGGAAGCCGGGGAGCTCTCGGGGTCCGCGGGCAGGCGGCGGGGAGCACGCGTGCCGGCGGGGCAGGGTGTCCATCGCGCCGGAGCCACTCGCCCCACGGCGCCAGCAGCTCTGGGGTTGCTGCTCGAGGCTGTGAGATGCCAGGGGAGGGGAGGGCGGCTCGGGGCGAACTGTCGCCACTGAACACCCCCTCCCCTGGCTGGGGACACCTTTGCTAGGGAGGTGGCAGGCAGGGGAGGGAGGAAACCGTGCAGATTTTGTGCCCAAGCTCAGAGGGGTGTTGAGGCCTTGCCCGCCGCAGCAGACGGAGCGTTGGCCCGCGCTGCTCGGTGCTGCCCGCGCTGCTGGCAGCAGGGCACCATCTTAGTGCTAACTGGGACGAGGCGGGAGACGGGGAAGGTTCACGCTGGGGTTAAGAAGGCGCAAGGAGGATCTTCCCGCATTAGCCTGACCTCCCAGCGGGCCCAGCCCTGATGCTCGGTGGCCACAGGCACGCTCCGGTGCCACGCTGCACCGTGCCCTGCCAGGGTCCGGACACCATCACCGAACCCGACCCCCTGTGACCCCAGCAGACCCTTCCACCGGCTGCGCTGGCCCTCCTGCCGGGAGGCTTTGGGGGAACCCACGCTGTGCCCACCTCCCACCCGGAAAATGAAGTTTCTAGGCGGAGGCACAAGGCGTCAAAGGGTGAAAACCTCCGCAGAAAGGGCAAAACCGCTCAGATCTGCCCGTACCCTCCAGCCCAGCCTGTCCGTGCGTGCCCAGGCCCGCACCGCGGCGGGGGTGGAAGCGCAGCCCTGCCCAGCCCTCCCCTCGCCGCGCTCCCCTCGATGCCACGGAGCGGGCAGCGCTGCCCACGCCCGCTCCCGACTGCTGCCCGCGTGGGGCCCTGGCACCCCGCGGCACAGCCACACTGCCAGCTCCCCCCTGCTCCCCACCGCCGGCGTCCCCCGCCAGAGCGAGGAGAGGGGCCGTCCCCTGCCTCTCCCGAATCAGGGTTCCTCCTCTCCCCGCTCCGGCGGGGCCCGCCAGCCGGGCACTGCAGTCTCTCCGATTAGACAAGTGCCCGTTTTCTGTGCAGAGCCTGGAGCTGTCCTGGCCAGAGGAGACGCGTCAGCACCCAGCACGGACATGGCTGGCTCTGCTCTGGCACAACTCTGGCCGCACTCCCAGGAAAGCCGGCGTGGGGGGAGCAGGGGTGCCTGGGCACGGCGGGCAGGCACAGCGTGGGCATTTTCCCGGTGGGCATCACCCACGCTAGGAAATCACCTGCATTAGCTCATGAACGGCATCGATACTGCTCCAATCATCACACTGGGGAAACTGAGGCACGGGGAGGCAAAAGGAGAGCAGGCTGCAGCAGGTCCCGTGACTGCGGGCTGTGTACACGGCTCGCAGGGCCGATGGCGGAGGCGTGATCCCCGGGCAGCACCTCTGCGGCTGCCGCGCCGGCGCTGCCAGCGCTCACTGCACTTTCACCGGCACAGCCTGTTCGGCCGGGGACTTCCCGGTGCCACGCCAACCGGCAGCAGGCTTTGCTGTGCCAGCGTCCCGGGGAGCTGCGGGGGCCCCAGCCAGGCCACTGCCCCCGGGGACGCGGGGCTGGGGCTCTGTCCCCGCTTTTCGGCTCCGCGGGGAGCATTTCTGGGAGCCACAGCCTGCAGCCAGCACGGCCAGCCCGGCCGCTCTCTGCGCACCCCCCAGCACACAGCTGACTCACCCCGGAAAGAAACCGCTCCGAGATCTCCAGATAGAAAAACCCCTCCGAGGGCGGGACGCTCCCTCAGGAGCAGATGCGATCGCCCACGTGCACAAAGCCTCGCGCTGTTCCAAACTCCCCCCTGCGAGGGACCGCTCCCTTCCCCTCCCCAGAACCCCGGCCCCACAGCTCCAGCGGAGCTGCGCGCCCAGGTGGGGTCCGGCCGCTCCCCGCTGTGGCGGCGGGGGCTGGGACCCCTCTTTCCTTCCCCCCAGACCAGGGGGGTTGAAGCCCACAAACCTGACTTCTCTGCTTAAATCAAACCCTTCTGCCCACCCGGTGTCCTGCTCCAGCTCCCTCGCAACCCTGCCCTGAGCTTGTCTGCTCCCAGGCCTTGTCCCCCACTGCCCACCCCAGCTAATCCGGGGATCAGCCCAAAGCCAGAGACCCTGGGGCAGCCTGGCTTGAAACCCAGATCTGAAATATGGACCTGAACTGGTCTGACCCTGCACCCGCCTCTGGGCCGGGAGCATCAGAACCGAGGGTCCCCTCCGGCGCGTGCGAGGCCACCTCCGCACCACGTCCCGGACGGGCCCGAGTCCCCGTGCCACCTGCTCAGTGTGCCCCCTTCACAGACCGTGCTCGGTCCCAGCGCCTGGTCGCGGCTCCCCAGCTGCGTGGCAGCTCCAGTCACTGCCCCACTGCCGCCTCCGCGCCTCGCACGCATCCTGTCCATCTCCCCGCTCCACGGAGGCCATCCACCGCTCTTGGCTGCCTCCGCTCCCCGTGCCGGGGGCTGCCGGGTGGGACTGGAGCCCGGCGTCCTCAGGCAGAGCCGCCGGCGTCCTTGGGCAGAGCTCCCGCCGGCAGCAGCGCGGGCGCAGGGCAGCGACGCCGCGGACACGCACGGCGCCGGCAGCAGGACCCTACCCGCTCCGCACCTGCGGGGCCCATGGCTGGAGCTGGCTTCGCACCCTCGCACTGCTGCCGGCCGGGAACGAGCCACCCCCGCACCTCAGAGCCCCCGGCAGCGTGGGCATGGTGGGCACGGCACGCAGCGAGCAAACCCCTCGGCCCCTCCGTCCAACGCCCCGCTGCGAGGGCCAAGTCCAAACGTGGGCGGCCGGGTGGAGCCGCGTGTCCCCAGGCTGAGACGAGCTCGGTTATGCAAACCGCAGCGGGAGCTGTTTCAACCAGCTGGACCACTGCCCGGCAGTCAGGTGCCTTCCTCCTCCTCCTCCTCCTCCTCCTGAAGCGGCTGCCAGTCCCTCACGGGCAGCAGCCCCAGCTCTACGAGTGCCTCCATCCCCACACTGACCACGCCGTGGCTGCCGGCAGCCAGGGGCTCTCCCTCCCCGGGGTGCCCCAGGAGGTGGGGGCAGGCGCGGGGCTCACTGTCCCCCCGCACAGCGTGCTGTTATCCCCCCGCACAGCTGCCAACCAGCCCCGTCAGCGGGTGTCACAGTCCCTGAGGTGTCCTCAGGCGTCCCAGTACCGCCGATGCACCACGGGGAACCAGAGGAAAGGTTGTCCATGCACAGCTTGCACCAACACGACGGCCATCGCGTCCGGCCGGGAGCAGGGAGCCGGGGCCATGCAAGCCCCAGGGCGCAGCAGAGGTGGGGAAGGGGCCCTTTACCCCGTTGCTGGTGAGTTTTGCCCAGCACTGTGGCCGTGCTGGGATTTCCCACCCCATCTGCATCCTCAGTAGGATGCAGGAACCCAAGCAAACGGCTCCCTGTGACCTGCTGTGACCAAAATTTGGAGGGGTCCCGGGAAACAACAGGCAAGGTGCTGTGAGCCAGAAAGGAGGCCTCTGGCAGAGCTGGCAGCCACGTCTGTCACCGGCTGGCTCAGCCACACTCGCGCCCATGGCAATGGCTCAGGGTTTGGATTTGCCTGGAGAAACTCTCCCCAGGCTGGGAGGGGAGAGGAGCCAGCATGTGGCGAGGCTCTGCTCCAAGCAGCCTCCAACACATTGCAAAACAGCAAAAAAACCCCAGATCCGAGCACCAGGCATCCTCATGCAAATCCCATCCTTCCCAAGCCGGTACCAGCCTCACACTACGGACGGCAGGAAACCCGCAGCTCGGCTCTGCGCAGGGCTCTTCCTCCTTTGCGCAACGCTTTGGCCTCTCCTTAAATTTCAACATGGATGGCAGGGAAATTCCCATGGCGCTGACTGAGTCGGCGGGGCCCGGCAGCCCCGGCTCTGGCAGGGAGATGCTCCCTAACCACCCCGGCTGCGGCCAGCAGCTCCAGCGGCACAGCCGGGCTGCTGCCGGCGGCTCAGGCACCGTACGGCTTCGCAGCTCCGCCGGGCGGCCGCTGACGCAGCTTTGAAATGCGGGACGGAGCGGGATGAAGCCAGCTGCCCACCTGCAGCAGGGCTGCGGGGCTCCTGCGGCCAGCGGCGTGCGACTGGGCGGGCACGCGGAGAGGGAGCAGTGCTGCAGGGCCAGCCTTTGCACCGCTCGCGGGAAAAGGAAGGGGAACCATCCAGCCCAGCGCACGGGGCAGAGCGACGCCGGCCCGGCTGCACCAGCGGCAGTGCCGGGAGCAGAGCTGACACCGGGCTGGGGCGGCACAAGAGACGGCTCCATCGCTGCAACGTGTTTCTTTACTACAAACTTCCATGCAACAAAATAAGGCCCTTGCCAAACCAAACGGGCCCCGAGCCAGCTCCTTCCAAGGCTCCCTGGGATGCTCTGCTCTACCCACCCCTCGGCGGGTGCCAAGCTTTCTCGGGGGTGTCCGCTTTTCTGTTTGGGGTGTTTTCCAGCTAGTGCTGGATGTCCTTGACAAGCTTCTCCACAAAGGTGGCATCAAGCTGGAGGAGCGGGGAAACCTGCCTGTGCTGAATAGTAAAACCCACCGGCAATGCTGTGATGCTTCTCCAGACGCTGTGTCTAAATATAGACTCCTCATTTATTACCCTGCCAGCTGCTGGATTCGGTGTGAGAGGAGCCGGGGGGCTGCTCCGACGCTGCCCCTCACCTGCGGCCGGCGACTGCCTGCACACACCCGGTGCAGAAGCTCACACTGGCTTAAACAGGGTGCAAAGCATAAAATAGCCCACGAGCCTTCTCCCCGGGCATCTCCCGAGAAAGGGGGCTGCTTTGCTGGTGAGATGCTGTGGGACCGAATCCCCCACTCTGCATCGCGGAGGGGTTTAGAGATGCGCTGGCACGAGCAGTCCAGCCTGGCTGGAAAGGGATCCCCCCGCTCCCAGGGAGGAGGGGGGACCCAGTGGGACTCCAAAGGTGCTCCTGCTAAAACCGCAGCACCGACCCCAGCCCACAGCCCCGTCAGAGCTCTCCCAGGAGATGCACGGCTGGTGCGAGCTGCCCACAAGGCTCCTGCCCGGGCAGAGCAAAGCTCCCGGGACCTTTCCCGCAGCTCTTGGGTGGGACGTCGGAGCAGGGGACCTGTTCAAGAGGCAGGAGGGGCAGGGAGTCAGGCTACACCAGCTGCCATCCAGCCCCAGGCTGCGTGCTTGCTGCCTCCACCGCTACAGCTAGGAAAATGCACAAAAAAAGCGGACGAACGGCGAACCAGCGCCGAGCCCTGCGCGGCCGGGAAGCCAGGCTGGGCCGAGGCGCTGCTGGCTGCTCGCAGCAGCCATCTCCTCCGCTCTTGGCGCAGAGTCCCATTGAGACCGGGCCAAGCAGGATGGGAACTCCAGGCATCCTGCCTCCTGCCGCCGGCGCTGCCGGCCGGCCGGTTCACGCCGGGACGCTGGCTCCCCGGGTGGCCAGGGCACCCTGCTGCCAGCACGGCCAGGCACGGCTCCGTCCACGACCGTGGCACTGGACGCAGGGACTGGATCACGCGCTGGCAGCAGCCAAGGGAGCCATGGCGCCCGCTGCGCCTGTGCCGCCGCTCCCGCGGGGACCGGGCTGGCACGGCACACCCGCCGCACGCCCGCCCATCGCTGGCATGGGGAGGCTGCAACACGGGTACGCTGAGCATCGCGCGGGCAGGGGCAGGGGCGACTCACCCCCCGGCTGGAAGCTGCGCTGGGCAGCCGCAGAAGCAGCCTGAGCCCCCCGCACACAGGGGATGCTCACAGCTCAGGCTGCTGTCCCCACATGGGGACAGGCCGGACAAGGCACGGGGCTCATGCAGAGCTGCTGAAAAAGCCACGCTGCGACTGAGGGGTCCCTGGCCCCCACGGAGTGTCCCTGCTGCCATGGGAGCTGCAGAGAGACTGCTGCTGCCAGTGGCCGGCGGGGACACACAGCAGCATGGCAGGGAGGGAGCTGGGGCTCCGCAAGCCCACGGGAGCTCCGTGCCCACAAACATCCCCCAGCCCAACCCTGGATACAACGGGATGCTCCCAGTCTGGAAATTCCCATTCAGTCCCCACATGGGGACCAGAGACAGTGGACATGTTTTGACCCTTTCCCCCCAAATCTCGCCATGTTCCAAACAACCTTCACGTTTTCAGAGCATGGGGAAACCTGAAGCAGTCCGACCCTCACCACATCCCCATGCTCAGGGTGAGCTGGCCAGTCCGACACTATGTTCCTCAGCCAGACCTTACAGATGGCAACCGCTCTTCTTTTGGGGGAATGTCTGGGCTCATAAGGCAGGAGCACATCAGAGACCTTCCCGTGCCCTTGGGGGCTGCTCCCGCTTCTCCTGTCGTTCCCTGCTTGGGGACCATCGTATGCACAAAGAGTTACAGCAACCCCAAGATCCCCCAAACGCAATTTCTGGATGGCCTCCTCCTCCCTATGCTGACGTCTGCTGAAGCAGCAGAGAGGGGACACAGGGACACCCTGCTTCTGCCTCCCCCCTCAGCCCCAGAGGCCCTTCCCCTGCTTTCCCCAGACTCATGGGGGGCATAAACCCTGGGGCAGTAGCTGGCATTTGGGTAACAGGCCACGGAGCTCTGGGGTTGCAGAGCCAGGAGATGCGCTGCTGCTGTCCTGATGGACGGACAGACAGACGCAGGCGGGTCTGTCCATCTGTCAGGACAGCATCAGTGCATGCTCCAGCAATTCTCCCACAGCCGCCAGCAAACACCCTCGGAACCCCCGAGTCCAGATGTGAGGGGCGGCAGATGGGGGAAGAGCTCAGAGGGGAGCAGAGCCTGCCTGCCTGCCTGCCGCTCTCCGGGCTGGGGGGGGGGTCCCATGCCATCACTGCTTTTGCCCTCCAGGACCACAGCTCACTTTGGATGGTGACATGCGCCGGGTGAGGCTTTGCTGCTGTCCTGCTGGAAGGAGTACCATCCCCATCCCTGATGGGATGCTCTGTAACAGGCTCCTTCACCCTAAACAGCTGGAGTCCCCTGGCCGTGCCTCAGTTTCCCCTCCTCACCTTCCAGCTAACAAGAGTGACCCCCTCCCACCTTTCCCCACAGGAGGATTTCACTAACGCCTGCCAAGGGATTTGCAGCTATAAAGGGCTCACTAAGTGCTAACCGTGCCCGGGAGCCAGCTGGCATCCATCTTGGCAGACACCCAGCACCGTCCCGGAGAAACCTCCGCAAAAATCGCACCCCGCACCAGGCAGGCCCTCGCCCCGGGCAGCCCCTCGCCCTGGCCATCGCCCCTCGCCAGGGGCACAGGTCCCGTGGGAGGGAGGCAGCGCCTGGGCAGCGAGCGCAGGGGACATCCAAAGAAGGAAAGAAGCTGGATGGATGGAGAGGCCGGCTGGGCTCCCAGGGCCATACTGTAAAAGGAGTGGGAACAGGGACTGCACAGCTCGAGCTCCAGCAGTTTTAAGATGGCTGTGAAGCAGAGAGGAGGAGGAGGAGGAAGAGGGGGAGATTAACCCTCCCAGCACCGCGCTGTAGCTGGGACACAGTGGTGAGGACAAACGGCATGTTTCCTGAGGCTCTGCTTAACGACAGATGGACCGGGGTCCCCCCGACTCCCACCCGATGAAATGCAGACGGTGATGCTCTCAGGCCTGGCAGCGCCGAGACGGGAGATGCTGCCCTCAGACAGGCTGTGGGAACGAGGAGGAGGCGGCGGCGTGCAGAGGAAGAGGCATGCGGAGGATGCCTGCGGGAGGGAAGGGAGGTGACCCTCCATGGGTGCAGGACGCTCAGTAGGGCCTGGAAGACCCCTGGAACGTGGGCTCCCGGGGAACGCGCCCAGCCCCTCACGCCGCCCCAGGACAGCACCCCACCGGGGTCCGCAGTGCAGAGGGGCCAGGAAGGGGCACCCACTGTGCCACCCCCGAGCACCTGCCCGCCGGCACTGCCACCCGTCCCGCGCCAGCCGCTCGGCAGGCAGCCGCAGGGCTGAGCGGTCGCTCAGCTTCCCGCCTCTCCTCCCTGCGGACACGCACGTGAATAATCACGTTTTTCCTGCTTAATGTTTTCCTTTAAAAACATCGGGCTTGGCCTTCCCTGCGCTTTTCTGTGGGACTCATCAGAGCTGCAGGAACCCAGGCGCAGCGACTGGAGGAGCAAAGGTATCGGGTACTTGGCGGCAACTTCCCTTCTCCGAAATGTTTATTGGTCATTGACGTCAAGCAATTATTGAGAATTATTAATTAAGAAAGCATTTAAGAGAGTTGTTTTTGTTGAGCTTTTGTCATCACAATTAGTTCATCGGCCAACAGGAGAATCATCAGCCTCTGCAGTTGCTCGGAGCGCAGCAAAGCACCTATAATTAATTTCCCTTTCCGCAGCAAGTGCTTTGCTTCGACCTACCTTGGGGACTTGCCTTTCTCCAGGTGTGCCAACCACAAACAGCTCTGGAAACACCCAGCCAAAGGGATCTCCAGAGGCCGTCAGATGGGAACACCGTGTCCCTTCTAGCCTGTCAGAGGCAACTACACGTGGATAGCAGCTCCTTTCCAGAAAGCACCCTGGCCAGGCACCCCAAGCCCGGGGCAGAGGCTGCAGGGCTCACGCGGTTGAGTCCACGGTCTCTCCAGGGCCGCTCTGCCATGCTCCCAGGCCACCCGCTGCCATGCTCTCGGCTCTCGCGGCACCCACCTCCCCACGCTGGCATCCTGCCGCCAAGCAGCTCGCTGCGGGCGAGAGCTCAGACACGCTGTCATCTGCAGCCTTGTGCAATGGGTGATTCGGCGCCAGACCCTGTCCCCACGCATGGGCACCCCGTCTCCTCCCCAGGACTGGAGGGCATCGGCACGGGCAGGTGGCCGTGCACCCCGTCTCCTCCCCAGACACCGGCCGAGGCCCCGCGGAAGCGGACTCCAGAGCACCGGTGCCTCCTCCCTCCCTCGCCGGGTGACCTGTGCACCGTGGCTGTCACGTGGAGGGGTGTCCCGCTGGCCGCACTTCGAAGGAGATTTTCTTGTTACCTTCTTCCCACCCCACAGAAGCAGCTGGCTCCCGGGTGCCTGGCACGGAGAGGCAACGCTTCGGCAGCCCACTGCTTTCCAGGGGTCTCCCCCAAGCCCCTCACATGCCAGCAGCACCCACCGCAGGCAGCTGGAGAAGTGAGCTGGGGCTGGGGAGCTCCACCAGCACCAAGCAGGAGAATGGACCAGAGATCCGTGCTTGGAGTGGCCTGGGGCACGAACTTCAATAGGTTATTGCTCCCTTACTTCCTGGTCCTCTGGCCCAAAGGAACGTCACCCCACAGCGGGTCTGCGTCCTCCCCTCTCACAGCCCACTCTCCTCTTGCCACCTACTCCCCTCAGCCCCGTCCTCGCAGCCTGCGCCCCACGAGAACTTCAGCTGGGGAGGCCACCGCGCTGCGCCCGGCTGCGCCTCCGAGACGACGTGAGCCTGGGGAGCGCCACAGCTCCCCAGTGACCAGGGCACAGGGACCAGGCGCCTCTGCCACCCCATCCCAGCCACCCCAGCGCTCCCGCTCGCCCACGGGGCTCAAAGCCCCGCTCCCGGGACGGGCAGGGCAGGACGGGCAGCAGGACGCGGCACACGCCGGCAGCACCGGCATGGGGCACGCTCGGCTACCCTGGCACCCAGCGGGACCTGGCCCCGCAGTGCTGCAGCTCTTGCCTCGCTGGCGCGTGCACACGCATGCCCCATGCACGCCAGCTCACGCAGACCTGGGACTGGCCGTGACATGGCTGCTCCAGCACCCAAACCCGCATCCCAGGCCTGGATGGAGGGGCGAGGGTGGCCAGGAGGCAGGCTGACCCCGCGGGAGGCTGGGCTGCCTCGTGGGACGGCGGCTCGAGCACTGCCCTGGGCTAGGGTCTTCCTTCCTTCCCTGGGAGAGCTGGGGAGCCGGTGGGTGGGTGAGGCTGGGGGCTGCTGAGGAAGCAGGCAGGCTACAGAGCCCGCGCCCCGCGCAGCCGCAGCCTGCGAGCGCAGGGTTCCTGCGCCCTGGCACCGAGCAGGCTGCCGGCCACTGCAGCCCAGGCAGGCGCAGCCCTGCGCTCCCCGGCCGACGCTGGCGCAGCCCCTCGCACCCCCAGGCGCGGCACCAGGAGGGGCCAGCAGCCCCCGCTCGGCAAGTGGGTCGGCTATATATAACCAGAGCAGCCCCAGCACCAGGCACCTTCCCGCCTTGCATCATTGCCACCCTAAAAACCATGGCCTGGAGACAGCGGCTGGCTCAGCTGGGCTGTGGCAGCCGAGGAACGCTGCCGCGTCGCCGGAGGCACGGCTGAGCCCGTTCCTCCGCAGCCGTCGTCCCGAGGGCTCCCAGCCCTGCGCCCCGCTCGGCCAGGGCGGCTGGCCGGACCGGCGTCTGCCGGACGGATGCTCCCACAAGGCCACGGCTGCAAGCTGTGTGCGTGGTCCCCCACGCAGAGCAGGCCCACAGGAGGGAGATTTCCGCCTCCACCTGTCGAAACCAGCCACCCCAGCTCCAAGCACCAAGAGAACAAGCTCCAAACCCGTCACTAAGGCTGGGCAGACAGCCCCCGGGCCCGAAGCGCACAGGCATGCTCGCACGCGTTTGGCTGGCAGGGCGATGCCGGGCAGCCCCGGCACGGCACATCGCCAGCTAAGGACGCTGTGCAGGAAGACTGTGCAGCAGCGCAGCGTAGTCCCAGCACCCCCCGTCTGCCGCACGCCGAGGGCAGACGCCCTCCCCCTCGGCTGCACTGCTGCGGTTTGTGGGTCTGGTAGCTCTGGTGCCAGAGCCCAGGAGGGGCACGGTTTGGGGTGCTCTGGGCTGCCGCCTCCTTCGCAGCCTTGCCGGCACTGTGCGGGAGGCGAGGGCTGGTGCTCACCCCGCATCCCCGCCAGCAGCTGGAAAACCCCTTTGCAGCCTGCAGGTCTCCGGCTGTCTACAGTCGACATCGCCAGCCTCTCACCCAGCCCGGAGGGTTGGTTATTAGGGAAAATCACTTTAATGAGGCAGCTCGTTAAAGGCAGGAACAGATTAGCCCAGGAACTCGAGGAACTCTGCGACTGCCGAGTTCAAGAGCAGGAGAAATAGACCTTTCCCCTGGCAGGGGTAGGAGAGGCTGCCTCAAAGCGGTGGGCTGAACCCACGAATCCTCAAAGCTCTTTCAAAGCCCTGCACCCTCCCAGGAGTCTGCGTGAGCTCTGTAGATGGAAGATGCCGGGAAGGAAGGAGCATAGCTTGAAACCTATGGAAACACCCACTGAAATACAAGTGGAAAGTACTCCATCCCCGACAGTCAAGTTCGTGCGCAGCCTCCTCTGCTGATCAAAATCCCAGCACCAGCGTGGACCTCCAGCAGGGATGCTCCAGGGGAAAAGCCTCTGGCACAACACAGCCCTGACAGACAGGAGCGACATGGGAGGAGAGGCAAAGGCAGAGTTCAGAGTTACAGTCACCAGAGGAAAATTAACCCTGGAAAGAAAATCCCACTCCATTTCCCACCGCAGGGAAAGGATTGCAGACTGTCTCTTTCCACGGCCAAATGAAACGCTGGTGAGCAGTGGAAGCGCGGGGCGAGCGGGGCACCCTGCGAGGTTGGGGCTACCTCAAAGCCACTCGGGCAGCAGGGAGAAGAATCAGGCCCATGCGGTGGCTGTTGTGAATGAAGGTGGGAACAGTGCTGCTAAAGATAACCGTGTGAACGGTACTATTAATAACAATACTACGGGGCTTTTTTTCGTGCTTTCTGCAGGGCTCTCTCCACGACTGCTGAGCGGTAATGGATCGGGCCCTGCTACAACACCAGGGAATCGACTGTGCACGGGCCTCGCCGGAGCCCAGCAGTAGACAGATGCCCTCGAGGAACAAGGACCGGCAGCAGCTGGCCAGCCACCCGCTGCCGCCGCAGAAGACCAGTGCTGGCCGGGCGCTCAGACCAAGGATCCCACACGGGCGCTGCTGGCGAGGCTGCCGCCGTGCCGGTTTCCATGACGACTTCAGCACTTGGCGCGAGATGGAGATGACGGGATCAGCCAGGAAAGTAACTGAGCGGAGCTGGCATCCTCCGTCTGCCGCGGCCGGCGGCACAGCCCTGCCAGCCCTGAGCAGCCGGTTGGCACAGGGTGAAGCCCCGCCAGCCTCCGGGCATCTGGGTCCCCCTCGCCTTACGAGCCGCGTGCTGGCTGCCGGTTGTCACCGTGAAGCGGAGCTTGCCCACCGCATCGGTCCCTCCCCGGTACACCCACGAAAGCGCAGTCCCGGTGCCGAGGCCCAGCGCGGTGCTGGCCGGGTGCAGATGCCGCACCGGAGCACCAGCCAGCTCCACGGCCCCAGCTCTGGCCCCGGTGCTGCGTTTCCAGTGCTGGCAGGGCTGCCTCCCTGGTGGCACCACCACTGAGCACGCACATGCCTCCGTGCCCCAGCTCCCGGCGCCGGGCAGCCAACGCAGTGGGCAGCCTGGCAGGGCAGCACCCCGCTCCCCTCTGCAGCCCAGGGAGATGCTGCGGGCCAGGGCCAAGCCGGCACCGGGGCCAGCCGAGCCCAGCAGCACCAGCCTGCCCCGGGACAGCCTGATCCTCACCGGCCCTCAGCCCCCGCAGAGGCCGTCCCTGGCTTCCAGGTCATCCGAGATCCATCACTCCAGCCAGACGTGCCCAGCCAGGCGCCCAGGGACCCCGTGGAGCAGCGGGGAACCAAACACCAGCACTATACGGCTCCCCAGCGAGCAGGGACCCCCGGCCCCAACAGCCACCGGCCCCCAGCCGAGGATCGCTCCCCGGGCACCACATCCCTCGCCAAGCCGCCGCGCAGCCACGGCTTTCCCAGGCTGCTGGCAGGGAGGAGGCAGGGCCGGGGCAGTGCGGGACCCCCAGCACCCCCCCCACCCACGCGCGGGATCCTGCCGCGCGCCTTGGCTCCGGCAGTGCAATTAGCCCCGCTGACCCCTGAAATCCTCAGCCTCTCTAAGCAGCCATGCATTAAATCCCGGATCCAAGAGTGGAAATAGACTTTGTAAAAGGCTTATGGCCCTATTTATTACATTTTACGCATGATGGAGCCCGACAACGCGGCAACGGTGCTGCGGTCGGCACTGGCTCTGCCTGCAGGCTGAAGCAGACGGACAGACGGACAGGCAGGGCAAGGCGCGGGCAGTGGAGCCTTGGCAGGCGTCTCCTCCCGGCCAGGCGTGGGTTGCCAGCTGAGTGCTCCCTCCGACGCAGGCAGGCAGGGATATCGATCCAGATGAAAGCCAACACCGCTCTCAGGGCTGGGTAACCGTATCTGCCGCACATTTGTATTCCTTCGAGCGGGGCGGGAGGGCTGCAGCCATCTGCCAGGGCAGCTCAGGGATCCTGGGGACGCCGCGAGCCCTCCGGCCAGACCCCCACCACACCACCTCCTCCCATTTCAGCATGCAGCTGTTCTCTCTCTATTTCACCTCCGCTTGCTAGGGCCAAACAACACAGACCCGAGGAGGGCATCACCGCAGCGGCAGGGTCCTTCCTTCAAACCCAGGCCACCTCCGCACAGCGGGGACCAGTGCAGCTGCACCGAACCCACCCGGTCCCCACCTGCGCGATGGGAGCCAAGCGGCCATCGCACCAGGGTTTGCCAGGCTGTGTTCACCGAGACCTCACCGGGAGGCACACCGACCAGCCGGGTGTCTCCGGCCACAGTGGGACGGCAGAGGACCCTGCACACCAGGATGGGTGCTGGCACGGGGCTGCGCAGCTCCAAGCTGGGCAGAGGGCACGGTGAGGGGCAGGGATAGGCAGCGGGGAGATGTGGAGGCATGCAGGGAAACCGAGCCACAGTGTGCAGAAGAAGCAACAAGAAAAGCACGGAGATGAAGGCTCACAAAGCCGAGTGACCCTTTGCTTTCCGCACAAAACACAGGGCAGCTCCTGCGCGTCTCCCCCAGGGCCTGAATCACAGGGCAGATCGGCAGCGCCCGCAGCAGTGCCAGGCCAAGGAGCCAGGCTCTCACCATCAGTGCTGCGCAAGCAGCAAGGAGCAGAGCGGGCACACAGGGGTGACCCCTCCACATGCTCACAGACAGCCAGCTGCAGAGACTCAAGCAGCACTTGTCCCGTGCCCCAAGTCCCCAGGACACCCGCATGGGCGGACACGAACGGCTGCTCCCCGCTTCCTTGGCAGGGACCCACAGCACCCTCATCACAGGGCAGGTGGTGATGTTGTCAAGAGATGAGCAAGGGCCACCCTGCGCACCCCCAAGAAGCTCAGCTTCCATCAACACTCGGTGCAACGTGCAAGCCTTGCTGAGCCCACGTGGTACGGGAGAGCCCCGCCACGCCATGTGGGCAAGCGAGGGGGTGGTCAGACCACTCGGGCAAACCCATCTCTTGTGCTCACTCTGAAGGCAGCGAGGGGTCTTGTATCAAGAAGCAGAATTGGGTCCGTGGGACACGCACGGTGCCCGGATCCTGCTGCTGCCAGTGTCTCGACCAAGCACATGGGCCCCAGTGCCCGTACATCCCTGACAGAGGGAAACGGCACCAGCGTGGCGTCCCTCAGCTCAGCATTTCAAAGGCTCGGTCCCGTGCGTTTCACTACAGAAGCTCAAAGGACTTTGATGCCTGCGCTGCCCCATACACCGAAGGGCAGAAGACCTTCGCTCTTCCTTGCCTTTCTGCCCAGCCCCACAGCGCAGCAGTGGGTCGGCTCCAGCAGCCCTGAACGATCACCCCGAGGTGCCACAGCCCCACGGGACCCTTCGGCAGGCCTTCGCCCCGCCGCTCCGCTCCGCTGCTGTGCGTTGGAGCACGGCTCCTTCCTCCGAGGGTGTACGACGGCACGTCAGCAAACGGCTTCTTTGGGCATAGATGGGCTCTGGCCTCAAAAGGCATCGAGACGTTTAGATAAACCCCTGCAGTCCACATGTCTGCGGGTCCCGGCTTCCCTGCCAGCCTGCGCAGCCCGGTCGCTGCCCCGAGCTCCCTGCCGCGCCAGGACGGCTGCAAGGCTGCCCAGCCAAGGGCCGGGCAATAACCCGCCCCGGCTGGATTCAAAGAGGTCCAAACTCCCCCGAACACCCGTTACACAGGTCCCATACCCACCAGGGCACTTGCAGGCTAATTCTCCCTTCAGAGCCGCTGCTATATTTAGGTATCTAAATGAGACAGAGCGGCTCTTTCCAAAAAGAGTTAGTTTGGGTTACATAAATACAGAGAGAAACGCGAAAGCTGTGTTTCCAGGTCCTTGCACCGCCACACACAACAGCGGAGACGAGGACAGCCTCCCCCTGATAATCTGCCTTTCACTTGTTTTAGACTCGCTGGATGTGCAGATGGGTTTCCAGCTCCTCTGGGCAGACAGGCAGCAGGCGAGCGGCGCAAGCTGAGACGAGGGAGCCCGGGCCAGCAGACCCTCACGGGCAGCCCCTCACCAGTGCAGGGCAGCGGGGCCCGACGGCTGCTGACGCACCCCATCCTGGGCACACCAGCACAGGACCAGAGGAGCCATCAGGGCAGGCAGGCAGGCCGGGCAGCATGACCGAAAGCTCGGGCAGGGGGAGCCAACGGAGGCGAAGAAATGAAGCAGCTCCAGCCCTCCAAATCCCTGCCCGTCCTAACCGTCCCCCCCATGACATCCTGCCCCGCTCAGCAGCCAACTTCCTTCCTCCTGCATCCACTTCCACATCCTGAGGCCTCCGGTCCCACGAGGACACGAGACGCGTGTGCACGAGCGTGTCCTGCACGCCTACCCCTGCTCACCCCAAGCCTGGGGCTGCACCAGCTCCGTCGCTGCCGGCCCAGCCTTAATGAGGGTTGGTTGTGGTCATCAGCAAAGCAGCTTCCTCACCAGCGCTGAGTGACCACATGCAGCATGGGGGTTTCTGGGGACATGCACCACATGCTTTCATTTTCAAAATACATATAAATAGACATACTTTTTTCTTCCTAAAAGGACACGGCTACAAGAAGAAAAAAAAAAAAAGGCAGCTCAAATGCCATCCAACCTTTTAGCCTGAGAAAACCACACAGCACTCAGAGGCTTGAGTCCTGTTAGCTGGGAAATGGGTTTTAGCACCCACAACCCACATGCGCCAGTCTCCTGGTAGGGCCCACAGAGACAGAAACTTCCTTTTTAAGAAAAACATTTGCAATTTTTGCTTTTCATTATTAGCACAGTTAGGTCATGACTATCTGCGTGCAAGCCTGCTTGCAAGGAGGCCCGATGCCGTTGGTTTAGATCTCTAGCTCCAGCGCTGCAGAGCTCTGGGGTTTACGCCGCTCAAGCGAAGGTCTGAAAATCCTCCTGTCGTGAAGATGCTGGAAGGCGGCTCCAAGCTGCACACACCTCACGCACGCAGGGCTGCGGGCCCCGGAGCAGGGGGAAAGGAAAGCAGCTCAGTAGCTGCAATTTAAAGGCGGCCAACAGGAATGCAGAGTTTAATTAGCTGGAAGCCAAGGGCCATGGAAGTTGCAAACTTTTGCGGGGAGGCTGTGCAAGTCCTGGGAAATCAGGAGAGGGACGTGAGCTGGAACAAAGTTCAGCCCCGCCACACCGGGTGCCAGGGGAGCAACCTCTGCACGCAGGGAAGGGCACGCCGGCGCGCCTGGCACAAGCCACGGCTCAGCCCCGTGTCCTGGCCTGCCCTCCGCCGCGGCTGCCAGCCGGCTGGCGGGCAGAGCCCCGATCCCCCGGCACACCGAGCCTGGGCAGCGTGCAAGTGGCCGAGGGACCGCAGCCACCCCAGCTCGCGCCCACCGGCGCTGGCACGCGGTGCTCGCAGAGGGGTGGCTGCTCCAGGGCAGAGCGATGGCAGGGCCTGCCCCTGCTTCGCCTTCCAGGGAGGAGCACGAGAGCGATGTTCCACACCTCCAGCTCCCCGCTGGCACCCCAGCGTGCACGCGGCCATCGCCCCGGCTGCGACCCAGCCCAGCCGCCGGGCTGCCGGGAGCTCAGCCCCTGCGGCCTCCTGTGCGGGCGAAGGGCCGCGGCCGTGCCCTGCTGGGATGTCTCCTCAAACGCCCCATGGCTACGTTTGTGCTTTCTTCACAAAAAAACCCCATAACTCACTCCTACCAACGCACTTTGGCTAAAAACGAGCCAAGCAAGGGCTCAGCAAGCGGGGTGCCGTGGCTGGTGGACAGGGACCCAGCTGCCCGCTCCCGGCAGCAGCCCCCCTGCACCCCAGCTCCGTGTGCCGAGGGACAGCTGACGCTGCTCCGACCGCAGTCCCCTCATGGCAGGACAACCAGGTCCCCAGCTGTCCCTTGGAGGCAGCGAAACCCACAGTCCCCCCTCATCCGGGCGGCAGGCAGAGAAGAAACTTGATTAGAGGCAGCTGGGCTTCCTTCCGTCCGCCACGCACGGCCGGCCGCCCCGGCACGCTGCTCCAGCACAGCCCCAGCTCAGCCCCGGCCCGCGCCGGGATGCTCTGCCCTCTCCCCTCTGTCTCCCCCCGCCACAGGATTTCCTCGCTCTTGATGTGCACGGAAATTAGGAAATGAGAGTTCCTCGGGGAGTAGGTGGGGAAGGCAGCCTTCAGCAGGGGAAAGGATGACACCTCCCACACCCCCCGCCTGCCGCCCCGTCTGCTGGGGTCGGATGGGGTCCCGCAGCCGCCCCGAACAAAGGCCAGGGAAGCAGAAGCGACAGCGGCAACGAACTTGCTGCAAACTGAAAGGGGAATTGAGGAGCCCAGCCAGCGGTGCTGGCTCAGCAGAAGGGGCTGTTTCGGCCGGCGTGCTCCCTGCCGCTGCGGGCAGCGACCGCAGGGCGCAGGAGCAGCGCAGAGCAAGAATTTGGAAAATGCATCTCAGTAGAGAAACGCTGCCCTGCAACCACTGCAAGGGCTCGAGGCACTTGTTTTATCCTCTGCCACCTCAGCACAAAACCATCCATATAAAGCATGTCCCGCTGGTCCCAGGGGAAGGGAGCAGTGTCACACCAGCCCTCCCTCGCCCTGCCGGGGTCTCTCCCGCCTCAGCCTCCGTCACACAGGCTGCCCCTTGCCAAGGGCAGAGGCCTCCTGCTCCCGGCTGTGAGGGCAAACGCCTGCCTGCCCGCTGCCTTCATGGCAGCAAGATGCGAAAAGCTCCCGCGGTGCTTCGGCGGGACCCTCGCCATGCTCCCAGGGGGCACTGGGGAGGCAGCCGGCACCCAGCGCCTGCCGGCTTTGCCTGGGGACAGCAGGGGTGCGAGATAAGCGCAGTATTTTCCCTCAGCCCCGCAGCGCTGCCCAGGAGCCAGCAGCGATCAAAGGTCACTCTGGCTACGGACGGGGCCATCGCAGCAGAGAGCCCCCCGGGCTGCCACGGCCTCCACACCCCCACCAGCAGATCGCAGACAGCAGGCGCGGTGTCTACGCACGGGGAACCCCTTCCCGGGAGGGCTCCCGCTCTTACAGGGCCTAGGGAGATTTCCAGCTTTTATTTTTCCCTGTCTCAGTCCTGAAGCGAAGGGGTTTACGGCAGCGTTTTGCAGCAGCTCGGCCCTGGCTGTTGCCGCTGCCTGGGAAGGTGCAGCGAGGCAGAGCAGGGTAAGGATGGCGCTGGCGAGATCCTGAGCGCAGCCAGGTCTGTGCAAAGTCCTCTGGCATTTTTTGGAAGCTCCCGTTATAAAAATAAATAAATAATTCAGTCATTTGTGAGCCAGAGCTCAGGAAAAGCGCTGAAAAGCAGAACAGCCGAGAGATAAGCGCAGGGAAACACATTGGCTGGACCGTCAGCCGGTGCCCACGGTGCGGCTGCCCTGGAAGCAGGTCACTACCTCCCCTGACCACCCGCCCCAGTAACTTCAACCTTCAGCCCCTGGCTCACGGCTGCAAGCAGAGGCAGCTCAAAACACCCTCTTCCAGGCGCTCGCCAGGCAGCGGGCGGGCAGTGGGAACCCAGCTGCCCACCCCTGGGGCGCAGGCAAGGGGCTGCCCGGCCCGTGCCCCCTGGGGAGGAGGGGTGCTGCGTGGCCAGGGCCGCGGCGGCCGGCACGCCACGGCACGGCTGCACCAGCAGCGGAGGCTGCAGCGCGTACAAAGTTCCCCGCTGCTAAATCGCTGCCGGCTGCCAAGCAGTCACGAGATATATAAGCCTGCGCAGGGTTGCCATGGAGCAGTGCTCAGCCGCGGGAGCCCGAAGCCGACTCCTTCGGCAAACGCGTTTGCTGAGCAAGGCCCTGCCAGCACCTCGTGCTCCCGGCTCCTCGGCGGCGGTGAGGACGTACAATGCACGCGGTCCCAGCAGAGCCTTATCTCCGGGGCAGCCCTTCCCTGGCAGGGCCAGGCCCCCGCGGGGCTCAGAGCGGGGACGGTGCCCCCCGTCCCAGGGACACCGTCTCCCCAGGGCCACGGGCAGACAGAGGGAGGCTTTGGTGGCGTTGGCACTGCAGGCACCGGGCAGCCAAGGCACGCACCATCCCCAGCACGGCGACAGGCAACCTCCCCGAGCCCCCATGGGTGCTGGCACATGCTGGCTGGGGGACAGCATGCCACTGTCGGCACTCTGCCAGCCACCAACACGGACACGGGGCTCCCACACTCGGCCACAAGCCGGCCCCCAGCCCCACCGAGGGACATCTCAGAGCCCCGCGGGCTCCCGCACCTCGGGACCGGCCGGCGGCGGTGGCCAGCGGCACAGCAAACAGCCTGCCGGGAGCCAGCCCGCAGCGTCCCCGTCCCCAGCCCCACGCCAGCGATCACAGGACCCGCTCCTCAAAGCCGGGATGGGGTTTGGGGCAGGAAGGGCATCTCCCAGGCATTTTTCACTGGACAGCCGACAGCGCTGAAGTGCCAGAGCAAGTGCAGTTTCCAACTACAAAGAGGCTTTTGACATTGGAAAGGTTAATGTGGGAGAGAGATCCCTCTCCTTCACAAAGCTCCCTTTGCTGGAGGCGCCAGGTTGAGACCTTAATTATTCACCTGTTGGAGAGGTGCCTTTCCATTACGGCATGAGACCGGGGCAGGGATGTGCGGGCAGGAGGGAGGAAAGCCCACCCCGGGGCCCCTGCCAGCGTGGGGAGCACCGGGGGACCTGGTCAGAAGCAGGGTGTGAAGGCAGGTGGGTGTGCGGGGGGGATCCCGCAGGGCCAGGTCTCAGGCCAGCCCTCCCTTCCCTCGCCGCCGCTCCCTCCTGCGCTCTCTCCCGGCTCCGAGCAGCAGGCTCAGCAGCACGTCACGCTTGCCATCTCCCACAGCCAGTGCTGCGGCGCAGGCCGCTGCCGGCATCCCCGGCAACCACCGCCCCCGGCTCTGCGAATGCACCGGTGCCAGCATGGCCTCTGCTAACCGCCACCGCCGGTGACGGCCGCTGCGCCACAGCCTCCCCGGGCGAGCGAGGGGGTCTCCAGCCCCAGCCACGCTGCAGCCCTGCGACCCAAGCTGCAGCAATGCAGCCAGGCTGGAGACACACTTTGCGCAGGCCCTTGGGCTGTCTCAGTCACCCAGACTCCCCCCCACCAATAAATCTTTGAGAGACAAGGCACAGAAAAAGCAGAATATCAGTCTGCTCAGTGAGGATGATTAGAAATCAGGGACGCACCCCCACTTAGCTACTAACAGTAACGAGCCACTCGACGGCCCGCTTTTCCACCGAGGGCTTCCCGGTGCCTCCCGCACCCAGCAGCGGATTAAGCTGGTAGCAGGAGGCTGAGAAGTTAAGGAGGGAATATTGTATTTCAGGCCATCTGATCTTTAAGCATCTCCCCGAGAAGCGGCCTGTGGTTTGGGGGGTTTTCCCCCCTCGCTGCACTTTGTCTGGGATTTTTAAACAAATCAAAGCCAGACGAGTCAAGCTGCTCGTGCCTCTTGCAAGGATGCCGAGAGTCACCGGCTGCTGCGCGGTGCTCGCGGCAGAGCTGCCTGGCTGGCACTCATCAGCGCCCGGTGCCAGCAGACAAACCAGCTACAGCCAGCTTCGTACCTCTGAGCAGCGAAGAGTGGCACAAAATGGATTAAGTGGGCCCTGAAAGGATACGTTTTGAGTTGCAGCAAAACAAAATCACTTTTTTGTTGCTAAAAATGGAAAAGAACTAGGTAGGAGAGAGGCAGAAAGGCAGATACCAAGTGAAAAACCCTGATTTTCCTTCTGTAGCAATGCAGGTACCACGTGAATCATTGCTGTCCTCGATACGTAAATAGAGGTTAGCAGGCATCCTCAGAACAAGCCCACATCATGAGGGGACTGTTGCAAATACCCATGTCAGACCCTCACCGTGTGTTTTCCTGAGACCCCCCTGAGGATTCCTCCCCCAGAGAGGAAGGGACCACCCGGCACCCGCACGCAGCCAACTGCACCTTTCTCAAAACCTGCTGCAAAGGCAAGGACCAGGGAGGAGCACGGGGGAGAGAGAGAAGGAGAGTCCGAACTCCTCAGGATTTCCACGAAGGAGACAGCTGATGCTGGTGATCTCACGGCCTCCTGACATTGCAGCCTCTCAGGCTGAGCCGATCGCGTGCTGCAGCACCGGGGGCTTTGCCGAAGCCGCGTTGGGGCTCCATCGCGAAGCGGGCGGCCCGGTTGCGCGCAGCGGCTCGCACCGTAGTAGCGGGGCGCGACGTCAGCGGCCACCCCGGGACCGCCTCCCGCCCCGAGTTATGAAGCGGGCATGTGACAGCAGCGGGGCCGGAGCCCTCCCCGCGGTTTCATCAGAGGTGAAGGTACAAGCACAACACGCGCTTACAACTCCAGGTGTTTCTCAACCAAATGCATGCAAATCATAGCTGGGGGGACCGCTTCTTTCTTTTTTCCCCCCCCCCTTTTCTTTTCACCCCAGCCTTTAACCCCTCTGCGCACGTGGGGACAGAGAGAAAACGCAATTATCAAGAGCGGGCGCGGGGCGGGAGAGCAAACACAGGCTGCACACCGCCGCCAAGGGAACCTGCAGCGGGCTGCCAAGATCCCTCTGCTGCTCTTCGCGTTACGCACCCCGCCGACGTCAGACGAGCGCTCACTCTGCGCGCACCCAGACTGCACGGATGGGAGAGGGAGAAAGAGGGGACAGGCACAGCAAACCATATTTTAGGAGACGCCATAAAACCGGTCTTCTTTCATCACAGGCCATTTCACATTCCCAAATTTTGCAGGGGATGTTCACAACATGGTGGGTTTGACCAGAGAAGGACGACAATTTGCATGATTTTTTTTTTCCCCTTTAGCAGTCCCTTTTTGGAATAAGATTCCTAGATTGGCACACCAAATGCTAACCAAGCAGCAAAAAAGAAAGAAGCCTTCAGACGCATGCTGCAGTCACATGAGCTTTTCATTTCACGTTAAGCACGTGGAGAACAGGCCGGTTATCACAGGGAAGGGGAGCCAGGAACTTTCACCTGCCCGGGGAGCAGCGGGGCCAGTGGGAGCTGCAGCCTTTTTCTGCCATACTTCCCAGGGACGGCATCCCACGCAGCCAGCCTCCTCTGCTCCAGCCCACGGTTCCCTCAGCAATAATAAATCCGTCCAAACCAGAAAACGCAAACCGCTTACAAAATCTTCTTGGCCCACTTCTCACCCTTCCTGACCCCTCTGCGGTAATCAACCTGTCAGCAGCTCTTCGTTAGCGACCGGGGCTGCCACCTCCCCCCTGCCCTGCCCGCAGCGAGCCACCCGGGCCCCTCACCAAGCCGGCGCGCGCGAGGAGAGGTGCTGGGGCCACACCAACCTAGCTGGTGGCAAGACCTGCCTGGTTCTGTCTGGTACACGCACCAGGGGCAAATCTGATTTACCGAGACTTGAGACCTGGCTTATTTTGAACCCAAACAGCGGGATTAGCCCCCGTCCCGCTCCCCACACACATGCTCCTGCTGTTGGCAATCCCGGCGCTAAACTGGCGAGAGAGCGAGGGCTGGGATGAACGCGCCAGCTTCACAATCGAAGCTATTTTGTAATCTCTGGTTATGAAAGTGAAGGACTGGAGGGGTGATGTACAACTACACACAAACTCTTCCCACTTGCACCCGCCTCATCAATCCGACTGCGAAACGCACGGGTTTGCTCCCGATCGGCCACCGCGCTTGCTACTGCCCCGCTTATTGTATAGAGCCTCCCTTCACCCCCCAAAATGGAAAAGCATGCAAGCCCTATAGCCAGCTCGGCTTGCTCTCGTGATCGTGCGGGAGCTGCCAAGGAGCCTTAATCTGATTTTAATGCCCAGCTCTGTCCAAGCAAGAACCCATCCAGATTTCGGAGCCGCCGACTCACAACGCCGAGACCCCCTCTCCCTGCCAACCCTCCCCCCCTCCCCCGAATCTCCAGCCCCCAAGATCGCAGCCCGTATGCGTGAACTGACGCTCGACATGACTCATCCCACAGCCCCGCTCTTATCAGCCCCCACCTCGCAGCCCCCCCCCCCCCCCCCCCGGCGGCATACCCCTCCCCACCTTCGCAGCCGGGGGGGAGGGATGTTGCAAAGGGTGTCTGTGTGTGCGCACAGAACCGACCGACCCATCAACTTCTCCATCCACAACCCCCCCCCAAATTCCCTGCAGAAGGGGGGGGGGGGGGGAGTCCACGTGCGAGTGGTGCTGAAAGCGCCGGGCCGCCCCGAAGCCACGGGGACGGGCGCGGAGGGAGCGGCGGGGTCCAGCGTGACCCCCGCAGAGCCTCCGGCCACGCGGTGGAAGAGCCGGGGGGGTGCGGGGACCGGCTCTTCCCCCGTGTGCCCCGGGAAAGGGGGGGGGGGGGGGGGGGGTGTTCTCCGCCGGCTTCCTCCCCCCAGCGCAGCCCTCCCTACCTGGCTGTCAGCGAGGTAGCTGAAGACGAAGGAGGAGAGATCCTCATCGAGCAGAGAGCCGCAGTCCGGCCCCGTCTCCGCCATCTTCCACCTCCGGCTGGGGCTGAGGCGGCACCGAGCATGCAGCGGGCGCGGCGGCGGCAACGGCGGCGGCGGGGAGCCGGGAGGCCGGCGGGGCGGGGCGGAGCCGCCCGCAGCCCCCGCCCGCAGCCCCCAGACCCCGCCCGCAGCCCCCGCCCCGCCGGCTGCGGGAGGGAGCGGGGCGGGGGCGCCGCGGGGGGCTTGCGGGGACGCGGGCACCTTCCTGCAGGACGGGCACCCGCTTGCAGTAGTGCTGCTCACGCCTGAAAAGTGCCAGCCCTGAGAAGCGGGGGCACCCAGCATCGCGGGGTGCTGCCCGACAGACCCTGGATCACCCCAGGCTGGGACACATCCAGCTTGAGCGCAGCGCGTCGGGCTGAGGGCCACAGCCAAGCTCGGTGGGGGCTCACCCACGGTTGCAGAGTGCCCCGTGGGGATTGCAGACACACATTCAGCACAGGCACCTTCCCCCAGGACATGAACCCACTTGAAGCAGCCCTGCACACACCTTAAAAGTGCCAGCCCTTAAAAGCAGGGGCACCCAGCATCACCAGGTGCTGCTCGACAGCCCCTAATTCACCCCAAGCTGAGATACATCAAGCCTGAGTGCAGCACATGGGGCTGCAGGTCATATCCAAGCTCGGTGGGGGTTCACCCAGGTTGCAGAGTGCCTTGTGTGGCTTGCAGACACCCATTCGGCACAGGCACCTCCCTGCAGGACATGCACCCACTTTAAGCAGTGCTGCACACACCTTAAAAGTGCCAGTCGTGAAACATGGGAGCACCCAGCATCGCCAGGTGCTGCTTAACAGTCTCTAAATCACCCAAGGTGACACACATCAAGCCTGAGTGTAGCATGTTGGGCTGCAGGTCATATCCAAGCTCGGTGGGGGTCCACCCATGGTTGCAGAGTGCCCCATGGGGCTTGCAGACACGCATGGGGCATGGGCACCTCACTGCAGGACATGCACCCACTTTAAGCACACACCTTAAAAGCACCTTAAAAGTGCCAGCCCTTGAAAGTGGGGGCACCCCACCCAGCATTGCCAGGTGCTTCTCGACAGTCCCTAAATCACCCTAAGCTGGAATACATCAAGCCTGAGTGCAGTGCATGGTGCTGCAGGCCATATCCAGGGTCAGGGAGGGGACACTCACCATTGCAGAGTGCCTTGTGGGGTTTGCAGCCATGCGTGGGGCACAAGCACCTTTCCACGGGATATGTGCCCACCCGCTTGAAGTAGTGCTGCACGCACCTTAGAAGTGCCAGCCCTTAAAATCGGGGGCAGCCAGCACCGCCAGCACTGCTCAGCAGCCCCTGGATCACCCCCTGTTGAGATATACGGACCCTGAGCAGGTCGGGCTGAGGGTCACACTCAGGCTCGGTGGGTCTGCAGTGGAGCAGGGCCGGGTGGCCGAGAGCAGCGAGTAACAAGGAGCGAAAGGTCCTCCGATTGCCCTCGTTGTCATCTCGGTGCTCGTCCTGCTGATGCTGCGAGTGTCGTGATGTCACGGACGTGATTCTTCTGTCCGGGGTTTTGAGGTGTACACTAAAAGCCCTTTCAGAAATAATTAATGACGGGACCAAAAATCTCATGAATGTTCTATTTACTTACCCGCAGCAATTACACAGGAAAGAGCAGGCCTTGGCACTGCAGCCTGAATTAGCTGACACAGGACCAGCCGAGTGGCAGGACCTGCAGCCTAATGGGTCCAGGTCCTCAGGTCCCCTCAGATGGCTCAGATGGGCCTGCAGGGTCAGTGCAAATGGCTGAGGAAGCAAAGCGATGCGGAGTGAGCTAGGTGAAGAGCTCTGTGTTGGGCTCTGACGGGTGAAGGGAAGACGCCTCTTCCGCTGGTAGGAAAGGCTTGTCTGCCCATCTGCCTTCTTGCCCCGCTTTCGCTTCAAAGTGAGAGCTGTTTCCAGCTACACTTTAACACCCTCCAGCTTCCTTTTTGCTCAGGACGTGCTGCCAACACCATGCAATGCAGCAACACTGGATTTTCCCGAGCCTTGCACCAAAAGATGTCAGCGGGCAGCGTGTCTTGTGTCATGTGGATGACGAGAGCTGGGGGCAAGGGCTGCTCAGCTGCTGGGATGGGACAAGGCAAGAGTGAAGCTGCCACCGGCTCTTCCTCATTGCTGTGGCACTTTACTCCTAATTACTGTTACGAAGTGCCGAAGCAGTTACCCCCTGCTCCGCCAGCGATGTAACCTGCCCCATGGGTGGGAGGTCCGGACCCAGACCCACTGCTGCCGGGATGCGCAGCTGTAGCTCGAGCAGGCACGGCACAGGGCACGGCGATGCTGGGATGCGCAGCCGTGGCTTGAGCAGGCACGGCACAGGGCACGGCGATGCTGGGATGCGCAGCCGTGGCTCGCAGCGGGCACGGCACAGGGCACGGCGATGCTGGGATGCGCAGCCGTGGCTCGCAGCGGGCACGGCACAGGGCACGGTGATGCTGGGATGCGCAGCCGTGGCTCACAGCAGGCACGGCACAGGGCACAGCGATGCCGGGATGCGCAGCCGTGGCTCGCAGCGGGCACGGCACAGGGCACGGCGATGCTGGGATGCGCAGCCGTGGCTCACAGCAGGCACGGCACAGGGCATGGCGATGCTGGGATGCGCAGCTGTGGCTCGAGCAGGCATGGCACAGGGCACGGCGATGCCGGGATGCGCAGCCGTGGCTCACAGCAGGCACGGCACAGGGCATGGCGATGCTGGGATGCGCAGCCGTGGCTCACAGCAGGCACGGCACAGGGCACGGCGATGCCGGGATGCGCAGCCGTGGCTCACAGCAGGCACGGCACAGGGCACGGCGATGCCGGGATGCACAGCCGTGGCTCGAGCAGGCACGGCACAGGGCACGGCGATGCTGGGATGCGCAGCCGTGGCTCGCAGCGGGCACGGCACAGGGCACAGCGATGCTGGGATGCGCAGCTGTGGCTCGAGCAGGCATGGCACAGGGCACGGCAATGCCGGGATGCACAGCCGTGGCTCACAGCAGGCACGGCACAGGGCACGGCGATGCTGGGATGCGCAGCTGTGGCTCGAGCAGGCACGGCACAGGGCACGGCGATGCTGGGATGCGCAGCCGTGGCTCGAGCAGGCACGGCACAGGGCACGGCGATGCCGGGATGTGCATCCATAGCTCGCAGCGGGCATGGAACAGAGCTTGGCGATGCTGGGATGCATCGCAAGGGCCCGGGGAAGGAAAGTGCCTTGTGCTGGGGCACTTGCGATTCCTTGCAGGCTGAGACTCAAACTGGCAGCTGACCCTGCTGGCCCGTGATCCGGAGTGCGTTTCCCCTCCCAGTCACTCCTTTGCGGAAGGTGGAAGTGCTGAGCACTGCGGGGAGAGGAGGTGAGCTGAGAACAGGAGGGACGTTTGTCCCATCAGGGGAAAAAGCAGGACTGGAAGGCCTCACTGTAAACGTAGTCTTTCGGGAGGAATTTGTTGCACAAAAGGCGAAGTTCTCTCTCGAGTATCTCGTGATTTCTTTTATAGCAGTTGTACTCAAACAGGAAGTAACCGTTCGTGGGAATTACTCGTGAACGGCTGTTCTAAAATCAAGCCATGCATAGCTGCGTGTTTCAGAAATACCTTTTCCCTTCTGGTGTGTGTGCAAGCCCAGTTCCTCCCTCCCAGGAGATGAGCCCTGCCTGGTCCCTGGCTGTCGGCAGGCTGCGGGGCCGTGGGATGCCCACGCCGGCAGCGGTGACCAGCATGGCATGGCGCGGCCGGCCAGCCCACAGGCACCGGAGGAGCACGGGGAGAGCAGAGCCCGGCCGGCACTGCCCCATTCCTCCTCTGGGCAGGGACAGGCTAGGGCTTCTTCCAGCCAAGCAGGCAGAGCTGGATGGGACGCCGGGGTCAGGCCGCCCTGGTGCCGAGAGCGGGCCAGGGGACATCTCGGAGGGGTGGACTTGCTGCTGCTTCTGGCTTTCAGTGGGAGCCTGGAGGGCGAAGTACAGTCTCTCACGTGGCTGCAAGTCGGTGTTAACACACTCCAACTTCTGCTCCTGACTGCTCTGGACTTTTGCACAGTCCAAGCGTTTTTTCTGTGCCTTTGGGGTTTTTTCACCTATAGAACGGAGATCACGCCACTTCCCTGTGCCCTGGAGCTGCGGGGAGGATTGGTTGAATAATGCTCATAAAAAGGGCTTCGAAAGCACCAGGAGAGGGGCAAAGGAGGACAAGATGTTACAGCTGGCATTGTCTCCAGCTCCTTAGAAGTCGGGCACGTGGCAGTGCCAGAACACCCGTGGTGGGTAGGGAGGGCGTCCGGCCCACGGGACGTCAGCGCGGTGGTGTGGACGGGATGTTTGCTCCCCATGTACACGCACCCTTCTCTGCCCGCACGCAGAGCAACCGCGCGGTTTCGCTGAGTGCTCGTGGCTTTCCTCCTAAACCCGAACCTGAGCTCTGCGAGCTCCGGCGCCTGCTGCTCTTCTGATTTCTGTGCCCAAAGAGGTGCCAGCCACAGTCGGGCAGAAGCGACAGCCCCGTGCCCACCCCTCGCCTGCCGGCCCTGGCCGAGCCAGAGCGCTCCAAGGCACTGCGCCAGCGCCACAGTCAGCGGCAGAACGCGATGCTGAGCCCGGGGGGCTGGGGTAGTATTACCGAGGTAAAACATAACAGGAAAAGTCTGCAAACGCCCTTTCAAAACAGCGGAGAGTGAGTAATGTCACTGGGGCAGCGGTCAGGAGGGGACAGGGTCTGAAGGTACCCTTAGCCTACCGAAGGCCCACTGCGGGACGGGGCAGGAGCCAATGAGCGGCGCTGGACAGGAGACACCCCGCGCTGCGCAGACGCCCGCCTTCAGTTTCACGTTGCGTCTGCCCCTCTTTGTGGACTGGAAAATGTCGTAAGGACCGGGCAACGCGGGCGGCGAGAGGCAGCGGCAAATGGGGCTCTTCTGAGTCACAACCTCCCCAGCCTCCGGAGGGTCCTCGCCAGCCCCCCGGCCTTGTGACGCTCTCTCCTTGGCGCTAAAATTAAATGCAGCCCCAGGGGGTATTCGCATGACGGCCACCCCGGCAGCCGCTCTCGCTGGGGCCCTGCGCTGGCTGGGTCTCTCCGAGCCGGCGGTTGGGTAAGCCGGGGGCAGTCGAAGGGGAAGGTCTCTGCCAGAGTCCTCCCCTACAGAAATCTTCATTCACGTCGGCTGCTCTCCCCGCGGGGCAGCAGTGGTTAGCAGTGCCGTGCCCCTGGGTTCCATCGAGTTTCTCTGCTTGGCTCCTTTCCATGAGCTCTGCTTTTTTTTCCCTTCAGCCCCACTTGGCACTCAGCTCAGCCTTGTCCTTCACCTGAAGTCACCGAGTGCAGGGAACCTAGTGTCACTTTTCCTACACGCTTTCTGTGTCCGCTGGCTTCTGATCAGCTGTGTTCACCTGGGAGCTCCTGCCTCCTCCTCCTCCTCCTCCTCCTCCGTGGTTTGTGACATGAGGGCTCTGTGATGCTTAGTGGTCAGCAAGGAGTGAACCTCTGGAAACGCATCCCTGGGTGACACGGCCCCTTGCTCCCCACAAGCCTGGGTGGAAACTGCCCCTCTGCTCTCAGTCTGATGTCCTCTCCGCCACGGGGCTGAGGACATGGCCTCTTGGGCTGGACGGAACATGGGAAACCACAAAGCGGCTTCAGAGGACGAGCGGGTGCTGGCTGGGCTCCTGGCTCTGACCTCCACCTTGTCGAGGGAGCGGGGCTGGGGCTGTGCTTATGCAGAGGGTGCTGCTCCCGCTCCAGCATCCCCAGGCATCATTGCGGAGCAGTGCTCCGCCGTGCCAGCAAAGCCCCTTGTGCAGGCACACACAGGCACCGCATCTGCCTGTGCTGTGGCAGACACCCCCCAGTCCCCTCTCTGGCGTGCACCCGGCAGAGGGTCCCTCCCCACCCTGTGCCACAGAACTCAGCTTGCTGCTGCCCTCTCTCCCTGGAGCACAGGCACTTGGGCTGCTCCGGGTCCGGCAGAAGAGCCTGCGGCCAGCACTGTGGGCCGGGCGGATGCACACTCGCGGCGTGACCTTGTACAGGGCTCCAGCCTGCCCAGTTCTGCAGCCTGCTCCTCTCCAAAACCGCAGCATTGCACGTGCTGTGGAGCTACAGCCATGCAGTTATTGCAGAGGAAACCCATGAAGAGAGAAACGTGGTGGCAAAGGAGTAAGAAGGGGGTTGTGGATGAGCTACTGAAGCAGATGGGAATTTCCCGGAGCACGCGGCAGAGGCCAGGCGGCACAGCAAAGGGTAGGGAAGGCTCCTGCGCGATGGCTCATGCTGCCCACCAGCTGTGTGGGCTGAGCAAGGAGACCAGGATGCCCATCGACTCCTTATGGCGTTTTCAGTGACTCATTTGTCTGCGGGAAGCAGCACGCCCGCAGCAGCTGAAGCAGCCGGTCCTCCTCCCCGGGCTGCTCCGGCGCAGCGGGGCCAGCCGGCCCCTTCTGCCTGGGGATGAGAGCCCGGCAGCAGCCCAGCGCACTCAGCTCTCCCCATACCTCGCTTCACCTGGGTGAAGAAACCCCATCAGAGATCCTGCACAGGTCTTTCTGCACTGCCTGAAGTCACGCCACGGAGACCCAAGCCTTCTCCTTGCTGTTTCGCCGGCAGTGTCCCCACGTGCTGCCCCAGAGGCATCAGCTGTCGGCGTGCGGGGGCCAAACGGAGCTGCACCGTACGGCACGCGCCCCTCGCTCCGGCTGAACTCAGCTTCCCTGCCACACCACGCTGCTGGCCGCTCTCACGCTGCGCTGACAGTGTCTGTCGCAGCGATGTCATCCCACTGTACCCTCACCAGGCCGCCCGCCTCGTCCCTGCCTGTCGGGCTGCCTCTGGTCCTGGTGGCACTGCTCGGCTCCCCTCCCTGCTCGTCCCTGCCCGGCGGGACAGCACAAGGAGTTGGGGTGCATCCTCCATCTCGACCGCCCTGCTGCCAGCCGCTCCTCTGCTCTACTCCCCGGGAGGAGCGAGGGGCAGGGGCAAGGCTGGCCGAGGCGCAGACCAACCTCATCCGCCTCTGCTGACCCTTACCCCGAGCAGGGTGACTCCTCCTGCCTCTCCCGGGGGCTGCTCAGAGTCGGGGTGCTGCCATCACTGTTTTCTCTTTCTGTTTAATTGCCTCCTCTGGTCGACGTGCCGCCATCACCAGAGCAGGTCCCGATCCCCCCACACTGGTGGAGCTCGTCAAGGCAGCGAGCAGCAAAGGGAGCTGCTTTGGATGCCCAGTGCTGCCGAGTGAGGAGTCGCTGTTCCCCAGGCAGCCGTTGCTCGTAGGGACGTCGGTGGGCATCTCCCCGTGGGCACCTCTGTGCCTTGTGGCTCCCAGCCCAGGGTGACCACCAGCCAGGCCGCCCCTTCGGTCCCTGGGCCCCCAGCCTGCAGCCCTCCCCACCGCCCCTGCCCTCCTCCGAGCTCTTCAGCTCCAGCCAGCTCTATAAATAAAACTGCACTCTTTTATCCCGCCAAATAGGTTCTCATCGATTTTACCTATTCCTCCTCCCTCCTGCATCCCTTTGATGTGTGGAGTCAGCTGCGGAGCAGCTCGGGGAGCCGTCAGCCTGCGGGGAAAATGCCACCCCCTCCAGCCCCGCTGCCCAGAGATAGCCGCTCTCCCCTGGCTTTTGCTCTCTGAACAGCCGGCACCACTGGGGGAGAAGAAACAAAGCTCCCCGGTGGAAGTTTGCCGGCTAATTATTTATTAATCTCCTTCTGACAGTGCACTCGCTGGCAGCGAGGCAGCCCCCGAGCCCCCCGCCGTGGGGGGGAGGAGGAGGAGGAGGATGGAGAGCTCTGCTGGTGGGGCCTTCTTGCCGTGGCCGAGGAGCTCGGGCTGAGCTGACGCATCGTTCCTTCCTCGGCTGCTTCAGTTATGGCTGTACCGGCGGCTGAGATAAGGGGGGCCCCTCTCAGAGGCCCCAGGTCCCCGTCACGGGAGTGCTGAGGGCTGATCCCCGGCGGTCCCCGCTCCCTTGCGGGTGATGTCAGCCGGGGGCTCAGCCCCCCCGGACCAGCCGCTGCGTGAACGCCTGCTTGCCGCAAGCCGTTATTCTGCACACAGGAGCTCTCCGTGCAGAGATGCCTACCAACAGAAATAATGCAGCAAAATCACGGCTCACACAGCCTTCCTGGCACTTGAAAGCATCTTGAGAGCTTACAAAGCTGCAGGATGCTCTCATTCCCATCTCTTCCCTGCTCCGCTTGCCGCCCGCTGCCGGTGCTTGGGGCCCCGCTCCCAGGGGTGCAGCACCGTCCTGGGCAGAGGGAACCGAGCCGAGCAGGCGAACCCCGTGCAGCAGGCAGCGGGAGGCAGGGAGGCCGGGACGGGCTGCGCGTCACTCAGCGCCGTGCAGCGCGGCCACCACGGCCGGTGCGGGGCCCCGCTGCTCCGCGCGGGTGTCGGTGTCAGCCAGGGCTGCTCCCAGCTGACGGGCATGGTGCTCCCACCAGCGAAGAGCCGGGCGCTGGGTATTGCATCCCGAACTGCACAGCCGGGGGAGCGGGAGGGGTGTGCGATTGCCCACCTTTTGATGTGTTTAAGGGCACACACACAGAGCCGCAGATCGAAGGGAGACACAGAGAGATGCAACGAGGCTGCACAGCGGCCATTGCCACGGACTGAGCGCCAGGTGAGGAGAATTTAGAGCTGTTATTATTAGCGATGCTGGTAGCGCTAGAAAGGAAGCGGCAGGGATGGGATAAAGCGGAGTTTGGAAAATGCTTTGGCCTGGAAAGGCAGGGGAGGAACCAGGATAACAGGAGCAGGGCCTTCTCCCCTCCCTGCCACAGCAGATAAGTGCAGCCTCCCTGGGGCAGCGTCTCTGCTCCCAGTCTGTACGTCGAGCGCGCGCGGTCCCCCGTCAAGCTGTTAAGCCAAACCATGCTGAGACAGCGAGATTTTTTGGTTTCCGAAATGTCTGCCTAAGACTTTGCTCATTACTTTTCCCTCTGGTCGCTGTGAGCAGGGAGCAGGGGAAGGCTTAGGCGCTGGGCGCGTCCTGGACAAGCCCCACGCGAGGGCTGCAGCTCTCCGTCCGCCTGCCGCGCTCACTGCGGGGGGTCTGCAGCCGGGGTTTTCACAGCAGGGCAGCAGCTGCAGCCCGGTCCCTGTGCCCGTGAGCGGAGGCAGCGACATCGTTGCATCAGGGCTCTGTGCACCAGAAGGCGTCTGCGCTGTGCTGGCCGGGCTGCAGCCGCTGGGGAGCCCGAGCAGCCCGAGTCTGCCCGGGAGCTTGTCCTTGCACAGCCTTCGGGAGCTTCCCTGGGGCGCCGGGGGTTTGCTCAGCTTCACCCGCAGGCTGCGACACCAGGGAAGGCTCCGTGTGTGATACAGATGTGCCTGGCATGGGCCGCTCTGTGCCTGCGCAGTGTGGTGAAGCGATGGACATAGGACGTCACCGAGGCCCCAGGGACCCCGTACGCCACTTGTCCGTGCACGTCGTATGTCCCGTTCAACCACCCTGGAGATGAGGGGGGTTCGTCACCCGGCTGGGCTCGGGCTGATGGGTCTGCTGGAAGCAGGCGCGGGGGATAACGGCGGAGGGAGCGGTGGATGCAGAGCTGGGACCGACGGGGGGGTGGGAGGGCTCTGAGCCTCAGCCTCTGCCTTTGCCTGGCGCGTGCCCACCGCAGCCCGGCCTGCGGAGAGCGTGAGGCCGCAGTCGTCAGACCTCGCACGAGCGTGGGCTGTGCCCTCTGCGGACAAGCCGCGGGCTGCGAGCAGCACCGAGCGCCTTCAGCCTCACCGCACCCTTCACTTGTTAGAACTGCTGCAGTCTTTTCCTGGGAAAACCACATTAATCACCCTGAGCGCCGCCTCCCTGGCCTTTGTCACAGTTTGGTGCCCCCAGCACCAGCTACATTTTAAAAGCACTATTTATTTTTAATAAAAGCTGATCTAAACAGCGACATTGTGGGGACAACAAAGATAAAAATGCAGTGGTTGTCACAACTGTCAACATCCCCGGGCATGGGGGACCGGCAGTGCCCGGCTGGGCTCCCCTCCAGCCTGCGCTGCCGCACGGGCAGGGGAGGAAGGAAGGAAACCTCCGGCAGCGCGCGCCAGCAGGCAGCCTCTGTGCCAGGAAAAGCAGCACCTGGGGTTTTACTTAATACACAGGTGCACTTCTTAGGTATACTTGTTCTTTTCTGAATGTTTAGTAACTTTAATTTCATTTATCATATGAATAAATGAGCGAACACGACATATATAAATGTCGGAAGGTAAATTAGTTTGTTAAGCTCCTTCATGAAAAGAACTATGTGTTATTAAAACATCTATGTTGCAATGCACTGATATCATGTCAGCAACACTATGTGAGAAACGCTGTTTATCCATACAAAGCCAGATTTTCCAGGCACAGATCTGGCAGGGTGTGTTGAGTAGGTGCGTGGCTGAGAGCGTGAGCTGCGGCGACTGATGGCCTCTCCATTTGCCCAGGGAGCCGCGGTGGGTTGCGGGGCCACGTTTCGCACCCCAGGCTGATGGCCGAGCCAAGAGCTTCACCCCAGGGCTGTCCCTGGAGCAGTCTGCCTCTGCTCCCCAGCCCCACGGCGGTGTCCCAGCGGGCGGGGTGAGCGGCAAGCAAGCGGGAAGCGAGCAGGAAGCACTCCTCGCTTGCTTCCTGAGCATCTCTTCTCCTCCCATCGCTCTTCTTTCTGGCAGACACGAGCCAAGCTTTGCTGGAGGCCCCGGGGAGAGCCCGGCCCGGCTCCTGGACACCCCAGCCACTGCGGCTCTGCCCACTCTGGCCGGCTCCTCTGGTTTCTGCTGCGGGGCCGTGGCTTTCGGCAGGGCTGGGCAGGGGCAGGTTGCCACGCCGGGGCTTCTCTCGAGCTTGGTTTCTCCCTGGGTTTCCCAAACCGGCTTTATTTGCTGTGAGCGGCTGTATTTGAAAGCTGCCTGGCCGGAGCAGGGTGCAGCCACGGCTGGGACGAAACAAAACCAGCATTCACAGGTGATCATTTAAATTCCCAGCAGCTGTTCCCTCCCTCCCTGCACACGCACGCCTGCCCTCCTTCGCTGCCCACAGGCGCTTCTGGGGGCTTTTCCCCTGGATGGTAGGGGAGGGGGTCTTCCAGCAAGTTCCCCTGCAACCAGCATCCCTCCTCCTCGTCCTCCTCCTGCCTGCTAAAAACAAGTGGCCAGCCCTGGGGGTACGGTGGCTGGGGCTGCTCCTCGTGTGGGGGTCTGGACCTGCCAGGGTGCCTTGTCCCTGCCCTGGTGCCGTGGGTGGTGCAGGGCCAGCCGTGTGCCCCCCCTGCGGTGGGAGACCCCCGTGCCCACTGGCACCCCCAGCCCCTCTGACGGCTACGGGCACCCCGCCGCTGCCCCTGGCCCCCGGCACGTTCCTGGTGTCTCACCCCTGGGGCTGAGCCATGCCCTGGGGGCACCCACCCAGCCCACCTCCAGCACCGCACTGCTGGCTCCCGGGGGACATGGCCCCCCGCACCGAGGGACACACAGCTTCCCGGGACCGGGGTGCGGACAGGCGCGCGCTCCTGGACACTGGGGCAAACCCAGAGTGACAAGGCGTGGGGCCAGGTGTAGCCGCAGGACCCCGAGCAGGAGCTGAGCGGCGCCTTTTGGCCCACAGCACGCTCACATGAGAATGAAATTGCTGGTGCGCGTTTTGGTCTGGTTGGGTTTGACCCCAGCCCTGCTTTCCCGCGCGGGCTGCCGGCACACGGCCCGGCAGGGAGCAGGCAGCGGCACGCCGGGCACCGGCAGCAGCAGCGAGCACGCTGCGGTTTTCCAGCCGGAGACAGGCAGCTGCTGCAAAGAGCTGGTGGTGAAACGCTGCCTGCAATCCCGTCACGCCTGCGGGCGCGAAGGAGTTCAGTGGCCTCAATTTAATTCCCATTTGTGCACCGTGGAAAAAAAGAAAAAGAGGAAGAGGAGCAAAATGACGGGTTGCCACGAATCGTCGGGGACGGGGATGTATGAGCCGCAGCCGCATGGGAGGCAGGAGCTGCCGCGGACGCCCAGCCCCGGGCACAGGGTGCTGTGCCGGCCGCAGCAGCGGGTGCCGCAGCCGGATGAGAGGGACACGACGCTCGCCCTGGACGTGCCCAGCGTGCCGGAGCCCGGGCTGGGAGAGCAGCCGCAGCCTGGCGCTGCCGGAGCCCGTCGGCGAGGGAGCTGAGAGGCGCGGGGCTCCCCATCCCGGCTGCAGAGCCACGCCGGCAGCAAGCACGGGGCTGCTGCGGGCCAAGCCGAGCTAGCAGGCTGGTGCCGGAGCATCCCTCCGCTCCTCACCCCCGGGATGTGCCCCGGGCCCGGCACAGGAAGGCTGGAGAGGGGAAGATGCCGCTTAAAGCCCCAAGGAGCTGGGGCTCTGATTTAAAAAAATACAGTGGGGGTTTTGATCTGTATTTGCTTAGTGAGTTAATGACTCTGTTTCTGATTTGATGCCCTTGTCTCTGATGACTCAGGCTAGCAGATAAGAGCGAAGAGGCCTGGCTGAAGGGATGCTGGTGGCTGCTTGGCGCCCTGTGCCCCCCAGCTTGGACCCCATCCAGAGGATTCCAGAAATGCTGTCGACACTGGGACCGGGACCGCAGGCACAGGGAGGACAGCAGCTCAGGGAGGTGAAAGCAGATGCAGCCATCCCTGATAAGTGATGGGCTCTGCCCCTTTATGGCTATGGCAATCGCACTAACGAGGGCACTGGGTCTGTTATACTTGGTGTGACCTGCCCAAAGCGTGCTGTACCACCCCAGCCCTCCGACCTTGTCCTCTTCTGGGAGGAATAAACCTCTCTGATGGGGACAAAAGGAGACCTTCTCCTTCCCCCGACACCTCCAGCAGGAACTGGGGACCTGGCTGCCCGTCCGTTAGCCCGAGGTCTGGCTGGCAGCGGGGAATGCCCCGGGCTGGGGGGAGTTAATCAGTCCCAGAGCAACCCAGCCCCCCGGCTGCTTTTCTACATCACGAGAAACAAACAGATGCGTTTAACTTGAATTAGCCATTTTAGATCGGGAGGGCAATCCCAATCTCACTGCACCCAGTTCCCTCCCAGCCTCAACGAGAAGCTGGGCAAACCACACATTTTCTTCGGGGAGGGGGAGGTTTCTCCTCTCCCCTTATCTCTTGTTTTCAAGTTCCACAAGCCCCGCGGAGACATGAGCAGAGCTCTCTGCAGCTGGAGGGCCAACATCTCAGCTCTTCCAAATAAACAGAAAATGACTCAGTTTTTCTCTTTTCCTCTTTTCCCAAAGCCCAAGCACCCAAAAAAACTAGATGGTAAGTGGAAGCCACAAATAGATTTTACGTATCCTGACAGAGCTGGGGAAACGTCTCCTGCCTCCCCTGCTCTGACCCAGGTATGATGGCAGCATGTCCTCCCCGGGGTTAGCTTTCCTGTGTCAAAGGAGCAGGAGAGGCTTTGGGGCTGACCCCAGCTCAAGTCCCACGTTGCCTACGAACTGCTTCAGAAAGCCGCCATCCCCTGCCCAACTCCAAGGGCTCTGGTGCTCTTTGCCCCCAGGTTTGTGGGCCAGACCATCTCCCAGACCGCTGCAGGCGGGATGCTGGCTCGCTGGCTCCAAGGAGCATCTCAGGGCTGTGCTCCAGCCCCACGGCCCCAGGCTGTTCCAGCATCACAGCTGGATGCGCCTCTGCTTCCACCCGGCAATGGCTCGGGTCGCAGGAACCCCCCTTTCCCTAGGTACTTTTTTCCTCGGTCCTTTTTTTTGAACTATGTCAAGGGGATTTGTATGGTCCCCACATCCCAAGGGTACCAGGCTCTTCCGAGGCAGGGTGGGAGCCTCCCCAGGGATGCTCCCCGTCAGCCCTGCTCCCAGTACTAAGGTGAGCGGCAGAACATGCCCAGCCTTCAACTATTCCTATCACGTCCCATCTGGAGACAGAAATCTGCCTGCTGGCTTTACAATTAAAGTCGAAATGATTTGATTATGGGGCTTCATTAGTAAAAACAAACACCAGGCAACCTTCTTCCCTCTCCCCCCCCCCAGTCCCCACCCAGCTGTTCCACCCCGGGGCTGTTTCAGGTAAATCCCAGCCAGGATGCGGGTAGGGCACGCAAAGGGGGTTCGTGTCTGCAGCTTGTAGCTGTAGTTGGGTGCTGCCCAAAGGAGGCAAATTTTAGACCCCCAAATCATCTTTGTCAGGTACAGATGCAGCAACAGCCTCAGACTGATGGCTCGATGGGCTGCTGCCCGACAGCGGGTGCAGCGATGGCATCAGCAGCAGCAGGACCTCTCCCAGCCCTGCACAGCCTGCTGAACGCTTGCAGACCTGGGGGGGATCCCAAAGCCCCTGGGGCTGCTGATTTACACTTTGACTCACCACTGCCGGGTCCATTTTCCTTCCCCGCAGCTGGCTCATCCCGGGGTAACGCGGGGAGCGCGGGGAAGGGCTGAGCCGGTGTAGCGCAGGCTGCCCGTGGCACATGCAGGCGTGCAGTTCTGGGGGAAGTGATTCAATTAACACTCAGGGCGTTGGGAACAGGCTGCGCAGGCTGGGAGAGGAGGAATGCTAATGAAGGAGGGCCTGGGAAAGCTGCCGGGTTAGAGGGCTGCTCACCCGCCCGGCTGCTCCGAGCGCCTGGCTTTCTCTGGCAGATGGGCTGGCTCCAGGCAGCGGGGAGGTGAGGTGGGAATTAGACAGCCTTTCTGCCTCCGACACCTGATGCGAGGAGAGGGCTTTGAAGTGGCTCTTGACGCTGAATTGGTGGCCCATTTGAAAGGGCCTGTGGCAGAAGACGTATGTGCCGTCCCCCCTTCCCCGGCAGCACGCTGGCAGGGGTCCCTGTCAGAGTCCCACGCCTGCAGCAGGCAGGACGACCCCTCTGCCCTCCCATGCCCGCAGTGCTCACCCCAGCTCCTCCATCCCTGTCTCTCGCCTGCACCGACTGCCTTTGCTCCGGCGAAAAGCTGCCTTTGAGGTCTCTGCAGCACGGCAGCTGTGCCCCCGGAGAGCAGCCCGCTGAGCCAGGAGCCAGCTGAGAAGAGCAAGCCATGGTGCCTGCAGACCAGGGGCCCAGGCTGCCCGGGACGCGGCAGCCCCTTCAGCCCTCCCCGCATCACGAGGGAAACCCGGATCCAGAGCTGCAGGGCGAGGGGGCTGCAGCCGCAGGGCTCTGGCTGGGGAGGAAGCCCCTGGCACGGAGCAGGGCCGGTCGTGCCAGCTCTGGCTGATGGCAGTGCTTGGTGGCACACAAGGATCACATGCTCGGCTTTTCCTCAGGGCAGTAGGCTCGGCCAGGCTGGGGAGGTGGAGAGGAGAGCAGAGCTGGGCTTGGGACTCCCCATGCCCAAAATGGCTCAAGCCCATTGCAGCCTGGAGGCCACCAGTGCCCCAAGGTCAGACCGAGGGTTTTATTTGGGACGCCTCTGCAGGAATGTATTTGGGATGCCTTCCCAGGGATGTGTTCAGGATGCCCGTGCAGGGATGTCTTTGGGATGCCTTCGCAGGGATGTCTTTGGGATGACGTTGTGGTCCCAAGCACTGCTGCAACAACCATGTGCGGCCACCCCGAGGACGCTGGCACGGGGCCGCAGGAGGAGAGCTGTGGCCGTGGGTGTCTGTCCCCTTTGCCCGTCTGCATGGTGGGACAGGGCAGCTGCCACCAGAGCAGGCAGGAAGGGGGTGCTCTGCACCCCCTCCCCACCACACTCGCTCCTTAACTCCTGTGGCCTCTGGAAAGCCCCAGGGCACTCTGCATCCAGTGGCGTGACCTTGAGGACAGGACAAGACCACAGGAATCTGCCTTTTGCTGCAGGCGGATGAAGCCCCTTGTGCCACGGGGCCGAGGAAGACCCAAGGGAAAGGGTGCATCGTGCCAGGACCACCGGCTCGGGGGTTCCCTGCCTGGGGACCCCCCAGGACATGCGGGGCAGGGCCATGCTGTGTGGAGGTGGCATGCTGGCTGAGCTCTTCAGAGCAGGGATGGCTGCCCGGCTGCTCCAGCTGACTCACGGCACGTCAGGGCCAGGCTGGCTTCCCAGCGGCATGAAGCCTCCCCCCAGCCGGCAGCACTGGGCTGGGCTGAGGCCAGGGCAGGCAGTGGGGAGGGCCACGGATTATAATATTACACCGAAGAAAGAGCAGCTCCCAGCAGGACGCTCCGCTCCCCGGCTGCGTGCCATCCACCTGCCCAGCCTCAGCTCGGCCCCCGGGGATGCTCCAGCTCCATCCTCCATGCGGGGGCCTGGATGCAGCTCAGGGATGGCGGGGTCTGGCTGCGGGGATGTGCTCCGGCAGTGGGGTCCGGCTGCGGGTTGTGCTCCGACAGCGGGGCTAAGCCAGGGGCTGGAGGGCAGCAGGCTTAGGTCCCCTCTGCCTGGGCAAGTGTCATCAAGTCAGCGGCATTACCAGCATTGTTTTCCTACCCAGGCTTGCATTGTGGGCTAAATCTTTAACCAGATCAGGGGTTTAACTTTATCAGTGGCCGGAAAAGTGTGGCACCACTTCCCTGGAGCAAAGTATCTTGATCCCTGTGGAAACCCCACACGCAGATCCTTCTCCTGGGTCCCACTCGGCAACTCCCTGGCACTCATGTCTGTCCCTTCAGCACAGAGACATGTGGGACCCTCCAGGTCAGGGAGCACCCCGTGCCCCGTGCCCAGCCCAGGCTCCCAGCCGGCCCCGTCTTCCCACAGTTTGCACAGCCCTAGGCGCACCGGCACGGCGCCAGGAGCTGGCACTTCCCCTTGCAGGGTGCACCTGGGCAGGGGTTGCCCCCCCGGCGGGCAGCGCGGGAGGAAAGCCACTGCCGGAGAAGAGACCCCCATGTCCCCTCGAGGGCAGCCCCCTCGCCGACACCACAGTCCCATCGCCAGCCCTGCTGGCTCCCCAGGCCTGGAAAGCCTGCCACAGCCCGGGAGCAGGAGCAGGATGATTGACTGATTCTTGTTATTAAGGCTGGAGAGCGGTTTCTGTGCACATCCAGGCAGTTCAGGAGCAATTAGTGACTAACTGGCGGGGGGGGAGCCGGGCTGCCCCTCTGTCCCTGCCGAGACGGGAGCCCTCCACTGCCCAGGCAAGGGTCTGTGGTGGCTGCTGATGCTGCTGGCACAGCTGGAGGAAGTCGTATCTCCTTGTGGGCCATATCTCATGGGCACGGTCCCCTCCAGCCCTTCCTGGGAAAGGGCAGGGCTTTGGCAGCGGCACAGCCCCAGGGCAGGGCTCCGACCTGAGCTGACCCCTGCACCCCCAGGGCATCTGTTGGGGCAGAAGGAAGAGGGTCTGCAGCCCCCAGACCCATAGCAGAGATTTAACCCCATCCAGGGTGATGAACGCACAGCAGCCTGTGCTGTTAGGTGGGGTGGGCGCAACGGAGGGGCTGAGGAGCGGGCAGGGGTTCTCATCCCCGGGGCGGTGGGTACCACCCGGCAGCCTCCGGCACAGAGGTCCTGCAGAGCCGTGCCCGGCGCAGCTCCAGCCAGGGGCTCATCTGGCAGCGCCGCGACAGCAGGGACATCGGTGGCAGCCGGCTGCCGGCTGGGAAGTGGGGGCCGTATCAGCAAAGGTAGCAGAGCATGAAAGCAATTTCACACTTTATTAGACAATTCAGGTGCTGGCTGCGCAAACTTGGAGCAAGCACTGCAGCTCTCACCTCCGCTCCCGTCTCCAGCCCCGCGGCCGCTCTCCGTGGGGCTCAGCCCTGCCTCCGGCCATGCAGTACCGTGCTGATCGGGGCTGGTGGCATGGCAGCAGGGGCAGGGTGGGCGGCCAGGGGCCAGGGCGCTGGGGCTGGGGGCTGCTCCACGTGGGCCACCCTGCTCCCACGCACAGGCAGGCGCCTGGGGACAGCACAGCCACAGGCTGGCTCTGCCGTGAGCCAGCTCAGCCTGGCAGCGGCAGTGAACCGAGCGCCATGCCTGCAGCCGCAGCTCCGCTCAGCCTGGCTGTGCTGCTCCTTCAGCCCGTGGCAGCCACTCAGGGGCTGGGACCCCCTCACTGCCCTCCTCCCCAGTGCTCCGCAGTCCTGCTGCACCCCTGCTCCCCTCCCAGCTCCCTGCGCTGAGCGGACGGGTCCGGGTTTGGGAGCCCGGGCTGGGGGCTTCCCTGCCAGCTGCTTCCCTGCCATGCCTCCCTGCGGCCCGGGTGCCCCAGCAGAGCCAGCGGGCACATCGGCACCTGGGCACGCAGCCGTCCTCCGTGCAATCCAGGCCTCTCCGTCCGGAGACACGCTTCGCAGCTCCCCACCCTGCGCATGGCCACTACCGTGTCCCCGGGGAACAGCATGCCCCGCGGGGCAGGGGAGCGCGGAGGCTGAGCTGCCACGGCCCCGTGCCCGGGCATGCGGCTGGGCTGGCGCCTGGCACTCTGGGACGCAGCTCTGTGCTGTCAGACACCACGAGTGCACGCTGTCCCAACACCGGCACATCCAGGACATGAGTCAGCCCAGACAGGAGCGCAGCAGCGGCTCCTGGACAAGCCGAGCTGCCTGGCAGGCTGCTCCGGCAGCCAGGCTGTGCCGGCAGCCAGGCTGTGCCGGTGCCGAAGCCCTCGCAGGTCAGCAGGCGGGTTGCAGGCAGCAGCGCCCGCCCAGCTCCGCTGCCACCTTGCAGATCAGCCCCAGGCATGGTGGGACCCCGGCCTGGCATGTGTTTCCCCGCTCCTTGCACAGCCCTGCACCCGTGGTGCCAAGCCTGACAAGGGCAATGCCTAACCTTGACCTGACCTCCTGGTGAGGAGCCGTCCCTGCCCGGCTGTCCCCCCGCGCCCCTGGCCACATGCACGTTCCACCGGGCCAGCCAGAGCATTCCTCCCAGGAGAGCCTGTCCTCACTGGGCTATTTAAAGGCACGCTGGTGCCCTTTACTCCCCGTCGTGCTTCGGCTGGAAGAGTCCCGTACCCTTGGTGACTTCAAGGGGGCACTTCCAGGCTCTGGGTAGCAGCGGGTGCAACCGGTTTGGGTGAAACCATGGGACAAGTGAGAGATGTCGGCATTGCGTGTCCTGTAGCCAAGTACTCAGCCGTGTCCTGGGGACAGACCCCATGAGGAAGTTCACACAGTCATCGAGGCTGGGAGCAGGACCACAGACCCCAGCTCACCCCGTCGGGTCCAGCGACCGAAGAAGGTGCACAAGCTAATTCCCTTCTTCCCAGTGGGGATGTGCGCAGCACGCTCCGGCCGCTGCCAGACCTCGGGGCAGGTAGGGCACCGCGGTGCCACGGCTGCTGGGCAGGGCGCTGGTACCGGACGGCTCAACACCATATGAAAGAGCCTCGCGGCGCCTCGGCTGCACCCAGCGTGGAGCACAACCGCGTCGTCTGGCAGGGGACAGGCAAGGCAGTGCATCCCCAGCATGCTGCCGCCTCCTGCAGAGCACCGTGTGTGGCTCCTGTATGTCTGGTGGGATGTGCACGGGCTGTTTCCACCTTGCCCTCCATGCCTGTCAGCCCTGGCAAGCACTGCTGGACGGACACTTCATGGGTAGAGCGGGGACCCAGGAGAGGCAGCGAGGGTCCAGGACATCTCTCAACAGCCCGCACCTCGTGCCAAGCTCCTTCAGGTCAGCACTGACACACAGGCAGCACTGGCTGTGGCTGGAGGGAGCGAAAGGGGAGCTCTGGTTTCAGAGCACACAAAATCCAGAGTCCTGATGAGTGGGACGGAGAAAGCCCAACCGGTTTTATCAGCTGCCTGTCAAGCCCTGCGTGCACCAGGTCTCCTTCCAGTGGGCAGATCAGGGCACAGGCAGCAGCAGTTTCTCCGTTCTCCTTGTCCTGCGGTCACCTTTCACCCTCCGAAGGGTCCCAGGCACCCGCGGGCTGCGGAGCGGGACCTGCTCGAGCTGCTGACTCCTGCCGTCGCCTGTGCTGGCGGACTGCATCTGCGCCCTGCTGAGCTAGCAGGAAGGCGGCTCGGGAGGGAAACCCGACCTGACGCGATTTGATTAGGAACGGAAAAATCCAGAGGAGCCATCAGCGGCATGGCGGAGGTGTGAGCCCTGCCGCGGGCAAGCCCCGGAAAACACAGCTCCCGCACCGCGGCCCTCGTCCCCGCAGCCTCCCCGCCCCACGGAGCCCACCGGCCTTTCCCCGGGCTGGGAGCACCCCAGGCCCCGTCTCCAGCTGCAGTGCTGCCGGGCCCTCCCAGGCTCCGCACGGGTGGGCCTGCACGAGGCCGCACGCCCCAGCCTCCCCGCAGGTCAGGTCCCGGCCCCACGGGCGCAGGAGAGGGTGAGCCCGCAGGCAGCTCCACCGGGGCCCACGCGCGGGAGGCACGACGCGCGCAGCGGAAGCGCTGCCCCGGCTCCCAGACCGAGCCCCGGCCCCGGCGCAGCTCGGCTCCCCCCAGAGCCGCGCCCGGCGCCCGCCGAGCCGCTAGGCGGCGCCCGGCCCGCCACTGCCATCTCGCGGCCGCCGCTCCGGGCTGCCGCCGCCGCCGCGCGGGGGGCGAGACCATCGGCGCGGAGCGGGGGGGGGGCCACCCGCACGCGCGGGGCAGCGCCGCACGCCGGGGCCGGAGCAGATGGCGTGGCCCGGGTCTGTGGGCCCCGCTGTGGGGGCCGGGGTCGGCGGAGGGCCCCGCCGCGGCACCCAGCCGGTGAGGAGCGGGGAGCCCGGCGGCCGGGGCTGCTCCGGCTTGGTTCCCCGCAGAGCCTCCCCCCAGGAGCCCGGATGCGCCACGCCGGGCCGAAATCTCCCTCTGCCGCCTGGTCCGGAGCGGCTGGCGACAGTGCGGCCTCCTCACCCCCACGGGCGCTCTCGCCGCCGCCGAGGATTCCAGCAGATCCCTGGGTGACTGCGGCCACCTGCCTTCACTCCCTCGCACTCCTTCCCGTTGCGCGAACACGCGTGGGACACGGCACCCTCGCGCCTGCCCATCGAATCGTGGCCCCCGGCTGCCGCCCCTCGCACCCGCATCCCGCGGGCCGTATTCTGTCAGCTGCTTCCCTCCGCCTCCCCGGCCCGGGCCGCCGCGGCTGCCCCCTCCCGCGTCTCCGGTCCTGGGGTGCCAAGCCAACGGCGCTCACCCGACGAAGATTCTGCCTGCGGGTGCCGGACTGGCCATGCTCACACCGGCAAGCTCCAGCCCGCGGGCTCCTGCGCAGGGACGGTCACTAGGTAGCTGGAGGGCACGTAGCCTCTCTGGCCGTTCACATCCACCAGGCTCCACTCCTTGCTCCCCTTCTTGTCGTGCGGCTCCAGCACCACCACAGGCTGCCCTGCCTGGAGGCTGACCTCCTGCGGACTCCTGGCTGCGAAGGAGAAGCCAGCGACCACCTGCGAAAGGCAGGGGAAGGAGGGGGGAAGCCCTTGCTGGAGGCGAGACTCAAAGCGGGGAAGGACATATGTGGCAGGGCAGGACCTAGAGGGGACATGGAGGCTGCTTCCAGGAGGGCAGCACAGTCCTGCCGTCGATGAAGGGACACTGGGGACCCACCAAGCACAGTTCTCTTGCTCTGTCCACCCCAGGTCCCAGCAAGGCAGAGACCAGCATCGCCAGGCACTTGGCCGGGGACGGTGACGCTCCCCTGCTAGGCACATGGCTGCACGTGCATGACCGCGTGTGTGCTGGAAAAGCAGGTCCACCTTCCCACCCACACACTGCACACACAGGGACCAGCATGGAGCTGGTGGGGTTGCTAGGAATGCCCTGGGGGTGTCCCCCGCTCTCACCTGGAAAGCTGGAGCAAAGGCGGCCACCTGGACCTTGGGAGCTTCAGGCGATGCATATGAACATCGCCTTCTCTCTGTGACGCTCTCCGGGGCTGGCAACTGCATCCCGAGCTGCTGGCTTTGTTCTGGACAAAAGGGCTGGAGCTTTCCGGCAGGCACAAACCCTCGGGGACCTGGAGGACACACACACACAGGTCATGGGGCCCTGCTGCCTGGCACGTGTAGGACTGGTTGGAGGAGAGAGGAATGACAACTTGGCTGTTGCCTGGCATGGCACAGCAGCCCTGTTTGAACTGGTCCATCACTAGGGGATATCCAGCAGCAAAACCCCTCAAAAAGGAGCTTGAAGTGTTTCTGTGTGTATGGGGTTCTCCTTTCCCAGCCGTGATAAGCCGCAAGTGCTCCCACATGTGGAAACCTGAACTACGAGTGCAGCTGGCAGAGCAGAGGTGGGTTAGGGCTGAGCAAACTGGACGACCCGGGAGGCAACGGCCTGCTGTTTCACCCAAGGTGAGGAAGTGGTTCGTGTTTGGTTTCTGACCCGGGTGCTGAGGCGGGGTAGTGCTCACAGTACCTCCAGCATCCACCAGCCATCTGCTTGTGTTGCCCTTGGTGTCCACGCTTTGCAGCAGAGCTACAATCTGTCCCCTTTGCAAGGTCAGGTCCAAGTCTTTGCTGCCACTGATGTTGCTTGTCACTTGGTAAAGTTTGTCTGGGCCGTGCTTGCTCACAAGGGAAAGGACCTTCCGCTCTTCGGCAGGGTTCAGAGGCTGGTGGGGAGCAAGAGAGACAGGAGCGCGTGATGAGACAGGCGGGAGACTGAGGGCCTCCACGTACATGTGCTCTCCTTTCCACAGGATCACGTCCCAGTGAGAGGTTAGAGGAGAAACTACTTCACACTATCTGCTCTGCCTCATGGTTTGGAGACGAGTGTCCAGAACCAGAAAAGCTGAGACTATTTCACCCCCGTTTATTCCCAGTCAGCCAGCTGCTTTCAGGGGCTTGGGGGAAATACTGTGGCTGTGGCAACCCCCCGTGCCACTTTCTGAGCCAACCTCCCCCCCCAAGGAGATGTTCTGCGCTGGGAAGCCGCAATCCTACCTCTTCACCCAGCTGGCCTGAGACACCCCCTTCCCAGCTCCTACCTGTGTCACAGGGCTCAGCGTGACCGTCTCAAAGGTCTGGCAGAAGGCACGGAGCTGAGCGCCAGACTGCTGCAAGGTGTCTTCCACCATCTTCCAGAAACCTGGCAGAGGCATGCAGCCGTGGGGCATCTGTGAACACAGACCCTGAGATCAGCGAGGACCCCGGGGAGGGGTAGAGCTGTGGGTAGGGTCCAAAGGAAAGGAGCAGGAAGAAAAGAGGTGAGAAAGCAAGAGAACAGACCTTGTCACTAAAGATGTGCATTGCATCTGGGATGTGGTTCCCTTTGGCAAGGAGAGCTGCTGCTGTCTGGCTTTGAGCCACCTGCCCCAGGCAGGGCAGTTGCACGCAGGGGTCCTGGGCTGTACCCAGCCCACTGCAGCAGTCCCTGTGTCCTGCTGTCCTGCCCCAAGCCAACAGCCCGTCCCATCTGACCAAAAAGGGACTCGTGGATGTAGCCCCAGGGTAGATGTCTGCAGCGTAAGCATCCCAGACTGAGCAAGGGGAGTCCCCCCTGATGACTAGGTACGTACAGACAGTGCTTGAGAAGATGCCTTCACGTGGCTACGTCTTGTTCTCACGTTGGTCACGGGTCAGGTCGGGGCTGCACTCTACCCCAGGGCTCTGGATGGCCTGACACACCACGTCTGCAAACGTTAGGCTCAGAGAGCGCTGCACAGTGTGGAGTCCTGGGAGGTATCTCCCAGGGGATGGAGATTCAAGGGAAGGGACGCTTGTTCCTCAGGCCAGGAGCCATCCTCCTCCTTGCCTTCCCAGCACAGAGCTCCGGGACCTCAGCGTTAACAGTGATCTCTCAGGCAGCACGTCAATAAATTACCAGTGGTGCCCTCAAAGAGAGAGCAGAACGGTTCCTGGCAGTGAAGAAGAGACGGTTTGGCTTTCCCCGGCCAGAAGGGAGGAGAGATCATTGACAAATGCTAGACAGGGAGCTGTGTGGCTGCAAGGGCAGGCTTGGGCTGCAGCAAGCCTCCAGCGCCCTGACATCCAAGCGATGTCTCAAGCCTGAAGAAGGCAGGTCTGGCTCAGCATGCGCGCCGGTTTCAGCACACGTGCCAAGGGGTCACTCTCACCTGCTCAAGCTCGTTTTCTGCCTGGTGCAGGACCTGAGCAGCCAAGTCCTGTTGCAGGGCACTGAGGGAGCACAGTATCTGCCCCAGGAGCTGCAGAGCTGCCTGGTTGAACTGCGGGAGCTCGGCCACGAGCAGGGCGTTGATGGCAAGGTAGGTGTTCATGGCTGCCTCCTCGTCGTACGTCACGCTGCCCATCTCGCTCTTCCGCTCCTGGATCTCCTCATAGTCCAGCAGCTTGTCCAGGCGCTTCTTGACCAGCTGTTGCGGCCCCACCAGCATGTCTGAGAGGCTGCAGAGGGGCTGGCAGACCAGCCTGTCCAGCCGTCGCTTCTGTGGAGCGAGAGGACCCAAATCTCCATGTGAGCCCCCCCGACAGGCCCAGCTGTCTGTATGGGGCACTGTCTTATGCAGGATAAAAGGCTGTTGAGGGGCTTGTGTGGAGTGGGGAGCATCTGCGGCATGCTTCCCTGAAGGCACGTAGGATGCTAGCCAAAGCAAGCCTTTGGTACAGAGCAGTCATGCACACCACGATTCAAAACTCATGCTCCGTGAAAATGATCGCGTAGGACCCTCACGCGCAAAGTCCCATGGGCCGAGGCCCAAGGCGGGTGCTGCAGTGACTGTCCCATGCAGGTGATACTGTCCCAGTTTGACGGAGGCCCTCAGCCCAGGGTCTGTGTGGTTGTTCCTCATAGCCACCCTCTCTCCCGGTGCTGGTGCTCCCTGGGGATGCCGGCATCTTGCTGTGGGGTTCAGGCTGCCCTGCTACACTCTGCACTACTCTGAAAACCTCCCTGACCGGATCCACGGTGGCAGCCACCACCCAGGAGGGACTCCTGGAGAACCGGGCAGGGGTGGTGGAAGGAGACAGACGGGGGGCTCTTGGGCTCCCAGAGGCGAGTACAGATGCCCACAAGGTGTGGATAGGTTGGATTGAGGTTTTGGTGGCAAACAGCTCATGTGAGTCAAATAGCCTGGTTTCCTACCATCTTGTGCCCTGCTGCAGCCCTGCCTGCACGGCTGGCCATGAACATGTCGGGGCCCTGAAGGTACAAACAGCCTTTAACAGCCCAGACCTGCCTCAGCTGGGGCTTCCACCCACACCCTTGCCCACATCCCTTTTAAGGGCCTTCAGCTGCTACCTATGTATTGCTGTGGGTGAGATGGTTTCTGACTCTGTCTCCTGGATGGACCTCGGACCTCTGCTGTAGGCAGCTCAGCTCCTGGACAGACCCCTCAGATGGATGTTGCACCTTGTCTCTAGCCCAGAATGGACTTTAGATCTGTGTTGTAGCCATGTATCTGGCCCTGTCTCCTTTTCTTTCCTGGATGGACCCTGGAGCTGGTTCTTCACTTCATGTGTCTGGGAGTGCTGATGGACTCTGTTATCTGCTCCTTCGTGTTCAGACCCCAGGGGACTGTGCTTGTTTATGAGGATGCTGCCAGCTCTGGGGTCCCGCTCAGCTCTTAGCTGCCCTGCCCTGGAGCCAGCCTCAGCAGTACCCTGGCAGAGGGTGTGGGAGCAATGCTTGCCTGTGACCCTGGAGGAGACATACAGGGAAGGAGCACTTACAAACTCTGGGAAAACAGTACAATGAAGGTATTCTGCGAAGTGGCGGTACTGCTGGGCAGGTCCCTCGTCGATCTGCAGCTCGCACTTGTGTGGGGTGGGCAACAGGAATGCCTGAAAGGGAGAAGGCTGTCAGACCTGATGTGCAGAAGCTGCCCAACGCTAGCTAACCCATCTGTAACCCACCCCTGTGTTCCCAAATACACACAAATATTCCTGCCTGGGTGCTCTGTGGTAGCAGCCCACTGGGACTGATGCTCTGGACTATCCTTGTCAGCAGGCCAGGGAGCTCACTTAGGTGTTAACAAACCTCTCCCCCTGAGCAGGTGTTATGCACCAGCTTGCAAAAGCACCCCTACCCCAGCAAAGTGGCCAGGGCTGCCCTGGGGCCCCAGGCAGCCTGCCCCAGCTTGATATTGTCTGGTGCTTTGGCGCTTAGGTTTGGTGCTCCAGTAGTTCCTTGGAGCTTCTCACATCTGTGTACAAAAGTCTTCCCTCGCCTCTGTGTGGAGTGTGAGACCGGTGGGAAAGGAAAACAGGGAGAGATCGTTCAGGTGAGACCCTCTTCTGCTTTGAGAGGCTTTTGGTCTAATCTTAACTCTGTGGGCAGCATCCTCCCTCCTGCCTGGAGACAGGCTTTGATCCACAACCTCTAGCCCCAGAGAGGGGCACGCTGAGCTTCCAGAGCCCTAGCCTGCTGTTGGTGCTGAGGGAAGCCTGGCCTCTGGCTCCTTCTGGGCTTGGCCTCCCTGTCCCTTGGAGCACTGCTCCTGCAGTCAGTTCTGGAGCAGCAGGAGCAGTTCTGTTTGATTCTCATCAGCCATGGCTGCCACGGGCCTCTCCGAGTGCCCTGATCTACGTTGTGAATCCTGGGGCTTTGCCTGTGGTCATGTTTAGGAGACCTTTCCTTTGTAGTCCTCCTTGCCATGGGAGGGACTGGAGATGGAAATGTAAAAGGGAAAATGAAGGGACCCTTTGAGCAGAAGGCAGCAGCTCTGAGATGTGTCATTTTCCTCAACCCTGTGGGAGTTTTTACACAAGCAGAGGTGGCTGTGATGATCTTGTATGCACTGAGATTTGCCTCTCTGTGTGGTGGGGGCACTGGTACAGAGAGATGCACAGGAGGGAACTGCCAGCCAGCACGAAGAGAGGCCAGGCTGTCTCTGCCCTAGGAGAACATGCCTTCATGAGCTCCTCAGGATGTCTTTGAGAAGCTTTCAGAGGGGAAGAGATGGGGCATGCATGCAGCCCCACCTTCCCCCACCAGCAGCTCCTCTGAAGCTGCATCCAAGCCCCAGCAGACTTTTAACAGCTTGTTGTCTAGGCTGCCCGGCCTATTTGCAGACACTTGATACCCTGGCTGAAGCCAAGAAGCCAACTTGCAGAGATGCAGCTCACGGAGCCACAGTGCCAGGCAGGTCCTCACGAGCACCTGATGTCCCAAGGAACGGTCATATCCTGTCCCCCTAGCCAATGCCACATCTCAGTGATTGCCATTGTCATGTTTTCTGTTCTAATCTGATTTCAGCCACTCTTGACACTACAGGGAGTCTTTCTGACCCGTTTTCCTCCTGCTCAATCCTATATGGGGAGCCCTTGTCACTGTTTTCCTGACAAGGTTCTTCCAGTCCTTGAATTGCTGCTTTCTGAACCCTCTGTCATTTTCTGAGACTTCACTGATAATACAGTGACTGGAGATTTCAAGTTTTGCCATTGCTCATACTTTCATTTCCCTCAGATGCCCCAAGGGATTTCCATGAGAAGATCACAGCAGCTACTCAGCTGGGTCATCTCAGAAGGGAAGTTTGTCTCTCTGATTCGGGAACAATTCTGTCTTGTAACTGTTATGCAAGAATTCCCAGGCTGCACAACACTTCACCTTCTCAGCTATTTAATGCCTTGAAATAATGATCATTTTAAGGACCAATCTATCTCAAATGACACCCAGCTCAGACTGTGTCAACAAAGGCCTGACTTTGTTTTAAGCTCTGCTGGACCTGAGCGATTCCTGCATGTTGTGAAAGCCCCTGGCTTGCATTTTTAGCGGAGATGAAAGTCGCTGAACATCCCCAACTGACATTGATTTCCACAGGGCTTGAAAGCATTCTGCAACCCCAGGAAACAGGTCCTGAGGCCTGGATGTGGCCAACCTGCTGCAAGTTATCAGGGTTTTACCTCTAAGTGGCCCAGGTAGGATGCCACGTTCTCCTTCAGCGCAGCCACGCTAGATACCACGCACTGGAACTTCTCCTCCAGGTTGTCGTACTCCCTGTCCTCCGTCTGCAAGGTAAGGGGCAGCTTATCCCCGGCACGGGCAGACCAGGCAATGCCTTGGGCAGGGGTGATGCCCCTCACTGGGTGCTAACATAAAAAGCAGCCAGGCACCCCCAGTTCTGGGGACAGGCAGGGAAGACCCTGAGAGGCTCCAGGAATCTGGAAAGGGGCAAGATCTGGGGTGCCTGGGATGCGTGCAGAAACAGGGCTTTCAGCATCATTGTGGTGCTAGGGAATGCTGGGGTGTCCTTACTTTTGCTGGGGTACCTGAGGGTCCTTTGGGGGCCACAGCACTCCCCTGCAGTGCTCTGAGGCAGGGAGCATGGTGTGTACCCGCACCCCTCTTACCGCACTGGCCACTGGGACTGGGGACCAGGAGCCGCCCTTGGGCTGCTTGGGAACGGGACCATGGCTCATGAGACAGCATGGAACACACTGCGTCAGCTCTGCTCTCCCCATCCCCTGGCAAGTGTCTCAGGAGGCAGTGGAGAGCCCCAGAAACCACCCTGGGAGTGGATCCACAGGTGGTGGGGTGCGGGCTGCCCACCTTGGCCACAATGCCGGCTTCGTGCATGAAGAGCCGGCTCAGCCGTGAGGTCTTCTTGGCGATGGAGTGAGTGTTGAGGCGTGCGAAGCGGTCCCGCAGTGTCAGGTGCTCAGCCTTATTGTATTTGGTTGCTGCCTCGGGTCAGGGTGCACCAGGTGGGAGGAAAAAAAATCAGAGGAGGAAACTTCAGGGCAATATCCTCAGCAGCCTGAGTGGGTAATGGAGCGAGGCCCCCAGCTGACAAGTCGTGATCAACAGGATAAGCACAACCCACATGAAAGAAGGGCAGTCAAGGGAGGGGGGGGAGTACTAAGAAAAAACAAAAAGAAGAGCAAGCTCCTGTTTGTGGGGGGCCTGGTTTCTCCTATCCCAAGGGTAGGACTGATCCTCTCTGTTCCCCAGCTCCAGGAATGCAGACGGACTGGTTTTGTACTCAGCCCTCCCATGCCACCCTGCTCCTACAGCCTTCAGGTCTTGCCTAGAGTGGCATTTGCAGGACCAGAGCAGTGCCGGGAGCTGCCCGCACAGGTCTGCGGCTCCACCAGGCAGGACGGGTAGAGGGCAGGAGAGCTTTGAACTGATTTAAGTGGGAATTAGCGCAACACCAAGGGGAGATGACTGGGGTTGGGATGGGACTTCACAGACGCCGTGCCCCCTGCCCACCCACCTACTTCTCTGCGCCGTTTGTACTCATTGATGTTGGCGTTGACCTGGGCCATGGCGTGGACAGCTGCCTGCAGGGCTGGGTAGGCGCTGGCACTGGCAGGGGTGTTCTCCAGGATCTTCCCCAGCAGCAGCGGGTATTTGGTGACCCTCTGCACTGGCATCACCAGGAAGAAGCTGAGGTCTGATGCGCCCGTGTGAGGCCTGTCAGAGAGGAGAGTTGTTCAAGGTCACCGTGGGGGGCTACCCTCCTACCCTGCTGCTCCTCCCAGCTTCTCTGCAAGCATTCTGGGGAGAAAGCAGCCCCTCTCCAGCTGCAGGGGAGCTTTGCTGCCTCAGACCCCCAGGGTAGCTGTGCCCAGTAGCCTTGAGGGGCTTCTGGCTGTGAACCCCTGCGTCCCACCAGCTGCGACGCCTCCCCTTGGGGAGCGCAGGCAGAGGGACGCTGTCTCTGCCAGCCCCGAGGCTCTGCCAGCCCCGGAGGCAGTGCCAGCCCCGGGCAGGCGCCTGTCTCCCCGAACAGTGCTGCGCTTGTCTAGCTAGGAAGCACAGGATCGGCACTTGCTCGGGGGTAATGGGGAGGCAGGGTGCAGGCAGGGCTCCCCTTCTACCCGCGTGCAAGCCATTGCTCGTTAGGGAATCGCATTGCCTGTGCCATGAAACAGAGAGCAGCAAATCCCAGCAGCTCCTCTGCTGCCACTCCTGCTTCTCCTGGCTCCAACAGCATTTGTGACCCCCCAACAATTCAGGAGGGGTTCAGCAGGTCTCTCGGAGCCAGCCTTTCTCTCTGGTCAAGCTGAGGAACTTGTGCCCTTTATGGCTTGTGAGCAATGCGAGGGTGTGCAGCAGGCAGGAGCTCTGGGTGCCACCCCATCCCTTGCTTTGGTGTCCACCATAAAAGACCACCAACCCATAGCGCTGCTTTGGCAAGTGGCCCCAAGGAAGCAGGACAGGCTGCCAGGCAATGCTACAAAGGTGGTGGCCGTGACGTTTCACTCAGCCTGGTGGCACATACCCTTGCAGGCAGCTTGTCCCAAGAAATAGGCAAGGCTAGTAGGTAAAACATTGAGAGGGAGGTGGTGGCCTCAGCTGAAGGTACCTACACTGCTGCGTTCAGGGTCTCCAAGATCTCCTCCTGCAGCCTGGGGTCCTTGCGGTAGCTCTCTACCAGCAGGAGGGCATGCTCATAGCTGGCACAGTAGATCTTGTAGACGGTCTCCATCTCCTCCTTGAACTCCTGGAACAGGGCACCTGGGGATGGAGAGTCCTTTCCTGCAGCCTCAGAAAAGGCAGAGGTTTCTCTCCAGCCTGCCAGTAGGGTGAAGCTCACAGAGTGGTGCCAGCCAAATGCACCAGGGCAGAGCTCTGCACCCCCAGGCACCGCTGCTAGGTTGGGCCTGACGCTGCCCTCCCCTCACGCTCTGCAGGCCACGGGTGAGCGTGGGTGGCTGCCCAGGGACGGCAGCGCGCAGGCAGCGGTGGTCCCTGCGGTGCAGAATTGGGCGAGGGGCAGGAGCCGTTGGGGCAGGTGGGCTGTGGCTGTGTGGGGGCACAGCAGCGGTCCCTGCAGCACAGAGCTGGGCGAGGGACAGGAGACATCAGGGTAGGGAGGCTGCGGCTGTGTGGGGGCACAGCAGCAGTCCCTGCGGCACAGAGCCGGGCAGCGGCAGCGCAGGTGCCTGGCTGCCTGCACGGGTGAGCTCCAGGCACTGCCCCACTTACTGATGCAGAGCAGCTGCTCGCGCTCCTGGGTGGCCGTGGCCTCAAGCCTCTTCAGGAACCGTTTGGAGACGTGGAGGATGTCATCGGTGTTAGAGAAGAGTCCTTCCAGGTCAAGATCAGGCAGCTGAAGAGAACAAATATGATCCAGGTTCAGCCACAGAGGTGGACTCTGCGTCCTGGAGGCACTCATGCCCTTCCGAGCACTCGTGTCCTTCCAGCTGCCCCACATGACATCCAAGGAGCTGGAGCAATGCTCCGCTACAGGAAGCATTGGAGATGCTGAGAGCTGGCTGTGCTCCCAAGCAGGGCAATGAGACCTTTTCACATTACAGACATAGGGTTAAGGCCGTAGGACAGCTGTAGTCAGTCAGACCCAAAGCCTGTCCAGCCCAGGACCTCGGCTTATGGGGTGGGGGGCCCCAGGAAGGTGGATGGTGAGCATGTGGTGACCTCCCTGCAATGATCTGGGTATCTTGAAGCTCTCAACAGGTTCACCCCACAGTCCCCAGACTCCGGGCGGGGGGATGATACCCCCTCTCACCTTCTTCTTCTGGAGGTGTGCCCGGATGTCTGACACACAGAGCTGGATGTTGTGGACATAGCTGGCCTCGGTGGTGATGAGCTCCTCCACGGCCAGCCGCTGGCTGAGCTCCATCCTCTCACAGGACGTCACCTCCTCATAGATGGCCTCTTCGGGCTCGGCCACATCCTCGGCATCCGGCTCTGTCCCGCGGGCGCTCGCCATCTCGGTGGGGCGTGGTGCTCTGCGGGGGGTGTCAGGGGATTAGGGACAGGCCGCGGCAAGGGCAGCCCCAGGATCAGCACTGCGGTGCCCACCCCGACTTGGTGCCCAGGTCCCCTGCCCTGTGCCAGGGCACCCCGTGACATGTCCCCAGGATGCACGCTTCCCAGGGAACACTCAAGCCACCTGCATTTACAAGCAAAGGGTGGATGACATTCCAAAACCCTAAAACCATAAAGTGCTGCGGGCTGGCTGCGGAGGGCAGACACCCGCGTGTGGCAGGCAGGGTCTTGCCACACACGCGTGCCCAAGCTCCAGCAACCACATGCAGGGCCAGGGTGCAGGCAAAGGGAGCCCCAGCTTCAGGCACTCACCTGGCACCGGGTCTGCGCAAGGGCTGGTCCCCGAAAGCAGAGCGGGGTTTGCCTGGCAGGGCTAGCTGTCCCCTCCCTGCCATGGCTGTCAGCGCCTGGCACCTTGCCTCGCCTTCAAGAGTCCTATTCAAAGCACAGAGTGTTTTTGCAGTGCTTGAACAAGAGGCATTTCTGTGGCAGGGAGAGATGATCTAAAAGTGATGAGAGTGGGGGGAGCAGAGGGCAAAGCCGTGGGCACCTCTGCCAGCTACACTGGCAGCCCCAGTGCAGTGTCCGTACCCTGCCCAGCACAGCCCGCTGCTCTCTGCCTGTGGAGAGCATGAAAAATCGGAGCTGACTCATGCCGTTTCCCTCACTGGGAACGTCCTCTACTCTACCTGATGCCGAGGAGGACAGAGCAGTTCTCAAAGCATCACAGATAGTGCTCGGTCCCAGGCAGGAGGCCTTGAGGGAGACAGGGCACAGCCCACGCCAGTGCAGCACACAGCTTGGCCGGGTCCAGAACCCGGCCAGGGGGAAGGATGCTGCCAGGGAGCCTGCCTGCTGAGGCAGAGGAGGAGGTGAAGAGCAAAGGCAGGGCGAAGGTGGCTTGGCAGGACAAAAGCGAGACGGTACAAGCAGCAGCACAGGGAGGGCAGCTCTGCTTCTGCCCTCCACCCCCTGCCAGCCAGTGCCAACCTCCGCACCCGACCGTTGGACTGACGGCGTCGGGCCAGGAGCATGCTTTGGCGGCTGCAGCGCTGGGCAGCAGCAGTGGGGAGAGGGGCTGGCAGGACAGCGTGACCCTCCGCTGGGGAATGAACAAGGTGACAGGCGGGTGACACAGCCACGAGCACCGGGCAGGGTCAGTGTCCCCTCCTGGCACACGGCCACTGCTGTGCTGGAGGAGAGCTGGGCTTGGCACAGCAAGCAAATGCTGTGAGAAGGTATGGGACCTCCTGCCTTACAGAGGCACATTACCCTGCCAGTCGTCATCCCTGCCCTCTGCGGGTCTGGCTGCTGCCCTTGTCTGCGGCATGTTCTCGGCTATGAGACGTGGGGAGCAGGAGACACTTTCCTGAACCCCTCTGGGTGTCTCAGAGGTGTCCAGGCAGAAGGACACCCACCAAGGGCTGTTGGACAAGCTCAGTGTCCTCTGTCTGGGGGCCAGCAAAATACTCAGTAGAAGGGCTGCAGCAGAGGCAGCTGGAAATCCCCCGAGCCCTGGAGAAATGCAGCCTTGCAGCTCGGGGGCATGCAGGCACTGGGGTGTCACCGGTCCCTGTGCCAGCATCCCCCAGTGCAGGCAGCTGCTTGGGGGGTTGCCCCCAAGCTAGGGAAACCTCTTTCCCTCCCCTCACCCCCCTGGCCTGAAGCATCAGAGGAACAAGGAGGGTGTGCAGAACTGAAAAGAAGCATTTCTGGGCAGCGTTGGACCAGGCAGAGAGAGCAGGAGCAGCTTTTATTTCCCTGCTCTCCTCCCAGGCAACTGCCTGCCTTGAACATGTCACTGTCGCCTGGGTGGCTCCGAGCATCCCTGTCCATAAAGCGGGGGCCAGGCAGCGTCCGCAGCCAGCACGCAGAGACCCGCACATGGGGGATGCCGGGGGGCTGCTGGCATGCTGAGGGGGGCTGGCTCCGGGCTCACAGCTCCCACCCCACGCCCCGGGGGACAGGGTCCGGCACGGCCGTGCCATCCCCCTGCTCCCCACCCTGCTCTGGCCCCAGTGTCACCTCCGCGCCCCGAAACCCGCTGCCCCGGCCCCAGCTCTTACCTGCGGAGGAAGCAGGGGCTGGCGCCGGGGAGCTTTGCCCGGCTGCGGCCGCTCTGCTGCTGCCTGCGGGAGGTTAATGATAAACCCGCTGCGGCGCAGCCGGGGTGTCACGGCCAGCGTGGGCAGCGGGGGCCCGCTCACGGCGCATGGTGACGGCACCCACGCACCTGCCACCGCTGAGCTCGGGCCCTGCCATCCCGCCCGCCGCAGGGCTCGGTGCGGGGACGCAGGCCGGCTGCGCGGTCAGATGAGCTGCGACGCACTCCCTGCGCAAGCCCGGCCGCGGCGGGGAGGATGGCAGCGGGCCAGGCAGGCAGCCGGGCTGGCAGCCGGCGTTCGCCGCCTCCGCCGGCAGCTAAACCCGCCCGGGAGATGAGCTGGGGAAAGCGAGCTGGGGGAGTCCCCGCTGTGGCAGTGCAGGGGGGTCTCAGCTGCAAAGGCGGCTGGTCCTTGAGCACAGTAGCTGCGTCTGCACTAGCCCCCGGCATCGCAGCCGCAGCCCCCCCTTTCCCCTTGTCCATCCTCAGACCGTGGTGCCGCACAGCCGGCGGCACAGCAGCCCCCGGCATCCTGGTGACCAGGCTCTGGCTGGGGACCGAGGGACACACCAGCTTTCTCCTGCTGTAAACAAACACAGACAAGTCCTCTGTGTCTCTGCATGTCCTCGCCACGGCTCCGGTGTGTTGCTTCCTCGGCACTAGCTAGGGGAGCCCGGCTGGCACCCCAGTGCTCCCACAGCCCATCCATGAACGCACAGGCTTCCCCCCGTGTTATCCCGCAGGCAGGCATGCCCCCGGCCGCACACCCCTTAGCTCCGCAGTCACTTCCCAGCTGCTCGGCCACGGAAAAGGGTTAAAGCAAACAGAAACAAAAATACATACCCGAGGAAGTGGTTGCACAGATTGGGCCATTGGGAGCTAGCAGCTATTTGGTGTGAAGTTGTTTGTTCGCTCGTGAGGTGTTTGCGTCCTTATGAACATGCTACTGAGCGAAGAGGGTGATGTGCAGCCAGCTCCCGCAGCCGGGAGCCCGTCATCGGGCTGGCCGCAGGGACGGGACGGGACAGGATGGCAGCAGCTGGGTGTTTCCAGGCTGACCCGCAGTGTCCAAAAAGCGCGACAGTATAAAGGACTCTGAGTCTCTCGGTGACTCACGCAGGTCACAGGCAGTGTCTGTGTCTAGAGTCAAACCTCCCCACAGACCAGGACGAGCTCTCCGGCACAGTCCTTCCCTCTGGGTCCATTTCGGAGGTGCGAGCCAGTCCCCCCCAGCTAAGGTGCAGGGGCTGACATGGGCTGGCCAGGGCAGCACGGGGCCCACAGGCAGCTGCCCCGCTGGCTCCCACCCAGTGCCGGTGCCCGGAAGGCCAGCCTGCCCCGCTGCCTTCCCTGCCCACACACCATCCTGCCCGTGGACAGGCTGGGTGCAGCTCGTGGGGCTGTGACGGGGGCCCCAAGCCAAGACCATGAGATGGTCCTCCCTCGTCCCGGCGCCGGAGGGATGCTGCAGCACACAGGAGCGCTTGCGGATGGATAAGATGGGCAGCAACACGGCAGGAGGAGCCGAGGATGGGAAGAGGCAGAAGCATTGACGCCCAGGCGGGTCTTTGGGGGAGAAGCCAACGCACAGCGATGTCCCCTGGCTGGGGTCAGCCGGGATAAAGCCACCATGTGAGAGCAGTCCCAAGGCCACCCCACGCCGTACGGGCTTAGGGAGAGACACGTGGCCATGGGAGCATCCCGCACATGGCTGGGTGGCAAGGGCTTTACCTGGCTGTGGCCTTGGGGACACAGGTGTTGTCCTTCCTCCCTTGCAGGTGGCAGCAGGGATTCAGCCCTCGCACAGGCGCTTGCTGAAGCAGCAGAACACCTGGCTGGGAGGCCTTTGGGCTGGCCTCACGGTGATACCAGGGTTCCCCTGCTTCATCCTTGGGCAGCTGCTCCTGCTGCTGCATCCAGCGAAGCCATTGCCCCTTGAGGCATGCCACCACCACTATGCTCCCATCAGCATCTCGCAGCCGATCACGCTAGGGCAGGAACCACGCAGCGCTGCCCCTCGGACAGCGTCCTTGCCCCGCTGGGGCCGGCGCGGCAGGGCGGCATCCCCGGCCGTCTGCTCCGCCCTGGCCGGCTCATGCCGTAGGCGTTGCCTCGGACATATTTTCCATTCCAGTCCAGTTTTTCAGGCGCTGCGTAACCTGGCCCCGGTGAGTTCCTCGCCAGGCGCCTCCTTCCCCTGGTGCAAGCTGTTTCCTTCCTGCCACGCCGCCAGCCTCTCGCTCCCGGGGCTGGGGCTGCTGCGGCTCAGGGATGGGGAGCAGTGTCACCACGCTGCCACCGCTCCAGGGCTCCCCAGGGAGGGGTGAGAGCGGGCTGGCCGGCCTGGCCCAGCTCTCCTGCAAGGGAAAAGCCCACAGGTGCCAGCTGGTTGAGCGCGATGTTTTGTGTCCCAGGGCGAGGCCTTGTGCTCAGGTTAAGCCAAGCCAGAGGGTCCTGGTGGGGTCGACTGCCCCCTGTCACCCTCGACATTGGCACCCTCGTAGGCAGCCAGCACTCCCACCCTGCAAACACAAAACCTGGCAAGCGGTGGCAGGGTGTCGGACCGTGTGTGGGTCCGCGCATGGGACCCCACAGCCGCTCGGAGGGCAGCAGGGAGGCAGTGCTGCCTGCTCCCGCAGCAGAGCCAGGTTTGTGTAACCTCACTGCACAACTGTTTTTACGGGATGCTTCTTGCAGAGCAAGGGTGAGCCACCTCCCCACCCAGCCCTCTCCATACCGACTGCCGCAGCAGGACCGTTCTGCCAGCCCTCTTCTGGCAGTATTTTAGAAGAAACCAAACCCCAGGCTGCTGATGGTCCAAGGTTCCCCCGTGACACAGCCATGTATGATGACTACAGGCCCAGTCCAGAGTCTGGAGAAACCTCTGCTTGATGGGCTCCAGCTCAAAATAGCCGTCATAGTAAAAGTGTTGACAAGAGGGAGGCAGGTTTGCAGGGCCGGAGGCCGTCAGCTCTCGGCAGCAAGAGCCCAGCTCAGGCAGGAGCACGCTGCTGCCCAGCGTGTATGCAGCAGCATCCGGGGACATGATGCCCTCTCAGCCAAGAAGGTGATTATTGCCCCCCTACATCTCACCCCAAACTTCTGCTGGCTCCTGGAAAGCCATTTGCTGTCTACAGGGATTTTCCCAGCTACTCAAAACCTGAAAGCACAGGCTGTTGGGATGAAAGCTGAAGCCATCAGGGGGCTCTGTGGGAGCACACCAGATAAGCCTGGAGTTAGACAGGGCTTGCTCAGAAAATAAACACGACTTCCAGCCATACAAAGCACAGCAGTTCAGGCTGTGCCTAATAACAGCAGGCGGGGCTTCCTCTCCGAGCAGAAGGTTTGCACAGGAAAGTTACATTTCCTCTATTTAATCTTTTCCATTATTACTGTTCTTTGGATTTCTTTCCCGTCTTGAAAGCACTCCATGACCACATGCCGTTATCAGCCATTCATGGTGGAAACAAAAACATGGGGAAAAAAAATAGCAGCTCAAGAATGTGCTTGCAGGTGCGTCCTAATCACAAAACTTCCTCCCACACTGCAGGTCTCGGAAGTGGACTTTGCCTCCAACACCATTGCTTGTGCGTGCTGTGGAAAGCAGGGGAATTCGAACCAAGATGCTAGGGAAAGGAGGAAAAAGCTTGTGAAATGAAAGGTCTTCATTCTGCTGAGCTGGCCATCAGCGTGGGCAGCTCCTGAAGAACCACATAGATGTCATTCCTTTCTCTTCCTTCTTGCCTTCCCAGCTAACATAACCCATGCTCAAATCCTCTGTGGGAGAGAAGGAGGGCTGTGCGTACCTGCTCAGGGTCATCCCGTCCGTGTACCTGGCCAGGGCTATGCCAAGGGCCTGCTTCTGAGCTGGTGGAAACTGCATCAGCACCAGTGGTCTGGAAGGAGCTGCAGGCTCCAGCCTCATGGCTGGGGATCACCGCCTGCAGCACGAGGCAGAGCACAGCTGAAAAATATGCAGATAAAATTTGATCCAAGTGGAATAAATTAAGAGTCAGGTCTTCATTTCTAGGAGGGTTATTTATGGGCCTTAGGCAGACCTCTTCAGTGGAGGAGACTTCAGCCCCTCTTGGCCTCTCTGAGGCTATAGCAGGTCAAGTGTCCTGTATCCACATTTTAGTGCTTGAAGCTTCATGTCCACCAGCCTCTGTGGTCCTTCCTTCTCCACACCGAGTCCCTGATGCCTTGCATTGCTTTTCCTAGCCTAAGATCTCCACCTCTCTTCCGGGGCTGGTGATGAGCCAGCTGATGGTGAGGATAGCTCAAGGAGAAAGCCAGACGCTGGTTTGGGGGCACTGAATGCCAAGGTACCTGTCTTTCTGCCCAAGCAGCAGTGCCTGCTTTCTCGGGACCATTCGGAGCAGTGCTCTACTGGGAGCCCTCTGCCCATTTAAGTTGGGCAGAGAGGAACCTGATGAGGTTCAACAAAGGCAAATGCAGGGTCCTGCACCTGGGGAGGAACAACCCCATGCATCAGTACAGGCTTGGGGTGGACCTGCTGGAGAGCAGCTCTGTGGAGAGGGACCTGGGTGTCCTGGTGGACGACAAGTTGACCATGAGCCAGCAGTGTGCCCTGGCTGCCAAGAAGGCCAATGGGATCCTGGGGTGCATCAAGAAGAGTGTGGCCAGCAGGTTGAGGGAGGTTCTCCTTCCCCTCTACACTGCCCTGGTGAGGCCTCATCTCGAGTACTGTGTCCAGTTCTGGGCTCCCCAGTTCAAGAAAGATGAGGAGCTACTGGAGAGAGTCCAGCGGAGGGCTACAAGGATGGTGAGGGGACTGGAACATCTCCCCTATGAGGAGAGGCTGGGGGAGCTGGGCTTGTTCAGCCTGAAGAAGAGAAGGCTGTGAGGGGACCTAATAAATGCTTATAAATATCTGAAGGGTGGGTGTCAGGAGGATGGGGCCAAGCTCTTTTCAGTGGTGCCCAGTGACAGGACAAGGGGCAATGGGCACAAACTGAGGTACAGGAAGTTCCGTCTGAACATGAGGAAGAACTTCTTCCCTCTGAGGGTGATGGAGCACTGGAACAGGCTGCACAGGGAGGTTGTGGAGTCTCCTTCTCTGGAGATATTCAAGACCCGCCTGGACAAGGTCCTGTGCAGCCTGCTGTAGGTGACCCTGCTTCAGCAGGAGGGTTGGACTAGATGACCCACAGAGGTCCCTTGCAACCCCTACCATTCTGTGATTCTGTGATTCTGTGATCTCTTGCTCAACAAACCAAGCAGTGCTGATATTTATTCTCTTCTTCCTCTCGTTAATGCAGGGATGCTGGTGGCTGCTTTTCTTCCTGGTATCTCAGCTGGTGAAGGGTAACAGTTTGCTGAAGAGCAGAACTACCTGGTTAACAAACAGGTTATTTTGTAAGGGCTGTGGTCTGCAAGGTCTCCCATTCCTGCCCATCAAGGACGCGGACACTGAGCCCTTCCTGGGGGCTGGTGTCTCCAAACCTATGAGCAGGACTTAGTCCCTGGCCCAGCCTCGAAAGCCATGGTGGAGCAGCACACAGAGGTGTGCACGGTCCATGGTCACCTGGGCAGGGGTGCCAGGAAGGGATGGGGGGTGTCTGCAGCATCTCGCAGCTCTGGGAGGAAGGACGAACAGCTCCAGGCCAGCCCAACCCCAGCTGGGGCCACTGACACAGCATTGCAGGGCAGTGCCAGCGACAGTGCGTTGCCTGAAGCATCCCACACGGCAGGCGTGCCTTCCCACCGAGCACCTTCCGCCTGGAGCGAGGAGGCAACGAAATGTGAGAAAGGGAAGAAGAGTTTAGAAAATTCTGATGGTGTATGCTGACTAGTCTTTTCCACTGATCGCACCAACATCTTCTCCCTGACGGCTTTGTACAGTTTCTGCTCCTGACGAATCATCACAACCACCCACACGCGGAGCTGGAGATCCACATGACCACCACCTCCTCCCAGCAGCACCCCACGCTTGCTCCCTGGGCCGCCCACATGCCCAGGCACCTGGCTACGCCGGACACCACCCCAGGGGCAGCTGCTCTCCCATGCAAAGCGAAGGCGCAAGAAGATAAGCAGAGGTGCTTCTCCTCGATGTTCACCTTCTCCTCTGGGATCGGGTACCTCTGGAGTCCCACAAGCACCCGCTCCTCCAGGTGAATTCCAGCAAGAGTAGTAACTCTGGAGTCACTGCGATAGCTGCTGCCTGCACGGGAAACATTGCAGGAGCTGACTTCTCTTGCTCAAGAGAGAAATGAAGAGTGGGAGGGAGGCAAGAGCAGCCCTTTGAAGCTGCCAAGCCCATCCATGTGCAAGCTCTCCATCTCTTGTTCCACTGACGCAACCGGGAGTGCCTCTGCCATGACGGGGCTTGTGCCTCCACCACAGGCAAGCATAACAGCTGCTCCTTGAGAGGGATCAGTGCATGCTCGTTTCACTACTGAAGGCAGGAATCCAGCCCAGGAATATTAGCTGATGTGCTGTGTCTCACAGCATAGCAAGGACTCCTGAAGAAGCAAAGACCTTGCAGTAGGCCAGCAGCTCCATGCACTGCTGGGAAGGAGGGTCAGGGTGGGCAGCCACCCAGCTTTGTGCAGTGGGCTGGGGAAGCTCATGGCCAAGAGCCATTTCAGGGGGGCAGCCTAATTCCTGGGGTCCCCCTTCATTTCGTGAGCAGATAAACAGCCGAGCAGGGGCAAACGGGCATCTCCACGGGAAGCTGCAGAGAGCTGGGGTGGTCAGCTGCCAGGCACTAACGGAGTTCCAACCACGGATCCCTGGCAGGACAGTGCTGGTGGGGCTGCCCCATGCCAAGGCTGGGAGGACAGAGAGATGTGGCCGGACAAACCTAGACAGGGTGAAAAGAGGCTGTGGTGGAAGGAGAGGCCCAGGGGTCCCTGGAGCCCCAGAAGCAGCTGCAAGGCTCCAGGACCAGCTCATGATGTTGCCCGCATGTCCTCCTCTACCCGCCTCCTCGCATCTTGGCAAGGAGGGTGTGTTACTGGCGAGGAGTTTGTTGTGGAAAAAGCCCAGCAGCTAATACCGTGGAATATAAACGATGGCCAGGAGTCCCACGTGCTGGTGGCACTGAGGTCTGGCAGCTGAGAGGAGAGTCTCCCACTGAGCTGGGGAACCACATACCCAGGCCCCAGGGCCCTGTACAGCTCAGCCCTCCCCGTACCTGTTGGGTTATCCCGGCTCCGGCAACCTGGGGCTTCCTGCCAAAGCACCGTTGCCCAGCTGGGTGTGCTCTGCCCATCAATCACTTCAGCTGAAAGCAGAGCTCCCCTGCACGTCAGCAGCCATTTCTTCACCTCCTTCCCTCCAGCCACAAGATGACTGCAGAGTCAGGAGAATGTCTCCATTATTAATGGGTGTAGATGAGACGCCAGCTCTTCCACCCACCTTGACTCACCAGGCTACGCCCCAGCTGCAGGTCTCCTCCCAGGGCCATGGTGACGGAGAGCTGCCAGCCTTTACACCTACCAGTTAGAGGCCTCTCTGCCAAGCCTTGGGTCCTGCTCTCAGCCAAGGGGGTTCACAGGGCCATCCAGCAAGGATGCAGGGAAGGAGACCTGGTTCATGCGGTCTGCTGGGGTGTCCAGTGAGATGTCTGGTCAGTCCTCCCACCATAGGCCCTTGGGGACACGGTGCTGTATGGGATGAAGAGAGGAAATATCTGCTACACAGATCAGTCATTACAGCAGGAAACGAAGGACTAAAGTGAAGGGTCACTTTTCACAGCAGAGGGATGGTACCCATGGAGAACCACCGAGTGTGTCCAGAAATGCTCTGAAAAAGTGCAGGGGTAGCAAAGTGACCACGTTGGCCAACAGCACTGAGCTTTTCAGAGGAAAGCAGACAAGGGCAGGCTGCGAGGAGCTGCCGGGCCCCTCTGACTGAGCAATGGGATGGTAGGGCGGGCAAGGAAACTCCACACAGGCAAAGGCAGAGCAGGCACACAGAAACCAGTCCTAACGATGATAGCCCAGTGACAGGCTCTGACCAGTGCGTCTCGTCCCAGGAAGGAGATCTTTGGAGCAGCGCTGAATGATGTTTGCAAAATGTCTGGGGCAGAGAAAGCAGAAAATTGAGTGTTGAAAGTGAGTAGGAAAGAAACAGGATGAGAAAGGAAACACTGCCGCTGCATAAGCTGGAGACGTGCCCACGCTCAGGAGGCTGCGTGTGGGTCTGGCTCTCCCCGTAGCCTCTGTCTCAAGAGGGATATAGAAGAGGCTCAGAGAAGGGAAGCAGAAACGACCCAAGCTCTGGAGCAGCCTCTGTGTGATGAATGGCTCCATGGCCAGGAAAAGGGGTGACAGAGGAGGGTGTGACACAGATCCACATGGTCTTGGGAGGCATGTGAGGTGAGGGTATGGAGGGGTGATTACTCACCATCTCTTCCAGTATAGGAGTGCAAGCTCCAAACGAAACTACCTGGAGGGAAGTTTAAAACAAGGAAAAGGAAGTGATTCTCAGTGCAACACATAGTTAAACTGTGGAGCTTCTCACCACAGGATGTGACAGATGCAAAGCATTTAAACAGGAACTGGATGAATTCATGGAAGAAAAATCCTTTGGGTTATTAAATGCAAAGAACCACCATCTCCTCCTTAAGGCTAGAGGTCCGGTGGGAGCTGGGGGACTATTCTCGGGAAGTCTTGCTGCACCCTTACTCTGTTCCTCAGCAAACATCTGCCATGGGCCACAGCTGGAGCCAGGATACTGGCCTGGATGAGCTGTCACACGGCTCTTACGCTTTGCCAAACCACTGCCCTAAGGTGAAGCCATAGGCCAGGCTCCCTGGGAACACCGCACACGGTGTCCTTGCCTGAGGGGAGCCCGGGCTGCTCCGGTCGCAGGCTCTGTGGGCAGGCTGTCCCACATGGGCGGCTCAGCCCGACCTGTGCTGCCTGCCAGACCAGCTGTGCCACCACGAGATGGTCCCATTCCCTTTGGTCTTCAGAGAACAGTTGTTAATAATCAACTGAAGTTCACTAGTTTTCTTGAAGTGCTTTTTGGAACACCTCACCACGGTGAACATCCCTCTGCCCAGCCTTGTCTGGATTTTCAGGCAGCACACAGCATAATGAAAGCAAATACTTCTGCTGCTAACAGACATCTGGTGATGTCCTTGAGACAGAAGAGGGGAAAAGAGTCTGGGAATTCATGGAAACCACAATACACATTCCAGTCACAAAAAATCATTTTAAAAAACTTTTGCTAGAACTCAGTCCCGCCTCTTCCACCAGCCCACACCTTTATGCGCACGCCTCTCCTCCACTGCTTAATGCTCTCAAGAGTTTTAATCAGCTCAGAAGTGGCAGAAACGGTGGCTGACTCCTGTGTCTTCTGTATGCCTGCTGTCACACCGTCTGATGATATAATCTGATCTTTGTGATAGCCAGGCAGCCCTACTGAATCCAGTCTGAATTTGGAGATTTCAGAACATCATCTCCAGTTCCCCGGGGTGGCAAAGCAAACCTTGCAGCGTGGGCACACAGAGAGATGCAGTCGTGTGCCTGGAGTTCCCTGCAATGCACCAGTTCTCAGCAGCCGGATACCAGCTGCTGGGTATGGAGATGTGACTCCACCAACTTTAGCGGGAAGATCTGGTTCTCATCTGTCTCATCTGTTGTTTTGGAGAGAGTCCAGCAGAGGTGAAACAAGGAGAAATATCCAATTTTAGAAACATTTGTTTTCAGGATAATTTTTCAAAGAGGTGACTGACAGGGCTTCATGTGCTCTAGCGACTGAACACAAAGTCGCAGTGTGGGTCACTCTGGCAGCTACTTGACCCTTGGGAAGTGAACAGGATGCTTTGGGGGGCATAATTCCTTTTGTAGCTCCTGTCCCAGCCTGCCACGAGAAACTGTCCTGGTACAGCAGCACGGAGATGCTGGGGATATCCAGTGCCATGGCTGTCAAAGAGCTCTCAGCCAGGACCTGGTGCCTGTTTTGACTTAGTTCACTGTTGCTGCAGTTCATGCTGCAGCACCCAAGGGATGCTCTAGATGCATTGCCCACCCTTTGGCCAGCGGTGACACGGAACAGAGGAACGCTGTCACCTGCTGCACCCCATGGCTGTGGCAGGTCCACCCTTGGGTGAATGTCAAACACTCACTTCTCCCCCTCTGATCTCCGACCTTTCTTTGCCTCCCTGCAGAGGGGAGGCAGGTCCCACACGTCTGAATTTTCTTGAGAAGCTTCAGAGTGATGTACATTGCCTGTCTCAGACAGCAGGTTGGGTGCCAGCCCTAGGAGCCTGGCTCCATCAGCACAGGTAGCATGCTGATTTCAATCTGCTTCCCAGGTACTAGTGGGCTTTGGACCAGGCCAGCAGCACCTGTAATCAGGGCGAGCCATCCTTGCTGTGTGACATTCCTGTGCCAGGCATCAGGCAGGACCACACAGACATGGCCTTGCAGATCCAAAGGAGATGGCTGCAGAAAGGACAGAGTATGAGAGCTCCGCACCTGGAGCCTCACACAGGAATAGTAAAAATGCCTGTGCTTTCATTCGGTCTCAGTGCCAACAAGACCAGGCACAGAGCAGCGACTGGCACAGCTGTGTTCCCACCATGAAGCCCCTCTGCACCTGAACGTGGCTGCGGGATGTCGGAGGTGCCCTCCTGCTCTGTCGCAGGGACCAGTCCCTGCCAGCACCCTCTCCCCTTGGCAGAGGATGATGCAGAGGCAGCTCGTGCTGCTCATGCCGGAGCTGCAGTCGGTGCAGAGGGGAAGGGAGGCTCGCCCCTAGCTGGTGCAGCTCTCAAATCTGCATCACGGGTGTCAGCGAAGCGCCCTGCTCTCCAAGGCACTTGGATGGCTGGCCCTGTGCCTCTGAGCAGCAGGCAGCAATTTAGCCTTCTGCCAGAAAACACCATGGCCGAAAGCTGCCTTGCTGTGTCATAGAGCCCACGTTAAGCTGTCCCCACAGGGTCTCGCTGCCCCCAGCTCTGGGACTGACACTGGCATGTCCCCGGCCGGTTTGGAGTGTGGACATGGCAAGCTCAGGGCTGCCCGCGAGTTCCCACAGAGCCACCTCTGTGGCTGCCCTTGTGTTGGCTGGAGCTTCTAATACAGACGTCTGCCTTTGCAAGCCACAGGTCCAGCTTCCCTGAGCTGTGCTGAGCTGCTGTTCACTGATGCTAAAATTAGCCAAAGGCACATCAATAAAGGAGCCCTTGAAAGAGCTCAGTCTGAAGAGCATCAAAGCGGGTCAGCCTGCACCCTTTTCACCTGCTCACTCTGCTCCTCAGATGATAAAATGGGACCCACAAGGCATGAGTGCTGCTCTGGAGGAGGTGTGGAGCAGGGCCTTGTGCATCAAGGGGCTGACTGATTTGTTAGTGATGTTTCCAGTACTGTGGTGACAATAACATGTGATGAGCCTTTCCCCTTATCTGGCACTTTCCACCCAGCGCTTTTCACAAACGCTAATGAACCGGAGCTAGTGATGATCTTTGGAGGAGGGGAGAGAAAAAATTCAGGCGTAATCAAACAGCACCTCTCAGCCCATGTTTTTTTGATCTCAACAAGAATTAGTTTTTGAATGACATGAAAAGCTGCTCCACTGAGTAGAGAAGATGTTCAGGCCTGCAAGTGACTGTTGGAAGGGACAAGACACAAGTGGATCCTGCCCATGGGACCACACGATCAGGAAGTGGCTGGAACCCCAAGTTTCCAGCCACAATTTGTCTGGAATCAGGTGCTCCAGCCTGAGTCCAAATCCTGGGATAATTTGCCCAGTATTATCCCACGGCCATGCCCTTGTGCATGGCATCCAGGAGATAGGCCAGCACTCAGCATCCCTCAGAGCTTGTTCCCTGTAAATCTCCCCCAGGATTCAGAAATCAGGAGGATGGCGTAGGAAATAAATACCATGTTTAAAAACCACAAAGACTTTTACAAACAAGCGCCTGGAGGGATGGGGCTCCTTCCCACTGCAACGTGCTCTCCAGGCTCTGTGTGGTGTTCTCAAAGCATGTTTTTCTTTCCAACCTTGGGAGGAAGTGACTTGATTTAAAAAAAAATGAAAGGAACCGTAATGCCGGGGCTCCACAGGACTGACTCCATGACCCCTGCGAGGCGCACGATGTGCTATTAGTGATGAAACCACCAGCTCAGCAGCCCTTGGTTGGGTCCCTCATCTCCAATCTCCTGGAGTGCTGATTCCCATCCAGAGGCAGCCGCTCAGTGTTTTAAGATTCAGGAGGTGGGAGGCAGAGGGAGCTTACCTGCTGCGGAGGGATCGGGGGGGCAGGGGGACACAGCCTCTGCCCACTGTTCAGTATCATTTCTCCCCAACGTGTAAAGAGATCCAGAGCAGCCACGAAGAGGGTGATGGGCAGCCTGCTGGGACGGACTGTGTTCAGCTGGCTCCTGCCAACGGAGAGCAGCCATGTCCACCCAGCACAGCCAAAGCCTGTGCGGAGCAGATAGGGCTGAGCTGGCCACGTCCTGCGCTCCAGGCTCTGGCTCTGCTGCTGCAGCAGACCCTCTGCTCCACCTGCGTCTCTCCTCCGTGGCACCCTGAACCACAGCACATGGCATGTATAAAATCCATGTTCCCTAAAATGGTCAAGAAATTATACTTAGGGGGAAGATTTACTCCGAGGTGTATCAGCCGTCACCCACAAGCTGAATTATTTTACATTAGAGGAGACTCATCTCAGTGATTTGAACCTGACTGATTTCAGCAGCCTCACAGAGGAAACGTGCCTTGGATGCCAAATACCAGTACTCTGCACTAGCAGGGTAATTAATTCAAAAGCACCAGAGAATCTGCTGCTGAAGACTTACCCATAGCACTTGACATGCAGTGAATCAGCTGTGCTGCCATATACATCTTTTTGGTACGTGATTTCTCGGGAGTCTCTCGCCTCACCTCCCAGAGCATGCACTGAAGTACCTGAAGCAATTTCCAGTCTGACGTCACTGGAAAGCTTGGACCTCAGCTTCACCCCAGTTCAGCAAATTGTCCCTAGCGATTGTGCCAAAGGAAAGGAGGCGCAGTTCCTCCACCTACCTACAAACACTTGTGGACCTGCACAGCCTCTCGGCACTGGATTAGGGAAGAAACCTGCTTTTGGAAATCTCGTAGCCTTTCACAGAGTTAAGGCAAGGTATCCCAAAGGAAACCAGATGAGCTCCATCAAGAAAAAAACTTTTAGTGAGCTCACGTTTCTGAACCTTTCTGCCTGGGTGGATAGTCCAAGCTCTGCAGAAAAACTGGGGCAATCCAAGCAGCCTGCAGACACTGCTGCTCGGCACTGATGTGTTCACTAGAGAAACTTTGCAGGAAAGAGTCTTCCAGGGAACAAGTTCATTGGTAGACCTTCAGCTGTGCAATAACGGCATTTGCTCTGAATCATCAAAATTACTTGAAAATCCCCCTTTTCCTGCAGTACTCAAAAATAAATTCACTCCAAACAGCCAAGAACATCCCAGACTGCAGAATTCCCCATCTAACTTCTTGCAAGGCTTGGAAATGGTGCTATTAGTTCATGGACACCTTCTCCTCAGACCCAGCTACTTTCGGTTCTATTCAAGCACTGCGAGAATGGGATTTGTCCCACCGTCCCAGCACTGCTCCATGGTCTGCCCAGCCAGCCAGAGCCGTGCCTCAGCTCCAGGGACCTGCATGCCCGTTCCCTGCCAGAGAACGAGCAAGGCACGATGCTACATCCATGCTGCCATGGCTGCGGATGATGGGGTCTGTGTGGGGATGTGACGTGGTCAAACGCAAGGGTTTCGCAGAAGTGGAGAAGGCTCTCCCCAGCCTTGCCCATCTCTGCCACCCTTTTCCTGACCCTCTGCCACCAGGCACTGCCAAGGATGAAATCCCAGGATCCAGACTGGGCACGGTGTGGCTGCTCGTAGCTTTTCTGAAGCAATAAGGCATCACCTGTGCTGGCTGTAACCCTGGACTAGGAGGGATGACAACTTTCTGAGGGTTATGTGCGAACACTGGAAGCAGGCACCCTTGCCAAAAACACTGGTGCCTCTTGCCTGGTGCCAGCACTGGCATTGCAGCTTTGTACTGAGAGCCAGCCTGGCAACTGCAGCCAGTGTCAGACTGCTCCGGAAAAACAGAGTTATTTTCAACCTGGACCAGTTCCCTGGGCTGGCTCCGAACAGCCCCCTGCCCAGCCCTGCCAGCACAGGGGAGGGAGCGGCGGGAGGACAGGGACAAGTGGCCCTGGCAGGGGTGGCCAGCAGCACCTCTTTAGTGTCTGTAGATGCCCTTGGCATGGGTGGGTGTCAGGCAGTCCATTGCCCAAGGAATGTGGAGGGACCGGATACCTCCCGCCCCACTGCAATGCCCTGGTGAGCCCCGCATCGCCCCACTCTGCCAGGGATGCCTGTGGGGAAGGAGGGTTTGGCCAGAAGTGTGGCGAAGCCACCCTGTGACATGTCCTCGGGCACGCAGGCAGGACCATCTGAAGGTGAGCTACACACGGGGTCCCAGCACAAGCCTGGTTTGGTTCCTACTGGCACAAGCTGCTCCTCTCCAGCCGCTTTCCCAAACGCCGCAAGCTCTGCTAAAAATAGCTGGATGGAGAGTCAGCTAAGGTCAGCACAAAGCCAAAGCCCAGGGGCTCAGGAGGGAAGGCAAAGGCCCCTGCATGAAGGACACGCTGCTCGTGTAACAGCTTGGGCAGGGGGAGCACGGGAAGATGCTAGATCAGAGTGGATGTCCCCAGACAAGCAACCTGCTGTGTCTACAAACCTGCAACTGAGATCTAATTTAAAATACAGATCCCTCAGCCATGACAGAAGCTCATTTGCTCCTCCTGCCAAAGAGCAAGGAAATACTGAGATGAATTTGGCTGCCCAGGACTTGGTGAAACTCATTGGTGTAATCTCTGTTCACCTGCACCTGGGTTTTGCCCACTTACAGGGAAAACGGGGGGCAAAGCTGCCTTGGGTTCTCCATCTTGCTGAGACAATAAACACTTCAGAGAGTAGATCGGACCTGGAGTTGAAGATATGGACCTCGCTTTTTCTTGGCTACACAGTGTATGCAGGGTAAACGTGACCCTCTGGAGAGGGTCTGATCCTAGGTGGATGGAGGGACGAGTCAAGAGACAGAAGATAGCAGTTTTGTTTCTGAAGATCTTTGGCTTCTGCTGATCCCACTCTTCTTTTTCATTTGCATCAGCGCCAGCTTTGTTGGACCTTGCCATGAGACAATTTGATTCCCTAAACCAGAACACCAGCCTGGGAAAACAAGGGAGTTGTCTCCTGCCAGGTTAGGAGGTGCATCGGCTCGGCTCGGGGCCGGACTGCTGGAGCGGCTGGGCAGGAGAGAGCAGGACTCTGCTGCTGGGCAGGGGGTGGGAGCCGTCAGCTCTCCTCAGCTGTGGCATATGACTTTGCCCTTGGTGATCCATAGCTTTGCCCTTTGCGGTCCATATTGCAGAAGCACTCAGGACGTGCATCCCTTCTGCTCCTAGGTCCTACCCACAGCAGCAGGAGGAAAGTCCTGAGAGACAGCAGCTCCATGCCAGAGATGCTCTGAAATTATCACTTGACCTGAACATGACCTGGCTGCTCCGGAGCAGAGGCGCTGCATGCCTTTTGAGTTTTTCAGTCATGATTTTGCTTAGCTTGCAATTTCTCTGTGACTCCCTCCCCAGAAGGCTTTAGACAGGAGCCCGGGATATCTCTACTGCCCGGGAGGATGAGCAGTTCCCTCCCATTCCAGCTTCACTGCAGCATGTATTTGCTGACATGGTTACAGGCATGCAAAGAGCGTGCTGCTCCATCACTGCTGCATCAGACAGGTGGTTTGTTACACCGAAAACACTCCTGTCCTTTGCTGGGATCAAACTAAGAGGTTTGGGGATGCCCAGTGGCACAGCAGGCACAAATAATGGACGAGCAATGCTGGGACAAAGGAGGGCCAGTCACACAGAAGGCTTGGTCATGCAGCAGGACTTCTGGCCTATCTTCCAGAAAGAGAAGAGAGGGGATTTATTCCTTTCACTTTATCAAGTGATGGAGCTACAAGTATGTTTTAATTGTCTCAGTGTCCCGAAAGACGTGAAAAATAATAATGAACAGGAGCGAAAGAATGGCTTTCACCCCATCCTCTTTGGCAGTGGTGCTGAGGGTCGCACTGTCCCTGTTAGGAGCGAATTCAGCGATTCCCATGTTCTCTCCTGGGTGTCTGCAGAGTGGCTTTCCAGGCAGCAAAGGGATTTTTCCTCAGTTTTGCCATATGACCGCTCCCGTCTGGTGTTTCGGCTGATAGCGTGTCATTGCCAAAACGGGACAACCCTTGCACCACTCCCTGGAGCTCCTTGAGCCATCCAAGTCACTAGTCCGGCAGAACACTAACCCAGAGAAGAGACCAAGAGAAGCCATTCGGACAACTTTCTGTAGGCGTGGAGACCCAAACGGACCACAGAGGGTCTGACGAGCCATCAGAGCTGCGCGTTGGGAGCGGGGTGAATCGGAGGGGAGAAGGATGCAGAAGTGAGACCACCCTGTATGAGCAGCAGTGAGTCCTTACATCAGGCCAGCTGCTGTGAAACCACAGCCTAAAATTCCCCTCCTAACCTACACTTTCAGTGCTTTTAATTGATATTCTTTTAAATCCAATCGGTATCTCCGTGGGTTTTACTTTTGTGCCCATCTTGGTATTGTTCGTGTTTGTCTTCACCAACTCGTGTGCTTTCCTGAAGACCCGGAACACCAACCCCGAGCCAGAGGCAGTGCCCCCCTCCCGCAGGGCCCTTCCGCCAACGCACGTTGACAACAACAGGGACAAAAACCGCCGAATGCTGACTGCTGGTCATCTGTCCGCACAGCGCCCAGCGAGGCTGTGGATGGCGCCGTCCTGCGCGGTGTCCCCGGCCACAGGCAGCGGCAGTGCCCCCATCCCACACGGTGTCCCTGTCCCACGCGGTGTCCCCATCCCATGCAGTGTCCCCCATCCCGCGTGGTGTGTGCCTCCTGTCCCACGCAGTGTCCCCCGTCCCGTGCGGTGTCCCCGGCCACAGGTAGCGGCAGTGTCCCCCATCCCACGCAGTGTGCCTGTCCCACACAGTGTCCCTGTTCCACGCGATGTCCCCCCTCCCACGTGGTGTGTGTCCCCCATCCCACACGGTGTCCCTGTCCCATGCAGTGTGTGTCCTCTGCCCCACACCGTGGTGTCCCCGCCCCCCCGCAGTGCCCCCCCCCGCAGTGCCCCCGCCCCCCGCGGTGTCCCGCTCCCGCAGTGTCCCGCCCCCCGCAATGTCCCCGCCCCCGCAGTGTCCCGCCCCACGTGGTGTCCCCGCCCCCACTCGGTGTCCCCGCCCCCCGCGGTGTCCCGCCCCCCGCAGTGTCCCGCCCCACGCGGTGTCCCCGCCCCCCGCAGTGTCCCGCCCCCCGCAGCGCCCCCCGGCGGGCACCAGGTGGCAGCATCGCCCAGCCCACCGGGCCCGTCGCCCACCCTTGGGCTGTCCCGGGCCGGGGCCGCGGCCCCTTTCCCAGCCCTTCCCGGCAGACGCGGCTGCAGCCGAACGCCTCGAGCTGCTCCAGACCCCCCCAGAGTGGCCCCGAAACCAGCGGAACCGCGGTGGCCGCGCACCCGTCCCACCGCGAGCAGCGGCGCGGGGGCGGCCGAGGACACGCGGGCTCTGCGTTTAGCAGCGACTGCGATGTGGAGATACCTCATTTGCCCTCTAAACTCCAGCCCCCTTAACGAGCGTGCGAAGTATCTGAGCTCCTCTGCACCAGACCCACGTCCCCGCTGAGTGACAAGAGTGCAGATGCTCTCGCTGGTGCCAATGCTCCCGGGCAGAACCACGGTGGGAGTGAGTTGGAGGCTCGCTTGCTCTCGGAGCATCGTTTTCATTCTGGTGCATCTGGCACGGTCCGAGATGTTTTTGAATCCTTCGCATCTTATTTTTATTAGAGATGCAGAAAAACCCGTAGTGAAACCTTGGATCTAAGGCCCCTGAAACAGAAGGGGAACTTGGAACTGATATTTGCAGTCAGAGCATTGCTGGCTGCCAATCTTCCCTCTCCATGCCTCCCGGTACCTCACTATGGAGTCATCCTGTAGCTGACCGACTCCACTGCAGGAAGAAACACAGGCAAATCGCAGACTTCCCTCACTGCCTCACTGCCGGATGGACACAAGCCAGGACTTTTTTACAATTGTGCAGACAGAAAGTGCTGGCACTACAGTGCCTTTACCACGATAGAAAGCAACATGGTGAGTGCAATAAAAGCCTCTGTCACTGTGTAGATGCTGTTCTGTTAGGACTCCTCCTCTGCCTTCATATGAACAACTTCCTACCAATATAGCAATGCCCTAACCCAGACCTCTTAATCTCACTTTTCTCCAAAATAGTTAGCTATTCAAAAAAATCTGTGCACAGACCAGTCTTAGAATCAAACTTTTTATTATTCTCACGGCTTTGGGTGCGCCAGGCAAACTGGAAAGCAGTTTCTCTGACTGCCCCCCTTAAAAGCAGACACCCTGTGTAGGTTTTCCCCCTGCATACGTGAGCTACATTACTGTAGGAGCTTTCTTTCTCCTGCAGACTGAATCATTTCCCAAAAGTAGGCTTGCACAGCAGAAGACGCTGCTCTGACAGGGAGTGATGATGAGTCACCGGGAATTCACACTTTTGTGTTCCTGTGAAGGAAAAACTCACAGCGCCGAGCAAGGGGGCAACAGAGGAGATCTTGGTTTTGACAGACAGCAAGAAACAACTCCTGGAGCACGAACTGCCAGGTCCAAGCAATCTGGGGAAGGAGACGAGCCGAGTGTAATGGCCACGTGACGGTGGGGGCCACAGGGCCGGGAGATGTGGCCATGACAGGCAGCTCTTCCCGTGGCGTGGTCCTTGCGAGGGGGCCATAGCCTCGTCGGGCTCCTCCCGAATCCGCTCCTGGATGGATGAACTCCCTGCAGAAATGCATGCAGCCCGTCCAGGATCTGCAGCGCTATGCTGAAGGTCGGAGGGGTAAACTGGACGTGCCAGGCCGAGCAGGGGAGGGCCACGAAGCAGATGTGGTGTGCGCACAGGAGCAGGGCAGCCGCCACCAGGCCTCAGCTCAGCCCCACGACCCGCCGGCGGCAGCAGGGCAGGGTAGGGCACAAGTCACTGTGGATTCATCTACGTGCAGACCCAGCCCACTCACATGCAGCGGGCCGGGGCCTGGGATGTGGAACAAGCCCTGAGGCGGTGCCAGCGGCCCGGCCGCAGCCCCACACGAGGGAGGCGCGAAGTGTGCGTCATGGCGGTGGCTGCCCCGCCTCGCCGCCCGCACCCTCATGCCCACGGCCGCCCCCAGCCGGCCAGGGCGCACGCCCGGTGAGCGAGGCGCTCCCCGCCGCTGGAGGGGCCCTGCAGCAGCGCCGGCGCCGGGGGGCTCAGCAGGGCCGGGGGGCTCAGCAGGGCCCGGGGGACTCAGCAGGGCCCCCGGCTTCCAGCCGCGGCCGGACGCCTGCCCCTTTAAGAAACGGGTGAGGGCACGTGCGCGTCTCTCCGCGCTCTTCCGCCCGGGCTCGGGTCCGAGTGGTGCGCATGCGCATAGCCAGCACGCGCCGCGCCGCTAGGCCGGGGTCGAGTGAAGAGCGACGCCGGTCATTGGCTCTGAGGGCGGGTGGTGCGTGCGCACGCGCAGAGGGCCTATTACGGTCTTCTCCCCGCCCACCCCGCCACGCTCACCGGCGCATGCGCGCCGGCCGCCCAGCCCCGCTCCCAGCGTGCCCCGCGCGGTGAAGAAGCGGCGGCTGGAGGCTGGGGGCATTTTGTGTCCGCGATAGCGGTTGAGAGACAAGATGGCGGCGGCGGCTGAGTGAGGGACTGGCGGCGGCCGGGACCCGGCGGCGCCAGCGGGCTTCGCCTTTCCCTTCCCCTCCCCCTTCTCCCCCTCCCTGCCCTCACAGCGCCTCGGCGGCCGCCTCTGGCCTCTCTGGAGGGCGCCGGGAGCCGAGCACTGCCCGGCCGGAGAGCGGGACCGAGCGGCGGAGGGGGGCGCCCGCCGGAGGGGCCTGGCTGGCGCTTAGCAGCGGAGACCGGCCTGCCTTGTTCTGCCCCCGACCCTGTCCCCTCCTCGGGGGCGGCGGTAGAGTCCTCTTTCTGCCCCCCGAGCCTCTCGGCGCCGGGAGGGCCCTCAGCCACCCCCCGCCATGGCGAGTAGCAGCGGCTCCAAGGCCGAGTTCATTGTCGGAGGCAAATACAAGCTGGTGCGAAAGATCGGGTCGGGCTCCTTCGGAGACATCTACCTGGCGATCAACATCACCAATGGGGAGGTAAGGGCGGCTCGCACCCCGTCCCCTCCGTGGGCCCGTCGGCGCGGCCTCTGCCGCGCCTCGGGGCAGGCGGAGACCAGCGGTAGATAACCTTCGCGAGGCCAGCTTGAAGCCTGGCTTGGCCCCGCCTGGCCGGGGTCGGGGGTGCCGGTGCGCACCCCGGGGTTGGGGGGCTTTCCCCCGGTGGGGGGGCGGCACTGCCCTGCCGACCGCAGAGCCCTGCGGCCGTGGTCTCCACCACCCGACGGTCGCAGCTTGCTTGCGAGTGGTAGGCATACGGGACCACCATTGTGGGAAAACATACTTTGTCTTTTATGAGCGGCCAGAGTCGTCCTTCTCCCACCAATCATCTGTCCCCCTGTCTCTCAGCTGGGGAACGCTTTATCTCATTTTCATCGACAGTAATGGAAACAAAGAAGACTCCCTGTTTCTTCAGCTCTTTTTGTCTTGGTGTGTGCTTTTTTTTTTTTCCTTCCTCCCCCTCATGGCTCTGAGCTGTAAAGAAGAAACACCCACGTATGTTCTTCCTCACAAGGATCCGAAGACGTTACATCTTCAGCTCAATTTCATGACCTGGGATGGATGTTTATGTACAAATCATCACGATATGGATTTTATTTGAAGACAAAACAAAATGCGGGATCTTGAGCACCAAGAGCCTAAAAAAAAATTTCATCTCAAAGCATTTGCAGCAGGGGTGTGTGTGGGATAATGAAGTGCTGTAACCCTTAAACCTCAGTGGCAAGACTGCGCTTGGTGGACGCTCTGCTTGACTCCTTGTTCCTTCTCACTCTAGGAAGTTGCTGTAAAGTTGGAGTCTCAGAAGGCTAGACATCCCCAGCTGCTGTATGAAAGCAAACTGTACAAGATTCTGCAGGGAGGAGTTGGCATCCCACATATACGGTAGGAATCATTCATGTGTGCCAGTACAGTGACTTTTGTTTAGTGTTAGTGTGAGCCAGGACACCACTATTAAAAAGAGATTTTTCTGGAAGGGATTGGGCTCTCGGGGGAAAAATACTCTGTTCCAAGCTCTACAACTAGTTGGGTATCCTTCTCACTGGTCCACTGTCTCTCTTCCGTACGTACTGTGCTTTGAAAGTGAGATCTTCAGCAGTTCCTGAGCTCTGAGAAATTCTTGTTGTGATTAGAACAAAGTGTGAGACTGTTTCGGTGAGAACCAATGTTCTTGATGAGGTTGAGAGTTTGGAGCTGGTACTGGAAATGGCTGCTTTCTTTTGTTGCCTTTTTTTTTTTTTTTGTTCCAACATGTCTTCCTCCTCCGCTCAGAAAATGGCGGATGGACGTGATTAACCCTCCCCCTTCTCGTGTTGGGACAAGGGACGTGCTCAGGCATGTATCTTTTCCTTTCATAGTTATGTGCTGTAAGGCTTGAGACTGCAGAGAACCTCAACCAGGAATGAAATGGCAGCCCCTTTCTGTTGCTCGCAACAGATGCGTCACTACGATTTCCGTACAGTTAAAATGCCAAGATTAATCCCTCCCAGTTGCTTGTCATGCAGCTTCCTTGTTTCATATTCTGTCTGAAACTTCCAATAGTGTTTAATATTTCCTGATCTGGAAGAAAATCACTGGTGCAGCAGACTCTAGGAGAAGTTATTTCTCTTGAGACTGTTGAGATGTTATACTGGGTTAGTTCCCAGCTACTGAATCTATGCCTCAGAACAGATCAAATGAAACTTCAGTTTTCTCCAGAAAGACTTTGTGCAAGAAGTTGTTCTTTTTTTGAACTTTGTTGATAATTGTTTTTAAAGCTAGTATTTCTTATGTTAGCACTATGGTGTAAAGGATTTTTGTTCCTTGAGCTGGAGAAACTGTTTGAATTCAGATATCGGGTCAAACTGTGGATTCTGTTAAGTCTGTTAACCCTTCCCTAACTTTGTTGTATGCACCTGTATCAATAGTGGCTTTTGGGGTCTATTGTAAGGTCATAATGATGACATATTCTAGGTCATGTATGAATTTTAATGAGACCTAAAACCAGTCTGCGTTTCTGAGCTTAATACAACCCACCACTGGTTGTAGTCCTGAACGTAAGCTGGAGCTGTATAGCATAGTGGAGGAGACAGTGTTGTATTGGCCCTCTGTCCTCATTCACTACAGACTTTTGCAGGAACAGAATAAACATACCTGAATTAGGCAGAATACTTGCAGCTTAAACAGAGTTGTTTAAAAGACTTAATCTGTTTTCACATATGGACTCATTGAGCTAAAGGTGTATGTGATATATTTGATAATGTCAGTGAGTCTTAAAGTTTTTCACTTTCAGGTTCTCACAGTCTCTGTAGTATTCTGGAAAAGTTTCAGAAAATTTTTTAAATACCTTTTTTGTTTTCGGAAGCAGCATTAATTATAAATCTGGTTGTATGTACTAGATGCTGCTTGACAGGTTCTTTGACTAGGCTTCTGTTACTAGTTGTCGTTTTGCTGTATGACATCTGGTGATGCTTCAAGAAATCTAAAACAGTATTTTTGTGGTGTTTTTTTATCATCTTTAAGGGGATTATGAGCAGGGTACCCAGCACAGTTCTTGCAAGAAATGTTAAAATGTGATGTGTTTAGTACAAGTGGAATCTATGGTACTCTGAATCTAAGGGGGAGCACTTGACCTACCAGATGAGATATGTCTTTCAGGTGCTTAACAAGGATATGTCTTTGAATAGGTGATTACAGAGACTAGGACCAAAGTGAAATTAGTGTGCATATTGTTTCAGACAATTCAGGCTTTTCTGACATGCATTTTTGGCAGCACCTAAGCTAGGAGAATGTATGACTTTGTACTTAGGTCACTTTGCATGTGTAATTGATAATACATGTTCCGCCATTGTTTTATAATGGTATGCTGTCTAGTTGGAATAAGCTGTTCTTGGCTCAGTACATTTATAAGAATGAATCAAGCTGAAGGAAAATCTTTCAACACATTTGTTAAAATTCCTGTAATGCAACACCTTTGAACAACAACAGCATAAACAGAGCATTTGATAGAAAACTAAGGAATCATTGCAAAGTTTTCCCATTGCCATGCTGTATAAGCTGGGCTCGGCAGCGTTTTTATCTCAGTGCTGCACCTCTAGGAAACAGAGGCATGTAATCTTGTGTTCCTCATTTAAAAGGGACTTGTTCTCCACTTTTCATCTACTTAAGTAATGCAGTGGCCAAGATCAACTTGCTAGAAGTTGCATTATGTGGTTTTGCCTTACTGGAGTGGCCTGCTGTGGTTGTTTGATTGACGAAGCTGAAATAATAGGTGAGGTGTGGATTGCTCATTCATTTTGGGTACCTGTTCTTGAAACAGATTTCTGCCCTTTATATGTGATTGCAAACTTACTAATGATAAGATGGTGTATCTGGAGTGTCACTTGTCTAGAACCAAGCAATTTTTTTTTATGTAGCTTTTGAGGTTGATTTGATGGCCTTTCTGCCTGATTGCAAGAAGGCTAATGAGCAAAATCTCACTTTTGGAGTGAAGTTTTTTAATGCTGCTTGTATGGGATCTGTTGTGAGCCTTCACTTTTCATGGAGGGTGAACAAGAGGCCTTGGTACTCTCACTGTAACAGGACACATCTGCATGTAAAATACTAAAAATCGAGATTGGAGTGTCTTTATTCTCTCAATATTCTAAATCCTTTTAGACTTGCAAATCTTTGACTTTGCTATAAAAGCATCTACAGTTTGTGTTGTTCTGGTTGATTACTGCCATGTTGTTGGTTAATCTATCAATAACAGACTTTGCCCGTATTCATCTTTACTACATAATACATGTAATGGAAAAATGTGGTCAAATTTTGTAGTTTTAGGCTTGTTCTCCCAACAGATTTTTCCTTGAGCACTCAAATTTTGATCTCTTTAGGCAGTGCTTAAAAATCTGTAAATACACCTCTCAAACACCTTCATTTTAAATGTTTTCCCAATAACTTTCTGCAGTCTTAGAAAACAAAACAAAACAGAAAAAAACCAAAAAACCCAAACACTGCCAGAAAAATAATACTGACCAAACCCACAGACTCGTAGTTGGATGAAGTCTGAAAAGTTTTCTATCTTCTTTTCATTGGTAAGACTGATAGTTTCATCTAGGTCTATGAGTAATGAGGAGGAAGTTTCAAGCAATAGAACCTCCTCTTAATTGATCCTCTATTATTACTTGAGGCTGCATGCTGGAGGGCAGAACCACTCTAGTAGATGAGAGGAAACCTCTTGTTCTGGTAGCTCAAATTAAAATTGAAAGCTAGTCTTTTAAATTAATACCTAAAATTTTTCTACTGAGAGAATGAACGTCTTTAAACAAAAATCTATTTCATGTTTTATACCAGTGCAAACTTCTGTCTTAATTGGTCTTTCTGGACTCCTTAGAAGCATACAAGAGAGACCACACTTTGAAAACAAAGCAAGCTGTCCCTGTTTTGTGTGGATTGTTGTTTTTTTTTTTTCCTTCCTTGCCTTAGGTCAGCCTTTGCAGAAACAGATGCAAAAGTATGCAGTTTCAGATCAGTGTTACTCTTGCTTGGAACAGGTGGGTCAGCAGAGGTACTACTGAAACACTCTCTCGGCAGCGTTTCCTGTACCTACTGCAGATTAATGGCTTACCCTTGCAACTGAACTGAACCTTCTGACTTGTGTGGAAGAAACTTGACGTATGTTCTCCTCACTTCCTTCGAGGTGTTAATGTACCTCATTAAACAGCTAGCAAAACAGCAAATCAGCTACGTGGAAGTATGTATGTAACATAACACTAGGCAGATGAAATGAACCTGTTGCTTAGGAGATGAGTTGCGCTGGCATACTTCACGTATTCATATTTCTCTCATTACTATAAAAAAAAGATACAGAATCTTATTTATAGAGTCTATCTAACTTCATAGCGTAGGGTGTTCATTGCTGTTTCTTTATTTAGTACTTGGGTGGCCTAATTCATACTCACCATGGCAACTAATGTTAGATGACATCTGCTAAATATTCCATTTCAGTATTTCAGTCATGCCATATTATGTTAAGTTCATTTATATTAACCTAGCTGACTAACAGTTAAGAAGTGCTTTTCCAGCTTTTGGGGAGATAAACTAGAAATATGTGTGTCATTTTAGACATGAATCTTGCAATGATAGACTACCTTTCTTATATGTGTTGCTTCAGTATCTGTTAAGCCTCAAATTAGTATATTTTTGCCGGCAGAATATACTTCCCAATTTGTCTGAAACACCATTATTTGTCAGGAGGTGTCTGTCCTGAGAAGTCTAGAACATGGAAGCAGAAGGGACCACTTTGGTCTAAATCTGACACCTGTTCTGGACAGCATGCTATTCTTTCTGTGAATCAATCAGGTGCTATGTTAAAACTTTCTAGGCTAGCACAGCAGTGCTTATGATTCTGTTTTCAGACAGAGCGAGCTTCTGTGCCTAAAGATAAATGATAGGCAAGCTCCTATTTATTTCTTCCCTGATTTTATTTTTTTTGTTACAACCTCCCTATTACAGTCGTCCTGTGTCCATAAAGAATAGTTGCATAAGTCTGTTGCTGCCTAGCTGAGCTGTTTGAATACGTGATTACAGAGGTCATCGCCTTCCCATCTTTCTTGAGGGCTCTTTTCGGTGCCGGTTCTGATTTGGGTTTCCTTTCCTTGAATGTTGGTGACAGGCTTGCATGTTAGTGCCATAAGCATTGATACTGATTGCTTCACAGTTTCTGTGTAGAATACCCGTACTTTTACTGGTTAGGTTTACTTATTACTTTTCAGTGATGCCTGATACTAGAGCTATATGATTATAGGGAGGTCTGTTTTCTCTTTAGTCACATCATCTGACTAATGCCCAGTTCAGAGACTTTTGTATAAATGACTTAGTGCTTGCAGAAATGGAACACAGTTCCAGAGTGTTCCTCAGTTCAGGGTCATTTGTTTTTTTGTAGGATGTCTGAATCCTGTGTGCTCATGAGGCCTTCCAGACTTGCATATTCACCCTCATGTGCCTGCTGACTTGTTAAACTTACTAATAAGGTGATTGCAGGTAATTCTAATAGGAAGTTCTTTCCATCTTGGTGGTTGACTGTACATTTTTTGTTTTAATACCTTTTTTATCCACTGATTTTCTTCTGACAGTCTCCATTTTTGTCATATGAGCTCTTCCACTTCATGTTCGAAAGCTCAATTGCTGGGAAACTAATTGCATAGGACTATACAGAATAATCATAGGGTCACATACTGTGAGTTATGAAAGTGGCAAAAGTTTATGTAATGTCAAAGAAGTCCAAATCGGCCTCTCTTTTTTTTGATGTGACTGTAAAGGTTCCCGGAAGTCTAAAGGTTCGAGTGTAACAATTCAAGTCTTGTCACAGAAGGATTGTGCTTCCTTGCAGTGAGACACCAGGAGTTATTTTTTTGTCTCACAAAAGCATGGTCCTCAGCAGTTCTGTTTGTAACTCCAGAATGCCACAGCCTCTGCTGGAATAGTCAGTGATCAAATCAACAGAAGCCTGTAGTGGAGGATAGGTTATCTGGCAAAGCAGGTGTTGATTGAGGAGAGCTTTTATTAAGCCAGAATAAAACAGTTGTCTTGTAGTTGCTCTGGTAGTAGGAACACTGTTTTGACGCTGAGCTGATGCTATAGTTTTGTATATAAGAAACTGTAGGCAAAATGATCTGCTGTTATGTTAGTGGTGACAATGCCTTTACTGCCTTCATGCATTTCAGAATGCATAGGATTTGGGGTTTCTTTACCAATGACTGACAGCTGTACAGTTATTCAATAAGTCATCTGGATCTGAATTTGAGATTTTTCTCATGTGAATATTCTAAATCCTTTTATTCATCACATGACCAGTTCACACAGCTTTGATAATTGTGCTGGCTTTTTTACCTTGTTGTAATTACAAGTGCTATTGCAATGGATGAAACTGCTGGTTATCTGCTAAAATTGTGTAAGTGGTATAGTAGTCTGAAACTGGGCCTGTAATTTCATGGCCCGAGTTTGAATTCTGTTAGCCCTTCGCCCACTTTGCTAGTTGACCTACTGCAATTTGACGCTTTCAAAGGAAAGTATACTAGATGTGAAGAGACTATTGCAGTAACTGAATGAAACATTTTATCAGTTTAAAAAAACACAAACCTAACTTTTAAACATTTTCTCAAACTTGTCTTTTGTCACTGACATTGCTTATGCGGTTGCTGAAATAGACATCATATGATTTTTGAAAGATGCAGCTCTGAAAACAGAAAAGGATTTTAAGTTTGGGTAGACCTGACTACAGCATTTGCTACTAAGTTCTAGATGTGCTTCAGCACTTCACTTGCTCTTCTCAACGTTAGCAAAGGAATAAAAAAAAAAAAAAATACCCCACATGAGTTCAAGTAAACATTCACTTGTCATGTGATCTGGCATCATAGTTGCGTTACAGTATGGGATTTGGAAACTATAAATACTTTCAAACTGCTGTGTCGTGTGACTTGTTGTTCAGCATAGAGCCACAAATACTGAAATTCAAGATGTTACAAAATTTCAGCTGTGTGGCATACTGGGGCAATATATCAGGCCACATGATTTGGAAACTTGTTGACAGGGTGAGTCTTCGTCTTTGAAATTAGGCGAGTTACTGAAATCAAGTTACGGTCGCAGTGTTCAATTTTTAACCATGCTTTGATGGAAAGCTTCATAAAGGATATTTACTGTATTCTAATTGATCTGTAGGAATTTGGTCTGTAGCTTTAAACAGATGAGGCAAGGGAGAGTGACAGAGCATTTTCATGCATGCATGAGCTTGGGCATGCCTTGCAGCTTGGATGTGGGCTGGAGTTCTTAACAGCTGTATCAGATGTTGCAGTGTTACACTGCCAGTTCAAGGATAAATATTAGCTCTTAATAATATTGTCCTGTCAGTGTTTTGTGTAGCCCTCAATAAGATCATCTACTGCTTCAGGAAAGCTGATTATAATCTGTGTGTGGTTTTGGCATAAGTAGGTATAAATGGACCTGTGCTGCAGAATCAAAATTCTCTATTCAGGAAATATGTCCTAATGGGACATACTGCACTGTGGAAATAAATTAGAGAAATAATGAGTTTTCCTAGTCTAGTAATTCAGCTTTTCTTTTTGAAATAATACATTGTATGTAACTATATGCAGAGTCATTACCCATCCAAAGTGAACTGTAAAGTAGTTAAATATCTTGCTTCCATTTTCCACTCCCCTCCAAAACTCTCCCTGCCTAAAATGTATTTCTGCTATTGCTTCCTCCACTTTATCCACTTCGAAGTGCTCTAAAAAAGAAAAAAGTCCATGGAGCTCTAACAGACATGTAGGACACTTGTGTTCTGAAATGCTAGTGTCATCTAATGGATGGCCAGGGCTTTGTGTGGATCATTCCTTCATATTAGTAGTTCACACCAAGTTTCATTGCTGGTGCAGTATTAGAACTTCTGAAGATTTGTCTTTGATACACTAGCTTTATTTTTAGAATTGTGCTCAGTTTGTTGCCATATCGTTTTGCGCTTTAGCCCCATAGTGTTAAAACTTGCATACCAAAGTGCTCTGAATTTGTGCTTGTCCAAAATGGGTGATTGTATGCCATCTTACAGTGATTATGTGAATATGGGTTTAAGGAGTATTTGCCAAGCTCTTATGTATCATAATATGCAAGGTTTCCTAAGAAGGGCCAAGACTTCTAACATTTTTACTTAGAGCTGCCAGTAACAGCAGCTACTAGACTTTGAATGGATGTGATGTAGCCTTACCTCTTAATCCCGTTTTCCCTGAAAATGTTCCAAGGGAAATGAAAACTTATGTGCTGTGTTAGCAAAGTAAATAGAGTACAAGTTACTCCAATGCTCTAGCAGAAATTTCAGTTGTCAGTTGAAATTAATAGATGGGGCAGTCTTCTGTGAGGAATTACAGGCAGGTAAACATGAAAATAATATGTTAAGAGATCCCATATTATCTGTTTGTCTTGCAGAGTTGAATCTGCTTTCCACTGCTGGAAAATGGTCAGGAGATTAAAATTGTCTTGTGCATATGCAGAAGTAGGCCAAATGGAGGTTGTGCAATCAACCTGAATTACTGCACTTACTAAGCAGAGATCTCCCTGTAGAGGAACCAAATGCTCTTTAAAATGTAGCTCCCAGGGTAGGCTTCCTTTTTCATCAGCTTTACTTTTTTGATGATGCTGTAACTAGATTTTCTTAGCTCAGCTGAAGACTGATCTTCGATCCTCTTCCCTTAACTGCAGTCTCTTGGGCGCTGAGCCATTACTGTAGTGAACGGCTATACTCAGCAACTGAATTGGACTTCCATTTCTTGAAGAGAAACATATTTTACCTAGATCTTGATTTGATCCTTGGAATGTTTCAGTTCAGCTAATTGTTTGTTAGGCTTTTTCACAACAAATGTAAATTTCATACGACAGAATAACTAGACAGGTCATTTGGTCCAGTTTTCATTGCTCTAGATGACCATACTGTTTCTTTTTCGTCTGTGACCTGTGGAGTTGTTTATAGAGCCCTGTCAGAACTACTCAGACACTTGCATATTGACTTTGATAGGAACCAAGGAGTAGATTTACAGGCACAGTCAGTAATTCTTGAACTGAAGCTGGTTTGTAGTTAAGAACTTTTCTCAACAGCATCTCATTTTTACTGTTTCTCCATCTCTGCATTGCATGTTTTAAATACTGTTCTTGGTTGCTCTTGCAGTTGAAACTAGCTTGTGATCACTCCTGAAAAGGGCCTAGCTAGGCAGGTCTTTTCAAAATGTGTATGTTTCATGGCTTGGTGTCAGGTTGCAATGTGAGTATTAACCTTTACATAAATTACATACTTTATCAAATAATACCATCAGCATGCTTTTCCAGTTGAGTCAGTTGTATGTTTGGGTTTTTTTTTTTCTGGTACATCATAGTACATTCAATGAATTTTTAGAAGGCAAAAGCTGATAAAGAGTATTGGTATGATTATGAACATGTTGGAGGAAAACTGGTTTGTTGGCATTTCATTTGAATGAGTGATTTCAAAATACATATTTTCTGCATCCCCTCTTGATGTAGGGAATTAATAAAGGTTCTAGACTGACTGTAAAAGAACAGCCCATATATAACTTCTGTCAATTTTTAAAAAATGCATTATGAAGTGCATGGTTTCTACTAGAGTCCTGACAGTGGGAAGGTACAGGCCAGTAGTTCAGTAGTTCCTGAAACAAATCCAAATATAGAATCTTTTCTCTGTGTTTTTGTAAACATTTGACTTTACTAGCCTGGCTAAGCTTGGAATCGTGTGAGTACCAAGGAATTTGTCGGCTTTTTCAGACAACTGTGCATTAGTCTGCTGAAGTCAATGCCTAAAGTGGAAATGAAATGTCTATACAGGTCTTTAAGCCCCAGCTACTGCTGTGTTTGAGATGAATCTTGTGGGTTGTTTTTATTGTTTTGTTTTTTTTTTAAACTGCGTGCTCTTACGGGGTCTGTTTTTGGTGAATCTTGTCTGCACCACTGTTGTTGGAAATGTCGACTCCTCCAGGAGAGAACTGGTCAGTGCCTTATCCGCCACCTGCTGGTAGTAGGTCCTTGTCATAAGGACTTGGGTGCCTAGCAAAGGCACAACGCAGCCTTCTGATCGATACGGTGTTGAATCTTCATAGTGATGTGCTAGTACTCAGCACAGCTTCATAAACAGTTTTTCATACACACCTCTCACTTAACTGTAGGTATCTGGGGTGTGCAGAAAGACCATAGAGGACAGTATTCAGGTTGTCTTTCAGTGCCCATTTAAAGTACGGAAATTCACAGCTGAGATTTGCAGAAGTGAAGGGTGTGACTCCAGGTCTTCTCAGGCACCTTAGGTGGTGAAATACCCTCCCCCAGTTGCAGATAACATAAAGCAATACTAAGACAGAAATGCTAGACATGGATTGGAAGGAAAAATAGGCATGACAGGCCTTGTGCTTGTCCTCACAGTATTGGTAACATTTAATTTTTTTGCCCCGAATTGATCTATCTGACACATAAAGTGGTTATGGCAGTCTGTGTCACTGCAGTTGAGACATTGTTACATTTGTATTTTTGGTTTTATGACACTTAAGTGTTTTTCCCTTTATGATACTGAAAACCTGGTAAAAAAGCCTCTATGTTCTACTTAATAGGACAGTAGAATTTGATTGCTATTAGTTAAATTTGGATGAATGAATGAAGACATAGTGTGAGTTAACTGCATGAGCTGCTTTGGTCTGTTGCAGAGCAGTCATAGCTGAAACAAAGCTCAAGCATTTAGCAATGTTTCTGTGAAGTTAAATAGCACAAGAAACAATGACAGGAGTGTAAGGTGTCCTGCAAATAAGTTTCAGTTCAGACTTTGTATGTGCACCTCAGTATGTTGACATACAATGGCTTCTGCTTTGATTGCACATTGGTTTTGGTGTCTCGTATTTCAGTTGCTGCTGAAGTGTAGCAGTGTTTCCTCTTAAGGGAAAATGAAGTGTGTGCATATGCACTTGTCAACTTGTGTATTCTGTTTTGTCCTCAGACTTTGCTTACAGGAAAAATAAGACACTACTAGCCCTAATTTTTAATTAGCTTTCAAGATTGAACATTAGCCAGCAATGTGCCCTTGCAGTCAGGAGGGCTAATGGTATCCTGGGCTGCATTAAGATTCCTGCTAATGCTGAGTAATTTTCTTCATTGCAGGTGGTATGGTCAAGAAAAGGACTACAATGTTCTAGTTATGGATCTTCTTGGTCCCAGCCTCGAAGACCTATTCAACTTCTGTTCTCGCAGGTTTACGATGAAAACAGTACTTATGTTAGCAGACCAGGTATGTACGAATCTTACTGTGAGGAAGTTAAAAACAGTAAAGTATTTTCTGCAGCGTGGTTCTCTAAGTGGATTAAATAATGTGTTATGCAGTGTTGTATGTAGCTAAGTAAACATTTGACCTATATAGGAATGAAGTAAAGGTGGCTTCTGTGTGCTGTGGCATACAAAATGAACGTAGGCCTGTAGTGGGAGGGCAGCGCAGATACCAACTCCTTGGTACTGTGGATCTAAGTGCAACTTTATTAAAGTATCAAGACTAATGAGTGGATTAACTCCTGATATCAGCCACGGGGGTGGTGTTGGAATGTCGGAAGCAATCTCCAGTCATGGCTGATGTGGTTCAATGGAAACCTGTTACATGTTGGCCAGCTGCGCTGACAGGCGGGCAGCGTGCAAGTCTACGGGTCTGCTATTGCTGAATGTCACTATGCACTTGCAACCTGCTGTAACTTCTAGTACCAGACAATGAGCTAATAAATCTTGGTTTGGTTGTTAGGCTTAAAGACAGTTCTTAAAGCTGTTAGTGGAGATGCCACGCTACATCAAACTTAATCAAGGCCTCTGAAATGGAGGTCTGTTAAGCCTCTTTCTAGCAGCTGGTATCTTTTCAACTTGGTCATGACAGTACAGTGTTTGAAATGGCCAACCATGTTTATTTCTTGCTATTTAATAAATAGCTTGATTGTGCTTTCAGCTACTTGAAAGACAGTGAGGGTTTTTTGAGTTGAATTTTCAGTGGTAGTTTAAATTTCATCTAGTATTATGTAATTGATGTTAGTACCAAGTTGTCGCTTAGCCAGATGCTTGAAGAATCCCAGGCTCTTGGCCAAGGAAGCTCACGGCATTTGTATGGAGTCAAGGTCAGCTGTCCCTGTTCTCATCTGCCTTAAGTGAGTGGTACAGTTGCTTTAGAGAGCTGTCTGCCTGCTCGGTTAGCTAGAGTCTGTGTGTTGCAGCATCTCCAGGGAATCTGTATGGTTTTCATGCAATATTCCTTTGGATGATAAACACAGGTTAGTTGTTGTCTGGGAAACATAGGAGAGATGTGCGGTGTCAGTGCACAGAACTGGCTTTTAGGTCATAGTCTGGTAGAACAGCTGTCAAGGGTATCATGTTGTAACAATTCAACTCACTAAAGACTGTATTAAGAGTGTTTTAGTAGCTGGAAAGCTGTACTGCATAAATGCATGTGCTGTGATCTCATGCACAGGAAATTGCATGACTGTATATGATGATACAGATGTGCCAGAGTCTCTCTGACTTCATTGCTGACTGTTACTCTGGGATCACTGTAGCCTAGATATGACAGTATGGGCCACAATCAAGTTGTTACTTGCTCCGTGAAAACTGTTAACTGGAAAAGTGATACTCACATGAATGAATAACTGAGACAGGGGGTGGGAATGAGCTTCAAAATTATCTTGTGGTAGGTATAGAAAACCTTTGGAAGTAAGAAAAAGAAATTGCTCTTTAATGGGACACTATGGTTAGAACATGCACTTGAACGTCTGGGAAATAGTTTTGAGCATTTAATCTGCCATGTCCTGAACAAGATAAGACAGATAAATTTATTTGAACAGTGTAAAAAAAAAAAAAAAAAGGACTTGGTTTTCATTAATCAAGTATATAAACTAAGTTGCAGAGGAAAGTAACACTAAAAATTCATGCTTTCATTGAATGTCTGGGAGAATTGTATTGTTCTCATTGAAATCTTACGTGTTATGTTGCTGTGTTTTTTTTTACAGATGATCAGTAGAATTGAATATGTGCACACAAAGAATTTTATACACAGAGACATTAAACCAGATAACTTCCTAATGGGTATTGGGCGTCACTGTAATAAGGTTAGTCTAATGCTCGTTGTTTAAAAGACCTAAAGGGAATGGCTATGTTACTTGATTCAATCTGCACGACCTTTGTAAAACGCATTGCTAAAACTGGTGTTTTGGATGCAAAACCATGGTTCTTTGATGTGAGAACGTGGATTTCTCAGTGTCCACTTCCTAAATGCAGCGGCATACACATGCGGGTCTCTGACCCACCTTGTGAGGTGCACTTGATTGCAAGATGATTTCTAAGCTTGCAACAAGTTTATAAACTAACCCTGGAGAATACTTAGCTACTTTTCTCGATGATGGAGTCTCCTTATTGAGGTGGCTGTTGTAATAGCACTTTTTTCCTCCATGATAAAGTCAAATGTAATCTCTGGCTTTGGGGCTGACTTCCTGGGGTGAAAAGAATTCATGCCAGTGCAGGAGCTCCTGACCTGCCAGTCATCAGGGCATTAAACCTTGCAGTGACAGACTGGTAGAGAGAACTCTTCAGCCATCAGAATTGTGCTTATAACTAATAGCCAACATATAGATCAATTGCCTTTATAAATAAACAAAATTATGTAAATATGTTGATGGAAAACTGTTAAGTTGTAGAGTACCTGGATATGTTGTACAACAAAAAACTGCTCTTGGTTTGCTTTGTGGGGAAAAAACAAAGGAGGGCAGGGGGGCGGGCTGAGGTTGTTGCACTTGTTTGGATGGGTAAACGTAGTCAGAAGTGCATGTTCCCTGTTAAAAACCTTATATATTAGAAAACTTTTTTATTTTATTTTTAGTTCTCTTGAGTGAAATATGCTTAATCCTGCAATTTGTATGTCGAGCTCGGGCAGACAGGCAGCATTGGCAATGCATTAAGCATGCTACTTAATAGAAATTAACTTCAGGACAAATGTATGTGATCAAGCTGTTTATTGGAAGCAAGATTCCCACTTATCTTCTCTATATGCCATCCGAGAATGTCTCATCTTTTTAGGCACTACTAGTATTTAAAATGTTTACCTTTGTTTGCCTGTATGAATGCCAACTTCAGGGCCATGAACAATAGAAGGGCAAAGCTTGATTAACATGAGATAACAGCTCTTGTCTGAAGAGGTGCAGTGCACTGAATGTTTAGATACAACCATTGTTGGAAAAGCTTGTAAGTCCAGCTGAAAGGCAGTCTTTATGTAATCCTGTTGCTGTTAAACTTTGCTTGTTCCCAAGTTTCATACTTTCACTCTGTAGAGCTCTATTTTTCTCTGCTGTGTCGAGCCATTAGGCTCCTTAATTTTCTGGCATGACTTAAAGTGTAACTTGAAATTTGTAATTTTTTTGCTAGTTTTAGTTTCTGATTTCCAGTTGTTCTTTTGGGGCCATTTTTCTATACTTTTGCACAGTCATGCTAGGTTGGCATTGTTGCACTGTTTCATCTTGATGTGGATTAATGGCCTAGAAATTGCTGCTGTGCTTACTTTAGTGGAGGAATATACTAGATTTGCATCAACTGAAGTGAAAAACAAAATTGCCTGTAAACCATTATATATTTCTCCCATTAGTAGACTAGTTAGGGAACCACACAATGGTATGGTGGTAAACACTGTCTGTGGGCATGGGCTTGGTTACTGTTGCAGGGTTTTAGAGGTTAGGGAGGTAATTTTTGACAGAAGTGCGAATTGATATGTGTACACCAGGAATACGAAGAGTGGGTTGCTTCAGTTTGGAACCAGGTGCTTTATCTAGGGAACACTTGCCACCATACAGTATTTACTTTATTTCTTTTTGTAACCAAGTGTAGGTTTGGGTTTTTTAGAGATAACTATGCACAGTTTAAAGAAAATCAGCCAAAAAGACTAGAATAGCATGGTAATCTTGTTCCAGTAGCTTCCTGTGAGTTATATTTTTTTAAAAATTAAATTGATTTTTTTTTCAAATTTTAATTTGGTGATAGGGAGAAATTTTGCTCCCATCTTAAAAGACGAATTTTCAGCTCTGCTAGAAATAAGCCCTGCATGCTTATGAAAGTAAACTTTAAGGTGACTAAATGCCTTCTACCTCTTCCTTACTGAAGATTTACTTTTTCTAAATGTCTTTTGGGGGAAGGGCAGTATGTGGAACCAAAGGACGCTTTTGTAAGCAAAACTTTAATTTCCATTTTTAATAGAGCCAAATGTCACCATTGCTATCCCTGGTCAAGGCAGTGCCATTTTGGAGCGGCTCACAGTTGAAATTTACCTTGTCACATCTTTCAAATTTCTTCCTTGAAAAAAAAAAATGAACATATATAGTTTTTTTGAAAACTACAGTGCTTGGTGGAAGAAGGATGGCATTTGGCTACCCTGTTCTTTCTCGAACGCCTCGGTGTTGCCTGTCTGCGCCGGCCATTGTTGCAATGTAAGCAATACTGTTTGATGCACTGCCACCCTCTATTGTTTGTTCAGTGTTTAGAATCTCCAGTGGGGAAGAGGAAAAGAAGCATGACTGTTAGTACTTCTCAGGACCCATCTTTCTCAGGATTAAACCAGGTCTGAACTGTCTCCTATTCCAACCTCAACCCCAAATTCATGTGCTTTATTTTTGTTTTGTTTTTATTTTTTTATTTCTGGAGAATGTAGACCTTGCGAAAGCACCTCTTATGTTGGCATTATTCAGACATACTTGGCAAACATGTAACATTACTAAGATGTTTCCCTGTGGCGCTTGTTTAAATTGTGGAATTACTTCTAAACTTGATATTAAAAAGGTCTAAATGTGTGTGCTTGATTTCAGTTGCAGAAGTGGTTTTATTTTTGTCCTTTAAAACTCAGTCTGTTGAATGTGTTGAAGGATAGACGTGCCACTGTAGTGAAATAGCAGTGCTTTTGCATAGGGCTGTCTGCTTGCCTTCGTGTAGGGTTTCTGCAGTGTCTTTGAACACGTGTGGAGAAGTTCTGCTACTGCTTCAGCCAGACTCCTTCCCTTGCAGTTTTTGTTCAAAATCTTTCCAAACGTGTGATGAGGACTCTCATATTTTCATCCATTGTGCTTATAAAATGACACAAGCTGTGTCTTGGAGAAGCATGAGCTTATCCTAGTATTAAATGTAGTACTCCTGACTCAGAAGATGAATTGGAGAGAAATGAAGACATACGCCAGTTCGTAGCAGGACAGCTGGAAATTACTGAATATGAATCATAGCTCAGGAGTTTGGTCATAGAATCAGTCCCTAGCTTTCCACGATGATAGTGTTCATGTATTAAATCCCAGGCAGCTAGCTGCTCCACACAAGCTGACAGGCTGCTGTTGTCTGCTTCTGAAACTTTTTCTTATCATTTGACGCAGAGACTTTGATCTGCTTCTCTGGTTGCTCTTGGCAAAAATCTTGCCCTACTTCTCCAGTTCCCTGCTGATCGTGCAACAAACAGAATTAAGGTGGTATGAGGTTATCTGTGGCAATAAATCTGTGTTCCTGCTGGCTGGCACCAGTACATTCTGTGCTCATCCAATGAAGCTATATCTTCCAACTTAACCTGTTGCAAGATGGACTTACTCGTTTACCTTCCGCCCATCTAGAATGGGAAATACTGAATGAGCCCAAGCTAGGGAACAGAGTAAACTTCACCAGAGAAATCAGTGCCATAAAACCGTATCAAATTACTTGACTAGTGTAAAACAGGTCTGGGGTGTTGAATTGATTCCTTTTTGGTTTTTTTTAAGAGGCTCTACCCACACCTCTTGAGAGAATGCAGAATTACCTTGTTCAGGTCTAATACTGAGGAGAGCTCTTAGCAGCTGTGGAAGAGGCAGAGCATCATTTACTTCTATAACTCCTTTGAAGAAAGTAGTCTTACCATGTATGTACTAAACAGAGCTAGACACCAGCTATTTATGTCTTAGAGGCACACTTCCATGTTAACTGTTTTGATTCATGAACTGACTTTGTCCCTTCATACCATTAATTAACAGCAAGATCCCCGACATTACAGAAAGCATATGAAGACTTGGAATTGTTTAAACCTTTCGTAACTAAGTGTGTAGTGAAAATATTCTGACTGGTGTGTATTGTGTTTGGTTTTCCCTCCTCAAGGCATAGTATTTTGCTTAAACTAATAGGCAAAGTCCCTGCAAAAATAGCTGTTGCAAACTATAAATCACAGGCTATCATCAGGTCAGAAAGCTTTCATCAGAAAATAAGGGATTGCATTTTAGCTCAGGCTTTGCTTCTAGGAAAACTGTGTTTGCAGTATAGTAATCAGAAGCTTTATACTATCTGCTTAAGGAGTTTAGTATCAAAATCGCCAATTTCCTGGTAGCTGAAGAACATGTCTGTGCTCCCTTAAGTGAATAACTATCTCTGGTGGTAGCTGTGGCGAGTGCAACAACGACAAGACCCCCACTTTCCTGAACTGTGTGACCAGTGTAGTTGAATTAAAACTTGGTTTTACTTCCTCTTGCTCAAAGCATTCTGGGCTTTCAGGGTCACTTTCACTAGAACAGCGAATGTAGAGCTGCTGTGCTTTATGATTGCGTATAAATCATGACAAGCCTTCAACTCAAGGTTTTCTGCTCCGACATCAGCAGCTTATGAGGTTTTTAGATTTGTTCTTTCCTGTCTAGACTAGTGTGCAATTCAGAAACTTCCAGTCTTTCAGTATCTTTGATACTTCATGTTGAGTGTCACTTTGTAATTCTCAGTGCTTCCAGTGTGTCAGAATGACCCTTTGTTTCAGTTTTAGATGCAAGTATATCTGCATGTCAATCTCCAATACTTGTTTGCATTTAAAGCTACATCTTCTGTTCTGGAATCACCTTTAAGGGTGGTACTGAATAGGATTTTACTGAGAATTTCTTGAACCTCATGTCATCTTCCCATCATCTGTTTCCCGCACCCAAGTTACTTTTGCAGTATTCATTAGTCTGTAGGGGTTGTACTCCCTGATCCTGTAGCATTAATCCAGCGTTGGAATCGGGAGCTCAGCATGGTGATTTGTAGTTTGAAGACTGATTGCTAGAATTTTAAAAGTTTCTTATGTACTTCCTCAGCTGTTTTGCCTAGTCCTGAAATATTGTTGCAAGAAGTATAGTCTGTATTAACCTTTGTAGATAGGCTGGCTGTTAGCACACTAATTGGCACGCTTTCAGTTGTTGCTAAATTTCGAATCATGGGGCAAGCTTGGTTATTAGAAACCTAAATTGGATTCCATGTACTGGCCTCTAGCTTCCTGGCTGTATAAATATCATCAGCAAGTGTGTCATGCTGCTGTGGTAGTGTGCTGGTAGTCTTAAAATGAGCATATGATTGAAAGCAAGATGTCTTGTTTGCTGTTGAAGGTTTTGGCCTTATGCTCGGCAGGCTGGCCAGTGTTCTTTGAGACTTAGAAAAGAATACAGGATGTGCATCACTTGCATTAAGCTCCTGAGCTGCCATTAACTATCTGTATGTATAAACTGCTCTAGTGCGAGTGGGGTTTTGTGAAGTGTGCTTTTGCACATATTCGTTTCCTTGCTAAATTGTGCACTGTACTTAACAAGCTAATGTGATACAAACTATGATAGTAACATAAAATACCTGTAGAACTAAGCTACAGACGCAGAGTAGCACAGTCTAATCTGTTCCACTGGTTTGAGAAAAGGCTTGAACTAATTCACTGTTAAGTTTTTGAACTGGCTAGTTAAAGCTGGTTGCTACTCTGCACTGTTACTTTGCTTCCTTTTAACTGTAGGCTGTTACATTGTGTGGGTGTCTCAAAATGTAGCTGATGCCTAGTGAAAGAAGTTGGGGGTTCCTTGCATTGTATAGGAATATAATCTATTTTCATTTTTATTTAAGTTATTCCTTATTGACTTTGGTTTGGCCAAAAAGTACCGGGACAACAGGACGAGGCAACACATACCATACAGAGAAGACAAAAATCTCACTGGCACAGCTCGGTATGCCAGTATCAATGCACATCTTGGCATTGAGCAGAGGTGAGTTCAAGGAGATTACTGCGGTGCTTTTGGAGGCTGCAAGATGATCTTATCTGTAAGCTTCTGAAGTGTCTGGATTAATTTCATGTGAATGAGTATATGTATATGCCTTTTCCAGTTCTTTTCATATTGGCTGCCTATTTGCAAGGATAGGGGTCAAAAATCCAAGTACCTGATTTGCTTCTTGAAGAGAGTCTAAGTCTTGCAGGCAAGACGTGGATGTTCTGAACACTGTTTCGTTTTTTTTGAAGGATAAGCTGTACTTTCGTGTGGATCTGTCTAAAATGGTGCACTTCACTGATTGTGTTGGTACCTGTTGATGCCGCTGCTGACTGGCTGGAGATGCAATTCTGTAGCCAGAAAGGGTATTCTAAAGCTGGTGTCTGTGTCCTGTTTTCTCATTCTCCCTTCAAGTTAGTAAACTATTGTTTATCCTTTTGTCTGCAAGCAAGACTTAAAGACCTTCTGCTGCATTCACACTCTTATTTTGTTTTTTGGTATACACAACCATAGCTGTGGGTCTGTATGCATATATGTACACATGTATTTGTGTATACATATGTATTTATATGTTTGACTTTTGCTTAATCAACAGACACGTTTTTATCCACTGGATCAGAAGCATCCAGCTACTACAGTATCCTAGCAGCATTCCAGTAGAGATAGCACTTTAGGTTGTTTGGAAGTGTATGTTACGTACTCATGAGAAGTGAAGTGATGCCTTTCTTCCTTAGCTATATGCCTAGATGTTGTCATGTATAAGTGATGTCGTAAAGCCACACTACTACATACTGAAGTTGCTTAGATGTAGTTAAAACTTCTATGAATGTCTGTGCCTCTGACCTTCAATTTAATCAAGATGGAATGATGGAATTTCTAGTGGACAACTTCAACAAAACGTGTAACTTGCAAATATTCAGTGCTTTAAAATGCTCTGTTTTCTCTCTGCTTTAATTTCCTACAGGTTCCTTAAGTGTATTTTATTGTCTGTCATTGTCATTATTTAAGCCTACTTGATGCGTGGGTCAAGTAGGTTAAATGACAGGTGTAATTTCTGAAGTAAGTACACTTCATAGAACCCAAGCCATTCTTGGAATAAGAAAAAATAAGGAAGGGAATAAGGAAATAGCTGTGCTAGCACCTTACAGTGAAGGGGGGGAACTGCAGAGCACTATTGTTTTTTAATTTATTTGTAGGTCTTAACACCATCTCTGCTGGTACTGGGAATTCTAATATAATTAGAAATGTAGGTTTGCATATGCTAAAAGCCATTAAACTGTATAGATCAAGCCGATAGTGCGGCAAACAAATAATATATTCCTGTAATCAAGAGAAACCAGTCCTCAAGCTTGTGGCAGAATATTTCAACTGTTAGTGCTGTGCTTTAACTGTTACAGAACTTGTTTTTTCTGTTGTAATGACAGCTGTTCTCAAGGAGCTGTTTGTAGTATTATCCATTTCTTGTTTTGATAGTGGAGTGTATTGTCCTGTTTTCCAAATCCTGAAAATCACTTTTATCAATATGTGCTCAAATGTAATATATCCATTACAGATTTACAGAACTAAATGTTTTCTACTACAAAATCATTAAATTACACATTAAAACAATGAACTGGGTGGGGGATAGAAGCTGTTAATCCCTTTGTTGCTTCTGAATTTACCACTGCCTTCTCAGAAAATGTAATTTTGTGTCCTGGCCCCATACCAGTTCACTGAATCCTCCCGATGATTAAAATCTGCAATTCTCATAAAACTAGCAAGTTTTGCAGGCTAGAGTTTATGGTCTTAGTATCTTTGTTCATCCTTCTGTCTTTGGCTGTGGTCTCATGTTATAGCTGAGATGGCCTCAGAGCTAGCTGCTATCAAGAGGAGTAAACCAGTCTTCTCTTCCCTGACCCCTGGGCACAGCTAGTCCTTTATTGGCCTTGTGAAATGGTTTAGGGAGCCAAGCTGATTTTCTTCTGGAATAACTCCCTGAACTAGTTCCCCAAAGGATCAGAGAGCTGGAACATGAGTTGAGAGGGGTAACAGGCAGGTCATTCTGGTGATTATTAATGGGTATATTGGGTTGGTTGTAACATAAAGCATCACCTGCAACTTCTTTCCTCTGATAACCAGCATCTGGAGGTAGATCTATCCAGGTTCTTACAGATTGTTCTCACTTAAAGGGAGCTGGTTTACCCTCCCCGGTGTGTATGATCCTGTGTACAATGCTGCTGTCACCCTTTTGCTCCCTTGTGGGGGTAGTAGGTGTGTAGTCTTTCCTGTTACTATTTAAATGCTTTTCTTGCAGGTCTGCCTGGGTGACAAAAGCAGCAGCGATACCTGTCGGGTTCTCTTGATAAGGGAGCTGTGAGGAGAAAAATATATTTTTCTGTCTCCTGTTAAATAGATGTCAGCTGCAGAAGGGCAGTGAGAGGAAAAATCTGATTGTACCACAGCTGGGAAGAGGCAACTTTATCAAGAGGAAAAAAAAAATCATAAAAAAAAAATCATGGAGCGTTTTTTCCACTTTGGTGAACTGTACTAACCTTAGTAATCATGAAGGCTGTGTAGCAAAGTATGATGGTGTTCGTGTGGCTGAAGTGTGGATTTAGAACATATGCAGTACAAGAAAATACTTTTAAGTCTTTTAGATAAGAGTTTGCATGCAAATTTCCAGTGAAGTCTGTGGATCCATAACTGAGGAGTTCCCTAGCTGCCTTGAAACAGACTTGTGGGAAGAAAGGAGAGACACCTCTCAGATGCACACACCTTTCTAGATATTGCTTGTCTTTTAAAAATCATGGAGACAATTCAGGGTTTTTTAACAGAAGTGAAGAAAGAAAGGAGTTATGCCATTTTGTGGCTAGATGTTCACTACTGGTCTCAGACTGAGGCAAGCTTCAGGGAAAAATCTTCCTTAAAGAAGTTGAGGCAAATGTCATTTATCTCTTACAATGCATTCCATGGTTTGTACAGGTAGAACTTCTGTTTCTATCCAACCTACTTAATTAAATGGAAAGAACATCTGATGCTTCATTTATTTTCCAAAGTTTTTGTTTCCCAAGTTATTCTAATGTAACTGCAGATGGAAACTTACCAGACACAATACCTACTGACTATTCCTTGCTTGAAAAATGAATAGGATCTCCTTTCTGCTTGTGAAGACTTGTTACATGCCTGACAGTGGAATCCTGAACATCTAGATGTCTTAGCTGTGTTAAAAAGACCTTCTTTTGCACCCAAGCTTAGGTTTTGTTCCTTAATTATTCTTTTTTTTTTTTTAAATTTGGAGTGCTTGCACTATTTGGAATAAATTACGAAATGCTGAAATTTTGTAGTTAGTTATGTTCTTCCTTTTTCTTCAGTCGTCGGGATGACATGGAGTCTCTAGGCTATGTATTGATGTACTTTAACAGAACCAGTTTGCCTTGGCAAGGATTAAAGGTAAGTTGAGTTGCCTTTTTTTGTCCCCACCCTTCCTCCTTTTTTTTCGTGTTTGGGTATTGTGCTTCTGCCTGCTGGTCTGGTTAGATGGTTGTATATAGTGTTTAGCTTCAGTTATAGAAAGTGGCTTTTCCTGAGGCATTGTATTTATAGAATGTAGAAGAAAGGTTCTTTCTGCTTCTTGTGCAGCAGGCAAAGATGTGTATTGTTTTACTGTCTTAAAGTTTATGCTAAACAATAGCTTACGTCATCTTTGCTAATTATTTTTCTCCTGTTGTGGGCTGAGGCCCTTTTAGGGATGTAGAAAATAACATTGTTAGTGGCTTTTGAATTGCTGTAGAGAGCATGGAAATATTCTCTTGTCTGGCAAGTTCTGCCTTTGTAGTATCTTCAGTCCAGTTTGTAGCACAACTGAATAATTGTTAGCTGCAACAGACTTGTTTCAAGTATTTTCATACATGGTAGCCAAGTACAAACATGGCAGATATTTCTGTTATATAGACTGCAGTGATATGTTTTCATGTTTTAATTGTTTTTCTTCCTCCATGTGAGAGTTGTGTAACTCAAATGGTGTTGCAGCTGCAAGTTTTCTAAAAAGGCAGGCAGCTTGTGAAACACTAGAACTCTTCAGCTGCAGATGAATGTAATAGCTGCTTACTGAAACATGCAGGCAACCCTTGAATAGGGTACTGAGTGGGAATTAATAGAACTTTGGCAAATGTAAATGCAAGTCTGGTCTGTTCAATGGACAAAAGCAGCAGCTAGAACTACATGATCTGTGCCATGTGATGGAAGCATTAGACTGCAACAAATGGTATTAAACTGTGTCCAGATCTTAATACCAGATTGACCTTCATTCTCTTGCAATAAGTGTGTGGGACTTGGAGATTTCACATAAAATACTTACGGTTGACCAAAGGATTTTTGTCATTTTTTTGGTACTGTCTTTGTTAATCCAGTGTTGCACAATACCTCTTACATTGTGACCTACATGTTCCACAGGCTGCAACAAAGAAGCAAAAGTATGAAAAGATTAGTGAAAAGAAAATGTCCACTCCTGTTGAGGTTTTGTGTAAGGTAAGAGTTTCCAAATGATGTCATACTGTGAAATTGAAGTTCTTGTTTGTTGGTTATTTTTTTTTTAAACTAGAGCAAATGTATTAAATAATCTCACAAGACATTTGCTGCAGAATAATGCTTCTCTGGCACTCGTGGGTGCCTTGTTTTTGGCCACCCAGCAAGACTGCGAATGTGTGTAACAGGGTGGGCATTTGCTGCTGTTTCTTAGTGTAGTTCATGCCATCATTATTGCAGCTCTTGGTGACTGTTGGCTGTGCAAGCCCTCCAGCTCTTAGGTGAGGCTTTTTCATTTCTTCAGCTTCTACAGTGGAAGTACTACGTGTGCTCTCTTGGATAAATCAAGGTAGAGCTGTATAGCTTGTCCATATATACTTGTTTCTACCTCTTCAGAATTGTTCATAGTGTCTTCTGTATGTGAAATAGAGGCTGTAGTGGAATTGAATGTCGAGTGATCTTTAAAGCCATGTCGTAAAATTACGTTTTTCCAATGCTGTGCTTTGGATCTTAAGATTTCTCTTGAACTGTGGCAGCCATGTGCTTGTTAACAAAGGTCCTTGAGAATGCATGGTAGTTTTTGCACAACAAACAGCAGCACCAAGGATTGCACTTTCTAGTCGTGCACATGTGTATACCCTTACGGTCTGGCAGCATCTTCCAAACTGCTGAACTGTTACTCCCTGTGTGCTCTTTCTTGTAGTACAGCACTGTGCTGTATGCTATTACCTATTTAATGCTACATTAAAGCCTACATGTAAATGTATGAATATGTAAAGCAGGGAGTATTTGAAAGAGATTTTCATGGTTTCAGTCGTCACACTTAATAGTGGTAACTGACCTTGCCTCTCATATGCTCAATTAGATTATCAAGGAAACATGAGTGGAATCTTGTAAGAGACAATTACTACTTATTTCAGAGACTATTACGAAGTAGGTTTAATTAGGATGAAGTGCTTTAAATATGTTGTATGTTGAAGGTTTTGGTAGGTAGCAGAGGACCTGTGGTTGCAACACATGCATCAGGTAACAATTCTGGGGAAGGAAGGTGTACCTGGTAACTTGCGGATCAAATCCACCTTCTGTAATACAGGATAAATGAATAACTATAGGCAAAGTGGAATTTACAGTTACGAATCTTCAATCAGGTTTTCTGTGCCATTATAGACAAACACAGCTTTTTGCCTCCTTACAGGGTTGTTAGAAGCTTTTTGCTGCAAGCTATGACTTGATTAACACTGTTGATTTACAGGGATTCCCTGCAGAATTTGCCATGTATCTGAACTACTGTCGTGGCCTGCGCTTTGAAGAGGCACCAGATTACATGTATCTGAGGCAATTATTCCGTATTCTTTTCAGGTCAGTCTCAAAGTGGAAAAGTACATAAATTTGTCAGTATTTTACCAGTTGCTAACTGCTTTGTGACACTTGCACTGCAGAAAGCTGCTTCATATCTGTGTGGTGTAGGGAGATCTTCTGGGACTTTCTTTCCATTTCAGAGTTTAACAAGCTGTTTAAAGGACCTGAAAAATACTGTTTAGCATTAAACATGAAGGAAAAGATTCTATTGTTTTTTATTTGCGTGATCTGACCATTAATGCTAGAGAGTTGAGCCCATCCTTCAAGCTCTATTGGAAGTAGGTTAAGAAACTGATCCCTTGGTTAGAAGTATTTGAAGCTTTTTATGTTTTGAGATTGGTGATGGGACTAGCAGTGGTGCCCAGGAACTGGATTTCAGTGGAGGGAAATAGTACTGTTTCACTGAGCATGTTAGAAAGACTAGAACATAAACTCAGCCTTGTGGAGTGAACAGCATCTGTCAAAAGAAGAACTAGTACTGCTCTATCAAGAGTCTTCCTCCAGGTTTCTGGAACCCAAAGCAGTTTTTATTCGATGATCTACAATACTGCAGTCTTTCCTTAAAACTATATATATATTTAAAAAAAGGAAAAAAAACTGAGAACCTCAGTGCAGACAAACAATTATACTGGGTAGTAAGGAAGTGCTTCTACAAATGCAGACTTTTGTGTAAACAGTGAAGAAAATGCTGCTTGGTGGTATTTGGGCTTGCTTCAAGAATCCCTTTTAGTTAGTTAGTGAATATATTAAGTTAGTGATACTTAGCATTTATATACCATTCATAATCTCCAAAGCAGCTTACAAAAAGGGTTAACCTCTAGTTGTGGACTTTCAGCAAAGGCTTGGTATTAGCAATAAGGATATTATGATGTATTACAGTCAAGTATTTCACTCTCTTCTAGGACCTTGAACCATCAATATGACTACACGTTTGACTGGACAATGTTAAAGCAGAAAGCAGCACAGCAGGCAGCCTCTTCCAGTGGGCAGGGGCAGCAAGCCCAAACCCCCACAGGCAAGCAAACTGACAAATCCAAGAGTAACATGAAAGGTTAGTAGCCAAGAACCAAGTGACGTTACAGGAAAAAAAAAAAATTACACTAATTTGGACAATGTCAGCAATTTAAGTGTTAGATCAAGGAGGTGGTTTAAAAAATATATTTGGCCGTTAATTTCAAAAGCAAAAAGAAAAGACGTCCTTGGAAAATTTGACTACTAACTTTATACCAAAATGTCCTTGTTCTTCATACCATTTCTTCTGGGGATGTTGGGTCATTTTAACCACTGCATCTTCTGCTCCTGCATTAACCACTTTCCAAAAATAAGAAACTGACTTGGTGTTGGGAATGTGACTATTTTATTTTTTTATATATATATATATATATTTATTTATATATATAAATATATAATACAATCCAAAATCCTAGACCTAACACTTCTTAAGGGATAATTCGCATCAACTAGGTAAGGATCTAGAGACTTTGGGTTCTACTCTGTTCCAGCCGGTATAGTGCTGCAGGTTTGCTTCTGTTCTGTATGCCTCAAGCATTGGAAACAGAAAATTGTGAGTGATCTGGCTTCCTCCAGTGGGCTTACATTGAGACATTTGATCCAGAGTTAAAGGAAAGGACCAGTGACCTCAAAATGTCTTGCCTAAATCGGGGAGTAACCCTGAACTGCTGTGGGCTGTGCCAAGTCACAATTTTCTGAGGTATCTGGATGTTCTCGGGTGGGGGTTCAGGTTTCTTGACTATTTTTAATGTTTCTAGGTTATGGTTTCAAAGGAAAATGTTGTGAAATATTGAAGATGTTATTGCGTAAAAACTGACCTCTGAAAAGGCAGATACGGGGTTTTTTTTTTTACACATTCTAGAAGCTTTTTAAAATTTATGATGTAAATCTGCCAGTGTTAATCTAGTAAGTCACTAGAATGAAATTGCTACAGCTAGTGACTACTACAGTCAGTCTTGTGATGAAACTGATTCCTCAAGATGAACTGTGGGCATAATTGAAGCTAATGAGGTTGTTTGAGTGTGAATAGAGAACATAGGTTTGTTACCGCTACTGAGGTAGCCTGTTGAGGTGTTGCTGCTGCTTGCTGCTCTTCAGTACATTCTTGTCTTGACTATCATTTTAATATTTATTAAATTATATATTAAATTAACATGGCAGACGTGGAAGTCAAAGAAATGCAAACGTGTTTGCAGTAAACTTGGCAAAATATGGTTTTCATGGAGTGTGGTGGCATTCAAACGTTACCAGGTGGCTTTAGTCAAAATAGCTATGCAAAAATATAACACTTCTTCATTTCTCTGGATGAAGTAAAATACCTGTTGGTCTTTCCAAGGCTCAGTCTGAAATGGTTTCTTGAAGAAAAAAGTTCATAGGATGCCACTGAATGTCAGGTTCTTTGTGGCATAAAGAGTCCGACTTGTTTTGCTGGAGCTGACAGCTGTTGCAACACTGAAAGCTGCGAACCAGTTCCTTCAGCAGCAACACCAGTACGTAGCAGACTTGGTGATTAAGCATCCAGGCTTAGATTGCTTCCTGAAATAGAGAAGTGCTGACTGGAATTCAGAACCCACTACTGAACCCAGCCTGATGCTGGGGTGTGGAGAGGTTGGCTATTAGAGCAGGAGGAAATAATTTGAGCAAAAATGCGGATTCTTCACAGCGGCCTGTGTTTAAAGTGAAGGTCTTGCAATAGGTAATGATCTGTAGATGGACACCGCCCTGAAAATCAAGTTGCATGCACTTGAAATGCTGTTTTGCTGGTGAAGTATTCTGAGGTTTAATGTGCAACTCTGGCTCAGGTGATCTCTGACCAAGTGCTATAATGTAAGTGAAGAAAAGGTCATTATAATGATTATCTGCCTCCATTTTCTAGTGATGATTTAGAGAGAGTGCAAAGCTGCAACTGACTGACAAGCATGAGTAACGAGAAGGCTGTCTTGCAGTTGAACCTTACAGACCACTTCTTATTCTTGATGGACATTTTTCATCGTGCTGTCCTTTAGAAACGAGGCCCATAGCTGTGGAGAAGTTGCTGGTTTTCTAGCAGAATTTCGCTGACTCTTGCACGGAGTAACAGCCTTGTGGGGGAACGACTCCCTCCTCTCCCTTCCTGTGACAAAGAAAAGGCTTGTGATCTTTGGATTGATCAAGCTGTAATGCCAGAAAAGCGTTAGAGTAGTGCTTGTCAAACATCTGACTACTTCCCCAGCTTCCTAAAATAATGAGCTTAGTCTCTTCATCAAAGTTAAGGTTCTAGATTTCTAAAATCCTGTATGACTTTTTGTGGGAAATACTGCCTGTTAATGAAGACTTTCTGAAACCGGCTAAGCTCAAGCGGGAGGCTGGGTGGCTTATATGTTGCTGTCACATTGAAATTTAGTGAAATACCTGGCTTATGTTTTCCAGAGTTCAGTTAAATTCTCATGTAGCTGCTGTAGCAAAGCCTGTGCTGAAGTAGCTTAAAAGGCTTCACAATATCAACTTACACCCCTTTGGTAACTGTATCCAGTTTAGTGAGAGTACTGGAAATAGCAATTTACAGGTGCATTTATCAGTTAAAATCTTACAGTATACTGTATAAAGTGCAAGTACTATTAAAGATGTGCATCTTGGGAGTGGAGCAGGGGGTGTGTGAGATCTTAGCTCTTTCAAATAATGTCCAGAGACTTACATGACTTAGATTATTTGGACAGTGTGCTCTTTTATAGGTACTCCTAGCTGCCTTAACTCAGATCCATGTTAAACCATCTCACGGAGTCCTATAGGCTGTTCAGGCTGAATATTCTGTTTGGTTCCAGGGTAGCCTGTTCTGTCAGTGACGTTTTTTCTCTTTTATTTTTGCCTGTCCCTCTCTGGAACCCTGTGCAGTGGCTTTTGTAACAGCAAGATCAGCTGTTTTTGAACTTTGGAGGGGTGAACTGTTTCAACAGACAGAGTTCCTCTGCTGTCTCTGGGAGGTTTAGCCCTCCATCATGACAGTGTGGCAGTTGTTCAGGTGTGATTTGTAACAATGCTTACAGTCAGCTTCCTTCAGTCATAAAACTGACTCAAGCACTTAATCTCCAGGATAAAGTCTGTCAGTTCCATTTGTGAGATGTTTTTAATTCACTTCGGTGTAGAGTTCTGTAAGTTTGTCAGCAGTCCCATTAGCATTCACTGGACGCCTGTGGTCATGGCAGTATTTCTCAAAACAGACTATTAGTTTAATACTTGAGATTTATCCAATTGACAACTAAATACTTTTCACTATTTGTCTCTGCAGCTACTTAGTAAGGTTTGAACACTTCTCAAGTAGAGGAGCTTCTTAGACTATGACAGTACAGTTACTCTTCCCCCATTGATCAGATCCGCAGCTATAGTAGTAATAAAGCAATTTGAGTATCCCTCACATGGCACAGAGATTATCAAAGTTTTGAGTGACATCGCAGAGGGACAGGGAGTGATGAATGTGCAGATTTGAGCTGAGCCTGTATATAGTAAAGATTTGTTAGAGAGATGCTGTCATAAACTCTTCAGCATGTTCTTCATACTGGCAAAGTCTTCTGTGCTGCAGGAATGTCTCAGCATCTCATTTGACAGCTGTGATTGGGCCATGTTTGGGAACACTTCTGTGTAATCCTAATAGGACTTGCAAGGGATGTTGTAGGTTGAATCCAGTTCCCTGTTGCTCTCTGTAGAGTTTGGCATTCTCTTACCCATGATACCTTGGATTTGAGGTATCCTACCAAATAGTAGCACACCATTTGTTTTAGTACGTGCTTTGTCCTCAGGTTCAGGATGCCATTTTCATTTGAAATGTCGAGGCTTCTAAAGCAGCGAGTTGATCTTTCTTTCCACACTGGGAGCACACTCCTCCTTTTTTGACTTAGTTCTGGCTGCTTTGATGGAGAAAGTGGTTCAAATGATGAATCAGTGTTCACTGCTGAACACACTAAATGGAAAAACAGTGTAACTCCTGATTGTATGCATCAAATAAGGGTTATGGACCACTTTATGCTAGTGGAACTAAGGAATCACTGGGGTTTGTGTGAGAATTTGCACTCAAGTGGGAATGACTGGTGCAGGATTTTTTTTTTTGAGAATTGCTAGTGCTGGATAAACAGAATTGTCCTTCAGTGCATTAAGATTGGGTTCAAACAAAGCTATTGAATCTCTTCTAAACTACCTGTAGCCTATTCTGGAAGATCTACAGCTGTATTCTGGGTACTATCCAGATACATTTTTGATTGAATGTCAGGCTGTGTCTATGATTTGTTTGCACTTGCTTCTCTCTGGATGACAGCACAGGCTGTAGCTGAGGTCAGCTTGTCTGTATTTCACTATGAAGAGATTTCTGTTGCAAAAATTCAGAGTTGTTGCTCAGATGAATTCACACATTGACAGAATACTATGCTGTTTGGAGGGCATCCAGAACGGAAACTTACTTGGCAAAGTAGTCTTTGGTTGAGACTCCTTTTACCTCTTTAAAGCACAGTACTACTACCTGAGTCACCAGAAATGAGTATATAAGCAGTCACATGCAAGAAGACTGGCTTAGCTTGCAGTAACTGGTTCTTTGAGTTCTGTGTACATATTCCCTCCCTCTCCCTTTTCCACAACGTCTTGAACTTGTCATTTGGAGTACTGAACTTTAAAAGAATTGTTCTTTATGCCCTGCCTCCCCTGTCACATGAGTTGTTTCACTTGTCCTTCTAAGGACAGAAGGTATGCTTGGTTCCTAGTCACAGTCAAAGGCTCTTGTTTCTGTTCTGGTTGCCCAGAGTGTCATACATGTGAGCATGTAGTGAACACCAGTTACTGTAAGGTAAGTTATTCCTGTTCCTTTTTACCTCTGTCTGCGTGACACTGCTGTACTGTGTCTCTGAAGAGCACCACTGCAATCAGATGAGAGTTTGACATTCAAGGATTTAAACATGAGACATTGCAAACAAGTAGAAAACAATCCTATGAAATTACATCCTGATTCCTAATGGCAATAACACGTCTTGTTTTCAAACTGTTGGTCTGAATTCTTATTTGAGAAATGTGGCATCCAGCTGGTGCATAAGTCTGTGGTGTGAGAGAGGAGTGTGTCTGAGCTAAAGGGTGGTGGCAAATGCTGGTTAGCTTTGGAAATGAACACCAGGAACTCTACGGTTCTGAGACAGAGCAGCATTCTCCCTTTTTGAATGACCATAACTGATGTTTAATTCTCCTGCTGTGAAGACTGTTTCTCATTTTCATCCCCTATCAGTAAATTGCCCTTGTGTTTATCTTGCAGGTTTCTGAGCATGGCGAGGATGGGACAAAGCAGAGCAGACCGGAGCAGGACTTGTCACTCCCCAAATCCTAGAAATTTTAGTTCATACGTACACTTGCCAGTGGCTGTGGGCAACCATTTACTTGGTGTAAAGAACTTAATATCAGTATAAACTGGCATTGGGCAGTGTCAATGATGCTGCACTTTGAGTTGTAGCACCTGTAATTGTGAATATTACTGAGATAGTGAAACATGGTGTCCAGTTTTCTATTGCATTTTTTCAAGTGGAAAAGTTAACTAATGGTTGACACACAAGTGGAGAAAATTGTGCATATGCCAATTTTTGTTACCTTTTTACTTTGAACTACACTGCTTATGAGATCTCATTGTTTCAGAAGAATGGCATGAACAGTCTGCGGCAACAGTTGTGATAATTGTAAATGCTCACAATTGTGCACTCTTTTCTGGTTTTTCCTCCCTGGGTTTTGAAAGTTGTACACTTAAAACATTCTTAAAGTTGTTGGCTTCTATGTGCAACATACCAAGCCAGCTGACATGGTAGTAACCAAAGATTCAAGTTTTTAAGCATATGAAAGACTCTGCCTGCTTACCTGTGCTAGAAATAACAGCATCTAAAGTGAAGACTTAAGAGAAACTTAGCGACTACTAGATAATCTTTAGGACTCTGCATTAACTCTATAATGTTCTTGGTATAAAAGGAAAAACAGCATATTTGTCACGAAATTTAGTTAACATCTTACAACTGAACCTGTATGTAAGTTGCTTAGATAAATGTAATCACTGTAAACATCTATATGATCTGGGATTTTGTTTTTATTTTGAAGCGGGAGCTTTTTTGTTTACAAGTTCATTAAAAACTAAAAACTGTTTCTGTAAGGAAATGAGATTTTTTTTTTTAATTTGCCTTGTTAATTCAGTTTAAAAAATCTACATTACCCTGTTTTTAAACCAAGTTTCAAGGCCATTTGTTAAGCAAAAGAAGTCTTATTTCTTTCTAAATCATTTTAGATTTAGTGTTGTAACTCTTCCTCATTTTGTTTTTAAATAAATTTTGTATTTTTTCCTGGAGGGGGAAGGGGCAGTCTTGCATTTTTATAACTTGCTGTTTGAGACCAGCCCTCTATACTAGGATTGGATTTTTTTAAAACAAAGTGGCATCTTTTGCAGACCTGGTATTGGCACCCTCTGAGTGTTGCCATGTTATGCATCGAATGGACTGACTTGTGATTGCTAGTTTTGACAAAAATTTGAATGGAGTATTTGGTTTTAAACCAAGACATTTTCTTTCAAGTTCTTGTGAAGTGGATATGACCAGATTTACTCTTGTTCTTGGGGACAGCCCTGCACCATGCAGAGTTCACATTGGTTACTGCCCCAGGCTGTCCTCCTTCTCACTCCTGTTCTAGCCCAGCTGAAAGAAAGAAGTACTTTTATTGCTGGTAATTCTTTAACAGTGTAATTTATTCCTTTATAGCATGTCAGAATAAATTAAAAAAATGTCTGAAAATGCTGCCAGATGCCTATTGTGTAAATGTTGTTTGTATGTTAGCCTTTTAGGCAGTTTCCATGCATGTAGCAGAGTTCCTGCTCACAGTTCATATTTTTATCATTTGAAAAGGTCTTTCGTTTCGACAACCATTTCTTGAAGATCAGAATACTTACACTGTGCACTCTCTGTCATCATGGAGTGGTAATCTGGATCGAGGCTGCACTCTTGTGCGGTCCCTATGCATCCTCCCTCTGTGAGAAGCATCTGCCCTGAGAAGATGTTAAACTTTAGCTGGAGAACATTGTGTGCTAATAAACTTTTTGTGTAGATAACCTGTGAGTACAGGGAGGCAAGAAGTCTGTTGGGCTTCAGAAGTAGCGGTGCGCATTTGGAAACTTGTCTTCTAAGGCAGGGTGGTCTCTCTCTGTTACCTGGAAGGTGGAAGAAGAAATGTAGCTCATTTTTCTGGCCAGGATGTTTTCCCGGGCTCTCAGTATTGCCCTTTCCAAATACGAATGCTTTACGAGCAATGCCTCATATGGAAACTGGTGTGTTTCTAAGAACTGGTATCTAGAACACTATGTTATTGTGTCCTTACATATGATTTCTGCTGTCTAGGCAATGCATCTGACAACATGCATTGGCAGAAGGGGAAGAAGCACTGGTGAAATGCCTTCTTGGCTGCTGTTTTCAGAGTGGCTGCTTGGAATTGGTTTGGCACCACTTTTCTTGTTTTGACATGAGGTATTTGAAAGTCTGTGGAAATACTTTGGTTTCAGAAGAAGAAATTATTTCCTCTGTCCATTAAATTTACTCATGACTTTGAGGGGGGTTGTAAAATTTTAGAAGTAAAACTGCCCTTGATGAGCACTGTAAGCAAGAACAGTTCATGTGCTTGGAGTGTCAATATGCATTGGTTTGTAGTTCTTGCAACTGCAAGCCTTGTGCTGTGGAGGAGCGTGGAGTCCTGTTAGTCTTTCAGACGTGGTGTATTAATAGAGTTTGCTTCCGCACAGAAGCGTGAGCTTGAGTTGTCAGCTGTATCGTGCTGCTTTGCAGAAAACCAGCTGCAGCAGACATGCTGAACAATGAATGAGATGGCAGCCTTCCTTAAAGAGATGCTGTGATACTGAACACTCACTTGCTGTATAATCTGTTTGGCTTGTAACAGACTTAAAACCGAAAGCATTGAAAACTATGTGGACCTTGACTTACAGTTGCAGCTCTGCAAAGGTTTTGTGTTGAAAGGTCAAAAGCTTCTGCAAGCAATTCCCAGGTCCTTTACAAGTAGTTATAACAGAGGCCATAAAGTGAATGAACTACAACTTCATGCTCTGTGGAAAGTGCTAGAATTCAGGTAATGATGTTAGGCTGTGACAACAGGTGTTAGTCATCTTCCTAAGCTATGTACAAAGTTTCAAAGCAATTTATTAACCTTCTTATAACAACTCTGAGAGGCGTCCTAAGGCTGCCTTTTAAAGGCTTGCTTAATTTGGAGTGTGGAGTGGTCATATGTGCAGCATACTGGTTCATTATTTTTAACCTGTTTAAGCCATTCATTGTTACAAGCAATTGAGAGCCTTTTTCTTTTCTCCCATAAAAGGCTCTGAAAGAGGGACAGACTGCTCTAGGTCTCTGTGACATCGCTCTTGCTGCCTTGCCTACTGTTTTGCGTGGTGTGGGGTATTGGTAAGAAGTGGTGAATTCAAGCCCTGGCTGTGTTAAATGCTGTCATTCTCTGAATGGTAGATATGTTTCTGGTAGGTGTGTCAAGCTTGTCCAGCATGTCCCATCCTAATTTATTTTTTGCTGTTTTCTGTTGAATTCTTTTTGTATGGGGATTATTTTTCAAGTTTACGGGGTGCCTTGTTCTGCTATTGCATTGTTCTGCTTATTTTCTGTTGGCTTTTTCAGGTACGTTGCTTACAATTTGCAGGAAGTCTTACAGGCTTTGTGTGCTGTGCTTTTTTGAAAATGAGCTGCAGCAGAGGTGGAGGTGCCTAGGTGATATCTGGGCTGCTTTGAGCAGGAGGCTGGGCTAGATGCCCCCCTGCAGTCCCTTCCAGCTGGAATTTTTTCCATGATCCTAAATTGGCTTTTTGCATAAGACTTTAATTTCTCTTTACTGCATTCTCCAATTTAGAAGATTTGTTGCTTAGCCAGCTCTGTCAGCCCCATCTGGCCCTTACTTAATTGCAATGAAATCATCATGATTTCATATCAGCTTGATGTCATAACACAAGTTTATGAGCATGGCAGGCTCCAGACAAAAAGGGAAAAGTGGGCTGGGAGGAAGAGCTGTCTGCTCTGAGCACTAATGCTTCTGGAAATGCAAGGCGAGGGACACACAGAGGAAGTGCCCGCCCTCATAATTGGACCTGAGTGGAAGGATGGCGTTCATGCCGTGTTCTAATGTGGAAATGGCGCTTTAATGTAATCCTTATTATCCAGGGTTAAACAGGAAGGGGGGAGGGTGGTGCCAGGTCTGTATGCAATGCATTGGGATTGACTGTTGTGCTAGGACACAAGGACGTTCATCGTTCTCAGCTGCGTTAACAGAGCTTTTCAAAATAGACCCAGGCCTGTGTTGTCCTTAACCACGAAGGGAAGGTGGTGTGTTAAAGGAAGACTGTCCAAAACACAGGGCTGTGTCCTTGTTTTTAAAGGAGCCGCGGTGGGCTGAGCTGCTTTGGCAAGCTCAATGCTAAAGGTGTGAAGTCTTTTAAATTAAGATGTGAACTTGACTTTTTACATCATGTGAGATATTCTTAGATGTGATTGTTGCCAGTGCTGAATTCAGGTAGCTGGAAGTCGGGAGGAGCCAGGGAGTAGCCTCACACAAGCCCAGGGTGAATAGATTTCCAGGTTTTCTGTCAGTAAAATAACTGCGAAGGTGATATAGCTCTTTTTTCAGAGAACAGCTTGGCAGTTTGACACCAGGGGCTGCTTCTAGAAGTACCTGAGCACGTTCAGTCTTAACTGTTCTGTTTTCCCTCCCCTCCCAAAGAGACTTTTGTTCCTGTTGATAATGCGGATTGTCTTCTGTAAACACAGCTGGTCTTTATTTCTTTCCCCCTCTGAGTTTGAAGCGTAGCTGGCAGAGAAGGTCTTTCAAGAGTTGCTGTGTGCACTGGTTGCGTCCTGAAGAGCAGGCTGCTGGCTCACTTCACTGCTCCCTGTTCTATGCCACCCTTGAAATAATGGTGAGCCTTGAGCTACTTTGCAGATGGCAGACTTTGAACTTTTTGTTGAATGAAGGCAGTTTGAGATCACTGGAAGACCTTGAAATGAGCGTACGTGCTGTCATACAGGGTAGACTGGCTTTTGAGCTTTCCTTGTTGCAGTCAAAGCCCCTGCATGTCATGATAAATCTGGGCCTTATCCTTTACAGCCCTGTAAATACACAAGGCAGGTGCTTGGCTCAGCACAGTTCAGATAATGAGTGGAGATGGGGTAGTGGTGCTTGCATGACTCAGCTGTGCTTTGTGGGACCTTGTGGTCCACCAGACCAGGGCCATGAGGAACAAGTCTTCCCTTCCTCATACGCTGGATGAGTCCCTTCTGTGTTACTGCGGCACATACGGATGCCAAAGAAGCACAGTGGGACTTTTGCAGATGAGACTGTCAGATGTGTTTAATTGAGAGCGCCTGGGGTGTTGGTCTGGTCTCCTTGGCAGAGCTTACCCAGTTGTCTGTCTGGCTCACCCTCGCAGCTGAAAGTGCTTCCATCATGGTTTTTGTACAGCAACTGGTAACTCCACTTCTCGGCAGCATCAGTAGTTTTAAGGTCCTTGAGCTCATCCCTATACAACTACAAGGACTGATTTTTCACAAATCCTACTGTCCCCAAGCAGCTACGGTGGGCTGGCCCCAGGACCAGCTTGGGGCTTGCAACTGGCTCCGGTGTTCAAAAGCAGTTCCTGTTGCTGAACCAAGCTGGCTGGCCTCTGCTGATGGGGGTTGTCAGGTCCTCATCTGGAGGCAGCTGAAGGCAGGGCTTTGCCCTGGACAGGCAGAGAGGAGCAGGGTCACGTTTGCCTGCCTCGGCATACAGGCAGGTACAGTCAGGCAGTGGGGAGGAGAGCAGAGAGGTAAAGCTAGAAACTGGTACAAATCCTTTGAGCTGAGAAAAAACACTTAGGCAGCAAATAGATTCATTCTTGTGTGCCGAAGGCTTCCCTCTGGCACAGCTCTGACTTGTGCTGAGCTGGCTCTCCTCATCGGTGGCTGCCAGGCTGGAGCAGCAGGTGTTGGGTCAGGGCTGTTTGCAGCAGGTGTGTCAGGGTTACCTGGTGGAGCGAAGCCTGCAAACAGCGTCAGCAGAGGGTGCGTTCATGTTCCTTCGGGCTGGCACTCGCATTAGGTGAGTCAGACCTGTAGCTCCTGTTGGGTGGCACTGTTGGAACAGCAGGTATGGCCAGAAATTCCTGCTGACTCACATCCTGGAAGTACTCACGTTGCTTCCTGAGACCCCTTTCTTCTGGGGGAGGAAAGGCAAGGAACCCAGCTGTGGCCATTCTTCCCTTGGGCTGCCAGGAAGTATTAATTGATGGCTTTTATTAGATGGGCTCGTGCTACAATGGCCCTGCTGTGGTGCTTGCATCTGGACAGCTGAGGACCATCAGTAAACCCTGTCTGTGTAGCACCCCCTGCATGGGAAGGCGCTGCTGTGCTGAAGCTGAGCTGAGTCGGTCATGGCGAGTTCCCAGCTGGTGAGCCTTTGTTAACAAATCCTATGAACTGATTATGAGCATAAGTCACTGCTCAGTGACCTTTCTCCCTCTCACTGACAGCTTTTCCATGGCACCTCTTGGCCTTGCCGGTACCTGCTGGCAGGGGACTCGCAGCTGCGGGGCAGTGCCGGTGGGATGCGAGCTGGGGAAGGAGCCGTGCCCTGGCAAGGCTGCCTCATGTGCCAGCAGCCAGCATGCTCTGCTGGAGTCTGGCTGCGCGGTCCCAGGAGGCAAAGCGTGGGCTTGGGAGCTGATTGGAAGTGGCTTGTTTTTGCATGCGAACAGCTTAGAGTCTGCTGTCTATGCTGTGCTCGGCCTTTGCTAGTGAAAGGCCGTTGGGGTTTGTCAGCTTGCAGTTCGCAGCCCAGTCCTGTGTCTGTCTCCCAAAATCCCCGCTGCAGGCAGGGGTGGGTGGCTGTGTGGGCAGGATCCCTTCGGTGGTCGAGGTGGGGTCGGCGCTGGACACACTGGCCTTTTTGTGGCTGGGTAGCTCTTCCTGGGTTGGCTTTTCTGAGGAAGGAGTTGAACATGGGTGACGAGGGGCACCTTTGCATCTGCGGGCCACCACAGTGCAGGGTGTGTTTAAATGTATTTATGGCCCTTTGTGAGCTGGGAGCAGGGGGAGGAAGCAGTTGCTCTAACAAGCCAGGTCCCAGTGCCAAGAGCAGGCAGGCAGCTGCCTGCTCCTCTTCCCTGGAGAACTCTGGTGTGTCCCCTCCTTGGGAAGTCCTGGGGGTGCGGCCCAGGCCCTGTCCTCGTGGGCTGGCGAGGGGAAGGCCCGGCACCAGCAGCTGCCTGGCCTCCCATCTTGTCCCCGCCACGCTGTACCCCGGGCTTCGGCAGCCAGGCAGGCTGTGAAAGTGGAGCCACTGCTGCTCTCCTTGGTGGGGTTGCTGGGTGACCGGTAAACACAGCGAAGGCAGCGGCGAGGCGGCCGGCCGCCCATTGCCCCCGCTTCCTGGAGCCGGGGCACAGCTGTCCCTGTGGGGCCTGGCTTGAAGGGCGAACGGCCCCCTGTGAGAGGCACAGCGTAGCCCCAGCTCACTGCCAAGAGCAGCCCCCCTTGCCGCGACCCCTCCGCAGGGCACCTCACCCCAGGAGCTGGGGACTGTTGGCTGTGGGAGATGGCTTGTTTCTGACGCCAGCGTTAGGTTTGGCTGCCCAAAGGAGCTCCGCTGCCAAAGCAGCCGTGTGCTGAGCCTCCCGGGACTGGCCAGCCCAGCACAGAATCCCTGCGCCACAGCATCCCTATGGACCACAGTGCCCATCGGGCAGCTGGTTTTCTGCCCACTGTAACCTCTAGAAAAACAAATAGCAGGGTACTGGAGCAAGTGAAGCACAGGCAAGCCTGTTGCACAGTGGGTTCTTCCCAGGTGTGACATGGCGGCCTGTGTGGAGCGTGGATGGCTGCAGTGGGCTGTTGCCTCCAGCGCTGGCATGAGGAAAGCAGCACTGGGTGCAATCCTGCTCCTCTAAATAGCTTCTCAGCTGCTGATGTTCGTTAACAGGGCTGAGCCGTGGTCCTGGGGGAATGCAGGGTACTCAGCAGCCAGAGCTTTGTGGGACGGGAAGGAATCCCAAACCCCAGGGAACACTTTCCAGGGAAGAAGTGCTTGTGCCCAAATCCCATTTCTAGAAGGGCAGGGCAGTCTCATGTGTGGATCTAGGGTGGCTTTTATTCTTGCCGCAGTAATCGAGAGCTGGGGCTGAAGTCCTGATTTCGGCCTTCCTGCCAACATCCTGGGAGCTAAAGGCTGAACCAACTCAATGTCAGCTCTCTTGACGGCTTTCCAACTGCCCTGGAGCTGCTGCTGGTGTCTTCGGGGCCTTGCCCTGGTCTGGAGACCTGCATGTCTGCTCTGGAGTGGGTTGAGAAGCATGGGCCCAGCCTGGAGCTGGGTCCTGTCTGCACCCTGCTCCCCTCTGCCCCGGCTGGGTGATGGGGAGCAGCTGTGAGCACCCTGGCTGTGTGGGAGCAGCTGCTGTAGAGGTGGCACCGGAGCTGCTGCGGCAGCTCCGTCTGCTCCCAGCCTGCATGTCAGCGTGCCCAGGGGGGCAGGAAAGATGAGGGATGTCCTCGGCAGGGCTGGCTCTGCAGTTTGCCTTGCTGTCCTTGGGCCTGCCACCAGCAGCTGAGCCCCAGCAGCCTCTATGGGAAAAACCCCAGTTCTGCTAAACCCCACGTGGATGATCTTGGGTGAACATAAAGCAGATGAATTCTTCAGGTCATCCTTGTGCCCGGCTGCCAGAGCTGTGATGGACCATGGAGCTGTGCCCCAAGTGGGACAGTTGCTGCAGAACCTGTCATATCCTTTTTTTCCCCCCAAGAAAAAGGTTTCCTGCAGTGCTTTGAGTGTGGAGGGGGTGTTTGGAGGTGCTGCTGTGCCAGGCTAGCAGTGGTGCTGGAGGCTGGCTGGAGTGTTTTAACAGCTCTGCTGCAAGAGCTTGTGAAGGAGACGCCGGTGGTGTAGAGGCATGGGCAGAGCCGGGTCAGGGCTTGCCTCCTCTTTGGGTCTGCTGCCTCAGTTGTGCCTCTGCCTGCTTGGGTAACCTGCTGCTGCCATTTGAGGCACAGGCAAGTGTCTGTGGTGTGTTGCATGTAGGTTCAAAATTAAGTATTGAAAGAGGCCATTTTACCTCTGCTGGATAACACAGCTCAATCTGGCTGCCCTCTCAAAACCTGCCAGCTTGGTTCCCGGGTGCCCATAGTTTAGCTCGAGAAATAATGCTGCTTTTGTTTCAGAGGGGGAGAGAATAAGCTGCTTGTTGCTTCAGCTTGCCTCAGGAGGAGTGTGGTAAATCCCTAGCGTCTAGTCTGGCTTTGCCTGATAGCTGGAGTATGGAGGTGTTGCTGATGGAAAGCTAAGCGCAGCGTGGGAAGTGCTTTGGCTTAAAACGTGTGAGCTGCCACCCAGCTGCCTTCCTGCAGAGAGGCCCCAAGGTGCAGCGTCTGCTCCCGCCGGGGTTGGTCCAGGGCAGCTGGCTTTCCCAGGCTCCGGAGCAGGAGGGGAGGCTGCCAGCTCAGGGCAGCGCTGTCTCTAGGAGAGGTATGCAGCTCACTCGCACATCCTGTTAGATAAGCATTTCTTTTAACGTGCTTGCTGGGTAGGACCAACGCCTACCTTTCAAAGCTGCCATCGAGTTGACACACCACTTGTGCTGTTGGCAGGATTTCATCAGGTGAAGACAGTGCTCTGGCTCTTCCTCCCCCCCAGGAATGCCCACTCCTGGCCGAGGCTCCAGGCCCCCAGACTCCCCCCTCCCAGCGGAGAGCATCACCACAGCATCACACAGCTGCCGAATAGGCTGTCCCAGCCCATGCATCCACCCTGATCCTCTCTCTCTGTCCCTCCACCTGCCTCTGAGGCACCAGGGCTGGCTGAGCCCCGGCTACTGGCAGGGGACGTCCCCTTGCTGGTGGGCTGGGGGGGGAGGGTGCAGCGGGATGTTGTCTCCAGCCTGGGTTTCTATTCCCCAGCTATAAAAACTTTTAGGGCATTTCTTAAAACTCTCTGAACTAGCTTCTCTGCCCTGTATCAATCTGGAGCTCCTGGGCTGAGCCTGTATTGTGCCATGCCACCCCCAAGCAGCCAGCTCTGGCTCCTTCATCCCACTTAGCCCAGATTTTCTTCTAAATAGGTCACTCGTTAATTGAGGGCAGGTACAAAGTTTCTCTGTTTCTCCTAGTCCTCCTAGGCTGGACAGACCCACTTCAGGAGCTGCGAGACTGAGTGAGGAGGCTGAGTGATGAAAGGCTTTCTGGCTGCTGCAGCTCACGCTGGAGTCTTCAGCTCCAGACTTTGGTTACTGGTGTGTGAAGCTGGTGAGGGTGGGTCTGGGCTGGCTCTCAACAGCCGTGCAAAAGCCTGATCCTTGCTTATTTGCAGGAAGAAGACAGTAAAAGCAGGAGTCTGGGTTATGGCTCTTGGGAGAGAGGGAGGAGTGCTGATCTGGCAGGATGGTGCTGTGTCCCTCACCATGGTGGAGGGGAAAGGAGTGCTGCTGTTCCTGTCCTTGAAAGAACTGCTCGGCACGGGGCCACCAGTGCCAGGCCAGGTGCTGGGGGAGGTGACAGCCAGGGTGCAGACCCCAGTGAGGGCTCAGTGCTGGAGGGGGGACAGTGTGAGCTTTGCTGTTTGCTTCCCTCGTGGCGTGTTGTTGCTGTGCTGCGCAGACCCCGCAGGTGCCCCTGCTGTAAGGGGATCCCAGGGCAGCCCAAAGGGCCCATCCCAGCAGCTGCCAGCCCCAGCTCTCAGCCTCTGTATGTGTGTGTTTAGCTTTCCTGCTCATCTCCATGTGAACGAGAGTGGATGGAGCGAGCCAGCTGCGGCCCCTCGTTCCCAGCTGGGAGCACAGCCACGGCTGACTTGTGGCTGTGGGACTTCTTGTTGCCCAAGGAGGGGTCTGCTGGCCATGGCTCAGGGTCCCATGACCCTAGCTATGGCATTACCCTGCTCCTGAGTGGTCTGGGGTGGCTAAAGCAGGCCCGAGCTGTTTTCTCCCGCACGGGAGTGGGGGTTAGTGGGGTTAGTGCAGCCTTGTGAACCGCTGCAAAGGCTTGGGCCACTTCCCCAGTGCAGGAGGCGAGATAAAGTCAGAGCCCGGCTCCTGGCACCGGTGTCAAAGTGCGCCTTGAATCAATATTGGTCTGTAACAGCCTGTGGGCGATGACGAGGGGAGCAGCGTGGGCAGCTGCTGCTGCTGCCTGCCCTCCGGGGCTGAGCCTGTGCAGTGAGTTGTGTGCGGTCTCTGCTTCCAGGGCAGGGCCAGTCCCGGGAGGATCAAAGCCGGTCCTCGTAACAGGCCCGAGGGAGAGGCGGTGGGAGACTGCGCTGCCGGCAATCGGCTCAGCCCGCCTCGTCCCTCTCCGGGCACGTTTGGCTTTCCCGGGCTGCTGGGGAGAGCAGGGCAGGGCAAGGTGTCCCAGCCTGGGCGCTGGGCCGGGTGGCGCTGGGGCTACTGGGCCTGCTCGCTGGTGCAGCAAGGGCCGGGAGCTGCTGATGGAGGGGCTTTCGGGGCTGTGTCAGTGCGGGGTGAGCGGGCAGGGCCGGGGCGGCGGGGGGCTGGCAGGGCCCTGCCTGTGTGGTGCGGGGCTGGGACAGGGCCGCGGAGCTCCGTCCCCGCCTGCTTTGGCACCGCAAGGTTCAGGCGCGCCGGGCGGGCCTGGGAAACGCCGGCCGCCGTCGCGACCTTCCCGGGTGCCGAGTCAGCAGGGTGGGTGTCTGCGGGTGCCGGGCGGGCTGAGCCGCGCCCCCCCGCCCTGCCCGCGGGCTGGCGGCACCCCGGCGCCGGCGCCATGCTCGGGGGCCGTGCTTCCCGCTCCCCCTCCGGCTGCCCACGCAAATCCCGTCCCGCTGCGGCAGCGAGAGCGGCTCGGCCCCGGCGGGGCTGGGCCTGCAGCCGCAGCTCCTGAGCCGGGGCCGCGGGACGCCGCGAGCCCCCCGGGATGCTGTGCGCCCCCCGGGGTCCGAAGGACACAGTCCCGCCGGGACTGAGCTGCTCAAGCCCGCGTCCCCGTGTTTCCAGCGTAGCCCCGGGGAGCTGGGGGGCTCGGCAGCGTGGCCCTGGGGGCCGCCCTCTGGAGCCAGGGAGGTGGAGGGTGTCGGGCAGGGGGGACGTGCTGCGGCGGGCCCCTGGAAGGGCCAGGGGTGCGTGGGAGGGCCCCTAGGGCTGCAGCCACTGCGCTCTGCGGCTCATCTGCCTCTCGCTGCATGCCTGCGTTTGTGTGCGTGCAAGCACCCACGCCTCTCCTCCCAGCCCTGCTGAGCTCTGAAAATCTGCACATGCAAAAAGCCCTAATCCTGGGAGCCTGAGAGGTGTCTTGCCCTTGGCAGGAGATAAGCCAAACCACCTTGGGGCCAAGCACAAAGCATGGTGGTATAGTGCTGCAAGGGCCACGATGCTGAGCATGCGGGGCACTCGGGGCCGGCACCTGGGTGTGTTTGTGCCTTGCCAGCCTGCGGGGCCTTGGAGAAGGGCAATGGGATGCCCTGCTGTGGGTGCCTGTGATGGGGGGCAGGTGCACGGATGCCAGTAGCTGTCCGAGGGCTGCCACACCAGCACCCACCACCCCCTTGCTTAAAATCACCCTGTTCCCCTTTGGGCCCTGGCAGTGGGTGGCATTGCCCGGCCCCCACGGGGACCCTGCACCCAGGGCCAGCACAGGACACAGGGATTAGTTTTACGCCAATTGCTGCTGCCTGTTAGGGGAAGCTCTCAGATCCTCAGCCATGGTTCCCCCGGCAGCAGGTGGGTGACGGGGGGACTGTGGCTGCCATGGGGCTGGTGCCGCACCCTGGCAAGGCAGGACGAGGTTTTGCTACTTCCCCAGTCCATTTGGTTTTGCCACCACAGCTTATAAGGGCTTATCACCCTCATGGCCTCTAGGAATGAGGGTAACTGTTCTCTGTCCTGCCCCAGCTTGGTGGCCTGGTGGGACACTCATAGGGCCCTCCTGCCTGCTTCCATCCTGGGCACCCGTGGAGACAAGACTCCCTGTTGCTGGGGCAGGGATGGCTGCGGGCGCTGGAGTCTGCTTCCAGCACGGTGCGTTTCCTCTCACTAACTAGGCAGTAAGAGACCCCTGCTATTTACTGGAGGGCTGTGACACACCACACACAGCTCTGGGAGGAGACGGAGAGGAGGCAGGGAAGCACAAGCGGGCAGACCCCCCCAGGCAGAGGAGGATTTATGGCTGCTGAGTTTCTGCAAAGACAATAACCGTGCAGGATTCTTGGAGGGGGTAGAAGGGGAAAAGCTGCTCAAAAAAGGGCGTGTGGCAGCTTGGCCTCCCCTCCTGGGTGATTTCCAGAGAGCGGGGAACATGGGGGGCTCATCCTGCCAGGAGTAAGGGAGGAATGAACGTGTCTGCCTGTGAGCTGGGGGAAGCAGCCCTGCTCTGCCACTGCTGCTGCATCCTGGCTCCCTCCTCTGTGCTTGGGCACGGGGCTGTGCCGGCGGTGCTGCTGCCAGGTGACGCCGCCTGTGCTGGCTGACTCAGGGCAACACCCTTCCCGGCATGGCAGGCCTCCCTGCGGCAGCCAGCGCACAGGGCGGGCTGGTGCTGGGCCGGTAGTGCGGGGCTGGTGGCGGCTGAGCCGTGCTGGGTGTCTGAGCGCTCCCCAGTGACTCCGCACCAACACCATCTCACCAGTGGGGAAACTGAGGCACGGAGCATGCAATGCCTCTGACTGATGCCAGGGTGGCATCTTGCCCAGGGCAGCGTGGCTCCCCTTGCTGTCCTCGGCATGGAGCGGCATGGCTGCCTGCCCCACCCCGGCCCTGGGCTCCGGCGCTGCCCCACACCGGCTCTGCAGACCCCAGCACTGCCCAGAGGCCCTGGCTGAGCCCCATGGAAGGACGAGGCTTTGCTCCCCCCTCCCATGTGGCCCAGCTATCCTCATGCCAGCCATCCTCACCCTGGCCATCCCGGGGCAGGCAGCAAAGCCCTGGCTGTGTTGTTCTCAAGGCAGGGGACAGGCAGCAGATGTGTGCCTCAGTCTCCCTATCAGGTAGGTGGGTCAGAGCTCCAGGCTTTGTGCCAAAGCAGCTGGAGCCACTGGCGACCCATGACCCATGGGGCTGGGGGAGGCACCTGGTGAGTCCCGGGGGGACATTTGCCAAGCACGAGGTCTCGGGTCTCCCCCTTGCAGCTGCTTGTGCCGGTGCTGCTGCCCAGGTGAGCTCTGCGACTGCCTGGCTGGAAGCTGATAGTGAGAGGTGGTGAGCCAAGCTGCAGCACTGCTTTGGTGACCATGGAGGGACGGGTGCTTCCCCACAGTTGCTGGGGCATCTGGCTCACAAGCAGGCTGGGGGCAGGTCAGGAATTCTTCAATTAAAGGGCTTTTTTTAGCCAGAAGTTGCCAATATTGTCCAAACCTAAATTTCCCTCAGGGACAGGGTCAGCACTGATAAATTTTCTGGATGACGAAAAGGGGGAAAAAGAACGAAGGAAATAACGCTCTTCAAGTTGGCATTTCCTGAACTAAGTGCCGTGTTTTTTTAATTTGGGTGTGTGTGAGAGACGAGGCTTTCCATCCTGCACCAGCATGTCATGTAACCCTCGGCCTCCCCCCCCCCAACAACTGAAATCAAAACAAACTGCTTGGAAAGTGTTGAAACAGAGCGGTTGGAGCCACCCCAAACCAACAGTGCTGTCGCTGGGGGGAGGGTGGGTTTGGGTTTTGGCTTGTCGTTTCCAGGAAGGTTTTGTGATTTCCACTTTTCCCCCTCGTGCCTTCTCCAGGATGGATTTTGGGGTGACCCCTCTGGGCAGAATCTCATCACCCTCCCAGCCCCGTCCCATCCACCTGCCCATCCCAGGAACCTAAACACCACCGGGAGCCTCGGGAAACCAAATGGCAACAGCCCAGTGCCCCTTCTCGCTCCCCAAAGGGACTTCCAGCCTCCTGGCCCTGGCAGAGCGGGCAGCGTGCGCTGCAGGCAGCACCAGCTGCACACAGGCATGGTTTGCCCAGCTCTTCACCCCCTGCCAGTTTGGGGGGATGACGACACAGGCACACGTGGTAGGGTGCCCGTGGGGAGATGCCGGGCATGGAGAACGCGGGCGGTGTGTGGCCTTCTGTCAGCAGCGCGCCCCACCGGGGTGGGCTGGGTGCTGCCGGCTGCGCCCTGCTGAGTCAGCAAGACGGGAGTGGAGGCGGTTTGCCCCGTGGCATCTCGGGCATGGGCTGGGGAGTCGGGAATGGGCCGGGTGGGAACAGGGCTGTGTGATGTGCGGGATGTGCCATGTCAGCAGCACAGTGCGGTGGCTGTGTCGACGTCACACAGCTGTCCCTGGGGACCCGTCCCTAATGTGGGTTGTCACCCACCTTGCGGGTGGATGGGTCTGGCCACACCTGGGGGTGGATGGAGGGCTGGGGTCTCTTGCCCGTTGGCCAGGAGATGGGGACCAGGCTGGCCACCTCACGGAGTCCCTGGGCAATCAGCGCTGCCCCTCACCCCGCACTATTCTTACAGCTGGGGGAGGCTCATCCATTGCTCAGCTGTGTATGGTGACTGGAGCGGGGGCACGTGTGGTCGCTTTCCCCACGGCACCCACCCAGGACAGGCTTTGAATCTCCCACATCCAGGGCTGGCATCGGGGCAGGCAGGGCATGAGCTGGAGAGGGGACAAGGGGACAGTGGTGGTGCATGCAGGAGGAGAGGACACTGGCTTCCTCTTCGGTGATGTGGGGACGGTTCTGCTGCTGCGTGGGGTGAAGGGGGAGCCTGGCATGTCCTCCTTGCTGGGTGCCCCCTCCCCTCCAGGGCTGGCAGGGGTCCAAGGGTAGGCAGGGCTGGCAGGGTAGGCAGGAACGGGCAGGACTGGCAGAACAGGCAGGGTGGGCAGCCCAGCCTGCTCTGGCCTAGGCATCACTGCCGCCTGCCGTCCGCCCCGGCCACGCTGCCTGCGCCTGCCTGCTGCCTGTGCCTGCCTGCACCCGCCTGTTGCCCGTGCCTGTACCCGCCTGTTGCCCGTGCCTGCCTGCACCTGCCTGCTGCCCATGTCTGCCTGCACCCACTTGCTGCCCGTGCCTGCCTTCTGCCTGCACTCACCTGCTGCTCGTGCCTGCCTGCACCCGCCTGCTGCCCGTGCCTGCCTGCTGTCTGCACCTGCCTGCTGCCCATACCTGCCTGCAACTGCCTGCTGCCCATACCTGCCTGCAACTGCCTGCACCTGCCTGCTGCCTGCCTGTGCCTTCTGCCTGCGCCTGCGCGCTGCCTGCACCTGTCCTTCCACCGCCTCCATCCTGCACCTGCCCCTGTGCAGGCAGGCAGACAGGCAGGCTGGGGCCCCGCACGGGCAGGGCGGGCGTGGGGGCCACAGCTCCCACTTCCCACCCTCCTGCAGCAGCCCCACGGTGCTCTCTGCTCCCGTGCTGGGGTCAGGTCAGCGAGCTGGGGGCTCCAGTGCTGGTGGTGACGGGGTGGGTCGTGGTTAGTGTGGGGCACATCTGAGTGCCCCAGAAGCTGCAGGGAGAGATCCCAGGTCCTGGCCGAGGCGGACGCTGCCCGGGGTGCTCATGCTGCCTGGCAGCAGCACGGGCAGGGACCATGCTTTGGTTACCTTGCAGGAGCACAGCATGGCCAGGAAAGGGGAGGACATGGCAGGATGGGTACAGAGCAGAGAGCATCCCCCAGGGCTGTGTTCCACAGGCAGCTCTTGTCCCTCCTTCCTGCCCCAAACTGTGGTGGCACCAGACCATAGTCTCCCACCCTGCTCCCAGCCCCAAAGGACTGGCCAGGACAGAGTCACTTGGGAGTCAAGACCTTTATTGACCCCAGCGTGGCTAGGTGGCTTGCGCAGGGCAAGGTGACCAACAGGGGCATCCATCACCCCCCGGCATGGGGCAGCTGGGCCTGTCTGGGCTGGGTTGCCCACCTCCCCCATTTTCAGGGCAGCCCGGGGTCTCCGCTCCCACATGCAGCCCCCTCAAGCGGTCCCATACCTTGGTTGCTAGCTTGTCTGCAGGCTCTGTCTCCCCGCGGGATGGACTTTCTCCAGCCGCCAAGCCATGGCCCCAAGAACAGTATTTCCAGGAATCCCCAACGTAGCGCCTAAGGGATTCCTGGGAAAACTGGACCCCGAGGGCACGGCGACCTGGGCTCTCTGCCAGCCTTGTGCATCCTTGCTGCTGGCTGGGCTCCGCATGTGGCTGATGGGGGGGGGGGTGCTGCTGCTGCATCCCTGCTAGTCCCCCTGCTGCACAAGGCTCCTACATTTCTGTACGACCCCTCCTGCTGGTGTCCAGTGCCAGGGTGAGGGTCCTGAGCAGACACAGGGGTCCCTCTGCTGCAAGGAGAAACATGTACACACACACACACACACGCACGCACGCTCTCTGCAGCGATCTGGAGCTTTGGGGTGAGCCCTTCTGTGTACCCAGGGGTCAGCTCTCCTTGCATCACTTGTCCCAGTGGGTGGGGGGTCTCAGAGGTCCCCAGGGTGCGCAGTTCCTCCCTTCCCGAGCTACAGTGCTTCATCTCAGACTCCCAATTGACCAGAGATGCAGCACTGCACCTTGGGCTGGGAGACATGGAGGAGCCTACAGTTACCCTCACTGTGGCTGGCGTCTGTCCATGGGTTGTGCCATGGCAAGGCTGTGTGTCTGCCTGCCTGGCTGGGTGCAGGCAAAGTGGTCTCCCCCACTCCAGAGGCATGTGCCCCATGCCCAGCCCCAACACGATGGCAGGACAGACCCAGGCTTGGTAGCTCAGCCTGGCCCCAGCTCTGCAGGGACATACAGGGTAGGGACAGACTTGGGGGTGGGGAGGTCTGCCTCCAGATCCATCTTCCCCACCCAGAATGCTGGCGCAGAACTGGGCAAGAGGGTGAGAGTGATGGGAGTCCACCCAGGGCTGAGGGTTGCCAGTCAGCGGGGCCAGGACGTCCCAGGATGGTGTGGGGCCATGAGTATCACAGAGCACATCCCTCCCTGCCCTCTGCCCCTTTCCCCTCCCAGGGAATGAGCTCCTGCTGTCCCTCCGCACCCCTGTCCCAGTCGCCATCAGAGAGCCTGCAACTGGCCAGCACCCGTGGGAAAGCTTCAGCCTCGGCTTCCTGAGCTCAGACATCAGCCCAATCCGTTCCCAGGGTGGCAGGGCTGAGCCCAGCATCTTCCATGCATTTGGGGCTGCAGGAGGGATGCCCCCTGAAGCCCATCCAGACCCAAGGGCGAGGACCTGAGGGAAAGCAGGAGGAGACAGAGGATGGAGGGAGCTGCAGAGCCCAAAAATGTCTTTCGCAGGCGAACACTAACATCCTGAGCAGAGCCGAAACATGATAAACATACCATCTATCACAGCCGCGTCCTGCTGCTGGGCCCTGGCAGCCGCGGCACTCCCAGCAGCCTGACGAGAAGCAGATGGTGCATCTCTGGCGTGAGCCCCTGCATCCGGCACCGGCTCCCCCCCCGCCCCAACCAGGTGCGCCCAGCTGGGAACAGGGGCAGAAATCACCCCATGAAATGTGCTGGGGTCCCCCGTCTGCTGCCCCTGGTTCTTGGTAGGAAAGAGTGAGGAAAAGAGCCCTGTGGTGCCCCAACTTTGTGGCATCCATCAATTGGGAATGAGGTTTGGGAGCAGCCTTGTCTGGCGCAAGATTATCTCCATCCCAGCCATGGCTGGGCCAGCCCTGAGCCCCGGCCAAGTGTGGGAACAGCACAAGGACCCAGAGCCAGGGGAGGAGCCGCAGGGACCGTCCTGCTGCCTTATGCCTTTGCCAAGCCTCTACCCCGCTGCCAGCCCCACCAGGCAGTGCCCCGGCCCTGTGCACACCCCTGGGAAGGGGCCACTGTGCTTTCAGCAAGGAGCGATGCGTGGCACTGCATCGTGCCTTAGGAGCCAGCCCCCGTTTAGCCAGTACTCCCCTTGCATGGCTGGGCAAGGGGGAACTGGGCCAGGTTTGCCTGCAGCATGCAGTTGCCTGTGCCCAGCAAAAGGGCACGTGGTGGTGCCTGCGCTGGCAGTGTGCTGGCACGCCGGCGCTGCCCATCTTTCGTCGCTGGCCGTGTTTCCAGGACTGTCCAGTGATCATGTGCCTTCGGCAACCTCACTGTCCCCAGGGACTCCCATGGCTGAGCCTGTAAGAGACAGAGGGTGGCAGTCAGCATGGCAGTGTGGAGCCAAGACCTCTCAGGTCCCTTCCTGGGCAGCTGCTGTGGGGGTCCACTGGGTGCCCAGCACCCCACGGGACCGAGGACAGCAATGCCAGCAGCTCTGTGCACACGAGAAACTCTGTGATAGCTGCTCAAAGGCCTCCCTGCAGCCATGTGTGCTCGAAGTCCGCATGCGCAGGGCACGTTCCCCTCTCCCGGTGGGTGGCTGGCACATCCCCAGGCATGTGGGGAGTCCTGTAGTGGGGCCTGGGAATGACCCCTGTCCTCGCCCTGCCACCACCCTGGCCCTGGTAGGAAAAGCTGGGATGGAGTCTTCTCTGCCCCCACAGCATGGGGTCGGGAGACCTCAGCTGCCGTCCCTGGGGAGGTGGCGGCGGGGGAAGAAATGCTGAGAAAGGCTGGAGGAATGCACCGGGCTGTGCATCCCGCTAGGCTGGAGGTAAAACATCTGCCGGAGCTCACTCACCCCTGCCTGTGGGGAGATCTCGGGGGGAGGCAGTCACCTCCATCCTCCCTCCGATGTCCCGATCATGACCTCCCCATCCCAAGATGGGGCAAAAAAGCTAGTGCTGCATGGCCTGCCCTTTCCCCCTTTTCTCTGCTCTCAGTTTTGGCCCAGTTTCCCAAGGAAAGGAGGCTGCCACCAGCATGCCATGCGGCCACCATCCTCTGCTCCCCAGCACTCACCTTGCTGCCGGGGGACCTCTGTGCTGGGGGACCAATATCCCCCGAACCATGCCTGCTGGGAGGAGAGTTCTGCCCCCAGTTTGCTTGTCCCCTTGATCAGATGGGCACAAATGTGCCATGTGGCTTGAGAAGAAGAAACCAGAATAACAAATGGCTGGACTCATGGTCCGGGTGGGACCACCAGCCGACACCGTGCCCCCAGGCTGAGGCACTCCCCGGGGCGTGCTCTGGGCATGGCGTGCTTGCCTAGGACAGTCCCCTGGCTCCTTCCTTGGTCGTGCTGACACTGCCCGGCATTGCCCTTGCTCATACCCGCTGCTCACCTCCAGCCTTTGCCTCTGCTGAGCTGCTTCCCCGCTCGCCCGCCCTGCCGCTGGTGGCTGTGGGTGCTGGGAGGATGGGAGCAGGCGGGCGAGCTCTCCGTGGCTGCGAGCTGCCTCCCCGTCGGCGCTGGGCTGAGTCAGAGCTTGGCCCTCCCCACGGTTACAACACAGCGCCCTTTCCCCTCTCCAGGCAGGCTGCCGCTGCAGGAAATGTCTTTTTTTAATAGCAGTTGGGATTTGTTTCCTCCTTGAAATTCCCCGGCTCCGTGATCCTGAGCTTTTGAGGGAAGCCTGAACCCCTAGCCAGAAGGGCTCTGCTGCAAGCGGCTCCGGGCTGCCCCAGTCCCTGGAGGAGGGCAGAAGGCGCTGGGCAATGCTCAACCTCATGCAGGCACCCTTTCCTCTCCTCCTGGCCCCCAAAATCCTGATCTCCACCCTGATCTCCAGCTGTCGGGGCCCCATCCCTGCCCCAGCCAAGCTTTGACCCAGTCCTGGTCATCACCTACCCAAGAAGACCTGATGCCACCTTCTGTTAGCTGAGGGACTCATTGCTGGGTCATACCAGGCAAGGGAAATCCTTCCCAAGCACCCCCCCCAGGTGACCTCTCACGGATGGAAAGGGATGGGACGATGGAGGGGAACGTGCTCTTGCTGGAAGGACTCACTTCACAGAAATTTAAGGGACTGACCCCCAGGGCAGCCTCTGCTACCTGTTGGTTGTCCCTTGCAGGCAGCAATTGCACTGGGATGCTGCTCGCTGTCGCTTTGCAGCACAAGCTGGTGGCAGGACAGCTCCAACGTTCCTTCCCACTGGGGTCTTCCAGCTCTCCCAGCTTCTCCATCCTGTCCCCCAGCATCTTCATCCCATCCCCCACGGACCACGGTGGCCTCCACAGAGGAGAGGTGCCTCGTCCCTCGCTTCCTCCCTCCCTCCCTCCCTCCCTCCCTCCCCAGGGCTGGTATTAAATCAAGGTTTATGAGAAAATGGAGGGGCCAAGGGAGATCTTAATCTGGTCGCAGGCTGATTAACCCTGAGTTCAGGCTGAGGTCCTGATGCTCAGCTATAAATAGACCTGCCTTCCCTTTCCCATCCTCCCACTGGGGCTGCAGCATGCCTGCCCTTTTATGGTCAAAAAGGCAGATTTGGAGACCGAGCGGCCCCCATCTCCCACGCTGGGGGCGAGCCAAGGGGGCCCAGGGGGATGCTGCTCTTTCTCGCTGGGTTTTACTGGGATAAATCATAATGCCAAGTACAAAGGAGAAGGTTGGGGGGCTGGGAGCAGGGGATGGGTGCAGAGGGAAGAGTGCATCTGATTTGTGCTCCTTCCTCCTGGGCAGGCAGCCCCTCTCCTGGTGCCAGAGAGAGGGAGAAATCACCTAATTTGGTGTCTCTGTGGAGAGCCGGGCTCCTCCGCACCCCGCTCGAGGCACCGAGTGGTGGCACGGTGGGGATGGCAGGAAGGAGCCCGGGTACACAAGGCCTCTGCCACCTATGGGCTGCAAACACGAGCTGACGTTTGTCACCCCAGGGCACGGGACCAACCCTGCCGTTCCCTGGCTGGCCACCATGCAGGACCCACCGGTTCCTGCAAAGCTGATGGTGCCAGCTGCTGCAGCAAGGGGCTGAAACCCTCAGCAACACTAGAGCCTGGCTTGAGGGTGAGACAGAGCCTCCAGAGGGGCATGAGCGGCAGGAAAGGGATTCATGGCTGGGAGACCCACAGCTAAGGAGGAGCAAAGGCACACAGCAGCCCGGTCATTGCCTTTCTCACAGCCTCAACTCTTCCCCACTGTCCCCATCCCACCAACCACCGCCTCCCCATCCCTAGCTGGTTTCCTGCTCCCAGAGCTTCCTCCCCTCCACGGGGCAGCACAGCCCCAGACCCCCTCCCCAGCTCACCACTGGAAGGCATTTTGGGGGCATGGGGAGCCCACTGCTGAGGGCTGATGCCTGCCGTCCCTGGTGCCGGCCCCAGGGCACACGGAGCGTGGGAGCGGGCGCCGGCACCAGCCCTCCCGCTCTGTTTACACGTCACATTCCCGCTCCAGAGGAAGTGGTGCAGGGGTGAAGTCCCAGCAGGGACAGGCCATCACGTCATCGGCCTCCAGCCCTCCCTGGGAAGGGCTGGTGGGAACCCAGAGCACAGCGGGGAGAGTTCCCCACAGACATTGTTCCCAAATGGAATTGTAGGCATGGAGCGGCTGCCTCTGCATCCTCCTTGCTCCCCTGTTGCCTCCTTGCCTGGGCTTGCCTCCTCGTCCCTCTCTTGCATGGCTCCCAGACAGAGCTGCCCAGGGGAGCCAGCAGAGGTGATGCTCCTTGGCGTTGTGAGCACTCAGGAGCTCGCATCAGGTCAGCAAAGAGGCTGGAGCCAGTGTGGGCAGGGAGCAGTGAGGCTCCCTCTCCTCTCGCAGAGGCACAGCCGTGGTGTGGCTGGAGCTCATTAAGCTGCCAGTGCTCTTGGCTGCTTATCCAGGCTTTATCACCTTATCTCTGCTCCAGCAAGGAAGAGGGGGGGGGGGGGGGGGGCTGTGCAGCACCGTCTGGACATGAGAAGAGCCCAGTCAGTAAATCACTTCCCCTGCAGGCCCCAGCTCTCCCAGCCCTGCCTGCTGCCCACCCAGCTGTGCTGTAGAAGACACTAAAAGAAAAAGCCCCAAATGGGTCAAGCTCCTAGGAAGCATGAGACAAGACATGCAAAAAGGTCTAGCACAAAAGTTACACCAGGACTGACACTTGGCAGTGTTTCTCTGCAGTGCCTGTGGACCCAGGCTCCCCCGTGCCGGCAGACCCCCTTGGGAGGGTGAGCAGTGCAGCTCCTCTGCTCAGCTGCAGCCAGGCTTGTGGGGGCTGGAGGTCTGCGGATCAGCGACCAGCAAGTTGGTCCTGCAGCAGGCACCAGATTGACCTGTTGGCCACCACAGAGCACCTGCCCCACACATGGCACAGCGAGTCCCACAGCCCCGGCCCCAGACCCCATCCACTGCAGTCCCTTGCCCAAAGGAAGCTGCTCACCCACCTCCTGGAGGAGCTCAACCCAGGGAGGAACAGGCAGTGCTGTCCTTCATCTCCTGGCCTTGCATTGCCCTCCATGATGGAGACGTCCCAGCCGTCTCAGGGAGAAGACCTGACTGCCTGCACATTGCCAGCCGGCACCCACAGACCCTGCTGCCCCAGGTGGGAAGACTCCAGCATTGCCAGTGCGTCCAACCTCCCTGCAACTGCTGAGGAAGGGGCTTAACAGACCTGTCACGTCCCCATCCCAACACAGCCTCAGCTGGGGCTGACCCCCACCGAGCTTCACGGGGCAGATTGCCAGGGCAGACAGCATTGCCCGCCCGGAGTAGGACGGTGCCCTGCAGGGCTGGCTGTGCTGCCCTCCGGCATGCTCACCGTCTCCTGCGGCTCCGGCATTGCACCCCACCATGGTTCCCCATTTCAGGGATGGCAGGACAGGGAGGATGCTGATGCTCAGCACCTTCTGCTTTGATGTCTCACATCAAACAGAGCCTGGGCAGGCTGCCTGCCTCTCGCTCACTCCGACTGCATGCATGTCTGTTCACCTGCCCACCTGACAGCCACACATAGCATGCACCTAAGGCGGGCACAGGCCTGGCCCTCGGGGCTCAGCACCCCTCCGGAAGCCCCCTCCCCATCCCTATGGGCAGCATGACCATTCCTAGCTCATCCACCAGCACAAAGCAGCTTCATCCCCCACCTCCAGCAGACAGTGGGAAGACAGTCACTCATAGCAGCCGCAGACCAGGTGCTGGAGCCCAGCCCCGCTGCACCAGCACAACAATGGGCTCCTGCTGTGCTGTTCTGCAGAGGTCAGCTCTGCCCTGGTGCCACCACCTCTCCCTGCCCCAGGACGGCACTGGCACAACCTTGCATGGCCACACCAGCACCACACTCAGCCCTGCAATCTGCACAGGATGGGTGTGCAGCGGGGATTTGGTTGCTGCTGCTTGGAAGGGTCCCTGTCCATCCCTGGGGCAACCCAGGGCACCCACTGGCCCGTTTCCCTGCCCAGGCTGGCATCACTGGGGTGCAGGACAGAAAAGCCTGGGTACCCCCAGGTAACCGTGTCCCTGGTCTGACGCCAGCCTCTGCCCTCTGCCTCCATGGCCATGCCAGAAGCGCCCAGCCCTGCACATGCTGTCCCTGCCCTGAGCCAAAGGAACAGGGTACCCCAAGGGGCTAGGGGAGCACCAGCGCCTCCCAGCCAGTGACCGCCCCCCCCCCTTGGCGGCTGGTAGAGGAGGAGGAGGAGGCCCTACTCCCCTCCACCCTCCCTGAGCCTGGCTGGTGGGTGCTGCTGGCAGGCAGACACTGCCCCAGCTCCCCAGGATGTCCCCAGAGTGGGACAGACAGCACAATCCCATCGCCCGGGGGGAGGCCAGAGCCAGACATGGAGGCAGGGCTGAGATGAGACCTGTGAATATGCACAGTCTTGGGCAAGCAAAGGGGTTTGGGGTTCGGGAGCAGTGACTGCTCCCCTAGCACCCACTGGCCTGCAGCCACTGGGACGTGTGTTGGGCTTCATTCCCCCAGCTGGAGCCTCCCCCTGCACAGGATCTGCTCCGCTTGCCTCCTCTGTGTGCTCCCAGCCAAGGTCAAAGGATAGTGAAACGGTTCCAGAGCTCAGATTTCCAGCTTCTTGCCTCATCATTTGCTGCTCGACTCCAGCTCACTCAGGAAGACTAGTTTTCACTGCTTCTGCCCCACACAGGTTGAGGTGTTGGGGCTGTTGCAGGGAGCACGCTGGAGTACCCAGCCCAGCGTTCAGCACCCTGCACTGCCTGCACTCCTGCCTGCAAGTTGCCTGTGCCACACCACTGCCCACCACCTTCGCTTAGGCACGGTGGTGACCGGCTGAGCGCGGTGCCCGCATGCCTACCCACTGCTGGCAGAGCCCTTACCTGCCAGGAGGCAAAGCGTTCCCGGGCTTGCGGTAGGGACTGGCCTTCCCCTGTTCACCAGAAGTCGTGGCAGGCTGCACCACCAGGCCCCAGGCATCAGCTCTGCCCAGCTCAGCCACAGGAGAGGAGGAGCAGTGGGATGCCAGCGATGAGCAAAGGCAGGTTTCACTGGGGGGTGCAGAGGAACAAGCATTGGAAAAGCCTGATCAAGAACAAGGCTGGCTGTCGGGTAGAGAAGGAGACCAAGAAAAGAAAAAAAAAGTGCGCCCTTAATTATCTCCAGACTGCCTCTTGACAAGCATGGAGGGAAATGCCAGTCTATCCAGCAGCCACCCAGAGCTGCAGCCTGTCTAGACACAGCCTTCCCCAAATTCCTGCTGATAACTGCTTAGGAAATCTTTGGCAGAGGTGTCTGCCTGTGTTTGTTGGAAATTAACTCCTCTCCTGTCAGCTGGTGGTGGCGTTGCCCTTTGGCAGGGCGCTGCATCCAGTGCGCAGGGGCTGGAGGGCTGGGGCAGGCACAGGGCAAGGCGAGGGTAGCCCTGCACCAGGGACACCGCCACTGGGATGGAGACACAGGCCATGTCACACCCGTGGCTCTCCATTCCCATGTGCAGCATCTCAGCACTGAGATGCCACAGCTTCCCCGGGAGCAGTCAGCGATGGTGGGAAGCCGTTGTGGCACAGCAGGATGAGGACAGACTGGGACCACGGTGGCCATGGCTGGCCTGAGAGGTTTACAGTGCCCTAGTTACTGTCATCGTCCCTTTGCAGATGGATGCAGAGCCCACACGGGAGCTTGCACCCCCAGGGATGGCATTGTACCTTGGCTGGACCCACTGTCCTCGTGCTGGACCCGAATGACAGCTGGTGGTCGTCCCTGTGGTGGTGAGAGCTATCCTGCAGAGGAAGGAGGCAAGGGGACATGGCAGCTTGGTGCCACGTGTCTGCTGGGCATGCTGTCCTCAGGTGACCCACTGGGAGGGGACAGCCATTGCTGGCACCCTGGGAGCAGAGCAATGGCGCGGAGCCAGCCATAACCTAGACAAAGGCACCATCGTATTCTGCAAGGGAAGGGCAGGGAGGAGGCACAACACGGAGAGCCTCAGGGAGCCTTTGCAAGGCCTAAACTCAAGGCTGTCTAGGAACAAGCCATGTCCGTTCCCTCATGCCATATGGGCCTGGCAGCCCTGCCATCGCCTGCTGCACGCCCTGTGCCCTCCCCACCAGCCCCGTGGCCTGGCTCCCACAGGGTGGCCATGCTTGGCAGCCACTGCTGCAACTCCAGGGGGATGAGAATGCGGCAACCATTCACCTAGTGAGTGACAGAGCTGGGGAAACACCAGCGTCTGAGAGCATGCCAGTGGTGCTGGCTGGGGGCTGCAGCCGGGGGGACAGAGCGAGGCAGCGGCACATGCTGATCAGGCATCAGGGTCCAGGAGCTGTGGGTGACAGGATGCTCTCAGGCAGCGCGAGTGCACTGGGTAGGGTGGCTTCAGCACCCTACAAGGCTCCGGCAGTGAACCCTGGCCCCATCCCCTCCCCAGCCTGTTTCCCCAAAAAAGTGGCAGCAGCACGGCTCACCAGAGAAGCTGAGCAAGCAGCCCATGTACCCTGCTGTGTGAGGAGCCCACCCGGTCGGGCTTGCCTCCAGCATCCCGTTTTTTCTACCCTAGATGTACAAAGAGCAGAAAGCAATTCCCCCCCCAGCCCCAGGAGGGCCCTTCCCTGCCTCCAAAAGCTGAGCAAGCCCCACCAAGACCCTCTCCCAGGGCCAGGTCAGAACTGTAGGGATTGATTTTGGGGAAACTCTTTGCTCAGGACCCCATGGACCCGAGGCTGCTCTGGCCACTCTTCACCAGCTCTGTGCCCAGTGGGTTTCCCTGCCGGCGCTCCATGGCTATGCTCCGCTCACCTCCCTCTCTCCTTAGGCATGGCATCCATGCACCCAGGGCAGGGGCACCCCTGCCCACCTCCCCACAGCCTGATGGGCTGAGCATACCACAGCTGGCAGAGGGGGATGTTGGAGGAGCCATACTGTCCCCTGCCTGCCTGTCCCTGCGCATGCCTGGGGCAGGCACTAGGCAAAGCAGGAGCTCCCACGCTGCTGGGGAGTCTCAGCACCCAGCCACCCCTGTCACCCCATGCTCCCAGCCACCCCATGCACTCAGCATGCCTGCCTGCGCACCCGCCCACTCTCTCCACCCGCAGGCACCTACCTGCTGCCCCACACCTGCGGCGGGCACTGTGGGGATGCGGGCACGTGCCCGCCACCTCCTCCCGGCACATTATAACCCGCCACTGGGATCCAGGTGCTGCCAGATGGGGTTTTTTAAGCAGCTGGTATGGGAGCCCTTGGCGAAAACTCCGTCCAGACTGCTCAGAAGCTGGAAAACCTTTTTCTTTTTACCTTATATGAGCTGCAGGAGGAGGCCAGGCTGCCGACGGGCACTGCTGTCAGGGGCGCCGAGGGGATCCATTGGCTGGGGTGCCGTCACGTGGCCCAGTTGCCGCGACCCGCCGCCGTGCAGCCAAGTGTTTCTTTTACCCCCTAAGGAAGGGCTGCTTGACAATTTTCATATTTCTTCTAAATTTGGAGATTTCAGACAATGCTGGGAGGCTTGGCTCAGGATGCCAGAGGCCCATGTGGAAGTCATTAAGTTGGAGAGGGGGAGCGAGGGAAGGAGGGCTGGGGGGAGCAGGGGGGAGGAGAATGGCCAGAGCTGCGCCTGCTGCCAGCAACACGCCTGGGAACCCAGGCCATCTCACCCAGAGAAAGTTGTTTGCAGTAACTGACTTCCTCCCGGCCCCAGGACCATGCACAGGGGGGACGCGCATCCCATCGCCGGCAAGGCGGGGGTCTGGCAGGGCAGGCTGGCCGTGGGGCTGGGGAGCCGGGGCGGTGCTGGCGGCCGTTCTGCCGGCTGGGGGAAGGAAGCGGAGATGCTCCCTGGCCCAGCTGGAGGTGGCTCGTGATTCCCAAAGCTCCAACTGGCCTGGGAAAAAAGGCGTTTCACCAGCCACAGGGCTCTCGCCGGGCTGCCTGTGTGTGCAGGCTGAGACCCCTGAGTGCCGGTGGGGCTGGGACCTCTACGGAGCAATGGTGGCGGGGCCAGGGCTGGGTGCCCACGGTACCTTTCTGTGGTTTTAGCGACACGGGGAGGCAGTGCGGGAGCTCCATCACCACAGAGCTGCATCGGCCCTGGCCCCTCCTGGCTCTGTGTGGACCATGACTCCATGTATGGCCTCGAGCTGTACGGGGGCCCGTTAATGAGCAGCTAGTTGGCAGCTCAGGAGGGAAACACCCATCATGAAATCGCCTTCATCTTCCTACACCAGCCATCAGCCCCTGGCACAGCAGCCCCATCCCCTGCTAGCCCCACACCCCTGAAAACCAGGCGGCCACCAGCCTGGCATGGCTCTGGACAGCTGCAGGCACCTCTGGAGGTCAGGGCTGGAAAGCAAGCCCTGCTGCCTGTCTCTGGCAGGGAGGTGGGTACTCAGAGTCATTCAGCTCACCTAGGGGAGGTGAAGGAAAGCAAGCTGGCAAAGCCAGCTCTGAACCAGCTGGCCTGGTTTGGCTCAGCTGCTGGAGAAACACCCACCACTGGAAAGATGGAGCACGGGCAAGTCACTCTGGGAGTTAAACAGGTGAGGAGGAGAGGCAGCGGCTGGCCAGGCTGCTGCGGAGCACCCAGCCGTGCCAGCTGGCTCTGGAGACAGCACCCTGAGGTGCGAGCTGGGGGACAGTGGGTAGCAAAACCAGTACGGAAGAGTTGTACCAGCAGTGGGGTTCAGCTGAGGGAGGGGGCATCACCTGGGAGGTTGCTGCTCTGCCAGCTGCAGTAAAGAAGAAGCAGGAAACCAGAGTGAGCTTTTTGCACCACTACACACACTCTCACTCTCCTTCCACCCCATGCACCCTGCAGCAATTAACACTGTGGCGAGGCCACCACAAAACAGGCAAATGTAGGAACCACCATGTCCTCAGCCCTGCTCCCTACTCTGCAATGAGGACCACAGGGCTGGCAGGCCAGCACTGCCGGGCATGGGTGAAGACAAGGCATGGGAAAGCAGATACCAGCAGAGCCCCGGGGGATGCTCAGCATCTGCCAGGGGAGCAGTGACTGGAGTGGTAGTGTCTGAACCTTCCAGCAGCATGTCCAAACGCGAGTGGAGAGAGAGGCAGCTGGTGTCCTCCAAGAAGCCAGAGCCACCATCGAGGTACCTGTCCAGCAATACAAAGGACTTCCCTGGGGCTGCTGGCACCAGACTGGGGGAAAAAACCTCTGTCTGTTCCAGTGCCTGCACACACAGAGATCCAGTGGTCCTGTGGCAGGACAAGCCTCGATCTTGCCACGGCCCAGGAGCAGCCGGCTCCCAGCCATTCTGCCTGCAGGCACCGGGGCATGGGGCTGAGCCTGGGCTAGGCTGGGTGTGTGAAGGGAGCACAGCCCTGACACTTGCCGCCCCGCAGCATGGGCTTCCTCCTCCCTCCACTGCAGATAAGCTTTGGTGTGCACCACAGAGCTAGGACAGCACGTATGGCATGTCACCAGGACATGCTGGGGCTCCTCCCTGGGCACAGAGCCCTCCCACACTGCGTTGGACCTCCATACCTCTCCCTGTGTTGAGCATCGCATGCCTGTGGGTACTAAGCTCAAGCCCATCCCATGGCCTGGGAGCCCAGCAGCCTCCCCAGGAGCCAGCACGGAGCCGGTATTTACTGGCCCCCACCATCCTTCGCCCCCCCATCACCCTCCATCCCCTGTCCTCTCCGCCCAGCCATGCAGCTCTTGGTCTTGGTGGGCTGGCTTTGAGTGAAGCACAACTAACTGCTGCCATTAAACAAACCCTATAATTAGAAACCAGGTTTCCTAAATGAAGTGAAAAATGTAACATTAGCCTCTGTTTGTTCGCTGGATGCTGCTCTCTTGTTCCATGACCCAGAGGGGTCGTGCCCTGTGGTTTCTGAGAAGCCTTAATAAGGTAATGTTTAGGAGGTTACTATCTTTACAGTTCTTGTCTTATTACAACTCCATAAGAAAAACATTTGGGGCAAAGCAGGATTCCTCGGCGCGGGTTTGTTTTTGTTACTCCTTTGCTAAGATGCTGCCCAGCATCTTCTTGCAGCAGATTCAGTTTCAGTATCTCCACAGAAGTGATTATTTTTCCCGCCCCACCACTGACCTCCAGCCCCCTTGGCTGGGCGTGAGGGCCCAGGTGGTCCCAGGCAGCCGGGACAGCCCCACTCCCGTCCCAGGCAGTAGGTGACGGGTCCGCTGGCTGCCCTGCCCATGGAGCAGGAGCCCCTGGGCAGGCTCTGCGGGGCTGCTCCCACCTTCCCAAGAGCCCAGAGAGCAGTAGGAGAAACCTTTCTCCTGTGAGCCTGCCTAACATCTCAACACACCAAATTTACAGCCTTTTCATCTGCTGCCCAGCATCAGAGGGGGCTGCTGGGGTGCAGGCGGGCGTTGCTCAGCCCGTATATTATTACACCCAAGAGGAGGCAGCCCCTGCCTCCTTCACCCCCGTGCATGCGCCATCTCTGTTGCAGGGGCAGGACAGCATGATTAATAGGCAAGCTGGGCTGGAGCAGCTCTGAAGGTGACCTTCAGGACTGGCCCGTGCTGCTTTGTTCATCCCTTCCCTCCCCAGACTGCTAAAACAGCAACACGTAGGAGCAGAGAATGGGGACCAGGCCAGGAGACTTTTGGCCCTGACTTCAAACCACCAGTTCCCACCTGGTGATGACTCCCCAGGAGCTTGAGGGTCCCTGCATGTGCTGAGTGGCCCCACACCCAGGGCTGCAGGGAGGAGAGGTTTGACTTGAGCACAATCTGCCAGGGCAGATGTCAGTACCACCGTCAAGCTTTCCATTCACCTCCGCCTTGCCCTGAGAAACTGGGAAATTGGATGCCTGCCCACAAGCAAAAGCCACCAAGCCCTAAAAACAAGAGGCTCTCTTCTCACAGACCCAGAGGGCATCGCTGCCCTGGAAGCACATCCCTGGGAGCTCCCTTCTGGCCCCATGGCCTTGCAGGGAGGGCAGCAGGGAGGGCTCCAGGCTGCTAAGTGAGCCCTGCACGGGGCTGGAAGGCCAGCCCTTCTCACAGCTAGGAGCCAGGATGTAGCAGGCATCCTGGCAGGACCATGTCTCACCTTTGCAATCCAGCACAAAATGCAGCCACCCGTCGAAGGTGCTCAGGGATTGGTGTCCAACCACCATGTTCGCTGGCTTAGGCTGTGGAGGGAAGCAAAAGCAAGTTATTCAGAAACCCAGCATTGCCTGCCTGGGCTCTGCACTGCTGGGCAGTGAGGAGCACCCAGTACGGACTGAGGCCAGGAGCCCAAAGGGCTGGGCAAGGCAGGAGGGCAAGCACGGGGGACTGGGAGCGAGCAGGGCATGTGGCCATGTGCCTATCAGGCTTTGGCAGGCAGACGGGACCCGTGCCCGGGGAGTGCCTTGCCCGTCCCTGCAGCCTCCCTGCCTGGAGGAGACCACAGCTCTGCCCTGCTCCGCCCGGTGAGGAGCTGCGGCTGCCCCACACAGAGCCCCTCCCGCTGCCTCCCCGAGGCAGCCAGGCACGGGGCGGCGGGCGCGGTGCGGGGCAGCGGCGGAAGGAAGCGGGTGTTCCCAGCGGGGAGTGGGGGAGCAGGCTTTTTCCATCAGGTGCTCTGTCTCCAGGAGCGAAAAGCAAAAGAAAACAAAAGGCAGGAGAGGAGCGGGGCAGGAGGAACCTGCGCGTCTGGATCGTGTAACCGGCGACGTGCTGTAAACGCCGGGCGGCGGACGGATGCGCCGGCCCCCGCCCGCACTCCCCTCCCCTCCCCTCCCGGCGCGCCGGCCCGGCGCCCCCCGGCTCCCGCTCCCGGCGCCCCCGGCCCCGCTCCCGGCGCCCCCCCGGCCCCCGCCGCTCCGCCGGCCCCGCAGCACAGCCCCGCGCTGCTCTGCCTCCCGACGCCACAGCCTGGCTGTTATCTCCCACGCGTGATCCGAAGGGCGTGATTTACAGGCGGCCCGGAGCGTCCCCCGCCCCCCGCCCGCAGAGGCAGAAGGGCCGCCGAGGCAGCCGGGTTGGGGCTGTGTAAATAACGCTGTCCTTTGCTGCAGGACCCGGGCGCAGCGAGGCCCCGGGCTGCCGACACCTCGTCCAGCCCCCCACGCAGCCGCCGTGGTCCCCCCCCGCCCGCCGCACCCCAGCACCTCGGGCCGGCTCCATGGCACGGCCGCCCCTTCCCTCCCGCAGGAAAACCCTCCCCGGCCAGGGTGGGGGCTCTGGGGACAGCGCCGGCGGCTCGGGGGCAGGGGAGGGGACGGGTCCCCATGCCACGGGCGGCTGCCCAGGGGAGGCACGCACCCCGCTCGATGCCGGCAACGAATTCCTGGCTGCCCTCGCCAGCCGGCCTGCGGCTCTGTGTTTATGCAACGGCAGGAGCCGGCAGAATTAAGCACTTTTTGTTTTTCCCTTTTTTGAGAACGGGGAGTTTTAATTCCCACCAAACAATGTTCTTTTTCCAGCAAGCTTAAAATAAGCCTTTTTGGCCCGGGAGTCTCTGGAGCTGCTCACGTGCTGAGCAGGCCTTTGTGCAAATATGGATGTGAGCACCACGCTGCCGGCCCGGCTGGGCCCTACCTGCCGGGGGGCGGCGGGGGGAACCAGGAGGACCCTGTGCTGGCCCCCCCGCACTGGTGGCCCCAGCCTCAGCCCTCCTCCCTGCCATGGCTCGGGGCTGGCTCTGGCACGACTGGAGCACGCTTAGGTTTGATGAGTGCTCATGCAGAGTTAAGGAGCCTCCCACTGGCCCCAACAGCCTGGCCCATGGCTCGGTCTGTGCTCAGGTGTGCTGGGGCCTCGCAAACCCTGCAGAGGATCGGGGCTCAGGAGGAGCTTGGTGTCTGGCAGACCGGCCATGCCCTGCTGTGTGGCATCAGCAGCAATGCTGCCCACCACTTGCCACAGGTGGAGGGGAGCACAGACCCCAGATCAGTGGCTCCCATCCCGGCAGAGACACTCCTGCTGGTGAAAAAAGGCAAAAAGCTATTTTGTGCCAGCGTGGGAACTGTGATCTGATTGCCCTCATTCCCTTACCTGCGGCCCGTCGTGCGCTCTGCCACATGCTCTCTGGCCAGCACATCCCTCCTGGTGAGCACAGCATGGCATGTCTGCCCTGCATCCCTCTACCCCCAGAGCTCAGGCTCGGCTGGGGGCTGGGGGCAGAGAAGCAGATTTCATGACAGCTAGCCTGGGAAATACGCACCCATGTTGACTTGGGGCAGGCAGAGCTGATCTTCATGGCTCCTCCTGCCTTGTCTGGAGGCCTGTTCCCACTCCTCAGGCTCTGCTTTCCACCCAAGTTTCCTGCAGCAGTGGGGCAACATGGTGGGAAGGTAACAGGGACGAGCATGTACAACAGAACCTGAAATCACGTCCCCTCTTCCCCGGGTAACACGCTCCCAGGAGAGCTGTGTGGGGGTTTGCAGCCCTTTCTGGGCACCCACTCCCTCGCCCCTCCCTCCCCCCTCGCGGGGCTGACCCTACCACACCCCACTCTCGCAGGGACGGCACCATGGCTGGCACTGGCACACGGAGCCCATCGGCTGCCTCGTCCCAGCCAGGAGGCAGGGGCTGGCCATGACCCAGCCGCCTGCGCGCCCACAGCCCCTTCACTCACGTGAGGCGGGTGGGGAAAAGCTGCCCGCCCACGCCTCCCCCAGCTTATCAAATTTGGCCATGTCTGAAAAGCCCTGGTTTCCTTTTCACCAAAAAAGATCAAAACTGGGTAATTGGCTGCCGGCGCAGATGCCTCTGAGCCTCTCTCATGTGTAAACAGCATTGCCGAGCGCTGACACAACGCAGACGGCTGTGGCACACGCAGGCGGCCAGCATCCTCTGGGCACTCTGGGCCCAGGGCTGCTCACTGGCCCTTCCTGGGGGATTGTGGAATAGGGGGTGAAATTGCTGGGGTGCAGGCAGGGGCTGGCCCAGCACCCCAGAAAAGGCTGGTGGCAGAGGGCTGGGTGCTGCTGCACTGCCTGGTGCAGCAAAGGCAGGCGGCTGCAAGGCCCCTGCTACGGCCAGGACATCTCTGCCGGCTTCCTGAGGTGACAAAAGGGACACACCATGCTCAGTGCACAGCATCAGACCTCACCCGAGAGGATGGCAAAGCCCCCCAAATGCAGTGCTGGGGCTGTCCTTGGGCATGTTAACATGGGCCGGGGCTCCCGTGTGGGTGGGAGCAACTGGGCTGCATTCCCTGCTGCATCTTGAGGACGGCAGGACTGGGAGGAGAGGGGCAGTGAGTTTTACCCTATTTGCGGTATTTTCTAGAGGCCCAGTTCATGAGCTGGGAAAAGGAGGTGGAAATTTCCCACTGCCCTTGCAAAGTACAAGGGCCTTCAAACCGCTGGGGATGTACAATGAGTCAGGAGGCAGAGGGAAACTCAACATCCAGTGCCGCCATGAAAGCTGTTGGTGCCGGGGAGGGAGCGGCAGGGCAAAATAGGAGACAGAAAACACCACGGAGAGGTGGAACAGCCCCTCCCGAACCACCCAGCTTGCAGGGGCAGCAGCCCTAGCCATATAAAGGGAGCCTCCAAAGCAGCAAGGCAGACCCTGCTGTCTGTGAGCATGGGGAGCGGCACCGGACACCCCTGCCTCTCGAGGCTGGCTGGGGCTGGCAGGGGAGGAGGGATGGAGGGGAGGAAGGAAGGAGGGGAGGAGGGGGGATGGAGTGAGAGATGGAGGGGAGGAGGGATGGAGGGGAGGAGGGGGGATGGAGGGGAGGATGGATGGAGGGGAGGATGGATGGAGGGGAAGAGGGGGGATGGAGGGAGGAGAGAAGGCATGGAGGCAGGGATGGAGGGGAGGAGGGAGGCAAGTTGCGGAGGAGGGATGGAGGGAGGGATGGAGGGGAGGAAGGATAGAGGGGAGGCGGGATGGAGGGGAGGAGGGATGAAAGTTGCGGAGGAGGGATGCAGCGGGGAGGGACGGAGGGCTGGCGGGCGGTTGGGTGGAGGACAGCACCATCCTGTGGCAGAGCGGCTGCCCGGCTGCAGGGACAGGAACAGCGAGGACGGGGAGCTGCAATGCCGGGCTGCTGCAGCCCCCGGCCCACGCCCACGACAGCCCCCTCCCGAGAGAGACCCCTTCTCCCGGTCCGTGGGACGGGGCGTCGCAGCCGGCACCTCCCGTGCCTCAGTTTCCCCCACCACAGCACCCTGCATCCCCATGCTCGGCCCCCGGCAGGCAGAGCAGCACGGCGCGGGCACCACCCCACCACTAACACTCACCACCCTGCAGCTCTGGGGCCCAGCCCTCAGGCCAGCGGTGAGCAGAGCTGGTGTGTCCCCACTGCCAGGGGTTGGGGACAGATTCGAGGACAGCAGGAGGGGAAGGGTTTGGGGACAGACAGACTAGGCGTGCAGGAAGTGACGGGTGCCATCATCTCACTGCTGAGCAGAAGGGTCTGGTGGCTTCTAGGGACAGCAGAGCTGGTGGTGGCACACGGATGACGGCAGGTGCTCAGCTGTCCCCACAGGGACAGCAGAACAGCCCCAGGCTCCCTGCACACCTTGCTGCCAGCGCAGGACACAGCCCACCCCCGGCCCTCCCTCCAGCCCCTGCTCTCCCAGACCAGCAGCCATGTCCCTCCTCATCCGGGCAGGGCTGCGACCACGCTGCCGGCACCACCAGAGCCCGAAGCCCCTGGCCAGGGCAGGGTTTTGCCCAGTGAGCCCCTCGGGGCTGCCCGGTCTGGAGGGGACTCGCCACCATCCACATCCACGGCCACAGGTGGAGGCCGTGCCCGGGAGGCGGCGGGTGGCCGAGTCCCAGACCACGCTGGCCCCCAGCCCTGCCTGCGCCGAGGCTCCCTGGCACCTCGGGGACCGGACACACCTCCGCCGGAGCGGAGCCGGGGGCTGGGGCTTTCCTTTTTTAGCTCCCTGGCTCGCCAGTGCCAGCCACACTGCAGGACAGCAGCCGGCAGCCCCTCTGCGGCAATGGAGCGGGCTCCAAACCTGGTAGGTGACTGCACAGTGGCTCAGGGCTCACTCTTTCTTCTCCTTCTTTAATATAACTACTTGCACGCTTGTTTATGGGTGGCTACCTGGGTTTGTTTGCTTTGGAGACGCATGCTGTGGCCTGCCAGGCCCATCGGTCCCACGCCTGGCATGGGGAGGACGCAACAGCCTTGGAGAGCAAAGCTGCGACAGTTGGACCGGACGGTCCGGCACCGGAGAGGGCAAACAGCCCCGGCCGAGCGGTCCCTGCCCTGGGGCACCGCACACCCGCAGGAAGGGTTACGGATAGCAGGCAGGGCTGCAGGACAGCAGGCAGAGTGCGGGGCTGCCTGCGGCTGGCTGCAGGGACACCAATAACAGGGAACAGGACTACAGAGAGCAACTTTGTTCGCTGCTGGGCAGCCTGCCGGGTGTCAGCACACAGGAGCTCGGCCCTGCGAGACCGGAGGGAGAAGGAAAGGAAAAAGCATCTTTCTTTCTCTCTCATCGTCCTTGGAACACAGAGAGGAGAGGAGGGTTTGGATAAAGATCCCATTCTTGACTGTCTCATCTCTAAAGCTCCTTTTAAACCAGAGGCTGCCCAGGTACAGCCTGAGTTGAGGGTGTTCCCATCCCTCCCAGCATGCAGGCACCCCGGGATGGGCAGGGAGGGGACTGGGCACAGCTCGGGCAGCACATGCAGGGGCATTTTGGGCAAGGCAAATTGCCAGCTGCGACCTGGGCAAGGGGCTTTGCAGCCACACACATCAGCTGGGGCTTGGGCTATGGGCTCACCATGACCGTGTGCCCACCACCCCTGCAAACTGCCCTCGTGTGCTTCCATGGGTCTCACCCACAGGCCAGCATTGCCCTTTGGGGGTTGCGTGTGCCACCTCAAAGTCAATGTGGTCCTGCCATAGCCCGATGACCCACAGGAGGTGGGAGAGCTCCCCTTCCATGCCAGCCCTGTGGCCTGGGCAGCCTCACACCACCCTCCTTCCTCCTCAGCTTCTCCTCTGCATCTTCACCTTTGCCATGGTCCTGGTCCCTGAAGCGAAGGACCAAAGCAAGGCAGCGAAGGGCAGGAGAAGGGGCCCGACACGGCCCCCCACAGATGCTCCTGCGCTGGCCTGGGCCCTGGACGACTCCTACACCTCCATGGCAGACTACGAGCGCAGCATCCAGGACATGGTACACCAGCTGAGGAACAGCTCCGAGCCAGGAGACACCAAATGCCAGGTCAACCTGAGGCTCTGGAGATCCAACCGGAGGAGCCTGTCCCCCTGGGCCTACAGGTGAGCTTGGGGCAGGGACCTCAGGGACATGCATGGTGGCTCCGTGCCAGCAAGTGCTGTGGTGGCCACGGCTCCAGCGTCACAGGGCTGCAGTGGCTGCTAGGGGGTGCGATGGGACGCAGCACCCTGTTTCGCCCTGTGGAGGCATTGCCCTGCCTGTCTCCAGCCACTCACCGCACGACCTCTCCAGCCTCACCTTGCTGTCCCTCTCCTCCAGCATAAACCATGACGCAACACGGATCCCAGCAGACATCCCTGAGGCCCGATGCCTCTGCACCGGCTGCATCAACCCCTTCACAATGCAGGAGGACCGCACCATGGCCAGCATTCCCATCTACAGCCGGCTGCCTGTCCGCCGGCTGCTCTGCCAGGTGCCGGGTGAGGTTGGGCACAAGCCCTCTGGGAAGAAGTGTCACAAGAAGTATCAGATGGTCATGGAGACCATTGCTGTGGGCTGCACCTGCATCTTCTGAGGTTGCAGGGCTTAGCTCTGCAACCATGCGTGGGCATCTAACCAGCTTGCTCTTGCTTCCTGAGCTTGCCCAGCCATCTGGGAGAGAGCTGCCTGGCCAAGCGTCAGGGCAAGGAGAGCCCCTGTGCAAGGAGATAGCAGCTCCATGAGCTCCCCGAAATCCCCCTGCAGACTCCATCAGCCTCAGCCCAAGCAGCCCCTTCAGGGACACCCAGCTATGCAGCCAGCCTCTCAGCGAGAGACCACCCCGACCCCCCCTCAGCTCCAGGGAGCTCAGCAGGGTGGGCTGCGGGAGAGAGGAAGGCAGCCACCAGCAGATCCAGCTGGCTGGGCAGGATCCAGCCTCCTCCCTCCCCAAAGCCCCTGCTGCCTGTGCTCGCTCCATCGGTGCGGCAGCTCCGGAAGTGCCCGCTCCTCCCCAGCGCTCCCCTGCAAGTTCCTCTGTGCTGAGCGGGGCAAGTGGAGGACAGTTTGGGCAGTTTCTGAGGTCCTCAATAAAGTGCATCGCTGTCCCCCGTCTGAGCCACGCCCCGCCTTGGCTGTCGCGCTGCCCCTCCACCCCTGCCTGCCTGCAGGCCCAGGCATGGGTGCTGCCCAGACTTCTCCCAGCGAGCCTCGTCTGCCCCCCGAAACACGGCTGAGCCCCAGGCTCAGGGAAGCCTGGACACCCCTGGAAACAGGGAGCACCCAGCAGTGTGCACCTCTCCCACCCTGCACGCCCATCCCCGGGGTGCCAGGCCAGTGAAGGGGGCTGGGCTCCACATGTGCACGGTGTGAGAGAGGCCATGGGACCTCCTGCCCCAGCCCTGCCACAGAGCTTCCCAGGGGCACAGCCAAGAAGGCAGCAAAGGCAGAGCAGGAGCCAGGCAGCCTGCTGGCAGGCAGGACCCTGCCCAGAGCCAGCGCCCATCTGCTGCTGGCACCAGCCAGCCTCGTCCTTGGAAGCCCCCTGAGCTCCCTCCAAAAAACAGATGCGCAGTGACCTCTTTTCATAGGAAAAGGCAGTAGAGCCTGGGGAGGGGGAACAGGCAAACTGAGGCACACTGCACACACACGCAGCAACACTGGGCAGGGACTGCATTCCTGAAGGTGAAGCATGTTCAAGTCACCCGGGACACGGCCCATCCCCTCTCCTCCAGCCCCAAATCCCTTGGTGTCCCTAAGGCAATAAACACTGCCCAGGCTACTTCTCATGGTTTAACCCCAGCTGGCAACTAGGACCACACAGCTGCCCGCTTACTCCTCACCCCCCCAGTGGGATGGGAAGGAGAATGGGGGAAAAAAAAAAAAAAAAAAAAAGTAAAACTCATGGGTTGAGATAAAGACAGTTTCATAGGAAAGCAAAGGAAGAGATAATAATAATAGTATATACACAAAACAAGTGGTGCACAAATGCAATTGCTCACCACCCGATGAATGATACACAGCCTGTCCCTGAGCAGTGACCGCTGCTCCCCAGCCAGCTCCCCCAGTTTATATACTGAGTATGACTCCATATGGAACAGAACACCCCTTTGCCCAGTTTGGGTCAGCTGTCCCAGCTGTGTCCTCTCCCAGCTTCCTGTGCACCTGGAAGCTGAAAAATCCTTATCTGCCTAGCAACAACTAAAAACATCAGTAGCTTGTCAACATTATTTTCATCCCAAATCCAAAACACAGCACTACACCAGCTACAAGAAAGAAAACTAACTCTATCTCAGCCGAAACCAGAACACTAGTACACTAGTACACGCAGAAGCTCCTGGCCCACCGCCTCCCCTGGGTTTCACAGCTCGGTCTTCACCTTGTGTATCAAGTCCTTCTGGTCGATTTTCTCCAGGTCCTGATGCCAACGGTTGTAAGCCAGCAGGGCCACGTTTTTGGCCGCCACTGCTATCATCTCCATGGAGCTGGCCACCCACTCCATGCCGCTGAGGTAGAAGAGGTTTTCATGGAGCACGATGGGTGGGAGTGACTTGGCGGAGTCGTAGCGGGGATATGCCTGCGACTCCGTCACCTGCACCGAGTAGTAGGACCTGAAGAGGGTCTTCAGCTGCTGCTTGTCCAGTGGCTGCTGGGAGAGGACGCGCCACACCGCAGCCTCCTGGGGCTGCTTGCGACGGAAAGTCGCTGAGATGTTGACAGGACAGATGTTGTCCACAGCATTGAAGAAGAGGTCAGGGGTGTCGGTGGTGAGGATGCTAGTGAAGGGGAAGAGCTTGGGGTCGGGGAAGCCGAAGTAGGAGGAGTTGAGGTAGCCATGCACCACAGAGGTGACAGAGGGCTGGAAGGCGCCGGGGAAGTCAGCGATGGGCGGCTCGAAGTTTCTGAAGGTGAAGTTGCTCCTGCTGGGGTGCAGGGGAGTCGTCACCACCACCATGTCATAGAAAACTGAGCCCTGGCCTTCACTGCCCTCGTAGTGCACCTGGTACAGGGCTTTCCCCTCTGAAAAAGAGATGGTGGACAGTTATGAGTAGCCCTGAGCTCCAAGCTGTATTGCCCTAGCCCCCTTTTTTCTAGCACAGCCTCAATCCCCTGGTTTTCCAGTACACACCAGCACCGGACCATAGCATTTGGTGGTTATCTTGAGTTGCTGGTTCTTTAGGGCAGTGGAATGAACGGTTTTATCAAGCCTGTGGAAAAAAGTTTCCAGAGAAGCCCAGCCTAGTGGAGCAAGGAGGACTGGGACAGAGCAGCCCACCCTACAAACCCCAGCTATCCAGCCCTTCTGCTGTGGTGGATGGGGAAGCAAGCCTGCATCAAGGATGGGGCCATAGAAGAGACCTGAGGGACCTCAGGAGGGAGGGAGGGGAACTCCAAGGCTGAGATCTGTACCACAGGGCCCCCGCTGGACCAGACAAGGGGAGGAGACAGACAGGCCCCTGGGCTCTCGCCCAAATGCTTTACCAGGACCAGGATGCTCTCCAGCCTCCCAATGCTCCCTCCCTTCTCTGACATCCCCGTGCTGCCAACACCCACCTCCCGTCCCAGTGAGTCCAGACCCACGCCCAGGCTGGCAGCACCCAAAGCAGACCCTGTGCCCAGGCTCACCCGAGCTGTGCAGAAAGATGCCCGTCACCCTGGCCGGGATGACATTGGCTTTGGTCAGCTTCAGCAGACCCGAACACACCAGCTTGTTGCCTCCTTCCACTGCCCAGGTGCTGCCCTGGGCCCCCGCCAGCGACATGGCTCCTGGGGAAAGGAAGAGGAGGGTGGCTCAACAACCTGCCCATGGGAAGGAAAGTCACACAGGGAGGAGAGTGAGTCACTAGTTTCACCTGCAAAGGCGGGCACCAGCACCGACTGTCCATAGCTGGAGCGCAGGACGGCCGCGATGACATCGTCCACAAAGCGCTGTGTGATGCCCACCTCCAGCAAGGACTCAGCCACCGAGCGCTGTGTCATGTTGATGAAGGCATCCCCGCCCAGCGAGCGCAGTAGCTCCTCCAGGCTGGAGAACGCGTAGCCATGTGCCTGGTACTTGTAGATCCTGGAGTGGACAGGAGCACAGGGCCCCTGGTGATGATCCAGTGCCAGGGAAGACCCCCTGCATCCTCCCAGCCCCGCAGGCTCTCCTACCTCATGAACTTCTCCATCACCTCCTCCACCCACATCTGCAGGCGTAGGAAGCTGATGCCATAGTGCCACCAGAGCCGGAAGAGGTTGAGCAGATACCAGTCGGTCTCCTCCAGGATGAAGTGTGCCCCACTGAATATGGCACTCTTCCCTGCCACCTCGCGCCGGTGCTTGAGGCCTGCAGGGAGCAGAGGGGCCCCAGCCCCGCCAGGCTCACACACCTCCCTGAGGCTGGCTGGCTGCTGGGAAAGGCCAATGCCGAACATCGTCGCGGCGGAAATGTGGGCAAAGATGCTCTTGGAAGAGTATCAGGGAGTGAGAGCCCAGGGCACTGGGACCCCAGCCAGACCCTGCATGCTGGGGCATCCCATGGAGTTGACATGCTGCTGGCCGGGACAAACTGCTGGGATTTTGTGAACCCCCTCCCACACACTAATTCCACCATTACCCCTCGCTCTGATGCTCTGCTGGGCTGCCTTGTCCCTTTCTCTTTCAGGGCACAACAGGGCTGGGGCGCAGAGACAGCAAGGGGGGCCCTGCGTACCCGGGGTGCCGAGGTGGGCTGGAAGCAGCCTTCCCCACGGCCCCAGGGTGCAGGCCCCCGGCTCAGGGAGGGAGGCCATACAAGCGCTGGGGTGCCCATGCTCACCCAGGATCTTGACGAAGTCCTGCATGTGGAGGCTGAGGGCGTGGATGGATGCTCCCCTGCTCTCGTACTGCTGCTTGTTGACGGTGACAGTGGCCAGCCGCCCGCCCACGCCCACCGGCTCGTACACGTCCAGCTGCACCTGCGGCCCGAAGTGCTGCTGCAGAAAGTAGGCGACGGCCGAGCCGCCCAGCCCGGCGCCCACCACGGCTGCCGGCAGAAAGGGGCGAGGGCAGCGGGGTCAGCAGCGCACCCCGAGCTGCCCCTCGCCCGGACACCCGGGCTGCCCGGCCGCGGGGAGGGAAGGGGCCAGCGGGGGTGCCGAGGGGATGCGCCGCAGCACTCCCTGCTCCCGCCGCGGAGGGGTGTGCCGGGGCTCCCCTCTCCCACTCCCGGAGGCAGGCAGGGAGGGAGGGACGAGGCCGGGCGCCGCCGCCGGTGGCCGGGTGCCCCCTCCCCTCTCCGCCCCGCTCGCCCCCCCCCCCCCCCGCTCCTACCGATGCTGCGCGGCGGGGCGCGGGCGGCGGCGGGCGCGACCAGGACGGCGGCGAGGGCCGGCAGCAGCAGCGCGGCGGGCGGCGCGGCCATGGCGCGGACGGCGGCGCGGCGTGGAGCGGAGCGCGGGTGGAGGCAGCGCCCGCCCCGGCCCGCCCCTTACCGCAGGCTCGGCCCCGCGCCCCCCGCGGCCGCCCCGCCCCGCCCGGGCAGCGGCAGCGGCGCCGGCCCGGGCGGAGGGCGCGCTCCCGGCGGCGGGGCCGGGCCGGTCCCGGCGCTGCAGGCCCGGGGCGCGCGCGTCCGCCGGCGGCGGGGCGAGGAGCAGCGGGGCGGGCGCGGGCGGGGGAGCGGGCGTCGGCCCCGCGGAGTGCCCGCAGCCTCGCGCTGCTCCCCGGCCCCAGGGCACCGCAGCACAGCAGCGGTACGAAAGCAGGCCCCGCGATAACTCACCTCCCAGCACTCGCCCTCGGAGAAGGACGCGCAGGCTCGGAGGAGGCCCTCAGCATCCAGCAGTGCGGGTGTGGCTCACGAACAGAGTGAGGACCCTCGGGGCCCTCTGCTCCTCACACACCGGTTGCGTATCTACCAGGACGCCCGGCAGCATCCCGCTCACAACCAACCCAACGGTGAACCCAGGGCCCAAGCCCAGGAGCTGCCCCTGGCACCACCTCTCTCCTGTGGCGAGCGTGCGGGGGGCTGCGCCATGGGGGCTGTGCCGTGGGGCAGTACTTGGGCCAAGCTGCTGCCGCAGCATGTTTTCCATGTGCTCAGTCTGCGCATGGGGTGAAGGCACAGTGGCTGAGGGGAGCAGGCCAGATCCCATGTGGCTCATGCATCAGCAAGGGCATTTCAAGATTCTGCTTGCGCTTTCTGCTCTGGGCAAAACATGGAGCCCGACAGCAAGCAGCTTGTGCTGCTGGGATCCCATGGGGCAGCCTGCTGCTACCTGGATTACAAAGGATAGCAAAGACTGAGTGAAAACTCTGGAACAGGTAGGACATGTAATTACAGACCCAGAGCCTGCTGTAGCCCAGGGCTGGCTCCGTACCAAGCAACAAAATTTAGTTTGGGAATCCGTCATCTGAACTTCATCTCAGGAGAAACACCACACAAAGACAGGACCCCTTCTTTCCCCCAGCCATAAGCTGCTTCACAGCAGAGTTCCTGCATGGGGCAGCATGCACAACCCAGAAACTCAGGTATGAACATTTTGGGATGGCACAGACAAAAACTACCACCGCTCAGCTCACCCAAGTCCTTATAACGGGCAATATCAACCCACCAGGACAGGGAGACAATGTTCCCCAAAGCAGCTTAAAACACAGCACACAAATATCTCTGCAGTGTGCCTCAAGTTTTAACAAGCTCTTACTTAACCAGCCTGATTTCACCATGCCTGTGGGCGACAAGAAATCTGGCTGTACATACAGCAGAGCTCCTAGGAGTCTGAATCAGTACCGCCCCCGACTGCCTGCCTCTCATAGCAGACCATACCCTCCTTGCAGGTGTTCTGCAATACTGTGCCATCAGCAAAATGCTCTTCCCCTTGCTCACAAGCTCCTATGCTTTCCAACACATAGGGGTGGCTGTGGTTTGAAAACTCTCAGCTCTCACTGCTCCTGCAGAGAAAAAACAGAAGAGCCAGAAATTACGCAGCAGCAAGGAGCAGCATTTCCTGGTCTCACCTGGTGAGCAAACACCGCGCAATGCCATCAGAGAACACCGAGCAACGCCCATGCATTTTAGGCAGAGTGAGGAAGAGCCCCTATAATGGGACATGAACTCTGCGATCACAAGGGCATTTTGCTGGCAGATCTTCTGCACAAAAACGTAGACCTCGCCCCAGAAAGGCCATCTGTAAATGGTCTTTTGCAAAGGTTTTTTCCTCGTGAGAAATGCCCAGGGGCATACAGAGCCTCAGGAGAACAAGGCAAACAAGACCCAAGGACATGGCACCAAGTGTTATGAGACTAAGGCAAAACCAGGAACGGAGGCCCAGTTATTTTTGCAGAGGACACGCGAAGGGAGAACGCGATCTGTTACAATCACACCTCTACAGAAAAAGCCTGTTCTTCTCTCCAACAAATCCCTGGAATCATAACCCACCTGAGGATACCACAAGCGTATTACCTCTGCATATTAAGCCGTCTGAATTGAGCTGCCATACAGTACGCCTGCTACAACACACGACGCACAAAAGGGCAAAAATACAGCAAAGCGGAGCTGTGAGAGAACAGAATGGCAAAAATAAAACCAGGTATCAAGATTTCAACTGTTAGCAGAGTTCTGCAGAACGAACCATCACTGAAGGCTGGCAGACAGCATTTCTCTACACAATGGTGCATGAGTGGACTTCTAGAAACAGAGAGAGAAGCAGGCACAGAAGGACCAGAGAACACCACACCCAGGCAGTTTATCAGTGCAGAAATCCCCAGCAACCCAGCTCTGTGAGGACAGATGACACGCATGCATGAGCGCGTTTCTTGGAGCCCACATAAAGGATGGTTAATAACATGTTAAACAAAGTTCTCTGCTGCCATGGACTATAGCCTTTATTTTAGACAACCAGCTCAGGAATAGCAAGAAACCTTTCAATACACGGTCCCACCCAATTAAAGCAACAGTTGGAAGGAGCGGCAGTTTGGGACACGGAAAAAAAGAAAAAGAAGCAACTGCAATATTTTTTTTTTTTTAATTAGCAAACGAACAGTATCTGGACATCTAAAGGAAATCAGCCCTTTCCAACATTAACTCAAATGTCATTGTCAATTATTTGCACCATTCCCACACTTTGTCTTTTGTACAGCCAGAACCTTTGGGTAAACAAAGAGCACAGAAAAACAAAAAAAATACAATACATACAGGTTTTCACCAACTAAATCGACTTCGATTTTTGGAGATTAGCAATGCTTTTTTCATCTGACTTTGCAAGTAATATCAAAACATCTCAAGCTTTAAAATAAAAAAATACTACAATATTCACAATATAAAACTTAAATAAATTTTTTTAAAAATCAAAGGACTGCTAATAGCTATTGATTTATCACAGCTGTCTCTTTCAACAGAAGCTCTGCTGATGAAGCACTGAGAATTTAAGGTTCACAAAGCAACATTCACATTGGGCATGGCTCCTGGTCAGAGTTAAGAGGCTGCAGTGCTCATGAGACAGTGCCACTGGAGGCTCATCCAGGAGTACAACTCAAATATGTCCCACTGATGGGGTACGGCAAGGTCACAGAACGAGGCAAACACACACCCATGTACAGCGGGGCTGCCTGCTTCCCGAGAGTGGAAATGCAGGTCCACACATCACCATCACATGCATGTCTCATCTAGTCATCTGCATTCCCAGCTCAAGCTCCTCAGTTCATGGCTGGGCAAACAGAGTGGAAATGACTACGACGTACGTGACACTTCCGCTCCTCTGCTGTTCTGTGCCTGCTAACATACTCCTGTGTTTTATGGAACAGTCATTCAATAAAGTGACTGGAGAGAAAACGCTCAGGGGTCAGTCTCCTCTCTGGTGTACCTCTGCAGAGTGCAACGGAACCGCACCAATGCGGACTCTGCTCCATCATGCTGAGTGTGTAAGCCTTACACAAACAGGGCAGATAAGGGAGCAAGAACCTACAAAGGAGAAATTCACTCCACCCTTACACAATTTCATCCATGATAAAACAGATCATTAAGTGTGCTTGAAAGGCAAGAGAATCAAATTTTGCCTAGGAAAGCTGGATTCTGTGATGGAATCCAGGTTCAGCTATTTCATTTTCACTTCACCATTCAAAGGAAGCAGAAACTAGGACAAATAACAGCTACAGTATTTATCTCTTTGGTAACTTCTGTAAGAGAGCCTCTAAGCAATGGGGACATCTTACAGTAATCATCATAAAAGACCGATAAGATCCTGCAGAAGTTTCACAGATTGAAAAAAACTGCGGCATGATCTGGGAAAATCGCTTGTCCAAAATTAAACAGGGCCCGTGGGAGGGTGAGAAAGACTGCACAGGAACTGGATCCCTCAGACTCCTGCTCTAGTCACACAACAGCGCCTTGGTGAAAGTGAGATACACAACCCGAATCAATAACCTCTTGTTACAGACAGAAGGTCTGGAGTGCATTTTAGGGTATTTCTTTAAGGCAAAAATGGGTGAATACTAGCTAAGGAGACAGGCAGGCCTAGTAAATAGTCCAAAAGTGGACCAAGTAGCTGTAGTATACTTTCACAGTGAAGCGCCTCTGTGGGTCAGTTTAAAGAGGACTTGGATCCCATCACTTCTGGTCACACACTACTTTTCAGTCCGGCACAGGCAAGTTGCAGCCTTTCTGTGACAGAAAACTACCTGTTGTGTACAATACCTTTGTTTTTGTTTAGCTCCTTATAAATAAAGTTTCACATTCAAGCTTTGTTTCCATAGCCAGCTTTCCCCTCATATTGCAAGAAGACCCAGCTCACACAGCAGGGGCCGAAGAGGCAGCAGAGAACCCAACCGCTCCTTCCAGCTGAGGACACAGTTTCTTCAGAAGAGGCTGCAGACAATCTTGAGGCAGAACAGCAAGACTTGCATTGCCATGCTCCCTACTTTACCTGTTCTTTGTCTTGAGCAATAGTGTAACCCGGTGTGACCCAGTCAGCACTTAGACCAGCAATACAATGAACAGGAAGTCCTGTAGATCTCTGAAATTTCCAGCAACGTGATAAAACAAGAGCACTGAACAAGAGGTCTGTTCAAAGTGATCTAATGCTGCCATGAAGCACTGTTTCAGGGTTGAAATCTGAAGTACCTGCCTGAAAACCTAACTACACAGAGGCAGAAAACTGCACTTCAAAAAGTATCAACTACCAAGTCACCCATATACAGCTTGTCACTCAAGCAGCTTGCACGGAGCATATTAGAAATGTGCATCTTCCTTAAAATTCTGGAATAACAACGAACTAGCTGCACATAATCTCCCCAGATGAAAGACTGTCAATAGCTGCTAACTGAAGGCTGTGATAATCCTGAAGACCACCACAAAAGGATTATGTGACTGCAGCCTGCAAAGGAATGGGAGAAGAATAAGCTGTCTTCCAAACGAGTGGTGGCATCCACCACAAGTCAAGAGTTTTTGGAAGTGGATCTCAAATAACTGTCAGGCCACGGATCCAATTCCAGAAAGTAAAAAGGCAAGAATTAATGAATCAGTAAGAAACAACCTCAAAACAACCACTCCTGCCTTGGTTTTGTGTAGTGCAGACCACAGGCTGGTTTATATAACTCGTCATTATAGTGCTCGCTGATCTGTAAAGGGTTAAATTCTGATCTTACTCAGTGACTGCATCCTTTCAGCCCAGATAAATGGACTTCCAGGCAAAAGCACCACTGGGAAGTATGTATGCCATGCTGCGACAACAACATACCTCCAACTAAGAGGACGGCTTGAGGTCAGCTTTCACTTCCTCAGCCTTCTGCTTCTCTTGCTCTCTTGTCACCGCTGCTAAAATTGGTTCAAGAGCACTTGAGACTTTTAGTAGAAAATATTTTTCTCCTTGCATCAAAACCCAGAAGGTTTAATATTTACTATGACCACACAAAAGTAGAATCTGAATGTGAACTGGAAGTTAGTGTTATCTGAGTACCGTTATTGGAGAGCTGAGAAAACAAAACAGTCCAGATTTGCTGCTTAAGGGCACATTTCCACTTTGCCAGCAGCTGCAACAAAGAGCATACAGTTTATCACGCTTGAAAGCTGCACAAATACCCATCGGGGAAGAGAGATTACTCTCCTCTAAAATACACTTTTTGGCTGGAGAAAGAGAGATTTGAGAACAGTCTTCCGGCTCCACCAAGAACCACTACTCCCTCTTTTACCTTTAGGAACAAGGAGGCAAGCTGCAATTTTACCTGGAATACAAATATTAACATGTTAAAGTCTGACCTAACAACTGAATTCTCTTTAAAACCTCATCCCTATGCAACTGTAGCATGACAGAGATTTCATTATTTCAGGATGGTTTTCCTGAAATGACATATGAAAAAGCTGCCCCTAAATGACATTTCAAGTGATAATCTTCATCCACACCTGAGGGGTCTGGAGACAAGGGAAGACACCAAAACTAGCCTGATAATACTACTTAGCCCTTTGGGCTTTTCCTCTTCCGAGTGCTTTGCAAAGAAAAAGCCTCACCACATCCCTGTGAGGTAGGTCAATAAGTATTATTATATTCCCTTAATACAGACATGGAAACTGAGGCAGAGAAGTTACTTTCCTCAAGGCCGCTGCAGGAGTCTGTCTCAAGAGATGGAACTGGGAGACAAGATTCCTTAGCTCTCAGAGAATTTCCCTTTCTCTTTCATATCTCTCCTCTTCCCCATACAAGTCTTAAAGGAGAAATGAGCAACAGAGAAAGGAACTACAGTGCCACATTTCTGACACATAGCAGGACTCCTAGTACTACTCACATACTCCAAAAATGATTATTAAATATACAAGTACCTTAGAATTAATGGCAAAATGACTGCACAAATTATAAAGAAGCCAACATACAATACAAACCTAGCTTAATAAATAAGTAAACACATGCAGCTGCAGTTGCGACCAAGTGCTGAGGGGTCCTCAGCTCAGTAAGGTCCCAGATGCCAATGGGTAAGCCCATGTCATTCCTGTGACTCTACTGCCACGCCAACGAGTGCGTGCCTGATAGTGCGACCATGGAGTTTATAGCCATCCTGAGTCACCAGAGCTATCGTGCCTGGCTGCATTCCCTCGGCTGGTACATGGCAGACTATTTCATGGTCATATGGATCATATTTGCCACCAACAGGGTTCATCTTCTGAAGGCCATGTTTGGCAAATACACTTTGCAATTTGGCCTCTATGAGAGAGAGGCCTTCATAGATTTTCTTCAGGGTTGGATTTGGAATAGCAGGCTCCGCTTCTTCTGCGGCACTCTCAGCAGTCTTCTCCAAGATATCTGCTACTTCCACAAGGTCTCTGCAGAAACTCTGGATCCCTACAGGCACAAAGAAGCAAGAAGTAAATGAAAGGCAATTTACAGAACATACACAGCTACAGTATCAGTAACAGGCAAAGTCACAGCAGTTTGAGAGAGAGAGAGACAGAGAGAGAGACAGAGACAGAGAGAGAGCGCGTGAGAGTGTATACCTGACAAAGCAGAGCACTAGTATTTCACTCCAAAAACTCTTGCAACTATGACTTGTCATTTAGGACACTGTTCCACACCCTCTCACACAGTCCCACAAAAAAAAATGTTTTGGCCAACAACTCACACAAATGCCCATGCACACAGGGAGCAAACACAATGGGGGGAAGTTAAAATAATACATGAAGTGCATCCACAATTTTATTCATACGCTAAAACTACAGTGAAAGGACTGGACAAAATGGTCCTTGGGTTGGTCATGAAAAAGTCACGCAGTTTTTCTCGTTTAGAAAAATGGGTTTAGATTGTATACATTTCCAGAAGTGGTGTATTACACTGTGCAGAAATTTCAGGAAAACAAGCCTCTCTCAGCTACATAGGTGCCATAACTCACTTACCAGAAAGACACATTCGGAAAACATAGAAAGAGAAACAATAGTTTGGTGCTGTCTATAGCTGTACATACATGTTTAAACATGTACAAAGAAGCATGAAAGAGAAGCAACAAAGGAGCAGACAGAGCAGACTGATTGCCAACCATTTCCTCTTGCACCAGAGTCTGTTTCAACACTTTATATACCCCCGTGCCTCACTCCACGAGCAACTTCTAATAAAGAACCTAATTTTTCTTCAGATCTGAAGCATAACGCATCTAAAATTCAAAGAGCTAGGAAAAAACCCAAAATCTCAAAACCAGCGGTGCTGATTAGCTCAGATCTCAACAGCCATTTTATAGCACAATGGGTAGAACTGTAAGAAAAATACAGGAGCTCTAATTTCAAAGCTTCTGGAATTAACTAACAAAAACCCTCCTTGAGATTCATGCATTATGGAGAATAACAGTTTCTCATTCTCAGAGATGTTGCTGGTGGAGTGCAATGATTAAACAGCAGTTTCGTCCCCCTTCACCTGCCTCTGTTGCCAAAGCCACAAATCCACCTCACTTCACTGATGGTAAAATATTTCTTACAGAGGTTTTAAAGACCATCTGATGTAAGAATTGACAACCTTTGTCCCAGGCAGGATCTGCCTCCTAGAAGCTAGAGCAGAAGAGAAGAGGCTGTTAATATAGTAAAGGAGATCGCAACCTGATGATACAGCTAAGAATGTGAAATACACCCTGCCGTAGCCAATTTTCAGCATACAGAAAAGCCTGTAATTTTAACCAAGCCAGCAGAACTACACACAACTGCACTGTGCCTAAAAAAAAAAAATAAAAAAAAAAAATCACAAAATAGTCACTGAGGTAAACCTTAGAGGACACAGCTGGACATACAGAAAAAATAGCAAGTAAGCCCAGACACCAAGAGTCCACGCCAAACATCATGCCAGATTTTACAATGAACGAGGGCAGGACAGGGGGACAGAAAAGCTGTTGTTCAGCATTTTATGCTCAGGCAGACAGGCCACTGCAGTAAACACAGCTCTGCCGCACTTTGCTTACCAAAGAGCTTGGCATCTTCCACAAACTTCTGCGTTCTCCTCCGGACATTCTCAGAATCTGCCAAGGCTTTCCGGTATCTCTCCTGTAATCACAATAGCAAGAGCCGACTTCAAACAAGGAGGTAAAACCCATTTTCTGACAGTCACTGACCCCTTAGAAACGCTTTAAAAAGAGCTCAGTTCACGTCAGAAGGTTGTGCTGGGATCTTGCATTTTCATTAAGTGCAAACCCAAGTCTGAGTAATCAGCACAACTGCAGCTCCCTCAAAAGACCCAAGTGAGGGCCAGAAGCATTCAGGGTGTAGCTCAACTGAACACCGCATTGTCAGGCTGCTGCTTTTCGCATGACTCACTGCGGCTGTTGAGACACTCCTTTCTCTAGCAGGCAAGTTGGTGGTCTCAGCTACAGATCTGCACACAACTGATTTATTGCCTGGTGCAGTAGTGTTCTTAAGGCAATTACCTCCAGAATTGCCTGGTGCTGCGGTATTCAATCCTCTCCTTAGTCACATCTGTTCTTCAAAGTCCCTAAACAGGGTCCCTCCCACTTCCACCACATCGCTGTCACTAAAGAGGACTTCCCTTCTCGGACAATCTGGATCTGGTGCGACACAATATGTGATGCTAATCAGGACAAAGCTACTGCCATTCCCTCTGTCCAATGCTGTGAAAAAACTGACCAGACCATCTCCAATATACAGTTTTGCCTACCAGGATCATACTATCAGTGCCTTGCTCCTAGATACTACTGACAGATGATGCTTCTGGGGAAGGCAGACTGTACTTTCACAGTGCACCCTCTCACACTTAGAGCACAGCTGTTTTGAAGGCTGCCATAGCCCACCGCTGTTGTGTGCATGTTACAGAGCTTATGCAAAAAACTAGGACTGAAAGACAAGACCAAGTCATCGGGATTGAACGAAAAACACCATGATGCCACCAGCAGCATACTCACAGTTAAATCCCGGACTTGTTCTTCCAATTTGATGGCTTTGTGCTCTAAGGCACAGTCAGAAAGGGGATGCTTAGGCTCATCACGGGGATCTTCTGGGCCACACTCATCTCCTGTACTTCTCTGCTGAGCTGCAGTGCTGAAAACACAGGGCGACCCCCTGAAATACAAACTAGTGACAAAGAAGGAAAGTTAAGTAACAACAGGGCCAAAAAGAAGAATTCTAGTTCAGTGCCATTACTAAATGCAGACTCTCTTAAAAAAGGATTCCAGACAAAATTTTAGCTCTTTTCTGAACACATGGACAGCTAGCACAGAAACACAGATACAGATGTCTTATTTTAGACTCACATGTCACTACAGAGGCTGTACACCACTTCTTTAACATACCTTGAAAAGAGTCATATTTTCACAGGAAAACAAGTTGTGGATTGCATTTTTGCCAACCTCCCCCTACAAGTGGTCAATATTGGATGATACACTTCAGAAACACTTTTGCAAGATAGTCTTGAAAAGGAGGCAGGTAGTATAAAGCTGTCTTTACAGTTATTTAAAAAAACCCCAAATGTTCTGAGCACAATTCAGTATGATCTGCAAACCCGTGGCACTTAAGATTTGCAGGCAGAGCCTAGCCTGCTACCTAAGATGGTACAGTGACTGCAGAAAGGCAAGTCACACCACTGGAATGGCTGTGGATTTCTGTGGAGCAATTAAACAAGCAAGGAGACACACACACACACATCTCAAACTGCTGGCTAACGGAGGATCCAACTCTCCAACGCTCTGACCTGCTTGTTCTCCTGGGTGCAAATAGACATAGTACTTGGTGTATTCAGTTTTCCTCCTACAGAGTGAAGAGGAGGAGAGTTTGAATTGTTTGCCAATCAGTTCTTCTTGCAAAGTAGCAATCGCTAGAGTGTACCCAGCTTTCAAGTCCACTGCACAAAGAACAGCTAAGAAAGCAAAAAAAACTGTCAGAGACATGACCAAGTTGTGCGCAGCCCAAATACTCTGAGGCCTTCTGCCAGGACCTTCACAGCACAGTTAGCTGTGTTTGGAAAAGGGACTGAACATGTCAGCTGAAGATTGCCCCAGTATTCTCAAACAAGTTCTAAGCACTTCAATTGTTTTTATCTCTACTGGCATTGAAAGAGTCACAAAGGCAAAAAAACACAAACAAACCCAAGCCTCAAGTGCTGAAGCCTACCGTATTTCCAAAGACATTTTCATCCTAAGTACGCTTTTCAACTAAAAAGCACATTTGACAGTGGTTCATGCTAGAACAGCAGGTGAAGCTCATTCAGGAGGCTGCCTCCACAACTTGCAGATGAAATGATGAAACAACCAGAATGTCAGATAATTGGATTGAGCTGTACAAACGCTGCCTAGGTGCTCAGCAGCCTATTCTATACTGTAACAAACTCACAGGTTTCTTGAAAACTAGATAATAGAAGTCTGTCTGAAAACTGTTTGGTCAAAAGATGATCAAAACCAGTATGCTAGACACTTTGAAAAATAAATATTTTTCACTTCCTTCCGTTCTTTTCCAGAAAGCCCTTCTTCACCTGCAGTACTAATGCTGTCACTCCAAGAGTGAAACCAAGAGTTTTCACTCCTCCTCCTCCAACACCTGCTTTTACAAACTGACCTAGACAGGACTCATTCCTGCCAGCATGAGGCTAAAGCCTCAGCCCACCTCCCTCTCACGCCTTACACCAGGAACAGAGTTCGCAGCAGAAAGTTCAATTTACTGCCAAACCAGCTCCATTCAGGAAACATTTCAGTATATGCTTAACAAGGAAGGGTGTCTCCTTTTTTGGGAACACCTGGGCTCTTCCTCTGAGCAGGGCTTTCAACATCCCCTTTAACAGAGGGTTTTGTATATACTAAGTGCACTTCTACCAAGTGAAATGCAGCACAGCCCAGAAATCACTGCATCGGCACCGACTCAAACTTCTGTGTGTATACAGCACAATTCAACACTGCACAGAGACGCTAACTTAGGCCCCAGAATCAATATAGCCAAATTCACATTACCAGGCCTGCACCATTAAGCTCCCTCACTTTTCAGCAAGGCTGTATTGCCCGTGTACAATGTCGGAGAAGGGCACAGCTTTTGTTTCTGGGTCTATCAAATTGGTCATGAGACCCAAGTGTTGTTCAGCAGGCAGCTATGCTGAGTCTACTGCAGCAACGGGAAGTGACAGGTGTGCTCCCCTTATTCCAGTACTGGAACTGTGCAGGACGAAGATTCAGGGAGTTAAACCAGCTGAAAACTAACCCTACAAAACAAAAAGACTGTTCTGCCTGTATCCCTGAATCAGTTTGCTGACAAATCAGATGAGTGCAAGTGCCAGTACAAAAGAGAAGACAAACACATGAAGCCTGCTGAGACGCAGGAGGAAGAATACGGGTAAGGCAAGCGGTGTCCCCCTTTGGGTGGCAGCCAGGGCTTAGACTGACTCAGCTCTATGATCAAAGCACAGTTTAAGAGATTTATATCTGCCCAAAGACCACCAAGCATCTCCTACCACTCCCTGCTTAGCTGCCCAGATATTCCCTCATTTTATCTCTAACACGAGGTTGCTATGTGTCCCACAACACTAATGACAAGCTTTCTTTTCCCACCTGAAGATAATTGCATATAAAATTTTTTACCAAGTGAGTACTTAAAACACAATGTGTATGTCAAACTGCTCCTTTTCAACACATTACATGCCAAAAACAAGTCTAAAAGTGCTTTTGCTATGTACATGTGCTCTGGAGTAGGACGTTCCTCACACTAATCTTTAAAGAGCCAGGCAAGGGGCTGTCACTAGGCTCTTTTCAAAAAGCTGCCCAGCCACCCTGGTTCTGTGTTCCAGGAATACCAAGACAGAAGAAATCCCCAAATCTCAACCCTGGCTGCAGAGAGATTTTTCTGGGGCACGAGACCCCATCTTGAATGGCTTTTAAGATGCTGGTCACATTCGTGCTGTTGACTGATTAACATAGCACTTTTTCAAAGTTATAGAAAGTCGACTAAATCAGAAGTGAGGACAGAGGAGGACCCCCTTCACCATGCCTTCATAATCAATCCAGGAAGCTTTAAACCACTGTAAAGCTTTCTTTGTAAATAAAAGGTATGTCCGTGGAAGCACAAGCACCAACTACAAGCTCTGTCCTTTATCATCTCCCATTTCTTTTGAAGTGCTGCAAGCCTGGAAATTACCTATGCTACAGATGAACCAAAGAACCTGAAATGCAGCTGAGAAAGCAGTCTTGCTAGGTGCTTCACAGGTTAGACTCCTATGTCTCAAAAAAGGTATACAAATGAGTTAACTCTTTTGCATCCAAGAAGCAAAGAGTAGCGAGTCACTTCCCCCTGCAAGGGAGTTGCACTACAGGAATGGGTGCGTTTCGGCGGTGTGTAGGAGGAAGGAGGCATGAATGAGCTGGTGCCTCAGCTACAGGGACCTGCCTACGTGAAGCTGAGCGCTGCCTGCATGAAGTCCTTTCTCCAGCTTGTGAAACCAAGCCATAGAACACTCCCCAGTGCAGTGAAATGCCCCAGGTACCACCTGTGTTCACACAAGCCTGCCTTAAAAGTTGTAGGCAAGAAATAAAAATACAGACTGACTCCAAAGGGAATTCTTAAGAAGGACTATTATGCAGAACTGAAAATGCCGCTCACTTTACTTCTTCCTTCGGGATGAAAGAAATATTCCACTAAAAAGAGTAAGTGCTATTTACAGCCTGTCCACTGCACTGTGCTCCATCTTCTAAACACAGTCGTGATCACAGCTGCCCTAAAAATAGGCAGAAATCCCACTGGAGGAAGTTGACACATCCTGAAGTGACAGACACGTGGAAGTCCCAGAGCGTGTGAAGGGATTATACAACTAAGCTGGTCATACAAAAAGATTTACAAACTGATGTCACAGAAAGCCAAACAGATGTAGCAGAGAAGTTGATTGTATCCATATGGTTTCACCCAGTTGTCCTTAAAGATTAGAATTTAAATGATGAGAACAGGTGCCTGTGGTCAGAACAATAGTATCACCTCTTTCCAGAGCACAGGCATAACATCCGACCACCCCAACCTGTCACGTTCCCTCTGAGCACAAGGGTCCTACCCCATCTCTCCTTAAACACTCCCTGCTGCTGCTCCTCCTCCTCCCAAATCCACATGACAAAGCACAAAAGTGCAGAGATACAGAGAAACATCCACACTGGTGTTTTAGCTCAGGTGATCATGCTTTGGAAGGTCATCTCCTAATAACCCCCAGCTACCCGTGCTGTCTCACTAGGGAGTGACACCAGAGATTTATCCTATGCGGATTCCTCTCTGATGAAACTGGAGAACCAGCTTGTGCGGCACACCTTAGTGCAGGGTGGCTGTGCACTGGGCCGCGGCTCCCAGGGTCCGGCGAGTCCAGCGCCAGAAGTCCCCCAGGAGCGCGTGGCCCGGGTGCCTGGGCCCCAGCACCCACTGCTTCGCCGTGCAGGGCTGTTCCGAGCGGCTGCGACGCAGGCACGGCCGCAGGACCTGGGCACAAGGGCGAGTGGCTCTCATGCCGACACCGGGTCTGGCCATCCTCCACAGAGCAGCCCGCGCAGCTCCCACCGGACAAAGTCACCTACTCCAAACCCGGTGCGCAATTTGAGAGGGGCAAAGCAGTCTTCACACACGTATGAGCACATGAAAGAGGAAGGACTTTCAGACACGCATCTTTACATTTAGTCCCAAACACAGTTGCTTCTGTTCTGTGCCGCAGAATTATTTATTGCGTTTAAGTGGTCTTTTCAGTTTTAATTCCAGGCAAAAAAAAAATCTAGAATAAGCAAACATGTATTTTGACTTTTTTTTCATTTCACCTGGCCACAAACACAGATGCTTCTATTACGTGCTGCAGAATTATTTTATTGTAATGAAATTGTGAATGAAATTTTTTTCCCTCCCAGAGAAAAAGTCTAGGATAAATTAACATGCATTTTGATTTTTTTCTTTTCACCTACCCCCATTTCACTCAAATAACCAACGCACCTGTTACAGAGTTCACTTTTATAAGCCATATTCCACAATGTCCAAAAATATGACTGGACACTGTTTTTTTTGTCTAAATATTGACAGAGTTAAATGGACCCTCTTCTCTCGACCACCCAAAACACACTGAAAGTAGAGGTGCTGCACCACTACCAAAAATAAAACCTGAGCAGCACATTAAACATATAGTTCATGAATAAATGGTTCAGATGGGCAAGAGGAGATACAGAAATCACCCGTGGATACGTGTAACGGCAGGAAAACCTCACAACATGACTTACTGACCACAGAAACGCTCTTCCCTAAAAATGAAAACGGTTTTTCCCTCAAAATGTTACTTTTCCAGGAAACAGCTTACTGATTCAGGGCCTGTTTCTGTCCCAGGCCTTCTCAGGAGCTAAGGGCCGGCAGCGTGCCCCTCACAAGGGGCGAAGCAGAGCCCTCCGGGGGGAAGACGGCGGCCTTCCAGCGGAGCCCCGGGCCCGGGCGCGCCACCGCCTTACGGCGGCGCAGCCAACGAGGCGCGGCGGCGGGCCCGGGCCCGGGGCGCTGCCACGTCTCGCACCGAGCCCCCCTCCCGCACTCCATCGCCTCACGTACCTGCCCCGCCGCGGCGCGCCGCCGAGGGAGAGGACGGTCCCGAAGCGCCGCAGGGAGCGGGCGGCCATCGCCCCGCAGACCGACCGACGGACCGACCGACCGAGGCAAGCGACGCGCCGGCGCCGCCCGCCACCTACGGCTGCCGGACTACGAGTCCCGGCGGGCAGCGCGGCTCAGTGGGCGTTCAGCCTGGTGTTCCACGCAGCTTCCGCGGCGGGCCCGGGCCCTGGGCTGGCAGCGGAGCTTGGTACGCTGGTGCTGCCACGCCGAGCTGCGCAGCGCAGGCGGTAATGACGCTGCAGGTTTAACCTCTTCTTCAGTAAAGACTGAGAGAGGCTGGGGCCAGCAGACACACCTGAGGTGGAAGAAATAGCGTTTCCTACCTCATGGTGAATAAACATTAACCCGCCCCCAAACCTTGGCCAAGCCTGCCTTTTAACTGATGACTACCGCCACGGGGGCCTGCAGGAAAGACAGGGAGGGACTGTCAGGGAGCGTAGCGACAGGACGAGGGATAATGCTTTTAAACAGAAAGAGGGTAGATTTAGATTAGCTACAAGGAAGAAATTCTTCCCCATGAGGGTGGTAAGGCCCTGGCCCAGACTGCCCAGAGAAACTGTGGCTGCCTCCTCTCTGTCAGGGCTCACGGCCAGGTTGGACGGGGCTGTGAGCAGCCTGGGCTGGTGGAAGGGGTCCCTGCTCATGGCAGGGGGGTTGGAAAGAGATGACCTTTAAGGTCCCGTCCAACCCAAACTATTCTATGATTCTATGCCATGCTGCCACAGGCTGTGGTGGTCCAGCTCCATTTCCACCCACTGAAGGCACAACCTCCTTGTTCCTTTAGCAGGAGAGGTGATGCTTTGAGGAGAGGGTTTTTACTCATTTCTGAAGTGAAACCTGACAGTCTGGCTCCAGGTCCCAGACGGAACAGGAGCAGTGACAACTGGCACGGGGAAGCTGCTGCCAGGAAGAGGATGAGCACTGTCAGGAACCTGTTCCTGCACCTCATCCCCAGGAGATGCGGATTTCCCCCTGCAGCCTGGGCAGCAGGCAGCTAAGCTTGTGGCTCAAAGCTACCTGTAGTCACTAACCTGGCGTAGAGGACTCGCCCACCCTGGCAGCTGCTGTCACAGGGCTGCCAAGCCCACCCTTCAGACCTGTCCTGGACCATTTGACTCTGAGCAGTAGTTTACCCACCGTGCTCCCTACAGCCAGGGGAAGGGCTGTGCCAGCATCAGTGTTTTTATTAAAAGCTGCTTACCTAGTTATTAACAAGGGGGCTTTGAAAGAGGGAGCTCCAAAGGTTAATTGTGGCAGTCATTAGCATGAGTGAGTGATGGACCTGCTCCCTTGTTTCTGGCACAAAAGCCAGGGCCTTTTGTTTCTATTCCTGTCCCTCATTTCTGCCTGTGCTATATGACCTTCCCCTATTTCTGTTTCCTGTTCCAGTCTCCTCATTTGAAACCACTGTTTTTTAAAAATTTTTAAACTTCCCTTCACTCCATATTGACCACATGCCTTGGCAACCTGTGTCTGACTGCGGCAGCAATAGTGTGAATGCGCTGTTGGCCGGGAGACAACTCTATCCCTTTCCCTGCTCCCCCGAATGCTGGCACAGGGCTAGGGCAGAGAGAGCTGGGCTGCCTCCAGCCTGTCCTTTGCAGCACTCTAGCTGTTTAGCAAGGCTGAAAGGTGTCTGCTGTTAATTTGCTTTCAAATGCCAACACTTGAGCTTTGTTTGTTCCCAAAGGAAGCCAACGTGTCCTCACCCTTACTGCCTGGAGGACAAGAAGGAAATACTGGACAAGGACACTTGGTTGAGGCACAGCAAGCTCGAGACATAAGGAAACCTGAGATGAGACCCTGTGGAGCTGGAAGCAGAGAGCAGGGTGAATGATCAGCATCTCTGAAGCGTCTGGTCCAAAGCAGCTCATGAACTCCCAACACTGAGGCAGCCAAAAATCCCCAACAAGTCCGTGGTCGCTTTGGAAAGTGTTAGCCTGGCCTCCAGTGTCCCTAGGGTTGCACATGCTGATCCTGACAAATCAGAGTGCCTGTAAGGCAGCACGGACTGCCAGCCTCAGGGCTCTCCCCTCCTTTCCTTCTGCACCACCGTGCGCACACACACCTTACACCGAACTCCTGGCCCCGTGGGAGGCTGCCCCCAGAGGTGGGTTTCCCAGTAGTACGCAACCCTGATCGATGAAGGACTCCCCTTCCCCACCCACCTCCCAAATCCCCCTCCCACCCCCTTCCCCATGGTTCATAGTGTTGCCCACGAGGCAGACAGTGCTGCAGTGGCGGGGCATGGGAGGGTGCCTCTTCCCCCATGCCTTCCCAGCACCCTCCTGGCGCCTCGGAGAAAGGGGGCTTGTAGCTCCTCTGTGAGCCCCAGTGTCCGTTGGGGGCTTGGTGGGCGTTCCTGCAGCCCGGCTTAAGTCTGCTTCTTTTCCCATTCCTGCAGAGAAAAGGGCAAAAGTGGGGGATGAGGAGACATCGCTAGAGAAGTGAGCACTGAGCCTCTGAGGGCATCCATCCCTACTGGAGGGCTTTGGACCACCCCAGTATCTTCAAAGCTTGGAGTCACTGCTGCCTCGGTCATCGTAGAGGCGATGCTCTCCTCTCTGTCCACCCAGCCCCACACCTCCCAAATCTCTCTGCAAACCAGGCTCATGCTAGCAGAGAGTGCCACTGAGCTGGGCCAGCCTGGCTGCAGGGTACCCTGGCAGTACACCCTGCTTTTGGGGAAGGGAGCATCTCTGGTCCCCAGATTTCATGGTCAAGCAAGGAGGATGGGACAAAGAATGAGCTTTCCCATGGCATCAGGGAGGAGAGGGGGAGCGAAGCAGGACCTTGGCCTTCCGCAGCACATTTCCCTTGTTGGCTGGGAGGACGGAGGGACTTCTCTTCCTCAGTTCAGCTGCACAGTTAACGGGGACCAAGTGCTCAGGGGGGCTCCCGTTTGGCTTGTTCGTAGCTTCCTGTGGAAAAAGGGGAGCGAGAAGGAGAAGGAGTTAGGAGACCTCGAGAGCAAGGACAGCCAGGGAAAAAGAAAAGCACAAACTATCACGAGGTCAAAGCTGCTGTGGCCAAATATAACTGACGCTTTTCCTCCCACCTCTATCTACAATGTGACAAAGCAGCAGGGATGTCCCTTGTTTCCCACGTGCTGCTCCCCCCCACCACCCCAAGGGAAGCTGGAGCCACAAAACTGAGGAAGCAGCGGTGCGTACCTCGTTCTCAGCCTTGCCAGTCACAGCCAGCCCCAGGGCCGGCCCTCCCGCCAGCGACTGCTTCAGCCGCTCCTTCACTTCGGTCAGCTTGAGCTCCAGGTCGACGCGGCGCTCCTCCTTCTGCCGGCACTGCTCCTCCAGCACCACCACCTGCTGCTCCAGGTCCTGTAGCTTTGACCCTGCTTGCACAAGCGTGCCCAGCTCAGCACTTTCGCCAGAGGATGAGGCTGTGGGGACAGTGAAGCCACCCATCCTCCTGGACAGGGATGCTAGATGGGGCTGCCAGCCCGGCAGTGCGCTGCAGCCAGCTCTGCTCACAGCCACAATGCCACCGCTCGCCCAGCGTCCCCAGCCCACTGGGGGTCTGCAGCCTTCCTCCTGTACCAGAGTGCCTCCAAGCATCCCCAGCCACGGCGCTTGGATGGCACAAACCTACCTGTGCTGCCCTTCATGGCTTCCCGCAGCTCTCGCTTCTCTTTCCGCAGCAGCACCAGCTCAGTGCGGATCAATGCTTTCTCCTTCTCCAGCTTCTCCTTCTCTGTCAGAAATCGCCTGGCATCCTCCTCGGCCCGGTTCTTCCCATACCTGTACTGGTTGGCGTCTGCAGACACAAGGAGAGCCGGTCATGAAGGCTCTGGCCCTGGCTGCACCAATGCCACCCAAGGTCCAGCTGAGCTGGCACAGTACAACCCATCACCGATGTGCCAGAGCTGGCCAGCCCCAGCCTGGCTGCAGAACCCCTCGGGGGAACAGCGTCCTCCCACACTGGCCAGGGTTCCCCCAGGGATGTCTGCGGCCGAGGACCACCACTCACTGGATGCATGCCTCTTTACTTTGACTTGAGGGTCTACCCGCCGTGACTTCTCACTGCAGGAGGAGGCATGGCGCTTCACCTGGGCTCCTGACGGCCGCCCCGGCTCCTCCTCAGCCTGCGGTGGGGACAGGAGGGAGGGCGTGCTGAAACACCCGCGGGGCCATCGTAGCCTGGCCAAGGCTCCCCGTGGCATATTCCATAGCCTGGCCACAGATGTGGGAGAGGGCGAGCCCCTGAGCCATGCTCACCTGAACCTTCTCGTAGGGGACATCATCGTACACCACACGGGAGGAGTCTGGCCGGTGGTCCTGGGAGTAGCTGGCCCACCTGTGGGAGGAGGGATGGGTTCTTCCTTTCCAGGACATCCCTGCCAGTCACCCAGTAAGCCCGTCCATCTCAAAGGGCTTCCTGCATTGCTCTCCCAGCTTTACTCACAAGCACTCTATCCTACCCTATTTACCCTACCCTACCCTACCCTACCCTACCCTACCACGTGTATCCCCTAAGTCCTTCATCAGCATTGATGAAATGCCTTCTGCTTTCCATCCTGCCCAAGGGAAGCTGCCTTGCTTTGGGAACAACCAACCCCCAGGACACCAGCCACCAGCTCTCCCCAAGATCACAGCACAAGCCGTGTCCCAGGCCATGCCTTTTCTAGGGAGCACACAGGGCTGACACAGTCACCATCCGCAGCCCAACGCTCTGCCCACGGCACAGCCCCTGTCCAGCCCGTGGCACAGCAGGAGGGCAGCCTTACAGGTAGGAGTGCCTCACAGCCGTCACTATGTTGGCAATTGTCTCCACATCCACATAGTCATAGTGCAAGGCCTCCGGTGCTGTCTGCGAGCCTGTCTCCACCAAGAGGAGACCCAGCCAGCGGCCCAGGTCTTCAGAGCAGCTTGCCTGCAGGAGAGAGAAAAAGTTGGGGTGCACACTCACCTCCTTGCCCCTGGCCCTTGCTCCTGCCTCCTGACGCAAAGCCCCGCCTTGGAGAAGGGCCCTCCAACATGAAACGTGTGTGCAAGACTTAGGAGGATCCAAAAGAACGCACACAGGCACATGCAGGAGGTCCCAGTCCCAAACTCCCAACCACCCGCTGCAACCTGCCAGCTTCAGCCCTGCCAGCCTCCTCCCTGCCTCCAGCCTGCAAATACCTGTGTGGCTGGCCCTGGCTCACCCAAACGATGCCCTGGGCTTCCTTAACATGCAGGAGAAGGGAAAACAAGGCACTGCTTGCATGCAAGCGTGGATCATCACAGGAGATGCTCACGGAGCTTGGCAAACCCCTCCTCACGGGACCGGCACACCCTGCCTGCCCTGCTGCCCGCTCACCTCCAGCGCTGCCACCTCCTGCCCGTTGCGAAGGATGCGGAAGGCAAAGGGGTGTTTGGGGCCCAGCCCTGGGACCACCTCACAGCCCCGGAGGACGATGGCGTTCGCATGGGTCCGCAGGTCGGTGCGGTCCTTGTGGAAGTAGAGGGTGTTGCCCTTCAGGCGACACCAGCGCTCCTTCCAGCACTGGCTGACCAGGACGCTGAGGTAGCCTGGGGGGATGGTAGGGCCGAGGGAATGGTCTCAGTGCCTGCTCGGCTGGACCTCAGGCAGGCTTTAATGATACACAGCTGCCCAGAGATTACGGCATGGCTCCCTACTCGTTTAGTCCTTCTGTGTCTCAGTTTCCCCTCAGAGAGCCAGCTGGGACACCCTGGGCCCAGGTGAGGTGCCAGCTCAGTGCCACACAGTCACCCGAGCCTGCTTTCTGAGACACGGGTGACCCCTCGCCCCTTCCCCACGCACCACGGGAAGTTGCAGAGCCAGGACCAGGCACCATTTTGTATCCCAAGGGAGTGTCACAGCTCTCCATCGGCTCGGTGACCTTGCCCCCACTCAACCGCCCCCTCACCCCCTGCCGGCCCCCCATACAGTCAGGATGGGGGGAAGGATGCCTGCTCCCCTCCACTCCTGGCCTTGCACAAGCCGAGCCCTGTCTCTGCCTCCGGCCCACACAAACCACAGCAGGGGATGTCTTCCTCGGTGGAGGAGGTCTGCGTGTCCTCGGCGGGAGGCTTCTTCTTGGAGAAGCTGATGATCCTAGTGATCTTCTTCCCTGCCACCCGACTCATCGAGCCCTTCAGGTCAGCCAGGCCGCTCTTTTTGCCTTTCCCTGGAAGGACAACAGGGTAGCTGTGTGCCCCCGGTGAACGTCACAGCATCTCCCCTTGCTAGGAGAGGATGCTCTGCGGCTGTGGTGCACACAGCCGGCCCCACCGGCTGGGGGTAAAGACCGCCTGGCTGGGGACAGGTGCCATACCGTGCTCACCGGGCTCTCTGCAGGCTGCTGGGGAGCCGGTCTCACCCGTCGCCACGCTGTCCGAGTCGGAGGTGTGCTTCTCCTGTGACAGCCGCTGCAGGATGAGTGAAGCATGCACCCTGTCAGCAGCATCCCCCTGTGCAGCCCCCAGTGACAGCCACTGTCAGCCCTTTGTCCCTCCTGCGTGCGGCTGGCACATCCCCCCAGTGCCAGGGTTGCCCCATAAGCCCTGCAGACCTGCTGCAAGGATGGGAAGGGCCCCCCGTGCAGCACTGGGAGCTCGGTGGCCTCCCACTCCCCAGGCTCGATAGCAGCAGCCCCATGCAGCACCTCAGCAGGGCAGTTAGAAACTGTCACCTTATCCAGGTCCATCTTGCATGGCAACACTAGGGAGGTGGGGGCTTCCATCCCACCCGCTGCTGGACTGCTCGCTTCCTTTATCACCTGTGGAGACAGCCCCAAGCAGCCACTCAAAATGGACCCGAGAGCCAGGGCTACTTCCCCTGGCTCAGCACACTCCCTTCTCGCTACCAGAGCCGGACTGAACCACGAGGACAGAGGTCCCGGTCTCTGCAGGACAGGACAGCGAGCCCTGCTTGGGGCACAAGCCCAGCTTGCCTGGGGGATTGCACACACCTTGGCCCTTCAAAACTGCAACCAGTTTGACATATTTTGTCAGAAATCTCAGAGGTAAGGGACCTGGGTGCCAAGCTGCACAGTCATCCTGCTGGCACAGGGCACCTCATGACCCCCCATTTTACAGGCAGGCACAGCGTGGCTTGCCCAGGCCATATAAAATGACCCTGTTCTCCCACATTTGGGCAACAGCTGGGTTTGTGGTGTGCACAGAGGCTCCTTTCCCACCCATGGCCCCTTGCCAATGGCCTCCCCCCCCCGCCCCCCGAACAAAGGCAGGAAAGGGCCATGGGGAAGAGGAGTGGGAGAGCAAACATCCCCACCCCACAGCGTCTGTCAGCACCGGAGATGACCAGGCCCTGGGAAGTGGCTGGCCAGCCCCCACTAGCCGATAAAAGACAGGAGCAAAGCTCCCTTTCCCCTTCCAGCAAGGCAAGAGCTTTCCCAGAACAGCCCCCTCCCCACCTGAGCCAGGGAGGATGCCAAGGAGAGTCTGTGGCCCCCCAGGCAAGGTGGGGGGTAGCCATGGTACCTTCAGCCACTCCTCAGCCTGCTCCTTGCTCTGCACGGCCAGCACCAGTGCCTCGGCCCCTGGCAGTGAGAACCGCAGCTCATGCTTCTTGCGTCGACCATCCTTGGGGACGTAGATGACGCTGCATGTGCCCAGGGGCACCTCCACGTGTGGCTGCCGATCCTTGGAGCTTTTGTAGCACTAGGGGAAGCAAAGGGAACTGCTCAGGGCTCTGCCAAAACCTGCCTGTCCCACTGCCATACCGGGCAGAGCTGGGGTCCCTTTAGGGGTCCCTCACAGGTGGCACAGACAGAGGTGCCTCAGTCTCTGCAACACCCTCCGTGGCAGAGGGCTGCGAGGTGCCCTCTCACTCTGTGCGGTCCCCAAAGAGAGGAGCCCTCTGTTTACTTGCAAGGGAAGTAAGGGCAACCCTTGCATGTGCTCTGCAGGGCAGTCGCAGCCTTGGGGCAGCATCTTGGCATGGACAGTGCTATTTTGCTTCAGCCTGGACCTGACCTCCCGCCCAACCCACCAGTAGGTTTCTGGTCTCCACCAGCTCTTGGCTCACCAGGAGTTTGCTGTCTCGAATGATGGTGAGCTGCTTGGCCCACTGTCCAAAGCGCTTCTTGCGCAACAAGAAAGCACAAATCCTGCAATCCTTCACCAGGTTCATGGAGGCTTCCTCCGATGGCCATTGGTGTGTCAGCTGCTGGCCCTTTCCCTCCTCCTCCTCCTCCTCATACGACTCATAAGAGCTGCTCATTGCATCCGAGTCATTGTCTGGAAGGAAGCAGGCAAGTCACCGCAAATAGCGGTCCGGGGCCCTGCCTGTCAGGCACGCTCACACGCTGCCAGGGCTCCCTGTGCCCAGTGGGCTCCAGCACAGAGCCTGCGCTGGGCGCCACAATGGATGGACTCCATGTCAGCCTTTGAAAACAGCACCGTTTTGACCCCAGCTGTCTCCATTTCCCTTCCAAACCAGGCAGGATGCTCGTGGGCCAAATGCCAGTCCCAGGTGTGTCTATCGAAACCCCTGGGCTGGCTTACTTCATTGCAAGCCTGAAACTTTGAAAGCCTGGATTAAACCTTCTACCCGCAACAGCGGATCATGTGTTGGCCCTCTGCCCCACACCTCCTGTGCAGGGCACAGAGGAGCAGGGTTCCGCAGTGGTGTCCCTGCCCCAGGTCTCCTCTGCTGTGGCAGAGGCAGCTCATGCAGGGCATGAGAGCTGCATACGCAGGGACACCCGTTCCCCATACTGCTGACAAACATGGCACCGATTATGTCCCTTCCGCAGCACGAGGGCTCTGGCTTGCACGACAAACAGCACTCCATGCTCCTTGCTTTTTGCCCAGCAGCCTATGAAATGGGAGAGGTTCTCCAGCCTCTACCAGCCCAGGCTCTGGCCCACAGCCCAGTCCTTAAGCCCCCATCTCAGGGCTGGACTTTACCAAAGCTCTCCCCTCCCTGGCGAGGGCACCTGGATACCTACAGGAGTTTTTTTGCTCCCCGTTCATCCTGGTGACAGGGTAGTTGCTGTCTGCATCCTCATAATAGCCATCCTCGATGGAGTTGGGGGGGCTGGAGCTGTCTGCAGAGGAAGCAGAGGGCAGCTGGGGCTGTTACACCTGGTTTTCCCCCAAGGATACTCCAAGCAGCAAGCCTGCGAGCTGGGGCAGAGCAAAGCACACCCTCGCAAGGCATCTCAGCATTGGTCCCCCTGCAGCTCTGACCTCTCCCATCACCCCCTTCCCACTCGAGCCAGAGCAAACAACTCCTTGCAATAACAGCACAGCGCGATGGGAAGGAAGCGGGACAGGAGTGCTGCTGGTGGGAGCAGCAACGTTTCCTTCCCTGGGATGAGCTGTCACGCTCGCCGAGGGCTGCCTACTTTGCTGGGTGGGCAGGCAGGTGGGGGGATGCAGCCGCCAGCTTGCAGGGCTCCCTCCACCCTCCTGCTGTCCTGGCGCAGAGCAGAACTCACTGCGGGAGGTGATGTACTCAGGAGCCTTGCCAGGGCCCAGGGGCAGGGCTTCCTCATAGTAATCCTCAGGTGGGGGAGTGGTGGGCAGCGGTGGAGCAGGGTCCACAGGAACCTACAGCAGAAACACCACCAGCATTAGCTGGGCAGCGGAAAGGGTCACGAGTCCCAACAGCTACCATGGTGGCAAGGGACAGGAAGGAGTCCCAGCCCCAGCCACGGCCACCTTCCTGGGCAGGTGTTGAGCAGACCTCTGAGGTGGGCATTCAGAGACTTACTGGTTTTGCTGTCTGGCTCCTGGCCAGCTCCAAGCCAATGCCATCACCTGTGTCCCCCTCCTCCTCCTGCATGTCCTGGAGATCCCGCAGGTCACAGTCTGCCCAGGGGTAAGCGGAGAGGTGAAGGGAGCAGGAAATGCCAGAGCTGGCCCCCCTAGCCATGCCCTCCAGGGACCCCAAGGCAAGCACCCATGGCCCTTCACAGGGAAGGTGCTGGGAAACAGGCACCGCCGGTAAATGCAGCTGGGCTGGGGTGTGCATGAACCCCTCCATGGCCAGCTCCCAGGCAGCTTCAGGGGAGTGGGAACAAGAGCCTGGGGTGACAGCGCCCATTGCAGGCGCAAGGATGCAGCTTTCACCTTCCTTCCCTGGGGAACCCCAAGAGCACCCGCTGTCAGCAAGGACCCCAGGGCCACCCCTGCACCCACACAGTGTGACCCCTGGCATGTCGATCTGGGTTGTCCACACTTACCAAACTCTTCAAAGAGAGACTCCACAAAGCTGGTGCCATTGCTGAGGGATGCTGTGTTGACGTACATGTAGTCCATGTCCTTCCCTGGGAGCGAGGGGATGCTCTCAGCCCGAGGGTGGGCAGGGTGGCTGGGGCAAGCACCGGCACCCCTCCTCCCCACAAACATAAACCAAAGGACAGAGTCCAGCCCACCCCACCGTACCACGGGGTGCTCCTCCGGAGCATGTACCCGGGGAGTCGAGGAGCCCCCAGGGATCCTGCTGCTCCCCCGGGAGGCAGGAAGGGGGGGAAGGCTGTGAAGCCCCAGGTGCATGGTGCTCCTGGCCTTTCCGCAGAAACCCCTGCGCTCAGCAGAAACCAGTGGCAGGAAGACTGCTGCAAAGTGGTGTTTCCGCAGGGAGCAGCCCCCCTGCCCCGCAGCCATAGCGGGGATGACGCCAGCCCCCACGCCCGGGGCGGGGGGGAAGCCAGGAAGTGAGAGCAGGGAGCGAAGCGCCGTGAGGGGGCTGAGCAGGTGCTGGGTGCTGGGCACAGAGGCAGCTCATCCCTGCCCTGAAGATTGTTTTCCCTACCCTGCTGGGGTTTTGGCCTGGGACAGCTGCTGGGGACACCCACTGCCCCTGGGGACAGCCACCGGACACCGCAGGAGCAGGACACAGACCTGTGGGCGGCTGCAGCTTCTGCAGGATGGTAGAGACAGCCAGCTTCTTCTCCTGCGTGGTGGCACTCAAGTACTCGTGGTCCAGCAGCTTGAGCAAGACGCTGAGCTCTGGCAGGAGCTGGTCCAGCACTGGGGGGAACAGGAAGAAGCCCATCAGCCAGGGTGGTGCCAGGGTACTGGGGTTAAGACAAGGCAGAAGGAGCTGGAATGTGTGGAAGACTCCAAGATGGGGGTCTTTCCCAGCTGGCCCAGCACAGCTCAGGTGGTGTTTGCCAAGTGCATATGTGCTCCTCCCATGCATAAGCTTTTCCACCAGGACACAGACACCAGGATGCAGCCTGCTGAGCCCACGAATGGAAACACCAGCTCTGCAGGGCTACTGGATTGCTATCAAAGGGCTCAGCACACATACTTTTCCACGCAGATAAAACTACACCTCTGTCCACATGGCAGTGTATCGTTGCTGCTGGTGCCGCCTCGCTGTTATGGACGCTGGGTGGTGATGGAGGGAAGGAAGAAGAAAAGAAGGAAAGGAAACCCAAATACCATCTCCAGAGCCACCTGGCAACACCACCCAGGGACACATCCTCCCGCTCCTCACCTGCTGAGGGACATTCGCATTCCCCTGCTGTGCTCAGACCACCTGTGACCTCCCAGCCCAGTGCCACCTTCACAGGGTCCCCATACACAGGCTAGAGCCCTCCCCCCCACGCTCAACAGCAGGTTCTCTGCCCTGCTGTCACTCCTTGCCTGTATCATCCCAGCTCATCCACGCTGCTCTAAGGCCACCCCACTCTTCCCTCCAGGCATGGAGTCACTTCCCCAAGGCACAGTCCCTGCCCCACACAGGCACCTGAATTGTGCCAGGGAGGGAATGGGGACTGCAGCACAGGAGGGGCTCTCCCCACTCAGATCGGTGTTAGCTGAGCCTCGGTCCAACACACACAGCGCCAGAGATGGCCAAGAGGGTCAGAGAAGCTGAAATCTTGGCAAAGTGGAACCGTACCAGAAGCCACCATTTGTCAGATTTCCAGTGTGTGGGATCCCAGTACCCACCAGCTCCTGGGCGGCTGCTGCTGCACCTGAACACAGCATCAGCCCAGCAGGCAGAACCAGGCAGGGGAGATAGGGAGAGCCCAGCAAAATGCAGCAAGAGAATTCACCACACATTACCGTTACAGGCACAACACATAAAAGTGTAGGTCTTCTCTTTGACATGGTGATTCATGGGCTAGTTTTTATGAAGCAAAAGCACGCTGTAGCTGTGACCGTTACCTGTGCAGCAGGGCTCCAGAAAACATTTGGATGTTTGCATATCAGAGCAGGGCTACAAAAAAAAAAATTAATCACTGGAAGGAGTGTTTATGGTGCTGGCAGCAGCTGACCGACAGCTTTAGAAAAATGTGTTGGCCGGGGATGGGACTGACAGGGAGTGTCCAAGTGAACAAGGTGAGCTCTGGACTCCACATCTCTCACAAGCTCCTACACCCCCCATTCTGCATGTGCACCGACATCCTCATCCCAGGTCTCTTTCTGTACCATACCTCCTCCGAGCAGGATAAGACAAAACTGAACTGGATCCAGAGCCAAGCTCCCATTTTACCAAGGACAACACACCTGCCCAGCTCCACTGGCATCCAGGGTAGCTCCTGCAGGGTCCAGTGCCTGCAGGAGCTGGCCTGCATGGAGAGGCCAAGCTCAGGGACACCTGGAAACCTGCAGCTCTGGAGGCTACAGAGGGCGGTGGGGGAAAAAAAAAAAGCTGTTGTTTCTTCCAATGAAAGTGTGAGCAGGATCCCTTCTCTTGGCAGCAACTGAAAGTCATCAGAGCACAGCTGGGGCAGGCATGCAGCTGGCTTTGGGTCTCCAGGGACAAGAGCAGAGGCCAGAGGTGACCGCAGAGGCAGGTCAGACGTGCTGACCGATGGGGATAGTTTGCAAGGAGGGCAAAGTGTGTGCCTCAGCTGCATGGAGCATTGGGGACACCCTGCCCATGCTTTACCCGTCCCCACTGCTGCCCCTCTGGGCAATGCCAGGAAAAGGGCCCTGGCAGAGCAGAGCTGGGCGGCAGCGAGGGCTGGCATAGGGCGTATTTCCCAGGGGAAGGGCAGGATGCTGTGTTTTTTAATGAGCTTCTGCTGGGTCCTATCCAAACACTGCATCCACTCTGCTGAACACCCATCAAAAACTGGGCTGCTTCAGGTCTGACCTAGGATTTTGAGTGCCCACCCTTCACCCTCGCAAGCCGTGGCCCAGGGCACAAAGCAAGTCCCCTGGGACCAGGCTGGCACTGCTGACCAAAGCAGGGACAGTGCAGTAAAACCAACCACTGTTTCAAAGATCTTCGGATGAAGGGGAACCCAACACAAGTGAGTCAATGCGGATCAGCACCCGGCCAACACAAGGCCCCGGGCAAGGAGACAGCATGACTGGCCCCAAATCACTGACTCCCCAGGACACGAGGCAGGATGCGGCTCACAAGCCTCTTCCTGCCACCCCAGCCGATGGGTTTCTATCTCTGCAGACCTTCTGCTTCCTCCTCCCTCTCCAGTGCCAAGCTAAACAGCAGCTTCAACCCTTTTGGCAAGGGTGGCTTTGCCAGTGCCCATCTCCCATGGGCAGGCCACACCAGGACAGGTAGCCCCCGGGCAGGGCGAGAAGCCTCAGCACAGCTCCAGAAGGAGCAAGCAAGCCTGGGAAGCTGGCAGCAACCCCAGCCTGCAGGAAAGGAGAGGGCAACCACAGGGAGGGCAGATTCTCCCTGGGATGTTTGCACAGGCAGACAGGAGCAGGCTTCTGCTCAGGGATGCAGTGGTGGTCTCCAGACCAGATGAGACATCCTCCCCTGCAGGGACTGGCGGGGCAGGGAACTAGCAAGGAAGCAGCTGGGACAAAAAGCAAGATGCCCCCCCGTCCATCCAGCACCCACAAGCATCTAGGGAGACACCTATCTTCCTGCCACCCCAGCTCAGCAGGCTCTCAGCCAGCCATGAGCTCCCACAGAGGAGACGAGGATCATGCACATTCCCTACATCAGCTTCCCACAGCTCACCAAAGCCTAGGCCACGGTGCTCACCAGCATCCCCCTGCCCTGCCATGTGTAGGACATCTCCTATCACAGCCACCAACTCCTTTGTCAAGGCTTTGGACTAGCCGACAGCAAAAGGGCAAGCAGGATTCTATTAATAGTGACAAAGCAGGTGGCATGTGTGGCGAGGAGACCCTGCTGTGCACAAGAAATGACAGTGCCCAATAAGCAAGGTTTGTTGCCTGCCATGGCAGGCAGATCAACTCATCAGCAACGCCCCAAGCGCCAGCTCTGAGCCGGGGCGCACGAAGCACAGAGCGGGGCGAGCACTGAAGGCGCCTTTGTTTCTGCCCAGCTGAGCTGTCCCCTCCATCTCCCTTGTTAAACATCCTCCAAAACACAAGGCGGGGGGGGGGCGCACAGTGAAAGACGTCTATGATCCCAGGAGAGCGCACAGCCTGCTGAGCTGAGCCTCTGCCCCCGCGAGTGGAGGAAGGGAAGGGAAGGAATTAATTTCCTACACTTGTTAGTTTTCCAGCCCTCGTAAGGTTAATGGGGTGGCTGCAGGAAGCAAGGGGAGATTGCTCCAGGGTTGCTGTGTGGAGGGCAGCGGAGGCTGATGTGACTGACCCAAGGCCACCCAGCAAACAAGGACTGGCATGTTACTTCTGCAATACCTGGTGGGAGTGAGCACAGACCCCGCACCAGCCGGCATCCGTGCCCACGGTATGGCGGGCAGGGGACGGGGCTCATGTGCTGGTGTGGGTGAACAGCCCTGCCCTTGGGGGCTCTGGCAACTGCGGTGTGAAACCGTGGAGTCCAGGGACAGAGGTGGCAGCAGGACATCAAGGGGCTCCTGGGGGAGCACTACATCAGAGTGGCCACAGGTGCTGAGCAGGGGATGCAGCTGAAAAGGGACCTTGCATCCCCTGCCCGCTGAGCCACTCACTCACTTGGGGGACAACTCCAGCCTTGCGCCTGCCTCCAGCCCTGACAAACGGCTCCCACCTGCTGCTTTCTTCTGCAGCTTCTCTTGCAAGTGAAATCCTGCAGGACTGCATCACTTTGTTGGGCTCAGGCTTTGGACACAGGCATCCCAGGGCAGGGAGTGATGCCAACCTCCCCTCCCAGAAACTCACTCCTCTCCATGTTTGCAGCCTGTCTCACTGCTGTGGCAGGATGGGGAGATGCCAGCAAGGTCTCTGAGCCTGGGAAGGCCAGGAGCCGTGGCAGCAGATGGCTTTAGCATTAGGTAACTTGGGCTGGATGGGCTGGGAGGCCTCAAGGCAGCTCTGATGGTGAGCTAGGGGACCAGCACCAGGACACTGCTGCTGTTCAGGACAACGGGGCAGTATTTCTTCTGCTGCTAAAGCCTGTGTTAGAAGCAGCACCAAGCACAATGCTGGCAGGGGAGCTGTGTCCCCTCCAACACTCCACCACCTCTCTCCACCTTGCACCCAGGCCAGCTCTATTTTTAGACCCCACGAGTGCTCCCCTCCTCAGGGACCTGCTTCCACAGTGCGCAGATAAGGGTCCGGGTGCAGTTCGCAGCTGCAGAGCCCATCTCCCCCTCTACGGCCTCTGCTCTGTCACAGGTGCAAAAATCAGGTCTTCCTCCAGCAACCTGCAGAGAGGAAGAGGAGAAGGAGGAGAAAGAGGGTCCAGCCAAGTCAAAGTTGGAGTTTCCCGGTGTAGAGACCCAGCTTTTGCAGGGGGAGAGATAAGACAATGCAAGCGGAGTTGTCACCCCAAGCAAAGCCGATCTGCAGCCTGAAAGAGAGCCACAGGGAGGGGAGATGTTTCACAGCACCATAACGCTGCAAGGCTGCTGCAGTGGGGGGTGCAGCCACGGCTCTATCGTCCTCCGCCTGCCCCTGGCCGCACTTCCTCCTGCTCCAGGTGAAGGCTGGGGGTGAGGGGGGCCACGGGAAATCGGATGCTGGGAGTAACAGCCATTGTTTTTAGCTAAAATAAAACCCAAACAAAAATAAATCCTTCCTGCTGGTGTGGGCAGGGCCCTGTGATACTCTGCCTGGTCAGGGCTGCTAAGAGCCACCACCAGCAGTAAACAAACATCTATAGCTCCTGGGATGCCATAAATAGGTGGCCTGTGGGCCAGGGAAGGGGGCACAGCCAGAGGTTACCCAGAGACACTCCAGCCCCAGGAGTAGCCCTGCAGGAAGGTCGCCTATCCTGTGAGACAAACAGACCCAGTGCTGCTGGAGGAGCCGCCTTCAGCACGCAAACCGCTCTGCCCTCTCCACGGCCTGATGTTGAGCCGCCTGCAAGAGACACCCAGGCACCAGGACGTGCCTCCACACCTCTCTGCCTGTCCCCAGCCTTCTCCTGCCCCAGCACCGGCTGCAGGCATCACTGGAGGAGTGATGCCTGAAGTGGGTGTTGACAGCCCCCTCCAGCCCCAGCGCACTGCTTCCCACCCCAGTGGGGCCAGCTTTCCCCCACTGCTGCTCTTTGAGGAAGGCAATGGCCTCCCGAGCTCTTTGCTGAGCTCCCAGGGCAGTTCCTGTTCCCACTCCCATTCCCAGGGAGGTTTCTTTCTGACAGACAGGAGGGAGGCATGCAGCCGGTGAGGAAATGCCTTGGCAGGGGCTGAGTGGCACTCCTAGAATTGTTCCTTTGTGCAGAAGACAGGAGGACAGACTGCTGCCTGCCTGCACTCTGCCTGCGGCCACCGCTCCTCCGGAGCATGCAGGAGCAGTGCCCTGCCAAGTGAGCAGCAGGGCAGTGCTCAGGCCCCGGGAGGCAGCAGGGGTGAGCAGGGCATCCCTGCCAGCCAGGCTCAGCTTCCTGGCCATCCATCACCAGCTGGGTGTGGGGCAAATTGGGATGACTGGGACGGGCTGGTGGGGCCAGGAACACAAGCCTGGAAAGTACCTCCTCCTCCGAGCACGGCTGCCTGTACAGCTACAGAGCAACTTGGCGTGCTCCAGCCCGGAGGGTTTTTAGAGAAAAGCCAACAATTAATGATCACACTTGAGCTCTGACAACATCCCATAACAGTGGAAGATTTGCTAAGGGGCCACTCGATGCACATGAATCATCTCCTCCCTGGAAACAAGGGCCCCTTGAGTGGGACAGATGGGGGGAGCACCTCTGACTCCCAACAATGTCAGCAGAAGCCGGAGTGCTTGGGGCCGGCTCCGGCGTGGCTGGGAGCCCGCTGCCCCCCCCACCCCACCCCGGCTCTCAGCTGTCCCAGGCAGTGCCTTTCCCATCCCTCCCTGTGATTAACCCCTCCGTGTTGTTAACGCCAGGACCCCGGCAGCCATCCCTCCTCCCCCAGTGGCTCCCAGCTTAGACGCCGCAGCATCCCCGAGTGTTGCAGAGCTCAAACCTTTGGACCCCAAACTCCTGGCGCCTCCCTGCTGCCTCCCCAGTGCCCGACGGCACACCCTATGCCCTGCCATGCCAGGCTGCAGCAGGCAGGGCAGGCATGCATGTCTCTTGCAGATCTCATCATCGTGACCTTACAGTAACTAATATCCTTAGCTGATAACCTTGGAAAATCAGTCCCAGAAGATTAACATGAAACCTGCTTGCTCAAGGGGACAGAACGTCCCCGGCCAGCTCTCCATCCCGGCGCAGTCGCCCGCTGGCTTCTGTCCTTACACGCAGGAGCCCACAGGGTTTGCAGGGCCACTCCATCTCGTTCCAGCCCTGGGAGAGGGGAAGATGAGCAACCAGAGATGTTAAATAGCAAGAAGGCTGCCCTGGCTGTGTCTACTGAGCCTCCTTCAACTTCTCCCCCATGTGCTCCAGACACACACCCCAATGCTGACAGCAGCTTGGGGGGGTGGGGGATTCCTTTCCCAGCATGGCCATCTCAGCCACTTTCAGTGTGCCGCTTTTTGTGTGAAGGGTCCTGCTGCATCTGGCCCTGTGCCTTTGCCAGCAGCGGCTCGTCTCCCCAGTATAAATAACTCTGCAGAAAGCCTTATCGCATGGCCTTGCTCCCAGATGCTTGCCCACCTCAGCAGAGGCTGGTCGAGCAGCAAGTCCAACCCGGGGCAGAGCCATACTCTTAACCACGCACTCTCCCAGTCCACTTGCTTCACCTTGGTCCTCTGTGCCGAAGCAGTTTCTTGGAGTCCTTGCCACATACCAAAAAGCGGAGAAGAGCAAGGAGAGCTGCAGCGCATGCCCAGGGCTAATGCTCTGTCCGGTGCACCCAGCCAGTGCCAAGAGCCTGGACACAAAGCAATTCGCAGCAGGAGCAGGACCCCAAACCTCCCATCCCAATGCACTCGTTTCTGGAGAAGAGACAGTTTCACATCCTCCCCACAGTCTTACACATAAAAACAGAAGTCCTGAATAGAGAGAAGTGTAATTACAAGCCAACAGAGCGTTATACAGACTAAAGATTATCACCCCTCTTCACGCCCCTGCCAGCTCACACACTGCAGAAACCATCATTCACTGCTGTGGGGCAAGTCAAGCCCCTTCTCTATGTAACTGGATTAAAGGAGAAACTGGAGAGAAAGGTGATCATGGTGCTTCCCTTCCCACCCAGCCTGGTGCTGGCAGCACACCCGCTGCAGCACGGCCCAGAGAGAGGGGGGCTGCTCTGCAGCTGAAGCTCCACGCTGGGACGCGGCTCTCCTGGCGATGCCCACACTCAGGGCATGGCTGTGGGTGGAAAATCTCCCCCTGTGCAGCCGCAACTGCATGCCCAGAGCTGCAGCCTTGCCCCAGGGCTGCAGCACCCTCATCCCACATGCTCTGCTTGGTGCCCCAGTCCCCCTGAGCAGTGACTCACAGAGGGGCGTCACCTCCCCAGGGAGCCCCCAACAGAGCCACGGGGCATTGGAGGGGCTGAGGCTCTCTGAGCTGGCATTGCTGCTGGAAGAAAACCCGAGGGCAGCCTTCCTGGGTTGCAGGGCAGTGTCCTTCCTCGCAGCAGCTCACACCGAAGCAGAGCAGCTTCACAAGTGGTGCCGGTAATGATTAACAGGCTGATTAAATCACCCACAAACATCTCCTGTGACCCAGGCAGATAACGACCCTCCCGGTGCCCCATGCCGAGGCAGGAGTCCTTCTCCAGGGGCTGCTACCCCACTGCTCATGGCTTAGCAGCCCTTTCTCCACCTCCTGGAGAAGGTTGTGGTGGTTTACTTTAGCTCCCCAAAAGCAAACTTTACCCCTCTAACCCGAAGAGGCTGCAGCTGCCCACACCCCAGAGGAGGAGGGGGTAGCTTCTGGGTCACCCTCTCTTACTGCTGAGCACAGCAAGAAGTCAAGGAAATAAAAGCACGCAGGTGAGATATTGCTGTGTGACCCTGCTCACACTCCCAGGCAGGGCACGGGCAGCCTTCTCCACCTCTGCCCCGGACCCCTGAACCCTGGGGGGCTCGCAACTCCAGGCACAAGTTGTTTCCAGCCACAGCTTGGCCCAATCAACACAATTAGCTCTGCAAATACGTGTGGACCAGATTCAGTACTTCCAGGCTACATCTCAAAACTCTGTGCTAGCTTCAGTGGGCGCATGGCAGGATGCTCTGTCGGGCCAGCGTGTGAGCTGGTCTCAGAATCTGCTAGCTGGAGAACAGGTTTAAATAATGGATGAAAAAGAGAGGTTTGAGATGCCCTTTAAAGGAATAGTCAGGCAGGGGCGAGACCTGCTGAGTAATGTATAAAAAACAAGCTGCAGGCAGAGGGGAGATGTTAGGATTAGTCAGAACCCAGAATAAACTGTGTTTTCTCCAACCAAAATTTTAGCGTCAGCCTTTTCCAAACAAACTCCACAGCACAGAGAGCAGCAGGTTGGCCTAGGCTCCTCTCCAGCACCCAGAGAGACCCCAGGACCAGTGCCACAGCCATTTGCCCACCCCTGTGACCACCCTCCACGGCAGGCAGAGCACCAGGAAGCCTCCCCAAGTTGCACCTTCCTGCCTGCTGCTATCTTGGAGCTGGAGGACGTAAAGCTCTGACCTCTGTGTAGCCCTTCATCTCCACCAAACCTCAGCCTCCAGGACAGCAGGAATTACAGCTAATTGCAGGCATGGTGGTGGTAAACCTGCTGATTCAGCACCCCGGTGCTGGTGACGGCTCTCCCGTGGGCATGCCCTTCCCACCACCCTGCACCGAGAGCCAGGTGGGTCCTCCAGCCCCCAAATCTCCAAAATAGACACCCCAGCCCCACTGATGGGGGTGGAAAGCTCTCTGCATCCCAAAAGGCTGCTCTCCATGCCCTACAACCCCCCCCTTCCCTGAAGCCAAGATCCAAAACATCTCGGATGCAATACCCAACCCACAGGAGTGAGATGTGGGGAGGCTAGCAGGGCTGACACTTCTAAGAGGAAGAATCACAGGAGACAGTTGTGCCTGGACCCTCAGAAGCAGAGGAAGGTACGGGACCCTCACCTAGCAGGATGTGGGCAGGGAGGGTGTGAGATCTGCAGGAAGGAGCTGGTGCATTGGCTACCAGTCAGCTCCACTTTCCCAAACGCTTTCAGCCACAATGCACAATGTGGACCCCTCTTTTCAGAGGCGGTGGGAGAAGCAGCTACAGAACCCCTATGGGGACAATACCCTTGAAGAGTCAGGGGGAGGGAAACAAGCACTCCGCACCCAGCTGTCTGTGTTAGCATCCCTGCCCTGATCCCAGAAATGCCCAGGAGCTTGGGAGCTGTGCCAGGCACAAGTCCCCCCTGCCCGGCGCGGGGATTGGGACCCTCTCAATGGCCACCTCAGCCCTGTCCCTGCTGGAGAGCAATGATCCTGGGATGGGGCAGGCAGGGCATGGCAGAGAACCCGAGGAGGGCAGGATTAAGTGTATTTTCTCAGCTGAGAACACCCCTTCCATTTCCTTCCCTTGCCCAGCTCCGCCAGGAGCATCAGGTGCAGCGGCAAGGCCAACAGCATTTCCTATCCGCTTAACCCCTACGGGGCAGGGGCAGAGAGGCAGGAAAACCAGTTTAACCCGTCAGGAAAGCTGACAAGCTTGAGCAGAGGGGAAGATCCAACTGCTCTGGTTATTGCTGACGGCTCTGTCAGTGCCAGGACTGGTTCACCGCATCTGCTTTTAACTCCAGGACATGAAAGCCAGCTATCAAACCTGTTCCTGGCTCTGTCCTTTACAACCTTGGTTTCCCAAAGCGCAAATGACACTGGGACCATATGAAAATGGAAGACTCAACCCACTGGACAAGGAGCCAAAAAGGGGCTGTTCCCCCATCACCAAGTTGGGTGGGTTTAATGTTAAAAAGAACCCAGAAGAAAGCCAAAGCCATTCTTCAAGCTGCTCCTTACACATCTCCTGCTAATTGCCAGCAATCAGAGCATACTAGCATCTCCCAGAACTCCCTCCTATCACTTCCAGGATCACATGCACATGAAACCCACTTCAAAAAAAAAAAAAAAAAAAAAAGTATTTTGAGCATGGAAACCCCTTGCAGCAGAGATCTGTTTTCATTCCAGACTGTTATGAAATGTCAGTGTTCTCCCTTGCCTGCCAAAGAGCCTGCCTTTGATGTGACTGGAGGCATATCAGGAGCAAAAATGGAAGGGGCTGCAGCAGCCATCCCATGGAGGGAGCCTGGGGGAATGAGGGGCAGAGAAGTTATTTTCATCCTTCCCCACTGTGGAGGCTGCAGATTGTCAGCACAGTGTCTGCAGAGGGACTTGAGCTCCCTAAATGCCGCCGCTTTTAGTGCCGCAGAGTAAGGAAAGGCAGGCTGTTGGGGGCTGCACAGGTGCCCTCTGTTCATCCCACAGGTGCCCTGGCAGAGGGAGCCAGCCGCTTGTTAGCATGGGCAGCAGGGCAGGGCTGGCAGAGACAATGCAGAACTCCTTGGGAGGTTTCTAAGCAAACTGTCCTGCTGCTGCCCTGGAAGAGTGACATTTAATTGATATTTTGCAGGACTGACAGCTGGGACATTCATTTTCACTGGAAGAAGGTTTCTTGCATGCAGGAGATGGGTGTTCCTCAGGAAAGAGCTTGAGCTGTGCCAGACTAGACAGTAGCTGTTGTAGGGGAGGGTTAAGGGGTTAGGACGTGAGTCTGGGATGCCAGAAAGCACTTCAAGCCTCCACTCTGCTAAATTGTTATCTCCTGTCCCCAGCAAGTTATTTGGCTACTGAACAACAGGCCAATCTTGCGTCAAGACCAGTTTTCACTCCCAGTCCTCCTCTGAAAAGCCTTCCCACTGTCTGGGATCAGACAACTACTTCCAAACCTTAAACAAAGTTTTCCTGGGCTGGGATAAGAACCGCCTGCCAGCTGCAGGCAAGAGGATTTCAGGCACACCGGCGCTCAGCACTGCTCCATAGCAGAGGGTGCGTCAGCCTCACAGCTCAGCACATTTGCACCGGAAAGCAGCATTTCCAGGTCAAGAGCAAACACGGGAAAGAGGCAGGTTTTCCAGACAGCCCAGTCCCCAGAGTCCCTGGCTGGAGGACACTACCCCCACAGCAGTCAGTAAGGGTACCAGCCCGCTCCTTCCCCTCTCTAGCAGCCCCTGCTGCAGTAGGCACCCACAATGTGCAGGGCAGGGCAGCTCTGCGCCCCTCCAGTGCAGCCAGGCTGGCTTCAGCAGGGATCCACTACCTACAGCAATACTCATTTCCCACAGTTAAGGGCAGCGTTGCTCACGGAAGGATACTGGAAGATGCACGGGAAAACTAACTCCAGTGCCTCCTGCTTTGCACGGTGTCAACATCCCCAGGGATGCTGCACGGTGTGGCCAGCGCAGCCCGTGGTGGGCTCAGCCCCCTCCCCTGCATGCTTCCCGGCGATAAACAGGCGGTGGCCCCGGGCAGCTGAGTTTCCAGCTGAAGGAATGGCTACAATGCGGGGGAGAGCTCGGCATTTGCCTAGCATGCTAACAGCTGGCCCGATCTGTGTTTCGCACCCACTCTGCAGCCCCTTCCACCAGGCTAAGTACGCTGGGCGGGCGGCATTCCCACCCCCAGCTTGCAGGCAGCAGGTCAGGAATGACCTGGGCTCCCTCCCACCAAACCCACGGCTTCCCCATTCCTGTGGGCAAGCTGGAGCCAAGTTTATCCCTGACACATCTCCACCAGCCTTGCTGGATTTAGACCCCAGATAAGTTTGGTGCAGGACCCAAATTCTGGTGGCACAAAAGGTCGGGGAAGAGTCACTAATGAGAAGCCATATGTGAGCACGGCCCTGCTAGAGCAAAGGCTTGTGGCACATATCACCTCCCAAAGCATGCACACATGCACTTCTCCATCAGCACAACCTGGAACAACTCTGCAAACAGCCCACAGCACCAGTTCCCCAGGTTAGGTGCTGGTGTAGAGCTGAGCCCCGCACCGGCTGCTGCCCAGTCTGCCGGGGAAGGCAGCAGGTTCGGCTGCAGCATGGAAAGCGATGAAGAAGCTGACGGATCATAAAGCAAGAGCAAGTCAGGGGCTAAGCGGAGCTCCAGGAAAAGAAAGTGGCTGCCAGAGGACAGGTAGAGGCTAGGAATGGGGCACTGAGCTCCTACCCACCAACAGACCCAGCACCCCTTGCACCAGAGAAGGGAGGCCGGCAAGACCCCTACACCTTCCCCCTGCAAGCCACAGCCCCCAGAGAGATCCAGTGGCTCTGGGTGATGAGCAGGAGGGTCTGGAGGAGGTTTACATTAGCAAACAGCCACCCAGGTGCCAACAGCAATTCATTACAAGCCCTCAAAGCAAAGCAAGCAGGCACCGCTGCTGCTACCATAGAAGGCACCGGCAAGGGGAATAGAACAGCAGAGAGGCTCTCCCCTGGCAGGCCCAGCCCACGGAGTGGCCACACTGTGCCCAGGCTTGTCTCCGTGATGCTCCAGGATGGGTTCCACAGTGTGCTGGGCATCCCCTGCCCTTTCCTGCAGTGAGGTCCTGGGTTTGATTTTTGGGGTGGGCTGGGATGCAAACAGGGTAGCCTTCCACCAGCTCGCACAGCAAGAGAACAGGGAAGCTGAGACCCTCTGCTTTCCCCTCTGCCCATCAGTGTGGTCCTCTTGGACCTTGAAGAACAGCTCTAGCATCACGTGTCACTTGACAACGCTCCCCCTCCTGCAACAGCACCCTCCTTCTGAGCTGGCAAAGTTACTCTGTCTGTCTGGCAGGCAGGGCAAGCTGCAGCCGTGGGGGAAGGCTGTCCCTGTCCTCTCCGAGGCTGCTGGGCACTGACACTGCTTGCCAAGCACCAACATGGCGAGCTGCAGTCCAAGAGTCAAACTCTTCATACCACTTTTCCACCGCGGAAACACCACCCCATCCTTTTACATAAGGAAGGGGAACTCTTGACCCTCGGGTCTTTCTGGTGCTGATCCAGAGCAGCAGACACAGCACTGCGTGAACCACCCTGGGACTTCAGCATGGTCGCAGCCCACAAAGCTGGAGCAATGCCCCCGGCCCCCGTCACCACTTTTCACCGGTGCTGCTGTAACAGCTCTGAAGACTGGTCAAGGGCCAGGACCTCCATGCTACACCGTATCAGCACCTGCTCCTCCTCTACAGCCCTAGGCCACCATTCTGCAGCAGCAAGCAGCAATCCCCCTGAAAGCCTCCCTCTGCTCCTATCCAGGGACCTGCCAACCCAGCAGAAAGCTAGGACCTTCTCTGCAAAGTTGGCCCAAAGCCCTGGCAGGTTGATTCGTATCCCAGATCAAAGCCTAGCAGCTACGTGCGCCTGATGCCACAAGCTGCAGGCGAGAACGGCACACATGTGGGAACACAGCCACTTCCCAGCAGGGTGAGGATCAGGCCCTCCATGGCTTTACGAGACCACCGGCATCTTCTCCAGCTGGGGAAACTCTCTGCATCCGATCAGCTCTACATGGAAACACCAGTCACCTCCCTTTCTACCACTGTAACTTACCCTAACAAGTGCTTACACCCCTCAGGCTTCCCTACAAGCCACTGGCTTTTCACCCATCTAACCAGCAAAGGGAAACTGGTACCAGTTTGTGTCCCAGCTGGCCCTGCCACAGGGCTGGTGAGAGACAAGGGCACCCTGGGGACAGGGTGCCACATCGATCCAGAGAGTTGCACCCGCTCGGCTGGGAAGCGACGCGCGACACCCAGCTCCCCGGGCCGGGAAAGCGGAACGTCCGTCCCGTCCCGTCCCGTCCCGTCCCGTCCCGTCCCGTCCCGTCCCCCTTACCGCTGAGTCGGTCCATGGCGCCGGAGCCGCTGCAGCGCCGGCCGCCCCGGGAGGCGCGGGCGGGCTGTGCCGCCGGTAGCGGCCGCGCGGCGGGGCCGGGCCTCAGCTGCGGGCGGCCAATCGCCGCGCCCGCCCCTCCCTCGGAGCACGGCGGCGCCGAGCGCCGGCGCGGCCCGGCCCGGCGCGCGGCGAGCGGGCGGGGGTGTCCCTGCCCGCGGGACGGGTGGGTGGTGTGTCCCCGTCGCTGGTGACCCCTCTCCGCGTGCAGCCCTGCGGCACCCACCTCCCTCCACCAACCCTTGCACGGCTGAGGGCGTCGCGGGGTCCCCCCTCCTGCATCTCCCACAGGTGCTACCCCCAGACCCCTTCATATCTGCTCCCTCCTGGTGTCCCTTGTGTGCCCGGCCTCTGCCTGGTCATGGTGCTCATGGAAGGTTCCTATAGCTACAAACGGTTGAGCTTGACTTAGAGAGCTGTAGTTTACGTGAGTGAAATCATTATCAATACAACTGGTTCATTTACTACTGCACTAAAGCAGACAGGAGCAATTACCAGTGCAATATCGCCATCTCTACCTCAGGCCCCAGCCCCTTCCATGCCAGCATAAAACTCTCAGAGCTGGGGCTGCTGCTGATGGGACACCTCCTGCCTTGAGCACCCTGCACCCTGGCAAACCCCTGCAAGGGGCCCACACGTCTCTCCCGCCTCACGTAGCAAACCGGTGATGGCTTTTTTGGGCAACAAGCTGGGCAGGCTCAGCACCCAATGGTAGTGTTGCTGATGGCAGGGGGGGCATTCGATCCACCTGATGGGAGACACCAGGACAAGATGGTTTCAAAGATGACCAGAACAGGCAGAAGAAGAGCTGGCCCGTGGCACAGTGAAGGTAAGACTGTCACCGTCCCCTTGGAGGAACCCTGCTGACTCTGCTCTTGCTGAGGTGCCTCGTGCCTTGCTGGCCTGTTTGGGTCTGCTCAGTCCTGTGGTGTGCCTGAACATTGTGCCAGAGAAGCAAACAGGAAACCAGAGCACCACAGATGACACCAGGAAAGATGTTTGTGTGGAAATAACCCTATTAATTTTTTAAAAAAATATGCAAAGGCAAAAAAAATCGCTTAGTTTGCAGTGGAGTGAATGCTGAATAACCCTGGTAATGGCCTTCATTCCTGGAGGTTGCAGAGGGCTTCATCTGGGACAGACATCAGTGATGGGGTAACTCAGGAGCCCCCCTCACCCCCCACCCCAAAAAGGCCCAGCAGTTAGTGGGACTGGCCCCCCCACTCCTAGCCTTGCCCCCAGCTCCCACACAGACGGCTCCCACTGCTGCTCACATGGGTGCCGAGACCCTGGAGCAGCAGGGCTAGGTGCTCACCCCACTTCTGATAGGGCCCAAAGTGAGGTGGCCCAAGTCCATGACCAGCCGCTATCACAGCTTGTCAGCCCTGGAAAAACCTGAAGAGCAGCAAGAAACTGCACAAGGGATGAGGCAGCGGCTTTGGCTGTCGTCATTTAAGAAGGGCTTGGTTTTGGGATGGTATGGAAAGCTGTTGTTCTGGCACTTTGGGAATAGAAACTGGCTCCGTAGCAATACCGGGTTTGCCAACAGCTTGGGAAGCACTGGGGCTCAGGCTTGCACCTTGACCGGTTGGGGTGCACCCTGCTCCTCCTTGTACCCTCACCCCAAGCTCTGTGTTTCTGATCCTGAGGGTGAGGCTGAAGGCGCACCCAGTGCATGGCCGTATTAAAGGCAGGGAAGACATTAAGGAGCCCGTGGTGGGATCCCCTTTCCCTGCAAATGTACCCAGGGTGTTTTCCAACCCATAAGTAAACACAGAGACCAGCTGAGCAGAGCAGCACAGGGCACCACCCCATCCCAACCCCTGCCCCCCAGCCCCAGGACACAGCCCTGGGTACCACAGCCACAGCCAGAAAATCCTCCCCCATTGCCCCCACAGGGCAGCAGTGACAGACACCAAGAGCTTCAGGGCCCAAGTGGCTTTAGCCTCTGTGAAAACCCTGGGATCAATACAGAAACAGAGCTGGAAAAGGAAACAAAGAGCATAAAACAATCTGCGAGACTCCAATTCACTCTCAGTGTACGTACAGCACCGAGAATCATACAGAGCTGCAATATAGAGATCTTTCTATGTATATATTTATAGGTATGTATATATTTATAGTGCACTGCATTTAAAACAGCCGGGCCTGCTTCTTCAGCTCATTCCTCTTCCAGAGGGCCAGGCGGTCGAACTCGGCGATGGTCATGCCGAAGATCTGGTAGAACTCCTCCTGGGAGAGGTGGCGCTGGGGAGAGAGGGAATGCTGGGGACCAAGGTCACCACGGCGGAGAGGACATGCAAGGTGGTCTGATGGCATCCCCTGCCCAGCTGGGTGTGATGGGGTGCTGCAAACCCCAGCAGCGTTCACCCAGGAGAGAGGAAGAACCCGGCTACATCCTGCTCCTGCCAAATGCACTTGTGCCATGGGCACGGGGAACAACTCTGCCCCGGCCAGCAGAGCAGGAGCAGGACCATGTGCTGCTGGCACATGTGTGCTCCTGGCGAGCTGTGGAGATGCTCCTCACACATCCACGAGCCTCTTGCAGCCCCACGCTGCTTGCTGGGGCTAAAGAGACACCCCGTGGGACTGGGTCCCTCTGAGCCCCGAGGAGATTGTTCCCAGTGGAAAAGGCTCCCCTCACCTCTAACCGAGTCCTGTCCACGTCTTTGGGTAACTGGTTCCTGCCCCTTGTCTTCACCAGGAGCAGCTCGTAGGGGTATATCTGCACAAGGACAGGAAGACCGTGGTGTAGCTCTGGGGCCAGGAGAGGACAGCTGGGGTGCACTTGGGAACGGGGCCATGAGGGCCACCAGGACAAAGCCTTCCATTTAGCAGTGTTTGGGTGGCACGGTTGCCACCAGGGCATGGATGGGACGAGGTGGAGTAGGGACTTGCTCTCAGGGTGACCCTAATACACTTTGAACCACCTTGGCTGTTCTGAAATAGCAACCTCAAGGTCTCCTGCTTGTTCTGCAAAGCCAGGAGTGACCCAGGGACGAGTGTGAGTAGGGAACCACCCGCATGACCACTTCTCCCTTCCTCAATGGGGAGACACCTCTGCTCGGCCAACGTGCTTGGGACCTTGGCAGGAGGGGAAGGACTCTGGTCTGAGCCCCACAGTCCCAGGATAGGGCTGTCAGGTGGGGGATGAAGGGGGATGAACGCAGGGCATTGCAGGCAGAGGGCAAAACTTCCTCCTCAAGGGCCTGGGGACACATGGACACATCTCTGGGACTCTGTCTGCATGGTCCTCGCACCTCCAGCTGGCAACTGCTCCTTGGAGCTGGAGCATCTTACCTTGTACTCTGTGGGGAGAGAGAAAAGACAAGAGAGACATAAGCCACGTTGACCCCTCTACTGCCAGGATCCTCTCCCTAGAGCTGCGGGGACCCCCACCTGTCTCCCTCCTTCTCCCTCCAGCCTGGACCCCCATTTTCTGGAGCTGCCTGCAGTGGCGTAGGTAGCCCCATGGCATCTGGCTCTATGCCTACAAGGTCCCCTGCCCGTGCTGCTCCCCAGCCCTGCAGTGCCTTACCTCGCATCCCCCAGTTGACGGCATTCGTGCTGTCGTAGTGGAAAAGCTCGGCACTGGGAGGCTGTGGGAGGGATACAGAGAGGGAGGGAGGAGTAAGAGGGGGTCGCCTCCAGACATTTGGCACAGGACCTCGCATGTCCCCAGGGGGGAAGGCACCCACCAACCCCAAAGCAGGACCTACTCCCCACACCTGGCAGTGGGGAAACTGAGGCACAACGAGGTGAAGTGACAAGCGTAGGTCACATGGAGGCAGGACCAGTCCTCCCGAACCCCAGTAATTGCTGCCCCAGGGTATAACGCAAAGCTCTCATGCTGGGAAGCAACACCAGCATCCCTCTGAAGTGGCCCTGCAGGACATTTAGGGCAGGCACCTCTCTCCTGCAGTGCCTGGACAGGGCACATTGGTCCCCAGTAAGGGTCATTTTGGATTGGCACAGACCAGCAGCTACAACATGGGTGCAGAGAAGGGGTTAGCAGGACACCCTAGTCCTGAAAGGGGAGCATGAGGGACTGTGAGGAGCCTGGGGATAATGACGAAGAGTGCAGAGATGCCTGGCAGTAGTAGGATGCAGGCAGCAGGCACTTACCCTGTGCAGTCCATTCCTCCTGTAGGCAGGGAGGGAGGCCGACTTAGAAATGAGTGGGTCTGCAAAGAAGACACCAAGGTGCTTAAGGGAAAATGCAGGGGTGAGTCCCACACCCCAGGAGAGCACCCACTAGGCCAGCCCTACCCCTGTGTTCCCATGTTGCTACCCAGCTCCACATTCACCCAGCTCTGTCTCCTTCCAGCTCCAACTCATTTCCAGCCTGGCTTCCTCCCACGCTGATATTCCTCTCCATGAAATCCCTTTCCCATGGCAGCCCTCCTGCCTCACCACTCAGCGCAACACCATCTCCTCTCTCAGTTTCTCTGACTCATCCTCTCCTGGCGCAGCCACCAGCTCTGCCCTGGTTCAGCTCTACCATGGCCTAGCCTTTCAAGGGCTCCTTCTTCTCTCTGCTTCTTCCCCCCAAGTCCCAGCATCTCCTGAGGCTCAGGGTCTGGTCCCCGCAGCCACGGGGAACTGGCCACAGAGGGCTGCAGGCTCACACACTCACCGCTGTCAGCCAGGTAGTGCGTCCGGGGAGCTGCAAGGAGAGCAGAGCCACACTTGAGGGAGGACCGAGCGCCCCACGCCACGCAGAGCTGCCTGGCTGCCAGCCCTATGGGTCCTCCTTGGGGCTCCTGGGAGCCCAGTGCAGCTGAGGGGATCCCTGAGCATCCCTGCACAGTCCCAGCTCTGTGAGGGCAGATGCGCCATCAGGAAGGAGAGCACGGAGCAAGCAGGGGTACTGTGCTGCCAGGATCCCCAATGCCCCTGGGACCCCTTGAAGCCCAAAGGGGAGAGAGGCTGGGTGCCCTGGGTGCTGTGCAGTGAGAGCAGCACAAGCAAGGAAGGCAAGCCTGGGGCCAGCCAGCAGGTCTGGGGTGCCAGGAGGTCCCAGATGTGCCATTATTGAGGATGGGAATGCACATGCAGCGAGCCCAAAACAGGTCAGAATGCACATGCAGTGAGCCCAAAGCAGGTCAGAGGAAACCCAGTGTGGCTGGGCTGTGAGATTCCCAAGGGACACTTTGACAACACAGTGAGGCACTTCACCAGGCTGCCCGGACAGACTGCAACACCTGCCAGGCAATGCCCCATCCCACCTGGGGCACAGGGAATGGATGGAGCCCTCCAGAGAGGAAAAGAGCCTCCCAAGTCCAACTCTGGTGCCCAGCACCTCTCCCACAACCCCTTCACAGTCCCCTGTTCTTCCCTCTTCACCCCAACAAACTTCCCACAGGGGCTGGGGCCCTGCCAGATGGAACAGACAGATTGACAGGACTGTCCTTACAGCCATTGAGGGAGCCCTCGTAGCCAGCCGTGTGCAGCGCTTCTCTGCTGCTGGCTGAGCTGCGAGGCGGTGTCCAGGGGTCTGCGTAGGAGTTGGACCGAGCCTTCATCTCCTCCCTCAGGATCAGCCTGCCGATGCCGCTCTGGATCTGGGCAGGGGGGGAAAGCCAGGTTGCACCCCTCCTTACCTTGCTCAGCCCTCCGTGACCACTGGCACATTGTGTGGCAGGGCACAGCACCTCCCGGCACAGCCTCAGCTTCTCCCATGTGCTCCCTTGTCCCTGGGGATGAGGAGCTGGGGTGCGATGCCTCAGCAAGGGGGTGTGCGTCCCCCCTCCTTAAGGCCCCATGCTGGGGGTGGCCAAGGGGGCAGAGATGGTGGGCAAGAGCGATTGTGGTGGCCCCTTCTTGGGTGGCAGAGCTGGGATGGGCCTCCTCCCCAAACCCAGCCACCATGGGGGCAGTTTGCTGCCAGCTCTCCCCTGCCAGGCTGCAGGCAGGGAGATCACTCACCTTGTGCATGCCCCGGTCGTACTCATCCTCCTCACCTCCTGACGAGAACCTCCGGGCCCGGCGGGCTGCAAGAAGACATGTGGGGGGGGTCAGATGGGGATGAAGGTGTGGGGAGGAGACAGTCCCCAACTGCATGAGGAAAGCCAGGTCCCAAGGGCTGCTAGGATTTTGGGGTCACTTTGGCAGGTATCTTGGCCCAACCCCACCTTCAGGTCCAGACCCTGCTCAGGGACGGGGTTCCCTCCTGAGCAACGGCTGGGTTTGGGGCCAGGAATGGATTTCTCTTCCCCCTAGCCCAGTGGGGGGCTGTTACCTTTGGGGGATCCTTGGAACGACCAGTACTCTGACTCGGAGTGGTAGTATGGGTCCGGGGAGTAGGCAGGGCTGTACTTGGATGACTGTGCAATGTCTTCGCTGGTTTTGCTTTTCGTGGCTGCGGAGAAGTTGTCTGCAAAAGGAACAGCGAGAGATGTAATGAGGACCCTGAGTCCCTCCAGCAGGACTTGCAAAGATCCACCCCAGGATGAAGGCAAATCCTCTTTGCTCCCCTCTCCCCAGTGGCCACCAGTGATTTATGTCCAGAACAGCACAGAACAGAGCGGGGAATAATCCATATTCAAACTGCTGACACCTCTTGGAGACAAGGGTGCAGAGGCAAAGAGTGGAGATGGCCTGAATGGCTCACAGCCCACAGCACCACAAGCTCTGGCTCCTGCAAAGAGTTCATCTTCAGCCCCAGCACCACCGACCTCCCTGTGCCCCAGGGTGTCCTGTCACCCAGAGGGCCATAACCGCACAGGCAGGAGGGGATGGAGGAAGGCTCAGTCCCAGCAGGGAAAGGGCTCTCAGTCTGTTACTGCCAGAGTAGTGGTGGGCTGTGCAGCAGGGGGGAGCAGAGGGGTGACCCCAGCAGCTTCAGATCTAGCAGTGGCTCAGCCCACCATGGCAGGGCCACACACAGAGCTCTGCTCAGGCTGGGGGCTGAGCCTCGGCAACACGTGTGAGAAACCCAGGGGTGAGCCCTGCCCCTTTCCCCCACAGGCCAGGAGACTCACAGGAGAAGGAGCACCAAGGACGGGCTGTGGGGCAGAGCCATCCCACCACCCCAAGACCACACAGGGGACCCTGCCAACGGCAGCTACTTACAGCAGCGGGTGCAGCCAGCAGCAGAGCGGTGGGAGTTGGGCAGGTGGGAACAGAGAACCCAAGGACAGAGAACACACAGTTATTGCTCAGGGGAAGCTGTCCCCTTACGTGCAGAAGCAAGCATGGAGAGCACAAGCCAGCCCCACTGAGAGACATCAACCACCTCTGTGACTCCTCCCCAGCCTTCAAGAACTCCTGGGCCCGTTTCACCCTGGAGCATCCATTCAGGACAGGCTGTGATTTTCCTCCAGGGCTCCACATGAAACTGCAAATTGTATTCTTCACCCCTTTCCTGAGGCTGCTCTGCTTCCTGGCATCAGCTAGCAATGGCCACCCTTACTCCCTCTACCACCCCTCCGGGGCCTTGCTCCCCCTCCCATGGCTGTCCCTGGTGCCGCTGACAGCCTTTGCCTCCATTTCTCGCAACAGGGATGCAGTTCAAACTGCCTTTTTCTTGCACTGAAACCTGTTCTCTGCTGCCCGGAGGGGAAGCAGGAGCATTAGCACATCAAAGCCATCTCATCCTGATGCCTGCTCCCATCTCCTGCCCTGCCCCAAAATGCAACTCAACCAGACCAAGCCCCACATCAGCACCCCATCCCCTTCCCCCATGAAGCAGAGCCCCATGTGCAGATGGCAGACTGTACCGTGTCGCTTATAGATGGGGGGTTTCCGGTAGATGTTACTCTCGCCAGCAGCTGGTGGCAGAAGGAAGAAAGAAGGAAAGAAGGGAGGAAGGGAAGTTCAGTATGGGCGTGCTGAGAGCAGACAGGACAGAGGTCCTGCAGGAGATGCTATCCCCACGCCACGTTTCCATCACACAGCCACCTCTGGGTCCATGCGTCCCACGAGAGTACAGTGCCAGGCCAGGGCCAGGCAGGCTCCAGGACGGGCAGCAGGAGCACGGTCCCGGGGCTGCCCTTGGGCGGCGGTGCGCACAGAGGACATGCAGTGAGCACCCGGCGTCAGCATGCACTGCGAGGTGGTGGGCACTGCTGGCCGCAGGAGGGAGTGGCCCAGCAAGGAACCACAGGCCACCCCTGCCAGCCCGCAGCAACGCACCACGGCTTGTGCTGGTGCAATTTCTTGTGGGTGCCAGCACCTGGAAGAACCACCTGCAATCTACCTGGGGATGGAACAACATCAGCCAAAGCCTCTTTCCACGGCAGAAAGAGAAAAGAGCGAGCTGGGAGGGAAAGCGAGGTGGAGCCTGGCACTGAGAGCTATGGCCCCAACGCAGGGGCCAGGCAGCAGAGCTGGTGGAGCAGGGAGGGGGCCATCCATAAACCACTGACCGTCAGCGGGAAGGCAGGGCAGGCAGTGGGGCTGAACCCTGGCAGGGATGGGATGGGAGCTTCGAACCACGGTGGGGAGCCTCTGGGTGTCCTTATGGTGCTGTCCCAGGGCATCAGCTATGCATTGTGAAGGGTTCCACACTTTGGACGAGGACAAGGGCAGTGGGAAACGCCTACAGCTGAGCAGTGTGATCTGGGGCTCCGGCCCTCCTGCGCGTGCTAAAGGATGGATGGGCAGCTCTGCCTGCTTCCCTCCCCATTCTCCCCTTCTGCCCGCTTTGTCCCCATCCCCATGGGCTCTGTGTGGCCGGGAGTGGGTGGTGGCCCTTACCTGGTGGCCCCCTGCAATCCCTGCAGAAGGGGAGCAGGCATCTGCAAAGCCCAGAAGACTCTGGGGGGAGGGAGCGGCGGGCCCTATGGGGAGTATAAAATAGTCATCTGTAGTGGATGGGTGCGGAAAGGCCTCCGGCAGACACACTTCAGCTCATCATCCTGGGGGGAAGGCAGGGGAGGGGGCAGGCTCTCCTCAGGGGACTCATCTTTGTGTGGGAGGTGGAGGAACGTCAGGTAAGAGGAAGAGGAGGGATGTTGCAAGGATCAAGCAGACTCTGGGCAGCTCTGGGATGTCTTGGTGGTGATGGGGAGGGAGAGGGTTCAAGCTGCAAGTCTTGTTTATGGATGGCCTCTACCAGGGGTAGATCCTGCTGCCAGCTGGCTCTAGACAGGCGGTGGAGCTACGCATGCGACACAGGGGGGACGACACATGCGGGCATGCCACAGACAGGGAGCTTCCCCGGGGTGCTCCAGAGCCTACCTGGGATGTGGAAATGCTTGGGCGCTTGGTATGAGGTTGGAGTGGAGGACCTCACATCTAACTGGCTATAGTAGGGGGAGCTGCGCCCGCTCTCGGTGCCTATGCGGTGCCGAGCAGAAGCAGCCAAAAATGACCGAGAGAGAACAAGAGGCAGAAGAAACTGGGTGTTAAATGCAGCAGTGTTAGAAGAGCAGGAGGCGACCCACGGGCTGGGGGTGACGGGGACGTGTGCCAGGCCATGGTCCAGGATGGGGCATGATAGAGCAGTGGGAGATTTCCCGCATCTCCAGAGGAAGGTGGGATGCAGAGCAAACCCTGCATGCGGGTGCTGTTACAGGGCAGCAGGTTGCCCTGCCGCTGGTGGGAGGAAAGCCGAGTGTGCTGCAGAGGCAAACAGTGACAGGCCCTCAGCGGTGCAGTGCAGGGGTAGCTCGGGGAATGTGGGACCTCCGGAATTACTGACCTCAGATTTTCCCAGTTGTTCCTCCCCGGCTCCGAAGGACAGAAGATATGGCACAGACACACTCTGCTTCCCTCCTGACATGCTCCGTGCCATGCACACACATATGTGTGTAAGGAACCCCCCCTTACAGCACTGGCTGGGCACTAGCACTCTCGTGCCCTCCCAGAGCTACTAATCCAGCTGAGGGGTCTTCACTGGACCTGGTGGTCACCTCTCTCCCCACTCCATCCTCTATAAGCCCCAGCTCAGGTCTGAGCCAGGACAAAGCCCCCTCAGCCTTTCCTCATTGCTTGCAAGATGAGAGTCAGGGGAACTGGAGGAAGCACACAGCAGAGTTGGTCACTACCCCACAGCTCCTGTTGCTCTCAGTCCCCCACGGGCCCCCCCCCCCAAGGCCTCCTGCCTGCTTGACAGAGGAGGGACCACTGAGGTCCCCTGGGAGAAGCAGGGGACAGTTTGATGACCTGCACTTCACCTGGGGGTCTGAGCTTAGCCCAGCCTGGGGTTGCAGCTGAAATCCTCACCTGAGCGGTAGAAATGGTGGGGGGACCTCGGGATGGTGGGGGACATGCCCTGGCGGCTGTAGGTGGGGGAGTCGATGTAGCCAGGGCTGGAGGCTCGCCTCTGCCGTGTGTCAAAGCTCTCGTAAATGTCCTGGGGACCAGTAAAAGAGCGGAGAGAAGTAGGGTTAGAGCTGGTGGGATGACAGATGAGGCAGGTCAGTCTTGCCAGCCCTGCACGGAGATGTCCCATGGCCGGGGATCCCTGTGCTTGTGGCAGCCCAGAAGGGCACACACTCCACAGTGTGACTTGCCAGGCAGCACGTGTGTCCTCTGTGGCTGGAGGGGCTCCCCAGGCTGCTCTGCCTCCCCGCCACCAAAGCGCAGGCAGCGAAGCTCAGGGTTTGGGACCAGGCAACGGTGTCTGGCCAGAGGCTTTCACCCCCCTTCCCTGGAGATTGTCCCTTTCCCCTGAGCTTGTTCCCAGTTTCCAGTGTCCCCCTCCATGGGGAAGAAGCCACATCCCAGGCCCACTCTGCCAGGGAGGTCTGCATGCCATGCTCCCTGGGGCCCAAAGGACAGGACCCTCCCTGACTGGTTGCCCCATCTCCCCCCACTTTGGGGCAGCACCCAGGCAGGGGGACATTCAGCAGATCCCAGCAGTCCCTGAGCAGAGGGAAGCCCTGCAGCAGCAGCAGGTGACACACTCCTTGGTACCCGCCGGGGCATTACCTGCGAGTACGGGGAGAGGGTCCCCAGGGACTGGAGGCAGCAGGAGGAAAAGGGGGGGAGAGAGACAGCACATAGTTAACGGGAGCAGTGACAGATTGAGGTCCCCCAGCAGCTCGTTTTCCCCATGTTACGGCCTCATCATCTCTGCAAGGCAGTGAGGACAGCTGGTGGCACAGTCGGAGACAAACTATCTCAGGATGCTCGGCAGGGAGCCCTTGGCTGGGAGGGGAGCTGGCGTGAGGATGGCACCTCCTGAACAAGCAGCCTGTGCCCCTTCTTGGAGATCTCAGTGGAGCAGCTTCAAGGGGAAAAGGTGGCTTCCAGACCCGCGGTGCTCCACAGTGGGCCACAGCCATGCTGCCTGCACCATCACCAGGTGGGCTGGAGGAAAGCAGGCTTGTGAGAAGCCATGAGACTGGAGATGTAGGGGATGCTGCTGCCGGCCATTACAAAATCCTCTTCCAGGACCACCTCAGGTCTCCCATCTCTGTGCGAGCTGCTCAGGCTCTCTGCTTCCACAGACTTACTCAAATGTCCAGCAGCCCTAGCCTGCACAGGGGAGAGGGGCAGGGCAATCCCATGCCATGTGCTGCTTTAGCATCATCTCATAATATGCTTGCAAAAATGCACTGAACAAGCCCTCTTCCCCTGGCTATGGCACTAGCACCCAACAGGGGCAGCCCTGCTGTGCTCCAGAGACGCCATGCTGGGGCTGGGTGTCCAGGAGGATTGCCTGCCAGGGGCCATGCTTTGGGCTGAGCCGGCTGGCTGGCTGGTTGTCCCTCCACCTTGGAGGGATGCACGCGTGCTGTGTGCCCTCCTCCTCTCCTGCTGCACCCTGCGATGGGTGAGCTCCCTGCCACATCACTGCCGAGGGTGATGTCTCCTCCCATGCAGTGCTATCTGTCCCTGCACATCGGGTCAGTGTGCGCAGGGTGCTGCCGTCAGCTGATAAGGTCACTGGTTTCTTTCTTACTCTAAAGCAGCAGCACCAAGATTTCCCTTCCAGCCCAGGCCCTCCTCCCAGTGACAGGGAGCCTCTGGAAGAGGTCTTACCAGAGCTTCTGCCTCCCTGCAGTATTCCCACTGGTGTGAGCAAACCCACATACAGTTTTCCCCATCACCCCGAACTGGGGCCCAGCTCCCTGTGCAGCCTGGCATTGGGCATATCAAGACTCAGTACCTCCCCATAGCTATATCTCTCCAGTGTCTCATCCGATGTGTATCTGTGATAGGGCTCGTAGGAAATGAGGTCAGGACGCTGTACTTCATAGATGGCTTTGATCTTGGGAAGAGCTGCCAAGTCTTTGTAATTTAGGATCTCATTATCCACTTTAGCCTAGGGAGAGGGAAAGACAGACAGAGAGATGGAAAGGAAGAGGAGGAGAGAGGGGAGGGGAAACTGGTGAACGCAGTGCAGAGCTGGCACAGAGTAGACAGAGCCCGCTGTCACCCCAGCAGCAGAAGAGGTAAGAGGAGGTGCCAAAGAGGCAGCAGTGGGAAGGGGCAGAGGAGCTGGGAGGGTGGGACTGTGCCCCTCTGAGTGCTCCCAGTGTGTGCCAACGGCAGTGCTGGCACAGCTTGTCTGTGCTGTCCCCAAACACTGGGCTCATTCTCAGGGGACACTTCATGCTGCAGAGTGGTACTGGGAGCTGTTACTCCCTTCCCTCCAGCCAGAGCGTCTGTCCTGCCTCACGCAGTCAAGGGGCACAGCTGTACTTACACAGATGACACGGTTTGGGGAGCCGATGCTGGAACCAGGGGGTGAGATGGAGGTTTCTGACGTCCTTCTGTGCTGTGGAGGCAGAAAAGCAGAGGACAGGTGAGAACGCTGTGGGGAGGGACCCCTGAGCAGGCACAGTGCTGGGTGCAGTAAGCAAATCACTGGCTTCGGGACTGAATTTGACTCAAGGTCCAGTTCCTCTGCCCTTTCATCTGCTTGCTGCCAGCACCCATGGCTGTTGCAGGCTGCCCTGCTGTCCAGCTTTGCATCCTGGCCTCTCTTGGGGCCAGATCCGGAGTCAGGTGAGTGGCCCGGCAAGACCCAGCAGGCAGCTGTGCCAGTGGCCACTCGGGTGCAAAGAGGGAGCAACAGCTCGAGGGGCACAAGAGGGTTGGCGAGCGGACTGCTGTGCCCACTCCCTGGCCGTGGTGCCAACCAGGAGGTAAGTCCCCACTAACAGCCTCCTCCACGGCCACCCGCCATCCTCTGGGCAGTGGGGACAGAGCTCGTGTCAGCCTCAGAAAGCCACCCTGGGCTTGGACATTACCACAGCAGTTCACCTCCAGCAGACACTCAGGGGCAACATCACCTGGGACGTGTCACCTCTCAGAGATGTCCCTCACCCTGCTGCCTACCTTTAGCTTCTTCTCTGCTCTGGCTGCTTGCTTGCAGATGGGGTGCCACACTTCAGAGCCTGCAACGCAGCAAAAGGAAAGTGTTTGAGCTCCATGCACAGCTCACCCCTGCTGCTAGGGATTGTCCAGTTCCGTCTGCCATTGGGGAGTTCTGTTCTGTCCCTGCACTGACCTGCAGCCCATGGTCCCCAGAGAGGATGTGCTGGTGCTCTGCCAAGCAGCAGCTGCATTGAGCAATCAGTGTTATAGGATTGCAGCCCCAGCATGCTGGGGGGGCAGCTACTGGGGGGTCCTGCAGGGGCAGGAGGTAGGAACTGGAGTCTCTCCATGGGGAGAAGAGCAGGAGGGAGGCAGTGACCCCTGAGGATGCAGAGGTGGGTGTCACCTGCTGGGTCCCACCGACTTTTCTGGGTACCTTCTCCACTACAGTGTGGCTACGGGCACGTGCCCACTGAGAAGGCAGGGCAGTGGGGACTGAGTGTCCACACTAAGAAACAAAACAGCTCCTGAGCACTGAGACATAGTGGCCAACACTACTAAACCGTGACAGCAACTTGGACGTGTTTTGGCCCAGCCCAGTCAGCGCTCAGCCAGGCAGCTCCTGCTGGTTAAACTCAGGATAACACTGAGCCTGGGGCACCCATAGCACCTCGCATGCCCTCTGGGCTGGAACAAGCAAAGCTGCCAAGCTTTGCCCATGTGTGCCCTGGTATGGATGCTGAGCACACCCATCCTGCTGCCCATGACAGGGCCTTGCTGGGACCACCACTCGGGTTCTCTCAGTGCACAATTGCCCCTTTGCCTCCCAGGGGATCATTAGCGACTCAGGGTGACAGACAAGAACAGGTTACTGGGAGAAAACAAACTCCCTTTCTGCACTGGAAATAGGCCCTAAGGCAGCTCCGGGAAGGGATGAGTTCCTTGCCAAAACCGAACCCAAACCATCTGGCTGTTCCAAGCAAAAGCCTTACCCTCCGGTGCTGCTCACAGCATAACCTGGATGGGGGCAGTTGGGGGCGGTGGGGATGGAGTCCTGGACCACTTCCCCTGGGGCTGGGGAGAGTGGGGAGCTTTGACTGCCATAAGGACCCGAACCTCAAGTGCCCCCAGAGCCAGCACACCCCCCCACAGCTATGCTGGTCTGCCCCACTCAGGTCTGCACCCCAGTGTAGGGCAGGGAGTCCCTCACCGCCACAGCAAGACACCTACCTGTGAGATACATCTCCTCGCCTTCTGTGAACATCTGATGGCAACGGACACATCTGGCACAGGTGGGGTGGTAGTGTTTCCCTCCTGCCTGCAAAAGCAAGCAGAGAAGAGGGGCCCCTGACCAAAGCAGGACATGGCAACCTGCTTGCATCCCCAGCAGTCCTTTCTGCTGCAGGCAATGGTAAGGCGAGTGTGGCAAAACTGCTTAGAGTGGCCTTGGAAACCACTGCAATGTACAGAGAAAACCAGAGACCACTTCATCACTAATGCTTCTGCAGGACTACAAGCTGGACTGTGACCCTTCTGCTCTCCTTGAACTGCCCAACACACAAGAAAGCAGAATTAGGAGATACTAAACAAAGTATCCCTACAAACCTCACCGATAATAAATTGTCCTTGGACTCTGGAAATAACAGAGACTCCCCACATCAATGATCAGCCTAGCAGCCATGCTTTGCACCAGCTCCTTCCCTCTGTAGTTATGAGGAGAAATAGCAAATTTGGCCCAGGATGTCACAGCAGGGAAACACTAAAGGGAGAAGTAGGGCCCCAAAGATAAACCTGCCAAAGCACAGGCTTCCTCTTGCTGTCAAACCCTCCCTGGCTACCATTGCCGGCCCCTCTCCCTCCCCGTAAAGAAACTTTTTTCCTGTGAAGCCATGCCCACACTTCAGTGCTAGAGACATGCTATTCCCCAGATGAGCAGGAACTGGGCTGCTGCTTTTGCTCTTTGACAGGGATAATAGCTTTAATTGGTAGCTTGTTTCCACTCAAAGTGTCTGCTAGCATTTCGGTTATAGGCTCTTTTTCTGGGCTGGGAGCTGGGAGGCAGGAGCTGGCTCAGGGCAGGAGGAATCTGGGCTGCACTGTTAGAGCTTGACCCCAAAGGACATTTTACTCCCGTAACAATCCAGGAGAAGATGAAGGATAATTTAAGGCAGCAGAAGGAAGACGAGGCTCTGGCTGACAAAGGCTGTGATAGAGGGGGCTAGAGGTGGTTTGAAACAGGGAGGATCGACAGGAAAAATTACTGTGAGGATAACTGAGAATCTGCCAGTTGATTGCCCATAAAAGTCAACCTGGAGCTCCATGTCTTTGGGGTGCAGATGGCAGCCGTCCAGCTTATCCCAAAACTGAGTGGAATATTTTAGGGCAGGCAGGGCAGATGAGTGGGAGAGTTTGTGCCCCTCTTCCTTTCATTGCAGTGCACCTCAGTCCAGTGAGAGGCACCTCCTCATGCCAGCTAGCAGCAGCACAAGGTACTCCTGGGCTGGTCCGAGTGAGCCCACAGCCCAAACATGCCCAATTCACATCCACAAGCTTGATAACATGGCAGGAAAGTCACAGGTGGGAGGGCTGTAGACTCAGACCCACCGTGAAGGCAGATGAGTAGCAAGGAAGGCCCCAGCCCCAGTCCCCCAGGCTCTCTGGTGGGACAGGAGAAGTCCTCGCAGCAGCCCCAGCAAGCAGCCGCCCTGAGCCTGGGCCCAGTCACGCTGGCCCATGGCAGGGGCTTGCATTGAACGCTTTGCCAGCCCGAGCAAATGTGCCAGCTGGTTCCAGGCTATACAGATCCTAAACCGATTTACCCCTAAAAGCCTCATCTGGAGCCCCACAATTGACATTGTGCCAATGGTCTCATTGAGTTTCATGCCCGCTGCTTCAGGGTGGTGACCCACCAGTCCCAGCAAGGCAGAGGCTCCCTAAGGATGGCTGATTTCTGCTGGTCTGCCTGAGCCCCTGTGCACAAAGCCCTGCCTGGGCTGCTGCCCACCACAATGTCATACCAGCACCCCCGCAGCAGGCACCCACCAGCCAGAACTGCGCACCCAGGACAGGCACGCTGAGCTGCGTCATTCAGAGGAGATGGCTGTAAACACAGGGAAAAGCGATGAAAAACAACCCAGCTAAAGCCCAGCTCCTAAACACTTCGAGCTAGTGTGCCTACAGTTCCCCTCGCTTGTATTTCCAGCTGACGAGAGACAGCTAATGCTGGGGACACAGGGCCCCGATGACTGGTATGCCGCCTCCCCCAGTCCTCTGAATCTGGGATGGTTTGGTGCTCTTGGATCCTCTTAGCAACCCAAAGGCTTGGTGTGCTGACAGTAAGAAATAAAACACCAAAAATCCTTTGCTATCTAGACTATATGGGCTGCTGTCACAGGTCAGACCATGCTGGAAGGTGACGCTTTGCAGATCTGGGTGCATAGACATGGAGCAAGGCTGGCTGGTCCCCCAGGACCACATACGAGCTCAGTCTCAACTTTCATTTCAACACATACCTTCTCCAAAAACACAAACACACCTCAACAGCCACCACTCCCCCTTGAGAAGCAATTCTCCAACCCACGCACAAACCTTGCTCCTTTTATATTGGTTGAAATTACAGCTTGTAAAAGGCTGGTAGAGGCTTCGAGGGAAGAGACCTGCTCGTTATCACTTGCCGTCCCTTAAAGAGTCATTAATCATCCAAGCCTGGCTGTGCAGTTCAGAGCAGCTGGGAAAGCCCAGAGGCTGCTGAGATAGCACAAGAAGTCTCCTTAAGGCCTAAAATTATTTAAAGGTGCCCTTTCTATTTCATGCTCTGCCAGAGAAAACAATTACAGCCTCTGGTTTTGCAGGAGATCATTCAACACCCCTAGCAGGCACGTACCTGGGGAGGGTGGGGAGCGTGGCCTGGGCCCTGGCTGTGGGGAGGCAAGGGGTGCTCTGACATCCTTGCCTGGAACAGCCCCCTGGCACCCAAACTCAATGCTCCTCTTGTCTCCATGACAGTGCGTGTGAGGAGGTGGCACTTCAGCTCTGCCCGTGGGAACCCCAGCACTGAGGCACATTACTTTCAGCCCACCGGAATCTCATCACACAAGGAGGGCTCGTGTGCCCAGACGTGTGTGCCACAGGCAAGTTGCTAATGCAAGATGATGGCCATTCAGAGCATCTTGTGGGATTCAGCCAGCCTCTTCCTATGGCCTGGCAGAGCTGGCCAGCCACTCCAGCCAGGGAGAGCTGATGCTGGGAGCAGAATCTGGAACAGAGGGCCCAGGGAAGAGGCAGAGGATGAAGGGGGAGGGAATGTAGAGCTAATGCTGGGACAACACCTGAGGGAGATGGAGGCGAGGGAGAGCAGGGAAGGCTGCCTCTTTGCCATGGCCCCAGGGCTGTCTCCAGCTCACAGGTGGGCTGCCACCACCTGCATGCCTGTCATGCCCTGCAGAGCTGATCTCTGTCCTTCCCCTCAGACACGCAGCAGCAGGAATGTGCTATGCTTATCCTGACTTCACTGGGGTTGCGACAAGTGAGGAAAACCCTGAGAGTGGTGCAGTGAGGAGGCAGTGGTGACCAACAGTGCTGGCCAGGCTGGCAGAACAGCCTCCAAGCTTAGGGCAGGGGTCCCAGGTCCCCTCTGGCTCTTCTCACCCACCCTCATATGCTGAACAACCCACACCACACAACGCCCAGCCTGCTTGCCCTGCTGGGGTGGCCTAGGACGCTCCTGTCCTGGCAGGAGGTTATCAGGGACCAGACTGCCCAGGTGAGGAGGGATTTGACCTCAGGGCACCCTCTGGCTTCACCCTGCTCTGCTCAGACATTTGCTAATCAAGTGGCCTCATGACGGGCAGCCGGCTGACAGCAGCTGCTGCAGCACTGAGCTCATGCTCATAGCAGCCAGCGCTGGGACTGGTGCTGAAGTCTGGAGTCAGCAGAAAGCCTTCCCAGGTGGAGGCAGGTCCCTGAAGAGGAGGAAGATGCTGGAAGGCTCCTGGAACCTGGCTCCAGCTTCAGGAGAGGTTCCCTGGCCAGGCTGGGTGCTCTCAGGGCAGCCCAGCCAGCAGGACCAGAGGAGGTGACCACTTCTTCGTAGGCTGTGAGTGAAACAGGCTGGAGATGTCCTGGAATAGCTCTCAGCAGGCTGGAGATAGCCTCTGCTGCTCCAGTCCACAGCACCTGCAGTCTGGCTTGCTGTGGAGCCACAGTACCTCTGATTTTGGGATATAGCTTCCTATCGCTGCTGTCTTGAGATGGCAGAGGTGTCAGTGCCAATGCCACCCACATCGTCCCATCCCACAAAGCAAAGCTCTCAGGAGTGACTGAGCACACTTTCAGCATTGCTGCCTCTCTATACCACCACAGCCCAGCCCCACAGCATCAGCAGGGGGTCTACAAAAATACAACAGGTTTCATTCTGACATCTTTCTCTCTGCCTCCTGAGCTTTAGTTTACCCTCGGACTGGATTTTCCAGCTTCCCCCCCCAGTCCCCCACAAATGTTGGGGTAGAAACAGAAAGCATGACAGGACACCTCACCTCCAGGAGCAGGGATCGCAGAAAGGACCTGACTGTCTGGCTGTCGGGAAGGACCAGCCCTGATGGACCTCTCTGTCCCTCCTCAACAGTAACCCCCTCTCCCCCCACTGGCTGTGCAGCTCCACCATCACCCAAAACATGCTCCACAGCCACCTGTGCCCATGTCCTGCTCTGTGATCCCTGTGGGATACCTGCATCCCTTGGTGATTCTGCCAGAGCAGCTCCTGCTGGCCAGCATCCTGGCTCTGAGCAAAGCCCCCTCTGGATTTGGCCCACGGCAGGGGACCCCCTGCTCCGGTGGCTGCCTGCGAAGGCGTGTGCTGTGAGGAGGCATGTAATGTGCAGGCAGGGTGCTGCAGCCCCTCGCCCAGGCTCTGCAGCGGGCAGTCACGCTGGATGTGTTTCCAAGGCAACAGGGAGGCTGCCTGCACAGGGATGCGCTAAGATGGGCTGGGGCGAGCATGGTGAGGACACTCCAGAGCTGGGCATGGCAGCAGCTGATTAAGGCTAGTGTCCCCACACCTTGGGCTCTGGACACATCCCAGCACAGGCAGGCCACTGCATGCCCTGGCTGCTTCTGGAGCTCCAGTACCCAAGCCACCTCTCTGAAAGTATGCAGCATGGTGGTGCTCCCTCCCCCCCTCCAGAGAAGGTGGTCAGACTGTGTCCACACACCCACCGCAGGAAGAGAGCCATGGCCCTGAGAGACCAAGGGCAGCATGATAAGGGTGCAGGATGATGAAACTCCCATGCCTCCCCAAGGCATGCACCTTGGAGCAGGACACAGGTGGTCCCTATTACAGAATGAGACAGGGTGGCTGCGGCCCCGGGACTCACCTCCAGGACCCTGCCACTGATGTACCGGTTGCAGGTCTCACACTTGATGCCAAACTGGGCATGATAGTCAGACTCGCAGTATGGGATGCCATCCCTTTGGGAGAGGGAAGAGAAGGGTGTAAGTGGTGGGTGAGCTGGCCTGGCAACACACTCACTGCAGCCCTAGCCCCGAGGGACACCCCATCAATGGCCAGCACAGCCAAGCCTGTCGCTGGTGTGGTGGTACTCACTTGCTGATGTATTCGCCGGTGAGGATGATCCCACATGTTTGGCACTTGAAGCAGCTGACGTGCCACTGCTTCTCCAGGGCCAGGAGGGACTGGCCTTGCTTGATCTCCTCCTTGCAGCCTGCACAGTCTGGGGGGACAGAAGGAGGGGAGAGTGCATGGGACAACCACAGCTCCCTGGTGGGGGCTTGACAGCGTGGCAGGAACACCCACATCTGCCGGCTCACACCAAGGCAGCCCGGCTGTCTAACCTGGCACACCCCTTGCACCTAGAGGAAAGCCCTGCCCCAGAGGACCCCCTCTTCTAGGGGATGCTGCTGTTATAAACATCCAACTGCTGAGACCATGCCAGGGGCAGCCCCTTGGGGATCATTTCTTTATGGGGAATCATTTCTGTATGGGAATATGCCCCCTCTGTTTGCTCCCAGCAAACGAGCCAGGAGAAAGCCTCCTGCTGCAGCTGGGACTTCTGAGACATTGCTGGCACCCAGCCACCCTGGCCAAGCACCCACTGTGGCACAGAGCTGGAACTCCCTGCCGAGTGGCCAGCTTGAGCCAGGGCGAGTGCACGGGCTGCTGGGGCCATGCTGCCCTGGCAGGTCCCCAGGGTCTCCCCTCCGAGGCAGAAGGGGTGGGAAGTGTCCGGCACTGAGAGCAGCAGAGGAAGGGCTGTGCTCTCCGGCAGCCACGTCCGGCCCCACTGCAGTATTTACGAGACTCCCTTCCTTCCTCGCTTCCCCTGCCTCTCATCAAGGCTGGGAGCAGGAAGCACATGGGCCTCGGACCCCTGACCTGGACTCCTCCTTGTCCTCTTCTCCCCGTGGGCAACAGGTTCTGCCGGATGGGATTTGTGCTTAACCCCCTCCCTGCAGCAGCACTGCACAGGCAGCCTGAGCAAGCAGGCTTTTCCACTCAGCCCAACCCCAGGCAGCTCTGCACGAAGGCCCTGCCAGCTAGACAAAGCTGGGGGGCAGATTTTTGACACCTGGCAAAAAGCAGGCTGGCCAGCTCAGCTGAGCCAGGATCCGTTCCCGCTCTCACACAAGTGCTGCTGGTTTTCGAGTTGCTCACAGGGCTAGGGCTGGAGGGACAGGTTCAGCATCCTTCTTCTAGGGATATCCTCCTTGCAGAGTGCAGCAGTGTGAGCTCCAGCAGAAATGCCTCCCCTGCCACCATGTTTGGGTGGCACTGCCAGGGCCACCTGGGCTGCAAGGGGCACATGCAGGCAGTAGGCTTCATCTGGCTGCTGCCTGCAGCTGCCTATGAATAAAGCATGGTGCCCTCAGGTAACCCCATCCTGCAGGCTGGGGAGGAGCACAGGCAGGATGGGGATGCAGAGGAAGGCAGCGGAAAGGCAGAGTGTGCAGCTGCCCTTCCCCTGCCCGATGCCTCGGCCCTGCTATGGGAGACAGCAGAGTGCTGCGAGCTGGCCACAGCCTGCCTCTGAACAGCTTGGGGTGGTGGTGGAGGAAGATGCGGGAAGCCCCGTCGCCTGGCTGGGGCTCATTCAAACACTGCCACATCCCTTAACTGCACCAAGGTCATGGCAAGAGCTGGGGGCAGGCAGCCTGGGGGGGCTCCCTGGATCCCATCAGCATCGACTTGTAACTCAATCTGAACAGCCACTATCAGTGCCACCACGGTGACGAGGTGGCAAGGACCATGGGTGACATGACCATCCTGGGTCTGGCTCTGGCTGCAGGACTTGGCTCCAGGCACTGATGCTCCAAGGCTTATTGAGCCACAGCAGCAAGGCCCCGTGCCCGGCCCTGCCACAGCTCAGCCTGTTGATGTGGCAGGGTTTGGGCACTAAGGAGTGGCACAGCTCCCAGCTCTCCCTGCCTTCTGCCAGCTGCCCGCACACTACACTGAGACAGCTCCCCTGGGACTTGACAGCAGCAAACATGGGGCGTATGGAAGACAGCAAAGCCATGCTTTAATGCTGCAGTCCCCTCACTCTGGACATGGGCTGAAGAGAGCCCTGCGTGCAGTAGCTCCATGCTGCATGGATGCTCTGCCAGCCCCCAAGCACAGCACCCACGGGATGCTCTGCGGTGGCCCAGGGCAGAGGCAGTAACAAGGAAAAAATGGGGGGGCAAAGCATGGCATGAAGGGATGATATCCCGAGGAACAACCTGGGGTCAAAAGCAAGGCCCAGTCCACCCATAAGTGCCTGTCCATTGATCTTAAACTTTAGCTTGGGTTAGTCAGTGAAAGGGGGTGAGTGTAAGAAGCTTTTCAGTGCTTGTAGAGACAGTGAGTAATGCCAGTGTTGGGAAAGCCAGGCAGGCAGTCCTGGGGCTGACACTTGGACATACACCTTGGTGCAGCTGGACACAAAGCAACATCTGGGCACTGCCTCAGAGCAAACCTGGCTCCAATGCCTCCCTGCTGTCCCAGACAGTGCCTGCCAGGGTGGTGGCACCTGCCCAGGACACAAACAGGCCAAGCCTATTCCTCCTCTGAAACATCTGCGAACACCTGTGTCTCCATGCAGTGCTGCACGCTGGCCCCAAAGCCCGCCTCATCACCCACCCACACCCCCCCACACCCCCCGCCCCAGCACTGTCCAGGGGCACATGCTCACTCTCCTCGCAGAGGAGGATCTTATGCCATCACATAACACAAAAGCAGTCAACTTACGGCTGGGCCCATGGATCTTGATGGGTTTGGTGATGACGAGAGAATGGGAGCAGTTCTGGCAGACACAGTCCTTCCCGCTGAACGTGACCTTGTCTCCGATGGGGAATGGCTTCCTGTGGCCAAGGGGAGGTGGGAGGCATGAGACACTTGCTCCCTTCCACTGCCTGTGAGCTCCTTCCCTAGGGTCAGCTGGACCCGTGGTGCCAGGGAGCAGAGGGGCTCCAGGCAAGGGCTACAAGGGGAGGCAGTGAATGTGCACATGTGCTGGGGCAGGAGGACCAAGGCAGGCATTTGGGCAGGTCTGCAGGCTGCAGAGGGAAGGGTCAGAGCCGTTTCACTGCTCCAAAGTGTTTCCACTAAGAAAATGCAGAGGAGTTACCTGCTGTGGTGCTGAGAGGGGACTGCGGGGCTGCAGGCTAGTGAACAGCCCTCTCCCTGGTGCACAGCCAAGGGCTGCACAGGGCTTCTGCAGGGGGTCGTGCACCCTCGGTAACGACTTCAGCTCACCTGCAGGTGCTGCAGACAAAGCACTTGGGGTGGTAGGTCCTCCCCAGGGCAGAGATGACCTCTCCAGTGATGAAATCCCCGCAGCTGTCGCAGCGGGTCCCGTAGAGCTGCTGGTAGTCATGGGTGCAGATGTACTCCTGGTTCTTAAAGAAGAAGCCTGACTGGGCCAGGTCGCAGCCGCACACTGCAGAGGGAGAACACACACCCGTCAAGGGGGTAGCGGGCAGGTCCAGCCCCAGGATCTCCGAGACGCCTCTGCTGCCTCTCCCGCAGCGGTCCCAGGGCATCTCCGAAGACACAGATTTCTGCAAGCATCTCGGAGGGTTTCCCTTCCCACAAGGCGCACCGGGGCCTTTCCCCAGCACCACAAGATGTCAGTGTTGGGCTGTGGCAGGGTGCAGGACGATGCTGCCCAGACAGCCGAGGCTGGGCCCTCCCGGGGGAAACAGCAGCGCCGGAAAGGGAGCCCCTGCAGCCCCCACTCACCGTGCACAAACAGCCCGGGAGCGCCCGTGGCACCCCCTCCTGGACCCACGGCACCCGGATGGAGCTCAGCCCCTCCATTTGACACTTCTATGGTGTCAGGAAGCTGAGAACAAGACTGGCAAAGAGTTGGGCATGCCCTAGGGAAAGTTGGGGAGAGGTCCACACCCTGGGGCATGGCCTTCCCCACAACGAGCTATCTCCACTCCCTGGCCTGGACATGAAGGCATGCCCTAATGGGAACAGGGCCTGGGACACACTGGGACTGATGCTCTCACAGCTTGTTTTTCCATAGGTATCCAGCTCTACCTTGCTTCCTTCCCTGGTGTGGGAACCATGGGTGGTACACAGCCCATCAGAGTACGGCTGGTGACACAAAACTGGGAGGCGTGGTGGATACACCGGAAAGCTGTGCTGCCATTCAGCGAGACCTGGACAGGCTGGGGAGATTGGCGCAGAGGAACCTGATGAAATTCAACAAGGGCAAGTGCAGGGTCCTGCACCTGGGCAGGAACAACCCCATGCACCAGTACAGGCTTGGGGCGTACCTGCTGGAGAGCAGCTCTGTGGAGAGGGACCTGGGAGTCCTGGTGGACGACAAGTTGACCATGAGCCAACAGTGTGCCCTGGCTGCCAAGAAGGCCAATGGGATCCTGAGATGCATTAAGAAGAGTGTGGCCAGCAGGTTGGGGGAGGTTTTCCTCCCCCTCTACTCTGCCCTGGTGAGGCCCCATCTGGAGAACTGTGTCCAGTTCTGGGCTCCCCAGTTCAAGAAGATGAGGAACTACTAGAGAGAGTCCAGCGGAGGGCTACAAGGATGATGAGGGGACTGGAGCATCTCTCCTATGAGGAAAGGCTGAGGGAGCTGGGCTTATTTAGCCTGAAGAAGAGAAGGCAGAGAGGGGACCTTATAAATATCTTAAGGGTGGGTGTCAGGAGGATGGGGCCAGACTCTTTTCAGTGGTGCCCTGCGACAGGACAAGGGGCAACGGGCACAAACTGAAGCTTAGAAAGTTCCATCTGAACATGAGGAAGACCTTCTTCACTTTGAGGGTGGCAGAGCACTGGAACAGATTGCCCAGGGAGGCTGTGGAGTCTCCTTCTCTGGAGATATTCAAACCCCGCCTGGACAAGGTCCTGTGCAGCCTGCTGTAGGTGACTCTGCTTCAGCAGGGGGGTTGGACTAGATGACCCACAGAGGTCCCTTCCAACACCTAACATCCTGTGATTCTGTAACCCAAGTAGATGTGGCAAGCCCTGGCACTTAATGTCATATCCCTCCTACATCTTCTCCATCCACAGAGAGCATCAGACCCTGAAAGGCACTTCAGCAGCGTCCCAGTGACCAGGTCCTGGGGCCTTTGCATGATGGCCATCACCTGTCCTGTAAGATGACGGGGTGGAGGGAGGAACTACAGAGCAACTGAGCACCCACTAACACAGCCCATCTTGGTCTCTGCTTTACCCTTCATCCCCAAGCACCCCTCTGTCCTGTCCTTGCATGCCTCACCTGCAGCTGTGGACCACCCCTCACAGTAGCCACCCTCACCAGGGCACAGCTGGACCCACTGGCTGTGGGGCCCACAGGGGCAGAGAAGCAGCTCCTCTCCTGCAGAGCATCCCCTGGCAAAGACACACCCCAAAACTGTGGGCAGACAGCCGGGGGGTATGACGCCAGCACCCACTGCTCTCTAAAACAGCCTGCCAGTGCTTCCTCGTCAGTAAGGTGCGACAGGCCACCAGGTCTAGGACAGCATGAGGAAGCAGAAGCAAGAAAAAACAAGGCAGGTCTGGGCCCTGTTTGCTGTGGGATGCAGAGCACATCCCCAGGGGCTGCACCAGCCGTGCCAGGCTCCCGGGGACACATTAGGGACAAGCCACAGGGCTGGCGTGAGAGCTGGCGGCAGCCAGCCTGAGGTGGCAGGGGGTAAGAGCTGTGAGGGAAAGTGAGACAGGAGGATTTCCTCTTATTATTTATTCTCTTTCACTTGGAAATCGGGCAGCGAGCACTGCCAACCTCTCCCTGCTGGCTCCTGGACCCTTTGAAGCCGACGGCTGTCTGAGCTCTTTGTCTGCTTGTGCACCTCCTGCTGGATCCTACATATTCAAGCACGGGCCCCACATGTGTATGTCAGCCCTCAGCACAACCTGGGGCCCCCACACCCTTGCAGAGGTCATGGGCTGATCTGCCCACACCATCGGGGACAAGGCTGCAGCAGGCATTGTGTCAGCCCAGGGGAAGAGTCCCCTCCAGCCAAAGCCTCTGTTCCTGGTGGAGGAGCAGCAAAGCATGGCCAAGGGAAGAGGGATTTATGCCCTGCTTATCACAAGGTGCTGGGAGCTTGGAAGACCAGAGACCTTTAAAAAGCCCTGGTAATGGGATGCTTTACAGCCTACAGAAGCATCCACTGGCCTGGTTGAGAGCAGCTGCTCTAATAAACGCACTAAGGAGCCCTCCTTCAGCATCAGCTCTGGGCCGTTAGCTTTTACAGCTCTGCAGCTCTCCTCTTGTGCTCAGGGAGGGTTTCAGGAACCCCTCTCCTCTAGTTCTGCCAGCCCCTGGGGGCCGACAAGCCCCAGCAGCATCCCATAGCACCTCAGTTGCCTCCCATGTGTGGGTGGCAGCAATCCATCACCCAGCCCCAGCCCCATCAGGAGCCGCTCTGAGTCTCTCCCTTGCCTCACTGTCCCCCAGCCAGGCTGGCAACACCTCCTCCTCCTCCTCTCGGTTTGGGGACAGGCAGGCAGCTGAAGGATGTGGTGGCCCTCCCCAGATCACAGATATGTTGTGGGTATGTTTGGGACCAGTGCAGCGCAGGCTAGTGGCATTCAGGCAGCTCAAGGGTAGTCACGGTACCCAGGTCTCGGCCACCCCTGTTCACAGCCCACCCACTCTGGCATCACGCAGGGCACTGCCTGCACTGTGCCAGCCTTGTGATGTTGCCTCCCCACCTGCACTGTGCCACATCCATCCCTGCGGGAAGCTGCCACCCCTGGGCATGTGACCACATCTCAGTGGACCAGGTAGGTCTGTCCCCAGCATTCTGCTTTCTATATTGCACCTGGGGCCAGGGGGCAACCTGGCCACCACCTCTTTGGGTGGCACTATCCTACCTTGGCAGGTGAAGCAGCGGATGTGGAAGTGATTGCTCTGGACGCGCACCACCTCTCCCTTGCAGGTGTCCCCGCAGCGGTAGCACTGGATGACAGTGGAGCTGCTTCCAGGGGTGTAGGGGTTTTGCTGATAGGGAACTGCTGGCAGAAAGGAGGGAGGGAAAGTGAGAGGGGAAGGGTCTGTTTAGCATTCAGGACACAGCCGGGCATCATGGCACTGACCTCAGCTGGGCAGCTGCAGAAGAGACCTCTGGCAACTGCAACACAGCAGCCAGACATCAGGCCATTGCCAAGCGCAGAGGACAGCAGAGACCATGCCAGCACTTGGTGACTCTGAGCTGGGTGCACATCCCTGTCTGGATTTGTGATTTCCCTGTCCCCACAAAAGAGCCACTATCCATGCTTGGCTTGCAGGTCTGCAGTCCTAAGTGCTGTGCAGTGCAAGTGCCTGGGCTCTGCTCCCTGTCCCTGTGTGGACAACCAGGTCACCTGCACCATCTCCCCAAAGCCATGCAGAGCTCCCCAGATGCTCTCATAAGTCCTAAGCAGGTGCAGGAGGACAACACAGGGACCAGCTACCCACCGGCTCTGCTCCGCTTAGCCCTCAGGCAGTCCTGGCCTGCTCAGAAACATACCAGCAAGCACTGATTTGGCAACAGCATGGGAAGGAACTGTTGCTTTTTGGAGCTTCCACTTGTTCAGTTCCACTTACTTGGAACTGGATAAAGGAGTCATTTTTCAAGTAGCTTTCAGACATCACAGCAATTGAGTGTTTGGCCCTGGTGGGGCTCTCACCTCCTCAGCAAGCAGCAGCATCCAGCCTTACTGCTCCTTCCAGAGTGGCACCATGGCACGTGCAGTCCTCTGTGCTGAGCTGGGGGCTGCAGGGGAGGGGAGGGCAACACAGCTCTCCCAGAGCTATAGGCAAGAGCTGACCCTCTCCTGCTGTATTTGGTCCTAGGACTCACCTCTACTCCTCATCCCCCTGCAGCACCTCTGCAAACCACCGTGAAGGGCTGATGCTCTGCAGCCTTACCCCACACTCCAGAGGAGGAACAGTACAGAGCAGGGGGTCTTTCTGCTGTCCCAGCACAATCCCCAAACACACAGAAAAAACATTCTAAGTAGCAGCTCCTGCCTTCCCTGCCCCACCTGCCAGTGCATGGGCTGCTTGCAGGAGCTCTGGGCTGGCTGACACCATGCTAACTGCTGCAGGCAGGGGTCAAGCAACAAAGAACTTGTTTGTTGTAAGATTTCAGAGAGGGACTTGCAATTTTGGCAACCCAAGCTGTGACAGGCAGGATTTCGGTGGACCAGAGACTTTCTGACCCAGTGTTGAACTGTATTTCCAGGAACTAGAGAAGCAGCTGATTGAAACCTGGAATGTGAACTCCCTCCAGAGCAGAAAGGGAGAGGCACAGGACAGAGGAGATCACTCACCAGAGGGGCTCCTCATTCAGCATGTGGCAGATCATGTGACAGGGAACAGAAACAGCCCGTTATTAGCTTCAAGAGCAAAGAAAGAGAAGTCAAAATGACATTGAGACTATCTCACGGGAAAATCCCATCCTGCACGCCAAGTGTCCAGAGACATGCTCTACAGACTTGCAGCACTGCACCACACTGGGGAAATGGGGTCACCCTCCCTGACCACTGCTCCATGCCCTGGCGCTATGGAGATGCTGGGGACAGGCTGCCTTGCCAAGTCCAACCTGAATGTTGCAAGGAAAGCCAAGGTGCTTTCCTGTGAGTGCCCCCCCAGCAAACTCTGGCTCCAACCTTGACATGAACTTCCAAGAGTTGCAGGGACTTGCCTCCTGACAGTGCTTTTGCAGGCCAAGAGCTCTCAGAGGCCAGCTGGGGCACTTGAGGTACTAAAGGGTACTGCAGTGCCAACGCAGGAGCTATAAAACAGGAATCAGGCCTGGAGCTCAGACCAGCAGAGTCACTAACTAATCTAGATCTAAATCACTCTGAGGTACCAAACATGATGGACACCTGTAAAGGGAGTAGGGTGCCCCCACCCATGCTTTTGCAGGCATGTTTTGCAGGGAGGCTCAAGCCCTGGGAAGAGGGGTCCAGAACCTCCTGCAATGGCTGCTGCTGGTGGGTGCCCATGAACTCTCTAGCAGCCTGGGGGGACCCAGGCCTGACCCCAACAGGATCTCAAGAGGCTGGAAGAAATGGGGGATCTCTTCTGCAGGGCTCTCCAGCAGAGCAAGAGTTACAGCACTGAAACTTCCTCCCACGCACCCCATGCTTGCACCCTCGCTGACAACAGAGCAGAAGCCAAGTCCTGGGATACAGCCACAGCAATGCACAAAGCTTGGAGCGAAAAGCAGGATGGGAGGGAGTGAAAGGCTGGGAATTAATCAACACTTAAACAAACATTAATAACAAAAAAAGGGGAAGAAAAAGAAATCAATGACAGAAAACACAGGCATCAGTTATTCCGGGCCTCTGGTCTCTAGGGGAATCTTCTCGGTGTCCATAGCAACACATCCACCAAGCCCCTGCACTAGCAGGTCTGATGGGAGGGAAGGCATAGGAAAAGGAGTCAAGGAAGAGATGCTCATAGCTGTGTTACACTGCTAGCAGAGATGAAACCAATATGGTCACTCCTATTTGTACCCACAGAGATGGGTCAGGACCCGGCTTAGGGCACCATCGCTCTCCCGCCTGCTGGCTTTGCTCAGTACTAAGCCAAAAGCTCCCTGATTTGTGATTAACCTCTGGCCCATGCTGGAATTTTGCTCTGGAAACATTAATGCATTGTTTTGCTGGGGCTCTGCTTGTTTTTGAGCAGGCAGCTGCCCGCCTCGTGGACTTGTGCAGGAAGTATTACACATCACAACACCCCTGAGCAGAGGGACAGCTGAGCAGGGCAAAGCTCATTACACCAAAATAATCCAGTAATAATGTAAATAGCATTAGTAGCCTCACAGGCCAAGGTACAGCAGTCGGGGTGAGGGAGTAGCAGCTGCCCAAGGAATGCCTTAATCTCACCCCAGTTTTCTCCTGCTTTTGCTGGTAGAATGGAAAATTAAGCTGGCTTCGCTCAGCAATTAATGCATTTGTTCTCCACAACACAGCACAAAAGTCTGCCCAGGACTGGGTTCCTCCATGGCTACCCCCATGTCCCAGCTGGCACTTGATTCACAAAGCTGGAGGAGCTGCTGCAGCCTTGGCTGGGCAGCAACCTGCAACACGGGGCTGCGTGGGCATGCAACAGATTTCCCACTGATCCAGATTAAGGTGACACCTCCGGTCAGAAATTGGTGCCCTGCACAGTCTTAGGGACAGACAGCGGCAGCCATATTCAAGCAAGGGAGATTGTGACCTGCTAGGTAGAGAGATGGTGCCCCCAAACAACACCCAAGGCTGCCTAGAGGAGCTTTGTCCCTTGGGAGGGCAGAGGGATCTTGCCCAAGAGATGGTCCAGGCCATGCTGCCATAAGCAATCTGAAGGTTCCTACTGTACATCCACCTTCTGCTTCGGGAGGCTCAACAACCTTGTTTGCCTTCCTGTCCTCTTCCTGCACAGCATCCCAGCTCTCTGCTGAGGGAGCAGCAAGACAGGGGAGAGTGCTGAACCCTTATGCTGCTTCTGAAACACATTGAGTCACCCTTCAAGAGGCAGAGGGCTAATAGGAGATGATCCCCATCTACCTTAAAGGAATGGCAGCTCAGCACCAGTGCAGATAACAGGGCACAGTACCCCAGGGTGGCTCAGAGCTGAAAGGCTGACACAAGGCAAGCTCCATCAGCTGCTTGGGACCCCCCCACCCAGGCAGCCCCATGTATCACAGCTACATACCCCAGCAGCAACAAACCAGAATCAAGTTTCCAGGAGCACAAGCTGCAAGGAATAGGAGATCCAGGGGCATTTATAAGGGTCCATCTAATCATTCCTTAATGAGATCAGACCAGGTCCTACAGGTTTCCCACCTATCTCCCTCTCCCAGCCCATTAGCCCTCCAGGAAGGTCAATTAGGTAGAAACAGCTGCAGGCGGGCTTTGCATCATTAGCAACAGGTAATTGGAAGCTCCCACCCAGCTCAGAGAGCCTACCCTGATGCCGTGTTTACTACCTGCATGTTTATGAGACAGCATCTACACAGGGGGATGGGAAGGCCTGATTTAATTAAATACCAGTAATTAATATTTGCACAATGCTTGGAGAGCCACAGGTGAAGGGGACTGTGGAAAAGCAAAGCATTGACCCTTTATTTAGTAATAAGAGGCAGTGCCACTGTGGGAAGCTGAGCTGGGTGGGTGCCATGGGGTCTGAGCATGATGGGCACACACAGTGAGGTGTGAGCAAGTGGGTGCTGGCCACATGTGGGGGACATGTCCCCTTTGGGTGCTGTGGGTGTCAGCACACGGCCAGCTCCAGGGGTGCTGGGTGTATGCCTGGGTGAGATGCCAGTTGGTGTGGGAGCTGCAGTGGTGTGTCAAGGACAGATGATGCCCTTGGGGGTCCTCACCCCTCCATGTGGCTGAGCCCCCTTCCAGCAGCCACTGCCTCCCACTCCTCCCCACTGTCCCACAGTGAGTGATTCACCCTCTGGACAATCCCTATGCTAACTGGGGCTGTAAATCCTCTCACAAAAACCCACTGAGGGCAGTGGGGCTGGAGTTGAACAGAGAATGCGCAGGATGCAGCTCCTTGGAGAAGGGTGAGGGGAGCTGGGGACCCCCACCAGGCATCCGAATCCTGAGGCGGGCTCAACTGGCGGACCCTGCACCCCCAAGTCCCCAGGGAAGGGCTGATGCCATGGCACTGGGTGAAGGCGAGGAGGGGGCCGGGAATGTGGCGGGAACTGGGGTGGCTCAGGAAAAGGAAGCGCCAGCCCAGAATTGTCGAAGTTGAGGGGTGGCAATGACTGGCCAGAAAGGAATTTTGCTGGAAGAGCTAGAGGCTGGGGTAAAGCACCAGCGATAGAACACTATGTGCCGGGCTAGGGGTGGAGAGTGAGGGGGCACAAAAGAAACCCTTGCTGGGATGCAGTGAGGGAAAGGTGGCACTCCAGGAGCCTTTACCCCAAATCCTTTTGCCTCGGCATGGATGCGGGGCAGCCTGGCCGGCTCTGAGCCCTGTGGGAGGCGAGGGGGAGGATTTCCCCTCCAGGCAGGAGCCGTGCTGTGTCACAAGGGCAGCCAGGGAGGAAGGGTGGGAGCTCCAGCGGCTGCAGGACTTGCGTCTCTCATCATCAGTGGGGCTGAGCGCTCCTGCCTGCTGTCCTGCAGCAGCCAAAGAGCTTGGCTGCAGCTGTAAAAATGCCTTGGGGAGGAAGGGGAAAACAGGCTCAGAGCCAAATGATGCTGGTGCAACAGGTGGGCACAGGGAGAGCCACAGCCTGCTGTCCTGCCAGGGCTGCCTCTGACCCTGGTGCATGGCAATGACCCTGCTCTGGCTGCCATGGATGCTTGCTTGCTTCAGCTCCCTGCCAAGTAGGCAATGGTGGGGAAAGGCACTGGAGTGTGTTGGCAGCGGATAGCCGGGTAAGGGGCACAATGTAGGCATGTGCACCGCACCATGCTGGTGACCCAACTGAAAGATCAGCTGAATTACCCCTGAAACAGAGGAAGGGGCCAACAGTCTGGGTGCTCAGCTCTGGTGGCAAGTATGACACCTGCTGTGACATCTGCATGGCCATCTCGGTGCTCAGGCAGCTGGCCACTGCTTTCCATTGAGCTTCCGCAGATAAAAGTCATTTTGACTAAGAAGAAAATCACATATTTACCTTTTCTCTTATGAGCTTTCCCCTCAGTAAAATCCAGAAGTGTTGCATGATTCCTTACTTAATATTTACATTTTTAAGCTGGCGCAGGCCAGGTGCTCCTGATAAAGGAATGGGCTGAAGGCAAGTACCATAGAACTGCTGTGGGATAGTTTGAGCGGCTCCAGCTGCTTTGTGCTTTGCTGCTTTTCCCAATGTTTGTATTGCATCCATTGCTGTCCCCATGCGTGCAGCACAGGAGTGGGCTGTGACAGGCACCGGTGGGGAGGGTGGGCAGGGAGTGGGACAAAGCAGGGAGTGTGGGCGGGGAGCAACAGGGACTACCCGCCTTACATGGACCAGGCACCAAGGTATTTCCAAGCCATCAGAAAACAGTCCGGTTAGCCAGCACGGACTGTCATGCAGGCAGGATTACGAACTCCCAGCAAGTCCATGCCAGCCTCTCCTCTCCCAGCTCGCAGGCAGAGCCATCTGTGGCTTACAGCTAAAAACCCTCTACTGTGTCACAGCTCCTAATCTAGCTCTAGGCTTCCCTGATTAGATCATGACCAATTAGTGCTTCCACCTGCCTCACGCTGTCCCCTTGCCCCCACTGTTGTCAATCCTGTACCCCATCACCTCCCTTGGCATGACACAGGACACAAACAAGAGGTGGGTGCTGCAAGGACGGCAGCCAGTGGAGCTGCACTGGCAGATGCCAGCGTGGGTGAGGGCACGTGGCTGCTGGCAGCAGGACGGGGCTGGGACACGGACACTGAGCCAGCACCAGCACTTCACAGGGGAGTCCTCTTTAGTTGGGTATTGCAGGGAGGACCTGAATGAGCATGGCTGAATATCACACAGGATAGCAGCAGCTAAGCTCTGTGCAAGTCCTCTCTTTGCAGAGGTAGGTCAAGGATGCAGGCAGGGCAGAGATGCTAGCCCCACACTCCCACCCCGCAGAACCCTCACTGCTCATGTGCCACCGCCTGGCCTGTCTGCACCTCCCCAACCCACTGCGTCTCCCAGGAGAGCTGTCAGCTGGGCCAAACCACTGCAACAGGCTCCTAATGAGCTCAAATGCATGCTCTGGCCCCGCTCCAGCCCCTGACCCTGTGGCTCGCTGCGGATTTGAACCTTAGGATGCTCGAAGGCTCATGCCCTGCCTTGGCAGGGCGGCAAACAGGAAGGATAGGGGCCAGGGGCATGGGCATAGCTCAGAGCGCCAGGAGCACCATGGTTTGCATTGCATGAGCAATGCTGCCTGTGCAGAGGGGTGCAGCAGGCAGAACCAGCTTCTCCTCTTGCTCTGCTCCCCAATCTCCCAGTATTGCACTGGTAAGCAAAGCAGCCAGTGCCGGGGGGCTTCCACAGTGCTGATGGGGGTCCCCAGACCTCATGTCAAGCTGGAGCTGGGAGAAGGCAGCAAACTGTCACTGTCACACAGACTTGAGTGGTGGCACCTGCTGTGGCTGGCCAAGTGACATGGGACAGTGCCCAAATGGGTGCCAAAGCCTTGTGCTAATAGCAAGCACATGACAGAACCATGTGCTGGGGTGGGACATGGTATTTGAGGGGGACACACTGCTACCACTCTGAAAAGAGAGAGGAGGGGGGTCAAAAACACAGTTGGAGGACACAAAGGAGAAGAGGAAAGAGGGAAGAAGAGAAGGAGAATAAGAAAGAAGATAGAAGGAAGAAGGAAAAAAAGACGGAGCAGTGAAAGTTGAGGGCCCTGTTGCATGGCAGAGTTCATTTCTGGCTCCGTTCATGGAAATTATTCTCCCAACACAAGCACTGAGGAAGCCAGCAATTGTCTCTGTGCGCTGACCTGGCTGCCAGCAGCTGCCCGTGCCTGCCTGCAGGATGTTTACTTCCCCAGTGCCGGCAGCCCAGCCAGGGCCACAACATGCCGAGGAAACCAAAAGACTGCTGCCAGCTAAGGCTGCAGCATGTTTTACCTGCTCCCCTGTAGAAACCTGCAACCCTCTGGGGAACCCCCCTGCCACCACTCAGCCCCACTGCCAGCTGGGCCATGGGGTGTGCTGGGTCAAGGGGCCCCAGGACATCCCTGGTTTGCTGAAAGAACCAACTGCTGCAATTGTAATTTTTCCAGATTCTCAGGAAAAAGCGGAGAAACTCGCTCTTCTAGTTCTTGCATCTGCAGGGAAATTTGAAGACCTTGGTGCAGAGCAGCATAACAACAGAAAGCCTTGTGTAGTGCTCCCAAGATTCCCAGACTGACAAGTTATTTCCTGGGCTGCCTGGAGCTGGCGAGCCAGGGAGCATACTGTCCCAACAACCCCCAAACACCCAACCCAGCAGCAGCCAGGGAGCACCACAGGGAACAAGCCTGTGCATGGCATCCTCACTCGCAGGGTTGCAGCGACCATCATACCCAGAGCACCACTGAGGCGAGAGTCATCATCCAGGGAAAGAGGTCCTTTCACCGCTTACCAGGCAAAGAAGGAAGACAAGCTCCCTGCCACAGTCTAAACAGCATCCCCAGCCCCATGCTGATCTGTGCCATGGGGTGGGTGCCTGGAGCTGGGCTGTACCCCCTGCTACCAATGCTCTCTCCTGGGTAGCAGCGCCTGCTCAGAGGCACCAGGGTTTTTAACATGCTTGCCAGCACAGAACAACCCTTTAAAGTTTAATCATCACTCACCAGCCCTGGCTACTAAACAAATGAAGAAGTGGAGGACTTGGTGGGCACAAGTCTCCATCGCCTGGCAAGCGCTGTGGCGTGGGACCAGCGTCTCTCGAGAGCTTCACTAACATGTTCCCTTTCCTGCAAGGGCCCTGCTGGCATGATTGCGTGGGGACTGGAGGAGGCAAAGGGGCCGGGAGCATGGCTTTGCACCTCCGTGCATGGGAGCTTGGGGGCACAGAGCTCTGGAGGGGGCTGGGGCAAGGCAGGAGGTCTTGGGGGTGTCACACTGGAGATAACACGTGTTAGAAGGAGTTTAACGTGTGCAGTTGAGCACACATGCTTGCAGCTACATTAGCGCATGGCTTGCGTGGTATGTATGTGCCCTTTGCGCTGGCTGCTTTTCTCCCATCTCCAACAAGTGCTGCTGGGGTCTTTTTTTCCCAGATAATACTTGTACAGCTTGTCATGGCAACAAGATCTCCTTGAACTGCAATTGCAGCCGGGACGCCTGGTGCTAGCACGTTTGCCAGTCTGCAGACATCATGGCAACCCCTTCCAGCAGAGCCCTTGGATCAATGGACCCCCAAACTCGATGTGAGCGGGACCCCCAAGGGCAGGTGGCAGCCTGCCTCCCCACTTTCAGGCCCAATCTGCCCCCTAACTGAGATGCAACCAGGATTTGGGGATGTTTTATTATGACTAACAGAGAGCACCAGGCAGTTCCTCCTGTTTCCCAAGAAGGGTCTGTGGAGCGTTCAGCCACACTGTGCTGGGCCAGCTGCTTCCTACCTTGCGCATGCCCCGCTCCCATCAGCAATTTAAAGCAGGAATGGAAGAACTGGGTGATGTGGGAGAAGGAAGGCTGTGCATCTGGCAGCCCCCTGCTCGCCCGCAGGGCAGGAGCAGGGGCTGGGGCTGCTTTCCCCATGGTCACCCTCCTGGACACAGCACTCCGAGCTGCAAGCAAAATCCTCCTAGCTGCTGCCCACCTCTGCTCCCAGCACTGTGCTTGCTTTGGGAGCTGCTCTCCACAAGCAATATTGTTCTTCTCATCCTAACATGCGGTATCGCACCCACAGTGCCTGTCCCATCGGGGCTGCATCCCAGAACTGATACCAAGTGCTGCAGATCACCACACAGTCAGAGATGATGGGTTCAGCCCCTCTGATGGCTCATGGAAAAGAGCCATCACCAGCACCTGGTGCACCATATCCGCATGCAGGCTGAACACACCGCAGCTGCCTGTGTATCTGACATGGCGTGGCCAGTCTCCCAGGCAGGCATGCTATTTCCACTGAGCGTGGGGCTGCAGATGTACTGCTCCATGTAGAATCGCAGGCTCTAGGAGCAGCAATAAATCTCCAAAACGCACAGCTCAAATTTCACAGTAACTATTTAATTCACCTCCCTATTATCCCTGAGAATATTTCAGCAGTTCTTGGTGTCTTGGACAAAGGAAGAGAAAGCATACATTGCATTTTAATCAATAATTGCTGAAATGCATGGCTGCCCACGGCAGGAGCGGTGTTGAGCCCACAGTAGGGAGTTATGCCGAATGGGATGGGACGGCATGGTGATCCCCAGGCACCGGAGGGCTGGTGCTGGGTCCTGCCCTGGTGTGGCTCTGGCAGGACAGCTGGGAGCAGCCCTCTCTGCCCAGTTCCCAGGCAGGAACAAGGATGCACTGCACCTCTGCAAGCCAGATGGCTACTTTCCTTCTTCCTCTTAAAATCTTTGTGAGGACATTAGCTAGTCACAGACCTGAAGCTCATGTCTCACTCTGACAGGAGCTCATACTCATGCACCAGTCCCAAAATAGCCTGGTGAAGGGGGAGCCACCCCGATGGTGCAACTGGCGAGTAGCAGCCGTCTGCATGGCCAGCCCCAGCCGCGGCACCCGGAGGTGGCTGAGGCTCTTGGCTGCTGGAGCCCAGGTTCAGTGGGACACCAGTGAGGATCACGGCAGTCCCAAGCATGCTTTTGGGGTGAACAGGACTTCTCCTTGCTGGTGTGGCTCCCAGCATTTGGCTATCCAGATCCACTACAGCGGTTTGAAGCCCCCACCAGCAACTTGGGACTAGCAGTGCTGGGAAGTGAGATGCTTCCCCAACAAGTGGGATATGTGTTTCCATCCCCTGAGGATTACAAGGTAACTTGTGCTACCAGTTCTTCAGGGCTGAGAAGGGCTTGATTCAGACATGCCAAAGCATCCTGCAGCTCCCACAGCTGCAATCAGGAGCCCACATGCCATCTGCAGTCTGGGAGCTGGCCAAGCTGTGCAGGGACCACCACGGAGCTGGTGCAGAGCCAGCAGCTGGGCAGGGGACCATGGCAGCACACTGGACTGCATGGCACAAGCTGATGCAGGGCCGGGGAGCTGTGCAGAGCTGCCCGGGAGTGCAAGCAACTATTGATTTGATTTGCTTTCTAGAAAAATGGAGCAGTGAAGCCATGAGGGAGAGAGGGCGAGAGGCACGTGTGTGCGAGCTGAAGGAGAGATGGAGGAGGCAGACAGCAAACAGGCATCCCCAGGGGCTGAATCCAGAGCACATGTATTACTCCTGCACATGTACTACCCAGAGCTCTTCTCTATTCCCCTCGCCTCAGCAGATGACAGAGGTGCCCCACCACCGCAGGGTACACACACACTCGGATGTCCTGAGCAGATGCCTGCATGCATACACATCAGCTCTTCACTTTGGAGGCTGCTAAGATGCTGGATACGGGCCCAGAAGGCCAGAACAGCCTCATGCCGTTCATCCCAGCCCTATGCCAGGGGGTCACAGCCCTCCAGGTCCAGGGTCCTCGCAGTACCCGCCAGAAGAGGCGAGACCAGGCTTCTGCAGCACTGCACAAAACTCCTGCACACGTCTCTCTGCAGCATTCCAGCCCCAACCCGCAGCCAGAGGCACCCCATGCCCACCATGAGCAGCCAGGGCTGCTCCCACTGCCAGCATTTATTGCTGCTCCCACTGGCCACTGCCTCCCTGGCAGATTAGCAGCACTCTCTGAGATCAGTATTTTGGGCTGCGGAAAGGTTTCTTTGAGGCAGGCAAGGAGGGATCCCTGCTGAGAGGCTGAAGATGGGATTTCATCCTTACATCTGGTTCAGCTTAAGAAATCTTGCCCGAGCTGCTATAGATACAAATAAACTGTGTGTGAGCGAGGGGGCATGAGGCAGATGAGTGTATCCTGCACACAGACACATGGCACATCCATGGCACGCTGGGCTCAAGATCTGCCTGGATCCCAAAATGGGGTGAGGACTACCCTGGGACAGGGATCGGGGCGAGTGCAAACCCACCCAAGCAGTGAAGGAAATACATGGCTGCCCTCGGTGGCTGCTTGCAGATCCAAGATACAGAAGGACCACCTGAGGCCATGCTGTCTGGAGGACACCAGCGTGGAGCCAAATCCTTGGTAGCAGCCTCCCCCTGCCCTGCTGCTGGACCCTGCTGTCCCCAGGTGACACACAATCCCAGCCCCAAATCTCCAGTGCAATGGGACGCTGCAGAGCAAGAGCAAGTATGAAAGCCTCCCCCATGCCCCCTCTTCCACTGTGGCCATCCCATGACATCCCCCTCCCTCAGTACACGTGGCCACTGCATCCCACCCACCCTCCAGGTGCGGGGCCAAACCGGAGCTGCCACTCCCAGCAGGAGTTTCAGGCCACCTGATGGCCACGTGGGTCCCACCAGCCTCCTCCTCCCCACTGCTGCCCTTGGCCGCCCCAGCCTCTCTCCTGCCCACCTGGGGTGATGTTTGTAAGGAAGGGGACCTGGCATGGTAGTCTCGAGGGAGGCAGCCCACTTGGCAGCCAGGCACCGGCCAGACCCCATCACCTCCCCTGGATTTTATTCATGAGGCATGACAAGTGGGTGAGCTGCAGCCAGCCAAACAGCTCACCCAGCAGCCTCAGACAACGAGAATGCAGGAGGAGTGCACCTCGGCTGGGTGCTGGATCCAGCCCACACGATGCTATTTTCTGCTTTAACTGGGCTGGACAGGTTTGGGGGATCCATGTGAACGGATGTCCTTGGGTCCTAGAGTCAAGGGGTGCCAGATATGCATGGCAGAAGAGACTAAACTTGAGGCTCTGGCCAAAAGATGAAAACCATCAGCTCACTATTTTGCTGAGGCCAGATCTCCTGCTAAATAGAGGGTGTTCAATGCTGGGATGCAGTCCGTGATGTGTGGGAGTGCAACGAGCCTGGGGGGATGCTCCCCTTCACCACCAAATCCCACCCGCCACTGCCAGCCAGGGACACAGTAGCCTGGGCAAGCTTTAGCAGGAAGGATCCGTCCCAGACAAAAACAAAAAAAGTACCAAAACAACCCAGAAAGCAGCAAAGGGGCTTTCTGAGGAATGGAAAGGGCAAATGAGCTGTCAGATGGTCTCTGACACGGTGGCATCATCCGCTGGATCTTGGAGGGGGCTGTAGAGTCAGTGCCAGGGTGTCTGGGACAGGAGCTAACACAATGGAAACATTCAGGCTGGTTCCTCGCACGCACACAAACGCACTGGAGACAGCCAGAACAGAAAGGAGCTTATTTCTGGCTGATACATGGATTTTCTGTTTGCTGCTGTGTTTTGTATTTGCGGCTTCCCGTATGGAAATGCTTTTTCCCTTTAACCTCCAACCCACAAGCCCAATGGATTTTGTTGCAGTTTTCAAAACATATGGTGCATACATCAAAAACATAACGGATGCTATATTTAAAATATTACAAAGCAAGCCAGGAGCCAGCATTTTTAAACTAGGACAGTGTCTGAGAGTCAAAAATGTGGGGATTTAGGATTTTCTACACCAGATCAAATAGCCCCTTTAGACAAGATAGAATCAGGTTGGCAACCTTCCTCCTTGCAGCAGACTGTTGCTTACATAGTCTGGTACTCACTTCTGGGAAAGGATCCACCCGGTTAGCCTGCACATCTGCACCCTGCTATTTCAGAGGGACCACAGTACTGCTGAGTCCAGCACCTCTCTGCCCTGATCACTTATTTTAGCATCCAGCCAATACTTGGCAAGGTGGTCTGCACATGATGCTCTAGAAAGACAGCCTCCAGCCATAATGCACTGAGCTAATTTCTTGCTGGTTTCTTCTGTGATGAGTTGATTCCCTAGTGGGCTGAATACCTCCTGTGTTACTCTACTAATCGCTCTGTGCATAGCATCATTTATTTGGCCAATACAAGCACTGCAAGGAAGAGAAATTCTTGCCTTTTGCAGGCACATGTTAGAAGATCAGAGACTCCTCCATATCATTTTTCCAGGCTGAAGCTTGTTCTCCTATTCTGCAAAGTGTAGTACACTCACTTGTTTTATTTTAAACCATATTCACACTAGCATTGTAACTCCAACCTGGGAGACTGCATCATAGCCAGGGAATGAGGGGTGTTGGATTTGCTATTTTTAACTCCTCCTACTCCAGGGAGGGAACTGAAATCAAATCTCTATCCAGAGACACTGCATAGATATTAATGCAATGAAATGGGAATTTGGACTGGAGGTGACAGCTGGTAAAGTGAGCCCTGGCGTCACAGAGGGGACAATCTCCCCAAAAATAGGATGCATGCAAGGGGTATATGTTACAGAGCAATCTGAATGCCATCAGTGTGTGTGTGCTCAGAGGGACAGCAGGTTCAAGACCAGCCGCTCCCATTCCAGAGGATGAATTACAGCTCAGGGCTGGCGGCAAAACACTATCAGGAGCTTCCCCAGCAGGCTCCAAATTCCTCTGTCCACTCTTATATCCTGGGAAGGTGCTTTCTAAAACAACTGGGATCTCATCAGCTGTGCTTCTGGAAGGGAGGCAACATAGCCCAAGGCTGCAGCCTAAAAGACATCACCACATCCCCTTGGAGCCGTGCTGAGCCATCAAACTGCCTGCAAACTGTGGGGTTGGAAGAGCCAAAACATACACCTGCAGTCAATTAATGCAAACCATCTCACAAAAACTGTGCAAACCCTCTTTCAGAGAGCCCCAGCCCTCACAGCCCCAGCAGGATCCCTGCAGCCGAGAGCCAGGCCACACAGAGGATGTTTACTGCTTTTCTTAATCTACTGTGATTCCCTGCTCTAATTCTGTTAGAGGTAGCAAATGAAGCCTTTAAGTGGTCATAAAAAGATTGTACCCACTCCCCATGGAGCTTATTTGAGACACCTGGCCATGCATACGGGTGGCAGAGAGAGGAGTGCAGCAGGCACCAGGGCTGTGCAAGTGGTGGGGTGCACTGCGACACAGCACCATGCCAGGGAGAGCCCCATGGCCACCAACCAGGTTCAGGCACCACAAGCACTGTGGGACAGTGCAAGACATCAGACAAGCACCCTGACCTGCAGGCTTCTCAGGACAGTGTGAGAAAACACCACATCACCAGCCTCTTGCTGCCTGATGTCTCTCTCGCCCACCCCATCCTTAGTGCCCGCAGTTCACGTAAAACTTTGTGGGACAGAGCATCTTTTACAAGCTATGAAGAGCACAGCCCCTCGGCACTGCAAGGGTCAACAGAAAGATACCGTGGAGGGGATGCTCCCCGACCAGCAGCACCTCTGAGCACGATAATGTGGAGCTGGCCAACAGCAGTGACAAGTGCCTGGTGGCAGCAGCTGAGACCTCTCCATGAGCCACTGCCCAAACCACCTAGCAGAGGGGAAAGGTTGGTTCAGGGGGTGGAAACTCCCTTCCTGCAGTGTAGGGATGCACTAAGAAGTCCCCAGGGCAAAGCAGACTGCAGGGCCACCCTTGGTGCAGAGCCAGCATAGGGCTTTTGGCAGCCTGCAGCTGCAAGCCCTGCCCACAGCTGTCTCCTGCGCTCACGCAGGTGTGCATGGCCAGCCGACGTTGCAGCCTGGCCTCTCTGCTCCTCTGCTGGCAGCTGCTGCAGGCTCGGGTCCTTCCTGCTGCCCAGGGAGAGGCAGATCCCCCTCTGGGCTCTGCAAGGGCTCGAAGAGCTCCTGCGAAGGCTGGTGAGGCACTCTGGTCTCACCCAAAGCTGTTAGCATTTAGCTTTTGCTATGTATCAGTTTCAGCTGGCCAGAAACTGAGCCTTCAATATTGCAAGACAGCAGTTTTCGTTCCTCTTGCCATCTGTATGTTTGTGTATTTCCCCTATCACCATAATTAGCAGGCTGGGCTCTAGCCAGGCTCAGCAGGAGATCTTAGGAGTTGTCTTCTCAGCAATTTGAACAGCTTCATTGTTTCTTTTATGGTTCCCCTAGTGTGGTCCCCATCACTGAGATCATCACAGCCCAAGCTGTCCCAGCACCCTGGCAGAAGCAGCAGGGATGGTGAGGCTGCGCTCCAAAGAGCATCAGCCCCTGCAGGTGTGGGGGTCAGCACCTGAACAGCACAAGTGAGTGCCAAAACCCCATGCCATGACAGGCAGCAGGAGGTTTGCTGTGCGCCAGCCGGGTCCCCCAGCGTGGACCCACACCACCAGCACCTCCGGAGCTCTGCCACCTCTCTGGGGTGCGCACCACTGCAGCTAGCTGTGCACTATTTGCGAAAACAAGAAGATAAAATAAATAAATACGGCCCTGACAACAAACAGAGCCCAGCCGATGCCTGGAATCTCCCTCCAGCTCTGAAGGAAGGTGGCAGCACCGTATCCCTCTAGGCCAGGGCCAGCCACCTCCTCCCTGAAGCACACCTCTGCTTCCTCCCTCTCCAACCTACCCGCTGTCACTAAGGCTTGAAGAGTTACTCCAGCTAGCCCGAAGGCGGTCAGGACTCAACCAAGCCCAGCAAGACCTCAGTTTCCATCCTGGACTAGCACTGTCAAAAGATTCTGCACAGGTTTCAGCAACTGCGTCTCTCCTCCCTGCCTCTCCTGGAGCACACCCACACCCGCGCACCTTGGGCATGTCCAGGTTGCTCCATGCGCACAGCCTTCTACGGTTGTTCCTGTTCCCCTCACTGCTAACCCCAGCACAAAGACAATGGCTGGGAAAGGGCCATGCACAGTGATGTTTGCAAAGCACTTGTGTTTGAGCAGCTCTGGCAGCAGGAAGCCAGGATGTGCTGGGTTCTTCCTCCAGGACCACAGGAGAGGAGTGCTGCTAATACTGTAACCACCCCTCTTTGGCAAACCATATTCTGGTTTCAGGCTGTCTGATAAACAGACTTGAGCTTGCACATACAGACATCTGCCTGAGGCAAACAGCAGGACAGTAACATACAAGCAAATCTGGCAACTTTATGTGAATTAAATGTGCATTTAATTGAGCTTTATGGGGGGTGGAATAGCAATTGATTATCAAAATCAGATTATTTATGGGGGTTTATATAGGAGATTAATGTTGTTTCCAGAATAAATTCTCAGTAAATATAGGTTTCTCCAGTAATTAGCTAATAACATGTCATCCTAATTATCTCATGAAATGGGCACAGACACTCTGACAAATACTGAAAAGATACATTGCTGTCTGCAAAGCAGCACCAGAAAGCCACAAGCTGCGCTCTGCCTCGAAACCACAGCTCCACTTGGTCCTCCAACACCAGACCACAGCCAGTGGATGCATCCAAGTCCCTGCTGCCAGCCTTAGTCCTCCCCATGTCACAGGCAAAGACTAGATTTAGGATCCAGATGACACTTTGCCCAAAGATAGAGGGAGGTTTGCAGCCAGGGGCCCTGAGCCTGGCCAAGGCAAGGTCGTCACCACAGCCACTTGCACAGTGACAGGTGATGATATCAAGAGAAGAAATAGCGTGGGTCCTAGGGTTGGAAAAGGAAGCTTACTCCCAAGAGCAAGAGGAAAGGTGTACATGTCCTGCAATGGGATACAGCTCTGTATTTACACAGTTTTGTATTCCTCTCCACTGGCAAGTGGTGGTGCCCCATTAAACCTAAAGGGACTGCCTGGAGTGCAGCAGCTCCACTATTTTCCTTAAGTAGTGCTCGCTCATTAAAAACATATTTATTGAAGATTAATAGTTCTGGCAGCAAGAGGCAAATAAAGCTGTGCCACGCAGCCACCCCTGCCGGTGCCTCCCCCAGCCTCCTGCACAACGTGCTGCATGGCCCCACTCTGAGCTGGCGAGGGCCACACCGTGCCCTGACCTGTCCTCTCCCCAGACACCAGGATGAGTTGCTGGCATCTCCCCAGGCACCTCCATCCCTAGGAGGAGGGGCAGCTCGTCCCTCCAAGGGGCAGGATGGTGCCCTGCCACTCCTCATGGCCAGGGCAGGCACAGGACCATTACTCCAGAATGCAGAGATGCTCTAGCAGTCACCATGGAAACCCCAGTACACAGCCAGGCGAACAAAGCTGATAGAGAAACAGAGAGAAAAAGGAAAGAGAGAAGAAGCTGAGGGGAAGCAAAAAAGAAGGAAAGCGAAACAGCCTAAAGTCATGGAGAAAAGGCTGGGGCCGGAGGGAGAGATGGGGTGGGAAAGCACAGGTGTTGTGGAAGAGAAGAGCTGCCTTTAAGCGGCTCACCTTGGGATGACCTTCAGCAAGGTGACCCAGGGTGTGCACTGAGTGCACCACCAAGACATTGTCTGTTGGCCCAGCTGCAACTGTCCCAGGAAAGAGTCCCTCCAGGACTCCCCTTGCCAGTTCCCAGGGTGGCAGCCTGAAGCCATGCTCCAGGACGTCCTGCTGCGGTGCAGGCAGGCAGCACCCTGCTAGAGACCCAGGAGGCTGCAAGGACCCCTGCCCACACCCGAAACAGCTCTCAAACCCCAAACTGAAGAGACCCTTAAGGGTGATGGGTAGATGGGTGTCTGGGGCCAGGTTACTCAGCACCGTCCTTCTTCCACTAGCACAGATGGATTGGCCCAGCCTTTGGTCACAGCAGATCACACGAAGCGTGCTAGCTCTGGGCTGCCTACGCTCCCACTCCCCACTGCACATCAGTCCTGGGTTCTAGGCCCATTTCTCAGCCCAGCTGTGTCAGATGTTCATCCTGCTACTTCCCAAGCAAAGCAGAGCTGCCTGTGTCTCCCAAGCTCCCAGGGCAGCATTTCAGCAGCCAGACTGCCAAGACTCCCAAGTGGAACACAGGGCCCTCTGGAGCAATGGCCAGTCCCAACCCACAACAGTGGGCCATCTCCACAGCTGGTTGTGAAACGAGCCCAGAGGCAGCAGGGGACAAGGTACCATTTGTCACATGGCTTGGTGGTCACCTGAACCCCTAACCCAAGGTCAGAATAGGAGGCAGAGATGTAACCACAAACACTGACATAAGCCCTCATACTGCCATCCCACTTCATTAAAGGCAGAGAATTAAAAATAGACATCAGGGTCTGGGTCTAAAAGCAGCAACTACAACCTGTCAGATGGAACGGAAAACAACATCCCACTTGGCTGTTTATTCCAAAAAATAACAAATCCCATAGGGAAGCCCCCCCTCTGCTGAGCTACCCTCGCAATAGCTGAATGGTAAACACAGAAACAGCCTCTTGTAGGCAGATAGCAAGTGGCAGGGTGGTGCCATGTGGATGAGACCAGGTACCTGGGGAGCAGGAGGTGGTCAGTGGGGCTGGCTGTACAAGAAAGCCTGGTGGGAATGGGAGAAAAAACTGAGAAAACTCCCAAGATAATCACTGGGTGAAACAGTTCAGCCATTTTAGCAAGAGAAGATGAGACACCACTGAAGTAATTAGCACAGATGCTACAGGAGCGGCTGGAGCAGAGCAGCAGGCAATAGGCACCCAGAGAGCTGCTGCTGTGGGCAAGGAGAGCCCGTCCCCGCTGCAGCACGGTGCTGCCTTGGCAGGCAAAAGCACACCTCTGCACCGCTGCTCACACAACATGACACTCTCAAAGGGGGCTCAGCATCGCCCCCAGCCAAATCCTGAGCCTCCGCTGGTAGGACATGGAGTGGCCCAGTGATGGGACCAAAAGGCACCAAGCAGGGCTCAGTGCAGGGCAAGCACAAACCAGGCTGGGGACAGTGGGGGACGTGGCAGGATGAGGCACATCTAGAGCAATAAACTCCCCTGAGCATATGAGGGGTTTTGGTACAGATGTAATTCTCTGCCCTCCTCCTTCCCGCACTCATGCTCTCCTCAGCTCCTGCGTATGCCCAGAAACCCGACTTCAAAAGGAGGGGGGTAGCTGCCAGCACAGGAAGTAGCAGGCAGGCAGAAAAGGCTATCTCCTGCTAGAATTTTTCAGTGCCTTTCATCAGGGACAAGGAGAAAAAACAGCCTTCATCTGTTGGGCTGGAGTCAAATGGCTAAGCCCTGGCATCAGGTTCCCGCTGCCCGGCAGCGATGCACTCCTGATATGGGCCAGCTGCAGAGGTTTAACCCTCCCTCCCAGACAGGGTGGGTTTAGCCCTCCCCATCCCACCTCCCTGCGATATATATGTAAATAAATCCTTCTGTGTACAATAAGCACCAGAGATCCTCTTAACCCTCCACGCTCTCTGCTCTGGAGTCAGGGCTAAGCATTGCCATCCTATGCTGTAGGCACAGGAATTGGGGCATTCTCCAGTAACAAACCCATTCATGCAGCTAAACCTGCCTCCACTGAGGTCACAGCTCCCTTCCCCGTTGAGATGTCCCTCCAGAGCTGAAGCGAGGGTCTGTCACCAACAGCCTACAGAAACCACGTCTCCCAGCTCCTCATTAGTGACAATTAACAGGCAATCAATGGGCACAGCAGAGCTGGCATTTTCTAGAGAACAAGTCCCCTTTCAAGAGGAAAAAATGAACAAGTGCTTTGTTGTGCACGCTTTTGGCTTAAATGAGCCAAAAACTGCCTGCCAAGGAACAGAATTATTTCGCAAACTGGACCCTTTATGCTACTTGATCAGCCAAGTGAGGAGCAAGGGCTGGGGCAGCCACAGATGACCTCTCTCGGCAAGCCCTTGCTCTGCTATGTGCCCATGGCATGCTCTCACAGCAGCCCACCAAACGGCAGGCAAGGCAGGAGCAAGGACTAGGGGTATCCCCTGCCTTGGGGAAGGTAACAGGCACTCACCAGCTAGGACTGTGCTGCTGGCTCAGAACTACCTGCTGCTCCTCCAGAAGTTTTCAGACCTGGTGAGCAGCTCCTCAGTCAGCAGCAGCCAGTCAGGGCAGGAGGCACCTCTTCACCCTCCCCAAGTTAGAGGCTGCCTTGGTGTTTGGCAAAGGAGACAGCACCCACAGAGGGTGGCTGGACTTGGACTTCAGCTCCCATGCTACAGCATTAAAAAAAAGCTGTGGGCTTGAGAAATACAGTGACATCAGCGCACAGATGAGTGGCAAACCTTTGCAAGAGGCCAGCACAAGGACTGTGCAGCACCCACTCTCTGGCTTTGCCATTCCCCAGCCCAGAGCCAGGCAGGGCTAACCCACCACCAGCCTCTGCTTCCCTAGGTATTTTCCTAGTTGATGAGAAATAAAAAGGCAAGAAAGCAAGGGGGAGATGGCCTGGATGTGACAGGCTAGCAAGTTTGACAGACAAGTCTTGTTAGCAGCACTTTTAACTTGCACTTCGAGCAGGGGCAAAGCCAAGGAATGCCTCCCAGCAGCCTGCACCAAGTGAGCCAGCTGCACAAGAGCTTTAATTGCCAGTGGCAGAGCAGGGGTGGGCAGCAGCAGCTGAGGGGTCCAGGAGGACAGGCAGCAGAGCAGTGCTGATGGCTACTGCTGCAGTATACATCTCTCCAGCATAAGGGGTGCATCTGACCCCACGCTATGCCTGCCAGGGGCTGAGCTTGGGGTGTTTCACCCCAAGGCTGCAACACCCCGATGAAAGCGCACCGTGCCTTGTACCTCCAGGTATTTGGGACCGCAGGTCTGGGCCAGCTTCGGTGCAAGTCTGCAGCTCAGCTGGGGCCCAGGGATGTGGGGATCGGCAGCCACCACAGCAGGCCTCTGCCAGCTCTCCAGGGGAAGGAGAGGAAGGATCTGGCAGATCTCTAAGCTGACTAAGAGCTCTGAATGCCCAGTGGCTCTGCTGTACCAAGCACAAGCCAAAGCAATTAGCATTTCTTGGAGACACTCTGTGTAATCTTCCCTGAGTGATGCAGAGAGCTGCCAGAAGCACTGGAAAGGGCCTGGAGCCACTTCCTGGGACCAGGGTGACACTCTGCTGGCAGTGACCCAAGGCATAGCAGGGCTGTTCCACTGAAAAGACCTCCTGCCAGCAGCTTGGGGACCACTGCTCCAGCCATGCGCTGCGGAACTGCACCCTCACTCAGCCACAGCCCCAGACCCACCACCACCAGATCTTGCCTCTGGGTGCTGCAAGCTGTCAGGCAGCAGGAAGATAGAGCAGAGAGGCAGCTCTCAGCATCCTTCTTGGAGCACAGCCCAGGTAGAAGAGGCCATCCTGGGGAAAACCAGGGCCAGGACCAACCTCATCCATCAGCTCTCAGGCAAGGCCATCAGCCTGAGCCTCGAGGCAAGGAAAGGAGCACAGACGAGCCTGAAGCTGTTCGGGGAATCACGCAAGAGCAGCAGCAGACAGCCCAAGCCCAGCCATCCAAGAGTCACAGACTATTTTTAATCGCTACTTGTAGAAGACAGTGAGCATCCACAGGAGGGACAGCCCAAGCTGATGCTTACCCCATCCCTCTCCCTGGCACATGCAAGGAGCATATCTCACAGTCAGGCTTTTTATAGGGTTTCCCATTCCTGCTGGGCATGCAGCTCAGCCGCTCGGTACGACCACACCACCCCCTCCCTCAGTAATGACTCATATGCCGTTCACTAAAGTCTTTCCATTCCTTCTCCAGCCATTTCCTCTTCTCTCCTTATCAGGGATCCACCTACCTATCTATCTTCTCATTCTCTCCCCCTGTGTGGCTATTTTTAAAATGCCATAAAAGCTTTCAACTGGTAGCATCCTCAGGGATGTGAGGGATTTTATATGTAACCCATCATAAGCCATCATCACCACATACCTCACCATGTGGACAGTGACTTTTATTTTTTTCAAAAGCAGGGGAGGGTAGAGCATCCATGCTTGGTCCCTGCGCTCTCCCTGGCTGGCTCACCCAGGGCAGCATTGGCAGGTACCTCCCATCCTGGAGGGGAAGGATCAGGTCCAACCCCCACCTCTCTCAAGGAGGTGGCTGGGCCAGACGGCAGGGCAACAGTGCAAGTCCTCTCAAGTAGCATCTGTGAGTGTATGAAGGATGGTTTTGCTCACTGAATTAAAAAGGCTCCGAGCTGGGCATCATCCAGCCTCGTGCCTTAGCATCTCTGCCAGATGGATGAGGGCTTCCCTGCTGAGAAGATGGTTGTGTTTCTCGTTGTATGCCCATGCACATGTAAGCTGCTGTACTGCTTGATTCCCATGTTGGTCGGTGGTCTGAAAGTGATCCGAGAGAGTCACATCTCAGGTGGGGGATATTTTGGTGCTGCCAGCAAAACCACCCCCCAAAGGCACAGCCTGCCCCAAGAACTGAATCTCTCTGGCAACACCCTGGATAAATAAGGAGGACCAAGGTTTCCTGAACAACTCCAGCCCAGCCTGGATGGAAGGAGCAAAGGAGCACTCAGGGATCACACAGGCACTCCACCAGCACCATGAAAACCACTTTTCTCTCCCAGATCTGGTTATTGCCTACAGAAGAGCTGCCTTCCCCCTCAAATGTCTGACTGGAGACCCGATGCATATACCAAATATACCCTTTTGCCCTGGCTCATCCATGCCACTTGTACCCTGGCACAGCTTGGTAAGACCTGAAGGCAGGGTGCTAAACCTTTACCGGAGGGGAAAGGCTCCCTGGTGCAAGCTGTCTGGCTGCTGTTGCCAGCGAGGTGTGGGCATGCTGATCCAGCTGCAGGATGCCAGCCTCGGCAGCTGCCAGATAAGATTAAACTGTGCATAACCTGAGAGGTGTCCTGCTGCGCGCTAATGCGATGACACACTCCATGTCACCAGTGGGACCCGTGGGAGCCCTTTTCCATCAGCTCCGATGACCAAGTGTTGGGTGTGTCTACAACGGAGGCAGCAGGTCTCCAGGAGCCTGAACTCAGCCACATCACCCTCAGACAATGCTTGGGCAACACGGCTATTTATAGCACGTAGGAGGTTAGAGGGAACTCATCTTACCTCGCTGCAACTTCTTCATCCTCTGAGGACTGGGAGATGATGCAGAAGGTGCCAAGGCAGAGGGGGAAGCAGGGCGATGGGGCGGGGACACCCCACAGCCCCTGGCAAAGCGTAGCGGAGGCGGAGGGAGGGAGCAGTTTGCAAAGACCAGTGCTGTGCTGTGATCTGAGCAGAGAGGAGACGCTGCGCGAGCACAGAGGAGAGCTGAGGAAAGCCGGTACTCTATCATGCTCCAAGGACTGCTGCGATATGAGCAGAGAGATGGAAAATCCAGAGCAGAACTGCCCACTTGGACAGCAGGAAAAGCTGACACTAAGCCCAAGAGCACACTGCCTGCCCAGCGCTACCTGGACCTGGTTCCTGCATCCCTGTGCAGGCAGATGCCCTAGGTGGGCTGTGTTTGAGCTGGGTGCTGAAAGCAAGTGGGTTTTGCACCACTACTGGAGGTGCTCTGTGACCTCTGCTTGCCACAGCCCCCATTTCTTTGGGCCAGACAAGGAGAATCTTTCCATGCCTTTACTGTACTCAGCACCTGACTATCGATCCCTGGTTCAAAGGGCAGGCGCAAACCATGGGGACCTGCTGTAGGTCCCTCCTGGTAGCCCAGAGATGTGTTTGCTCATGTAGTCACACACAGGCATCCTGGCTGGTGCACACCTTGCAGCCACACCAGCCAGCTGAGAAAGCCACTCACATCCCCAGCTGGACATTGCTGTGGCTGAGCCACCCGGGGGTAATTTTACCCAGGAGGAGCACTCAGTGATTAAGTGCAGCAGGAGACAGACAGGGCAGCAGCAGCTGACAGACAAGACCTGATCCAGCCCTGCCTCATGGCCAAGGCAAGGAAGCCCATTCTTTTGAAGAAGTGCTGCTAGGGTAAGCAGCTGCCTCCCCTCCCATGGCTCTTGGGCTTGGATGGTTGTGCAACAGAAATGGATTTCACACACAGCTTCCTTCCCTCCTTCTCTTCTCAAGCTTTTAGCAGGAAAAAGTCCTTGACTGGGGGGTGAAACACAGTCGCCCAAGGTCAGCCACCCTTCTTCAACCCTCCCTGCCTCTGCTGAGAATCCAGGCGGGGGAGCAGCTGTGACTGGGAGATCCCCACCACGACATGTCCCAGCAAGTGCCGCTGAGCCAGGAACAACCCAACTGGTCCCCCAGCTGCTTTAAAAACAGATCCCCTTCGCAAGCAAGCACCCCTGGGCTGGGCAGCGCTCCCTGGGACAGCTCTGAGCAAAGGGGTCCCCACAGCTGGCAGGGGATGGATGCCAGGAGAAAAGTAGCAAGATCTTCAAGCTCAGCTAGTACAGAACACAGATGCTGGGAAGGACAGGCAGGGCCTTGCAACTTGCTGTCACAAGCAAGATGCTACAAGTGTGTTTGTGAAGGGTGCTGGATTGCAGAGTCTGGCATGTGCGCTTTGGGAGCTTACACTTCAAGTCCTGGTCTAGGTTTTGCTTGTCTGATCTAGCAGCAGACTGCAGCCCAGCCACATGTATCTGAGAAACAGTCATATAATTCATTACTGTGAGAACAGGTCAAACCCTGAAACTTAATTTCAGATTGCAATGGACTCAAGTTTGGTTGCGGAAGGGCTCCCGGGGCTGGCATTGCACCAGCAAAGACTTTCTTGCCCCACAGCAGCGTAGTGTTCTCCGAGATGTGCTGCTCGTTGCCAAGAAAGAACATAGAAACCAACAGGATGGCTTCAAACCTTCAAGCACGTGCTCCCCTCTTATGCTGGCCTGTTTCTTAGAGAAACCTTCCCTCCCAAGGACCTTCCCAGTTGTCCAAGTCTCAGAAACAAGATGATTCAAAACAGAAGTGAAGTGTCCATGAACAGAAAAACAAGTAATGCTTGGGGCTCAGAGGAGCTTGCCAGGGTAGAAAGGGTAAGAAGAAAGGAAGGTCAGACAGGCTGCATAAGGAAACCATATCACCAGCTCTTTTTTCTTTTGGATCTCCGCCCCAGGCAGCAGAGAAGGCACACCAATTCCCAGGCCAGGGCTTATGGCTGATACTGATAAAGCATTCTATACCCAAACCAAAATATGGACGTATAAACTATGGACTACCAAAAACCTGAGCCACCGTCAAATAAACAGGAACTGAGTTTGCTGCCACACTAGATAAGTTTGGTCTTGTTAAGCTTCAGACAGCCCTTTTCTAGAAAGCAAGTCATGTCCATCAGGGTTGTGTATCAGTGCACTCAAGCTCTTCTACTTCCCCAGTGGTTTACTGAGCCTACAGACTCAAAACTCAGAAAGGCTGGGCACAGAAGGACTTGGGACAGCCTAGGTGTCCTCCAAGTAAGAACCACCTTCCCTGCTGCAGGCTATCAGTCACCCTGCCACGCTTGCCCTGAGCTGCTCACAAGCGAACTTCCCGGGCCTGAAACAACTGGACTTGGGCTCTGCTTTCCCTATGGCTACTGTGGTCACTCCTAGTCCCCTTCCACCCTACAAAGCTATCTCCTTCCCCCATCACTCTCCACCCAAGTCGTTGCTGTCACCAGTCTACCCCCAGAATGCTTTCCAGAGGTGCTGCAGTGCTCACAACTGAGAGGTGCTGATGTATTTAGTCTAAAAATACCTAATTAGATGTTCCAACCACTTCATTATGGCAGCATCAGGACTGCAGGGTCTGGCAGGAACTTGATGGGTTTGCCTTCACTCCTTTGCAGCGAGCAAAGGCAGCAGCACCACACTGACTGCTTGCTGATAACAGGACAGTCTGTCATTAGTCCAGGCTGCTGGCCTCACAAATACAATTATCTGGCTAAACCAATTGTCACTTCATCATTAGAAAACTTCCTATTTATTTTATAAGAGCATGGCAGGCCCTTGAAATAATTCAGTCTCTTCAATTGACTTTACAGAATGCACTTCATTGGCCTGCAGGGCCACTTGCCATGGCTTCTGCTCTTCAAAGGGCAAGTGGCCAAGAAAGATGGTTTGCAAGAGAGCCTGAACAAAGCCTGGTGAGAGGACAGAGTCCATCCACCAGCCTGAGGACAGAGAGAAGCTGCCTGGGCTCTGAATTTTCTGACACTAAAGTGAACACAACGGATGATTGTGCCTTTGCTAGGTTGCCCAGGAGAACAGAGGGGACAATTTGTATCATGTTGTTTGTGACAGCAGAGTCAAGCTTGGGTGTTAATTGAGAGGACCAAGATGTGGGTGGAGAGCCTGGACTTCCCCTTGGTGCCCTAGTTCGGAAAAACGCAGTACTATAGCCCTCCTTGGAGAAGCATGGACACTAAGTAATGTTCATTGCTGGGTTTGGAAAGAACATACTGGAAACGTAGTTTTTCATCTCTTGCAAGACTGTCTTGCATCTGTGGCCTTCCTTTCCCCTCTTCCCCATCTGTCCCCATGCCTTGATCTCCAGCCATCTCGCCACGCACCTGGGAGCTAGGCAGCAACACCACTGATGTGGGCAATGTCTTACCCTGCTGGGTCCTCCCTCACTGGAGCTGTGCTTTGTCCCCAGTTTGCTGCACGCCTGTGGCAGCCTCCAACATTGCAAAGATGAAATGGGAACCAGTGTTGACCAGGAACCATGAGTGCTATGATGGAAGATTCACCTCTACCTTAAGCCCCCAGGCCTGGTGCCACATCTACAAAAAAATAGAACTTCCTCATGGGGACATCACTAACACCGCTCATCATACCAATGGGCTGATCCCTCTGGGTTCACTGCACTTCTGAACACAGGAGCAACACCATGTCCTCCTCAACAGGTCCTACCTCCCTGGGTGGGAAAACCCAGTGAATCACTCTGCCTGATGAGCTGTACAGGGCAGAGCTGGAGCTCCTGAAGACACATAGCACCATGTGATTCTTCTTTAATTACACAGGGATTTAACAGTTTGCTCGTAAACACCTTGTAACCACATGTGCCTAGAGATTACTCAGTAATTAGTCGATCACCATGTAACAGGGAGCGTGATTTAGGAAAGACAAAAATAACCAAACATGCTGCCTTCATCAGTATCTGTAATGAAGCCTTCCTGCCCAAATGCTTAGCTGGCCAGTCTTTCCTCATGTCTCATTCCTCAGCTTTCTCAGCCTAGTGGAGTCTCCGAGCAGGAATTTGAGAGGTACCAGGTGGTGGAATGGTCTGGGGAAACTTTCCACCTCACATACCAAACTCCCCTGCAAGACCTCTCCATGCTCTGACAGGCTCTCAGCTGCTCAGAGGCAAGAGGATGGGGATAGACGGTACTGGTTCCCCCCACACTAAATTAACTTGGTATGGGGACAGATTCTGGTTTCCATCTTCAGGATGCTTACTGGAGACAAAAGTGTCTAGAGGATCTCTAGTTTGTGAGCCAGTTTCAATTACCCATTGCAACCCAAATCCATCCAAACCAAATCCAACCGAGGAGTTCACTGGGGTTTAACCTCCCTCAGGAGCTGCATGTGTCTTTGCTCAGACCAGGGTGACCTTGATCCCATCAAGACCAGTGCCAAGACTTGCAGCAGCCCCCTTTCCCACCCCAGTACAGCTGGACCAGGAGAGACAACATGCAAATATCATCTGCCATAGATCCCACAAGGGTGACCTCTACTCACAGACTGTAGTCACTGCATGGACCTGCAGCACCCAGACCTGGTGGCTATCTTCAAAGAAGCAGAAGGGATTATTCATGCATTTCAGAGTCTTAAATCTCTGGGGCAGTTGACAGCTTCAGCTTTGCCTTTCAATGAGCACAAACTCAGCATTGCCCATGTTACCCTCCCTGCATCAGACCAGTTTCTCAGGGAGAGGCTGAACCCAAAAACTAGAGGACTTAAGGGAGTGATTTAAGGGATGTTCTCTCGGGCAAGGATTTGTACTACAGGATCCAGCTTCAATGGAAATGCAGCACAGCACTGATAGACCCGTTTATGAATCTATCTGCAACCAATTAGCAGTGCTAACCAGAGTGGGAGGTATAAATAGCATGGCTAATGTAAATATCAACACTGTGCCCTCCAAATGCTCACCGCACATCTGGTGAGCCTGGGAGGAGAGGTTGCCTTCCCAGACAGCATAACCCTCACACCCTCAAGGCTGCCTGAACTGCTCTGTAGCCTCAGGATATGAGTTTGCACCCAAGATCAAGGGCCTTTTCCTCTTTCTGTTAAAAGGAAGATTTCCAAATGGCTTTGCCTTCCCTGCATCATGGGAGAGGACGTGACATAGGGCCTTCAACCCCTGGACCCATACTCGGGCAAAAAGCAAACCCCTGTCCCCTCAGCAAGGCCAGGCAAGACTCCTGTGTGCTGTGCATGAAACATCTTCAGAGATACACCTGCACAGCCCAGCACATCCCACACAGAGCTCCCCAGAGGCCTCACAGGCAGTTTTGTGTAACAGAATGGCTTGAAGCCAGCCATGGCCCACAGCCACAGGTTTCCTGGCTCATGTCAGCTTCAGACAGGACAGAAGTGTTATCAAAATGTACCAGCAAAGATGGAAGGGAGTGGTGGGAATTCACAGATCAGTTGGTGGCATTTTATTTTCAGCTGCATATCTCATTGATTTGCCAGCCCCCAAATTTTGGTCCTGCAGCCACAGGTATGTGCATGGGGTGATGACGATCTGACTTCATCATCCATCTTCCTCCTCCTCTTCCTGTGTTTCCCTCTCTTCACATCTGCACAGGTAGGGTCCTGTGCACCAGGAGAGAGACCATACTGGTGAGGCTGGAGTGCAGCTGAGCCTGCCGGCTGGATCCCACCACATCTGAGCCCTTGGTCACTACAGGGGCTGGCGGAAAAAACCCAAACAAACAACAACAAAAAAAATCAGCACAGAGAGCAGAGCTAGCCATGCTTGGGAGGCAGAGCTGCAAGCAGGGCTGGGAAGCCTCTGACCAACAAGTGGCACCAAACTCCCTTGAGCCACTGGCTGCTAGCAAAGGGCTGCAAAAGTCGTTGCAGGTCACTGCCAGGCAACATCAGTGGGATGAAATAGAGATGGCAGAAGGCACAGACACAAGGTTCCTCAGCAAATTTTTGCCTTGTGGGCACACAGACCCGAGTGATACAGGCTGGGTAGGGATGTGCAGAGTTGGGCAAGGCATCAGCGAGAGGGGAGAGACAGCTTTTGGCAATGCACATGCCAGTCACAGAACATGCTGACAGAATAGCTGGCCCCACACCCCATGCCTTGCTCATAAAACCAGCTAGGAGAGGATCATGCCATTGCAAAGAGCAGACATGAGCCAGCTTTTGGGTACGGCAAGCCCTGCTTTGAGCCCCTCAGCTACTGGTAAAGAGTCTGGAAACCTAAGAGGGCAGAGCCCACTGCCTTGCAGGGTTTGCACATCCCTTGTACCAGGTGTGGTCCCAAAGGGACAAAAAGTAATCCATAAGTAATCAACCCACAGCACAGGAAGTGATCAGCAGCTGTTACAAAATTCCCAAACCTTTACTAAAACACATGGCTACTTAGAAAAAGGTAATGGCAATATTTGGACAAAGATTGCAAAGCTATCCAAAGGACTGGGCAAGACCCATGGTGGCAGCCTGTTGCTGGCAAATCCAGCAGGTGAGGCACAGCTGAATAATGTGCTCCAGGTCACAGAGCAAGGCAGTGGCAGAAGGTTGGAGCATGTCCCAAGTGATTCCCAGCTCTGCGCTCGCTGCCTTCCCAGTGGCCTGCTCCCATGAGTTATGTCAGAGCAACAGGCAGGCAGCACGTTAGGGTTTTCTGGCACTTCTCTCTGTGCAGGGGAGGACCCAGTGAAGGAGTTTTGTGGCGCAAACAGATAGTTATAACACACTAGTACCATAAACAGCCCTTATCACTATCATCAGCCAAGCTGGCTATTAAGAGCTGGAAAGGAATCCCAAAAGGAACCAACACGTTTGTCAGAATTGGCTTAGAGGAAGCTTAACAGTTCCACCTGACCACTGTGGTCACTGACCCCAGTAAGCACTATGTGCCATCCCAGCACTCCGCACCAGACCTGAGCTCATCTCCCAGAGGCAGAGGGAGGGTCCTTTGTTATGAGGCATCCACCAGGCTCAGGAAGAATCAGTCGCTATTGTTTCCTACCCGGGCATTGCCAGCCCTGCTCCCCTGGGAAGGGGGCTAGCTCCTGTCCCAGGTGTGGCAGAGGGCACCTGGACACAGCCCAACAGAGCTGCAATCACCTGTTCTGGTGGCCTGAAGCATGTCAAGGCATTTTTCATGGTGTTTTGCTTGGGAACCACCCAAGCCCTTGGATTGAGAAACCTCAATGCACCAATGCAATGGAGAAGTCACTGCTCTGCTGCTTTCAGCCTGAGGTGGGTGAGTGTCTGTCCTCTCTTCACATAGCTTCTAGGACCCACAGAAGGGAGGGCACCTTCCTTGGGCAGGTTATCCCAGGAGGAAGACCCTCAGGTGGCCATCAGCATCAGTTTCTTTGGCTGGGGGCTCACTGCTTTTAAAGCCATCAAAGGTGGTACAGTAGTCACACATCGTATCAGTGAAGAAAGAGATTGACTGTGACTTGATCAAACCTGATCAATCTTTCCAGACTTTGCAACAAGGACAAAACCAGAACCAGCCAGACTAGTACCAGGTGCCAGTTCTCATCTTATGCAGCACATCTCCAAGCTCTGCTTCTTTAGAAATTCATACATAGTGCATGAGTGCCTCTGTCCTGTCTCTCACATGCACAATAGAAACGCCCACATCCCCAGCTGCAGAAGGTCCATGTTTTTCAGTATTGCACCTGTGCTTTGCTCAGGTGCCTGGTTTCTGGGCCCCTCCTCACCCTGCTCCTCCTCCCCATTGGCTGTTCCTCCTATGTCCATTTATACACAGGCAGTGGCATCAGCAAGAGAGCCTGCTGCCTGTCTGAGTGCTCCTGGCTTCCTCTCACCACGTTGCGTATTGACATCTTAGTCCATGATCTGCCCTCCAAACCCCAGAAATACAAGCCAAGAAAAGTACTCAGTGGAGACAAGCACCATGGCTTAGCCCACATGAAAGAAGGGCCAGCAAAGCCAGACCCTGTCAGAAAGCAAACGGCAGGCAGGCAGATTAAAAAAAAATATCATCCTATTAGGCTTGTCAACCATGTTGTGACCTCTTCTTTCCAATTCCTCGCAGCCAAGTCAGTCCAATGCCAGCCCCATTCCCATAGCAGAGGCAAGGGAAAGCTGTACTTACTGCTAGTGCTCATCTTGCTGGTCCTGCTCTGTCCTTCTCATTCAACGAAAGGCACAAAGATGCTCTTTAAATCCTCTTTTTCTTCTTCTCATCCGCGCCCTGTCAGTGGGAGGAGTTTGTCTCTATCCTTGCTAGGAGAAATATTTCTGTGCGATCCGCCGGCTAACGCATCCCAAGGCAGCTCCGCGACCCAGCAGGGCTATCTCCCCAGCTGCCGCTGCTCTCGCTCCCGAGCTGCCAGGCGGCAAGGTCAAGGATGTCGGCAGCTAGGAGGTGGCAAGGCGGGAAGGGGGACGCCCCGAACCGGCCCGGGGCGGAAGCTCCCGGCGGGGCCGCGGAACCCCGAGCCAGGCGCTGCTATACACTGCGGCACGCAGCCGCGGCCGCTCGTCTTATAGCGGGGTGCGGAGCCGCGGCGGGGAACGCGCAGCCCCGAGCATCACCTCTCCCCGCTCGGCCGCCCCGCCCCGCCACGCCCCGCCCCGGCGGCTCAGCCCGCGGACAGCCGCGTCGGGCGGGGCAGCGCGGAGCCGCGCGGGGGACGGCTGCGGGACGCGCCGCCTCGGCACCGCCGCCATCTGCTGGGCACCGCCTGGTGGTTGCCCTGCCCGCAGTTCTGCCCGCGGTCCGGCGCTGCCCGCTGCCCTCTGTCTTCAATCCTGCAGGCTGCCCTGCCTGGGGACCCACTCCCTGCCTTGCCGTCAGCCCTGCCTGCGACTCTGCCTGCAGCTCCCGGCGCCCCGAGGCTGGTCCCTCCTTGCCGTGGGGCTCCCACTACACACGCACCACTGGGCCCCCGCCCAGCCTGGTGCTGCTCCCATACAGCCCTGGGTGCGACCGGCTGTCAGTCCTGCACTGCATATTGTCCGGCTTGGCCCTGTGGTGGCTGAGTGTGCAAAGAAATGCTGTTCCAGGACAGACGTGGCGGGGAGGGATACAATTTGTGCTGAAAAATTGGATTTCCTCTAGTGCTAAGGTTCCCCTCCATCAGCTGTCCAGGCTTGCCAGCTCCAGCTGTCCTGGCAGTTCCGTGCAAGGCAGTCCGGGTGCCTGTCCCACGTCGGGATCAGGGAGGGGGCTGTGGGTGTCTGCACAGCACCTGGCTGCAGGATGGAGAGGGGGCTGTTCCCTCACAAACAGCAAGAAGCCTTTTCTGCTAGCAGCGCATCAAATGATTCCTGGAAGGGCTTCAAAGCCATTAGCTCCTTGTTCTGTTTCTGAGACGTGATCTATCAGAATAAAGCCTTACCCAGAGGAGCTGCTCCCACGGTGCGAGCGAAGACAGGGCTGTGCCCGCCCTGCCTGCAGAGCCCCCGAGAACCTGCGCTGCGATTCAAAGAGGCGAGCAACGATCTTGCTGCTAATGAAAGGGGTTTTTCACGCAGCATGCCAGGCACTGCATCTCTCCCGCTCCTGGGGCTGGAGTGTCACCCAGAGAGAGCCTTTTGCTTTCCCTTTCTCTTGCTGTTTCATTTGTGGCAGTAGATGTTTGCAGTGACATGGCAAGACAGGTAGCAGGTCGTTTGAGCTACGCCTGTGCTGCCGGTGAAAGGTATCAGATGGGTGGGAAGAGCAGGACCAGCTGTGGGAGGGGGCTCCCTGCAGGGCTGAGGGGAACATGCAAGGGGAAAGTGGTGCTGCCTGTGCAGCATGGAACTGATTTGGGGCCCGTTGTGAAGTTTCCCTGTGCCTGACAAATATTTGGGTTGTCCCCTCCTTGAGGGGACGCCGTCGTGGTGAGGCTCACGCCTATCATATCAATAACGTCCATTTGGGGCGACAATAAAGCAGACACGATGTGAGAGCTGGTCCCCACGGTTCAGCGAGCTAATTAAACTTATTCTGCTGACCTGGTTTCCAAATCTTGTAAACCTGCTGCCTTCAGAACAACTTGAAATTTCCAGCACAGACAGGCTGGGATTGTAGAGGACTGCGGAGGAGGACATGGTGCTTTGGCGGAGCTCAGGATTTGCCAGTGCAGAACCTCTTCCCCTTCGTCCCCTCCTAGCGGACGGTCCCAGCACTGCAGAGCTACACTGTGGGGAAGGTGCAGTAGGTGCTGCCGGGGGGGCAGACAGGCAGGGCATTAGGTGCCCCCACCACAGGGTTTGGCACTGGTGAGCTGACAACAGGGAGCTCAAACCTCTGCCACCACCCACCTTTTCCAGGGCCTCCCACACAGGTACCTGCCCCCTGGCCGGGCTGCAGCAGGGGCCCATGGTCATTGGTCAGAGCCTCTCACCATCTGCACTGTCCCAGCGTGTTTTGGAAATCCCATTTCCTTTTCATTGACTGAGGAAACTGGCTGCAAATCTGCCATAAAAGGGTGTTACAGATGCCTGAAACAAGAAGTCAGAAATGAGGAAATGTCAGGATGTTAATGCAGCCTCCTTTCATCCCTTTGTGGCTGTGCATTGCAACACAGTCTTTCATGGCAATTATTAGATGCATATTTTTCCCATAAGGCGCCTGCCTCGTTCAGCACCCAGCATGTACCATGTAGCTCAGGCTGTGCAGAGGAAGCTGCTGCCTGCAGGACCCTGCATCATTCAGTGAAAAGGGACACGGTAGTGACAGGGGTAAGAGGACAGAAGAAAAAAAAAGTTGTTAATTTAATTTTACTGACAGCTTCCCTGGACACTGGGTTTCTTATCCCTGCATCCTTGGCCTTATGAGATGCTGAGAATCACCTGAACCAATCTTTCCCCACCTGGTTGGTAACTGCTTTTCTTCTTTCCTGATGCCTGACTTGAACACTGGCTCACTGATTACTGGAAGAGCTGGAAGTTACTGGCTGCTTGTGAAATCACTGGGAGCTGGGCTCAAAATGTATCTTGTGCTATAGAAACACCAGGAACTTCGAGAAATCAGGCCCACCACCTCTGCAGCTGGTGACCTGGGAAGCTACCACCCATGCTTTTCTGTTTGAGGCTGTGCTCATCTGCTGTCCCTGGGAAGGGATGTTGGTCCCCCAGGGCCTGAGGGGCAGCCCCCATTCTGCTGCTGCCTGGGGAAAGCCCTGGGGAGGGGGATCCCCCCTCACTCCTGCATGACCGGGTGAGTAATGGAGAGGGAAATGAATGGGAAATATCAGATAGCAGGTCCTAAGACCAGGAAAGACACGGTTAGGAGGGGTCAGAGAGTTAAAAGATCATGTAAGCGTTTCTGTCCTCAAAGTGCACGAGGGATGGTTCAGCAGCAGCCTTAGCTGTGGCATTTCTGTTTTACTTGAAGCCATAGCATCCCTTTCAGCACGCTGAGATACAGACACATGCATACGTACATGTTTGCAATCACATGGACCAGCTTTCAGACGTCTTTCTATAGGAGCCCCAGGCTTTCCACCCATTTTCTTTCCCCTTTGGTGGTAGTCATCTTGGTGAACAACCTTCACTGCTGGGCCCTGTGAATCACAGTGGCAGGAGGAGTGGAAATGCCTTGGCCGGAGATCCCAGCTGCAGCCCTTGCTCCAGAGTGCTCTAGCACAAATGCATCTGTCCCAGAGGCACCAGCTGGCTGAATGTACCCCTGCCAGGCCAAGCTCTCAGCACACTTGACTGCATGTGCGCTGGCTGCGAAAGGCTCTCGATTCCCAGCAAGAAGACTGAGGTCCAAACAACAGCAGCAAGATGCCCATAGGGACCCCAGCACGGCACAGCCTGACGCATCGCATGAAGCCTTGGACAGGCTGCAGAGAAGTAGGACTCTGACTCATCGGAAGCTGGTGACATTTTCCAAAAAAAACCTGTAAGTCCAGGGCTACAATGTTCCCAAAAGGCAGCAGAGAAGCCTAAGGGGTCTGGACACCCCATTATACCACAGCACATAGTCTGTGTCATGAGATGGAGGAAATTCTGCAGCACTGGGCAATTCCCCACCCATTTTTCTCTTGTCCCCTGCCTCCCCTGTAAGGTGGGATCTGGCAGAGGTAAAACCAGGAGTGGTCAGATACTGCTGCCTGCTGCCCTGGTGCAAAGCCAGACTAGCTCTTCTAGTGATGCCAGAATTACTTTCTAGATGATGGACATCAGCATTTTCCTTTGGGAGTCCCTGGATAATATAGCAACTGAGACCAGAGACAGTGAACTGTGCAGTAGGTGTTTTAAAAAGGGCCCTGGGAGGCTGTGCTGGGACCTGACAGCACAGTTGGTGCCTCATCCATCACAGGACCCCACTCCTCTTCCTCAGTCATAGCAACCACCAAGTCATTCACCAGTGGTTTGGCTTTCTTCCAGTTTACACAGCAGCACAACAGCCCTTCCCAGCAATTCCCTGTGTTGGCAGGAAGAGGCAGATGTTCCTCAGGCTGCCTGCGTTAAAGTGATAATCAAATGACAGAGTATTTTCAAGCAATTTCATGTTTTCAGTCTTTAGTTTTAGTGCTGTGCAAATGGTTTCAGCAAAAAAAAGTACCCAGACAGTGGAGAATGGTTGTGAGCTGAATCTTCTCTAGGTGGTGCTGGTGTGCACTATAGCCCATCTGTGACCTGTAGCCATCCTGCAAACCCAGGAAGGGATGCCCGTGCTGTGCATGTAAGGAGCGACAGGTCCTTATCTTATTATTATGGGGGCTGAATCCCTAGGTCAAGTGCAACCAATGTTCCCAAGTCAAAAGCAGATGAGTGAAAACAAATGCTGCAGAAGCTCTGGAGCGACTCATCTTGCATTTGGGGAGTGCTAGGCCTTCACCTCCCCCCCTCAAAAGATCAGGACTCCAGGAGAGGAGAGGTGCTGCATGATCTGCCTAAGGGAGGGGTGGTGGCAAAGGTTTTAGGGCATTGGAAGCCGGTGTTTGTCCTAAAACCTGCAAGAGTTTTTCACTCTCTAGCCCTTCAGGAGAGCTAATGTCCCTGCACAGACCTCTGCTGCAGCAGCATGCCACAGAAGCCAAGCAGCACGCTGTTGTGGCATGCAGCAAGGCTGGGGGCTCCCAGGCAATACTGGGGCTTATTGCCTGAAGTTGAGCATCTTGAGGCTGCTTAGCTCTCCCCCTCTGCGTATGTAGCTGAGTTTGTGTCCACCATGCTAGCGCAGCACCTGCTTCCAGCCCTGCTGCAGGGTGCACAGGGACCCACCGGGGACAGCTGCCCTGCAAAGCCCAGGCCGCGGTTCCTGATGAGCAGCATTAGCAAAGTGGTGCAAAGGGAGAAATATATATACCAGCTGCAGCTCTGGCCCTCGAGGTACCTGACCTGCTTTCCCATTGCCAGCTATGTTTCAACCCACTAAAGGTCATCGGAAGTTGAGTCTATTTTTAGTCAGGAAGAAGCATCCTCCCTCCCATCAGCCATTAGGTCAGGATCCCGAGATGTTGTTAATGGACAGCCTTGCCCATCATGAGCTGCCTGTGAGAAGCCCAGCCCATGGACCTCTCCCCTCATGGAAGCTGGCTGGAACATCTTTCATCTCTCCAGAGCTCCTTGGGGAGCACCAGCTTCTCAGAAACAGCAGTTTAGCCTCTGCAAATGCTGCGTCTTTCTTATTGCTGGAGTGGCATCATCATGATAACCTGTTTTTCCTTTTGTTCCTCCTACTGTTTCAAGGCAAGACTGAGAAGAAGGGTGATTCCTGAACTGGGGGATCTTCAGGTATGAGCATGGCACTCCTTGCTCCGGGGGCTGGTGGGAAAGCTGATAGGTCTCCAGACCGTGCTGTCCATGCAGTTCAGAAGGAGACCGAACAACATAATTAAGAAAAGGTAATTTCTTTTTACACTTCTAAGCATACGAAATACTGCAGAACGGCTATCCCCTGGTAGATAGCGGGTTATCTGTTTTCTAGGAAATCTCACCTTTCCTCCCCCCAGTTTAAAAGTGGAATGCAGACACTTAAAATAAATTCCCAGACAACAAAACTGAGAAAACACAATGAGATTTGAATCAAAGTATTTGGATTAATTAGCTTTAACTGAAAGCTTTCATTCTGATTTCAGCCGTGGCTTTATGTACAAAAAATTAAAGCAGCAAAGCTTTGTAAGTTGAAATATCAAAATGTTCCACCCTGAAAATATCAAAACGAGCTGCTTTGTTGCTTTCTAAAAGGAAATGGCATCACGACCAACACCTTTACAAGCAGCTTAGATCACTAAGAACTTCAAAAAAACCTCTGTATCAGCATAAGCAATTAACATCTTAATCAGTTTTTCTCTTTTTCTTCCAGAGGAAAGTCTAAAAATACTGATTTTTTCCAAATTATCAAAAGATTTCTTTAAGTATTTTCCCTTTACTCTATGGTTAAGCTTGAGCTGTGTGAATTAGATGGGGCGGTTCATGTGAATCGCATCTTTGCTCCGTGGCAGGCTCTGCTCGTACCAACAGTTTCTGGGCAGGCCATGGGGAAAGCAGCACTGGATTTGCTTTTTGGTGCTATATGTGTGGGAGACAGATATTCAGCACCTTACAACTTGTATCATGGATATTGGAATGAAAAGTAATACGGAGGTTGGGATTTTCTACATTTGCAGTTTCAAGATGAACAAAATGTGTTTTCATGACCATTTTCCTACTTTGGATGAAACTGAAAAATGAAAAATTGGAGATCTGGGATGATATGCTCACTTTGTTATTTTTCATTCACCTTCCTCGTCTGATTCATTTCTGTTTCAGTGGAAAAATAGGAACAGGATAGAAGCAGAGGCAGAGGAGAATAATAAAGGAAAAGAGAGACTAGAGGGGAGAAACACAGGGAAATTGAGAAGTTAAAATGAAACATTTTGAAAGTTTGATTTTCTAGAGATATTTCCAAATGAAATGTATTTCCCTTGGAAACCTCTCCAAGGAGAGCAACTTTTGACACTTTGAGTAATTTTTCCTTCTGATTTCCAGTCAGCTCTATCAAACACAGCACCAGAATGAACCTTGGCTGCACATCCCAGGTGGGGTTTGCCCAACGTGTTACCTGACCCATAGTGTCTTTAACACAGAGACAGTAAAATCACTGCTGGAAGTCTGTGTGGCTTCACTGACTGCTCGTTAGTGCAGTGCATGGAGGCTGGCTTTTGCAAGTCAGCAACTGGCAGTTCCGAGCTGTGTGCTCACAGCAGTCCCTTGCAGACGGACTCCAGGGAGTCATCTCTCCCGGAGATGTCATCCAGAACCAGCTGGTCACACTTGTATCCCCGCTGAGCCTGACATTGCTGCTGGGGGTGCCAGACCCCTATTTTGGAGCCTTCCCTCGTTTCTCCTTGAAAGCCCAGTTCTGCAGTCCCTCAGTGCTTGCCCCATCCCAGGGTTATTTCCCCATCCCAGGGTCCACCCTGTGGACCAGGTGCAGGCTGCTGGTGCTTGGGGTCTGAGGGCAGCAGGGCTCCAAAACCATTTTTGCCAGGTTTGGACTGCGCAGGGAGCGCGGCGCTGGTGGCATGGTGGCTGCTGCCATCTAAGGGTGCTGGCAATCAGTGTGCAGGAGAAGGAGAGCCCGGCTGCACTGTGCACCTCTGCCGTCGTGGTAGCTATCGGCTAATGAGCGCTCCCGGGGGGCTGCAGGGCTGCCGGGGGAATGCCGAGCCTGAAAAGCAGCACAACGTCCCAAAAGGTGACACTGGGTACAGAGGGGAAGGCAGAGGTCTGGCATTCCTATTTCAAAGCCTGGGACAAGATGCTTAGAGGTGATGCTTGCCAGGCCCAGTAGCTCTGTTCTTCCCTGGGGGAGGTTGAAGACATTGTCACACTCTGAAATCTGCAAGCCTGTGGAAGCAGTGGGATTTGCATGCTGAAGGTCTGCTTCCCAAACCCACCTCGGGAGATTTGGTGGCAGTCTCCCAGCAGCCAAGTGGGCCCCCTCAGCAGATTTATTCTCTTGCAGCAAAGAACTGGGCGATGCAGCAAGTCCCTGGCAGGGCTGTGCTCCTGACACTGCCTGTAAGTGCCCCTGGACAGCAGAACCCCCCAGCCTCAATGCACTCAAGCATCACTACGGTGCCGAAAAGGGTGGCCTGGCACCGGCTGCAGTGCCCTGACGGGCCCCGCACTTCCCCTGGGTACAAGAGCAGCCACCTGGCCTGTTTCTCCCAGCCAGCAGCTGCACTTCAGCGGCTCCCAGACCAGTCGGCAACTTGCAAGAAAACAGCTCACATTCACCTCTCTCAGGCATGTAACCCTGATGCAATGGCTTTCCAAGCACCTTCGCAAAGAAAGGCACAGTGCCACCTTTTTCCAGTTTATTGGACAGGAATAGCACAGCCTCTGGGCTTAGCAACAGCTCCCCAACACACAGGGGACACATGAGAGAGACCTTCCTCTGCTGTCCCCAGCACCACCCGATAGCCATGGGCTACCTGGGGCCGAGGGTAAACCTGTCCAGTACGTACAAGGCCATGGTGCAAAGGCTGAGATGGCTGCTTGCACACAGCCACGTCCAGCCCGTGCTTTCCCTGTGTCCTTCTGGCCAGTAAGCAGCCACCTCACGTGGACCAGCAGAGAGGATCCCCTTCAGGTCGCTCCATGTCCAGCGAGGTGGGCAAGGCAGAAGGGATCTCAGTCAGATACTGCCTGAGCTCACCACCCCAGTGTGGGCTCCAGGTGTTTATCTGCACCCCAGGTCCTGCCTGGCCATACTCAGGGAGGTCTCAGTGCCCCTCAGAGGCTGGTAGCTGTCTACAAGCTACGTGCAATCAATTATCCTGCATTACTGATAGGGTTAAGGCCATCGAATATTCTGTCCAGTGCTGGGCAGAGATACTTCCAGTCTGGGAGAAGACCAGGGATGAGATGCTGATGAGAGAAGCCATCAGTGGATGGGGCAGAAGGAAGGGTGGAGCTGGGGGACCTCTTTGCAGCAGTTCTTCCATCGGCCAGGAGAGATCAGGTGGCCAAGAGACACTTGTCATCGGCTGAGGACCTTCTTCTGCTGTGAAGACCGGGTGGATGTGGCTGCCAGCTGTGAGTCTGTCCTTGTGCGGCTGATTCCTGGGGTGGGTGGCCACCTTGGCTGGGTGCACGGCAGGGCCAGGCTTCATGGCAGTGGGAAAGCTGAGAAAGCGGTGTTGAGGGTGCAAGGGGGCACAATGGCTTCAGGGCAGGCACTGGTTAGAGGGGCAGTAGGAAGGGCTCCTCTTCTGCAGATGATGTGGAGAGCAGTCCCTGCTCCATCCCAGGAGAGTCAGGGGTCTGGGACTGGGCTGCCTGTGGATGTGGGACAAGCTGAGAGCATCAGAAGCTCACAACACACCTCCTCATGTCCCCTTGTGCCCTTCAATGGGGACTAGGCATCCTTGTGCAGGGTGGAGTAGCTCTGGGGCGGAGAGCCTGGCACCCCACCCCTTACCCCAGCAACCTTGTCGTAGTGCAGACAGGAGAGACTTGACAGGAGTCAGAGGCAGCTGGGAGGAGTATCCGGAGGGTGTGTGATGGTTTCACAAGCTGTTAGCTCGGATCTCGCAGAGGACACGAGGTCTGGGCTACCTCTGTGACCTTGGAAGAAGCTATTCTAGAGGCAGAAAGAGGTTTTCCCTGATACTCCTGTGCCTAAAAACTGCTGTGATGTGTGATGCTGTGGCTGTCCCCTCTGCAACAGTTGCCAAAGCAGTGGTGGTGCTGGAAGGTGCTGTAGCTCTGCCAGCACCTGTGTGAGGGTGCCTGAGCAAGACAGCACATTGGAGCAGTGACTGCTGCAGGCAGGATGGCCGAGGAAGGGGTGCAATGATCAAAAGAGCTCAAAAAGACTTTGAGAGGCAGCACTGTGGGGCTGTATACTTGCAACTGCTATTCCTTGCTGCTCTCCTACACCTTATCATTAAGCTCTGTGCAACAAAACTGGTGCCTCTGAGACACCTGCACATGGAGTATTACAGTGGGGCTTTCCCTGACGCCTCTGAACCTTTCCGCAAGCCGAACTGGAAAAAACCCAAGATGTTTTCCCAGGGTGAACTAGAAGGATCCTTTCAGCAACACAGCACAGGCAGGGGCCGCAGCAATCTTCAAACCCAGGAGCTCAGCTGGCTGGCTCTCGTCCTTCCTTCTTCCTTCCCACGCCTTATCTGTGGCCTCCACTTCCCTGGCTCTGTCTCCGTGCAGTCTGGAGGCTCCCGTGGGCCATAGTGCCACGCTGCTGCCTTTGAAGGGGTGGTCATGTTCAGAGCTGCAGACAGGAGCAGGGAGGATGCTGGGGCTTCATACCCCAATGCCAAGGAGGAGACCTCAGAGCAGCAGCCCGGGCTGCTCCCTGCACGGGTCCCGCTGGTGCAGGGGCGGCCGCCGTATTTGCTGCAAGGGTGATCCCAGCTGTCTGGCCCACCAGGGCAGGGCTGACGCACACAGTCTGTTTTCCAAGAGCGCTTACTTCCGCTGCCTCTGGCTGGAAACAATGCGAGGAGCAGGCCTCAGCATTTCTGACAATTAAGCACTGAGTTCAGCTTAGTTCAACCCTAGAGCCTGCTTAACCCTTTAGTTGCGGAATGGAGCAAATCTCCTGGTGCAGGCAGCAGCTTTGGATTGCTATGTGCAGCACAGAATGGAGAAAAGAAAGAAGGGTCTTGGAGGTGGAAGAAAAGACTTGAGTGAGGGCCATCAGTGAAGAAATGTCTTAAAGCTGGGCCTGTCCCGCTGCATTTCAGTGACTTGCCACAGCGGTTTTGCTGCAAAATGCTGCACTTCCCTTGTGTCCTGCAGCCGTGCATGAACCCCCTACTTTCCAAGCTGTCCTTATAGTTGCCAGCACACCAGGAAAGGTGCTGTCGTAAGGCAATCGCATCTTGGGCACACATAGGCACACATGGAGGTACATGGGGGCAGGTCTCTCTTCCCCATGCTCCTGTCCCCCCAACTGAGCAGGCAGGCACTGAAAGGCCCAGGACTGCAGGGGGAGGCATGGTGCAGGCAGCTGCTTACCACTGCTCTGTGCCCATTTGCAGAGGGTGGAAGCAAAAGCAGAATGCAAGAAGCAGGAAATGTCCCCACTGGCCCTGCTCCCTCCTGCCAGTGTCCCCGTTGCTCCTCTGGCTGCAGTCAGTGCTCGGGCTGGGTGGCTTTCAGAGGAGGAAAGGAAAGCACTGCTCCACATAATGCCAGATGTGTCCCTCCACCCATATCAGAGAATCAAAGCCATGAAATAGGAGTTTGACCTTGAAACAAAATGTTTCTTCTTGTTTGTTTGCTTTTTTTCCTAGACTGAAGTCACGTTTAGGCTGACTTCCTTTCTCTTTCAGGTTAATTTTTAAATAACGTGAAAAGCAAGGAAGCTTCGTTTTGAACCTGCCAAGGAATGGCCAACTTCTGAGCACTCATAGAAGGGAACATAGAAGGGAATACTAACTCTTTTATTGTTTTTGAAAGAAAAAAATATCCCTGTATTTTTCTCTGCTAGCCTTGTTTGTGTAGTTTAGCTGGGGTGCACAAATACTGCTGCGTCCACAGATCTCTTGTTCTGTGTGTCTATACTTGCAGTTTGTCAGAGAAGAGGGGGTTTCAGGGCTGAGCGCCTCTGCCACCTCCCTGGGATGCCTGAACCGTGGTGCAGGTAGAGATTTTCCCTTGGCTCTACTGTAGCAGGGGTAGTCAGCGCGCAGCAAGGACGGAGAGTCTGGAGCCCCAAGGACACAGCACCAGGGCTGTGAGCAGGGAACAGGTGAGTCTGGGAGAGGCTGCTCTTGCAAAGCAGCCTCTTGCAATAACGGGAGTGAGCTGCAGCTGGTGCAGCCACGTTCAGGCTGAGCAGAGCCCCGAGTTGCTCCCTGACACCACACCTGTGGGCAGCTTTGCTGGATCTTGTTTACTGCAGAGCCAGGGTGGTGCCTGTATGCTTGTGCTTCCTCTCAGGGGCTGGCACTCTGCCAGCATGCCGGGCTGTTTATAGCTTAACTCTGGGTAACTCATTGACCTCCGCACCGGCGGCTCTTCTGGGAAGCAGAGGTTCCCAAGATGATAAGCTGCTCTTGGAAGAAATTCCTTTCCTTGTGTGAGGGAGTGGCGGAGCTGGGCGTGCTCGCCTGCCTCGTAAACACGTACACAGCCCTGTGCACACGCACGGGCATGCGCTGCGTCCCAGCGCCAGCAGTGTTCCCTCTGGAGACCCAGCTTGGAGAGGTTGGAGCTTCGTGGCCAAGAGTTCTCCAGGAGGAAAGTGGTGCCGGTGAGCAGAGTGAGGGGCCCTGCACAGGCGTGTGTGGAGGAGCAGGTCAGTACAGCTGCTTGCACCGCTCTGCCCTTGCAGCCACCATGCTGGGTGTCTTGCTGGCTGCTGGTCGCATGCCTGTGCCCTTCGTCCCCAGCTGAGCAAACACATTCGGGACACTGTGGTTGCAGGTGGTTGGAGCAGTCCAGTGCAGGGGCACGGCTGCGTAAATCCAGGTTGGGGCAGAGAGAATGAGTTTTTGGTCCTGGCTGAATTTGAGGCTCAGATGCAGTGGTGATGAGCACACAGGAACTGATAGGAGAAGGACAGGAGAAATCATAGCAGACATGCTGGATTTAGGAAAGTAGATTTGGTCCCAGGGAAGCGTACTGCTGTGTGACAGCCCTGGAAACCGACAGCGTCTGCAGCTGCTACATCCCCCAGACAAAGGGTATCCTCTGCTGGGGACGGAAGCATGGCCCGCTGGTGCCTGCCCGCAGAGGCTGCCTCGCTGGCATGGCTGTACCAGGTTTGCAAAGGGTGTAGAGACCCTGGAGAGCTGGCACAGGCAGAGATCCCTACCTAGCACAGGCTGGGACCCCTGGGAAATTGCTTCTGTACTTATTAGGCCTGGTCTGTTCCAGGGAGGCCAGGCTAAGGGCTTCAGCTGCTGCAATGGGGGCTCCCCAGGGGAGATCCAGGGATGGTAAGCAGAGCGGTAGGGAGTGGAACAGGAGGCTTTCAGGTTACTTGCCAAAAGGAAAATTCCATTTCAGGTCAAACAGGAGGTTGATACCTTTGCTTGTAGAGGGGTGGGTTTGGTCACCAAGTTATCTAGGTAAACTTACAAGGAAAAAGAAATTTCGAAACCACAAAAGATGACATTTTTGTTTAGAAAATGAAACATAAGATTCTGCTGATTTTTAAAAAATATATTATTTTTCACTGGGTAGAATATTTTGAGGCTAATTAGTGAGCAGGCATTGCTAAAACCAACTGCTTACTGAGTGAAGCAAACAGCTTTGTCTGAAAGCACCTGCCATGTTTGAGCATTGACCACTTCGACAGCATGGGCCCAAAACAGCAACAACTTTCATGTAAAGATGTGCCTGGCTCCATCACAGAAACTCAGGCTGTGTGCTCTGAGCACAGGCAGGCCAAAACCCGTGTCTGGATCTGTATTCCCGCTCCAGTTCTGCACCTTCAGAGCATCCCTAGGTTGACTAGGGGAGTTTTCTAAATGCCAAGCTTTCCAGGGCTGGCATGCAGCAGAAACAGACAGTGTCCTCGCCACAGGGTAAGCAGCGCTGGCCTGTCCCAGCAGCTCACCTTTGTGCAGATCTCTGTGGCTGCGCAGCTTTGCATGGGAAACATCAGCTTGACTTTAGCATGTCAGGAGAAAGCCACAGCGCTTTGAACCCTAAAGTCTGGGGCTCAGGAGGGCAGATGAGCTGCAGCAAGGAGGATGAGGAGGATGGTCCCTTCTCCAGGTATCGCCAACATTTTGACATATGGTTTCTCCTGATGAGGACTAGAAACCTCCACTCTTTCAGCCTTCTCCTGGGCAGGCAGGCTGGTACCAGGCCAGGACTGCACAGCATTATCATTCAGTGCAATCCTCCCCACAAAGTCTTTTGGTTTCACTTCACTTCTGTTAGAAGTTTCCCAGCCATCTCCATAACCATGGACTCCATCCTGCCACAGCCTGTCCTACAGCTAGCTACTCCTCATGCTTTGCTTTAGGGGTATTGCAGTGGTGTCTGGCAGCTCCTGTCATGGCACAGGAGTCTGGTGAGACATTACTCACTGGAGTAATTACTTACTACTCTGTAGAAGCTAAAGGTTTTATCATGCATTGGGATGCAGCCTGGGTGTCTGGGAACGCCAGCAGTGCTCCTGGAGCACACCACAGCTAACAAGTCACTCCTGTGGTGGCACTGGCATTGGCTGATTGCTGAAGTAAAAGTCCTTCCGTAAAAGACCTCCCTACCCGTGACTTCTCTCCCTAGCCCTTTTGGTTTTCATTTTGCAGGGGCTGTGTTTCTCTTCCCAAGAGATGCTCTGCAGACATCTGCCACCCATAGCGCAGTAGGACTGCTGCAAGCCAGTCCCGAGTCCTAGTTCTGGGGCTGGGGAAGGTCAGAGTGTGTGAGCGAAGAGGGAATGAGACTCCGTTCTGGGCAGCTCAAGAGATCCCGCACAGCAGCCAAATCGGTCCCTCCTGGGGTTCACATCTGCGGTTCAGACAGTTCTGATCTCAAAGACGAGAGGAGTCCTGCTAGTCCCACAGGAGCCTGCAGCATCTGTACTTGCAGGAAACGCATCTGTGGCTTGCCTGGACATAGCTCTGCTCCGTTGAGGTCAGCGTGGAGTGCGTGGTACTGCCAGCTGCCCTTGCTGTGAAACTGGGAGAACATGGCTGTGCCGGCTCAGCCAGGCAGGAAAGTGGTCCAGGAACCAACCCCAGATGGAGGATGCTGGATGAGCCCCAGTGGGGTGTCCCCGCAGGTGAGGCAGGTGCTTGCAGCAGTGTCAGGAACAGGGCTGCCTTTGGAGGTGAGAGGAGATCAGCATTGAAGCTCTCCAGAACCTTGGGCAGGCCCAGCAGACCGTGGGGCTCCCCGTGCTGCCGCGGCAGGAGGAATGAGAGGAATGTTCCATGTGGGCTGGGCCACATGCTCCCAAAGGCAAGGGCGAGAGAGAGGAGCCTAGGGCAACAGTGAGACCAGCACAAGGCAGCAATGCCAGCTGGTGGGATGAGAGCCCCCTGGAGTGCTGCATCCAGGCCTGCGGCCACCAGCACAAGAAAGACATGGACCTGTTAGAGAGGATCCAGAGGAGGGCTGTGAAAATGATCGGGGGGCTGGAACTCCTCTCCTAGGAAGAAAGGCTGAGAAGAGAAGGCTCTGGGGAGACCTTATTGCAGCCTTTCAATACCTAAAGGGGGCTTATAAGAAGGATGGAGAGAGGTCCTGTAGTGGTAGGATACAGGGCAATGGTTTTAAACTGAAAGACCATAGATATGGATGAGATATAAGGAAGAAATTCTTCACTATGAGAGTGGTGAGACACTGGAACAGGTTGCCCAGAGAAGCTGTGGATGCCCTGTGCCCGGAAATGTTCAAGGTCAGGTTGGACGGGGCTTTGAGCAACCCGATCTAATGGAAGTTGTTGCTGCCCATGGCAAGGTGGTTGGAACAAGGTCTTTAAATTTTCATTGGAGGATTTACTTAAACTTACCATGTATCTGCTGGAAATACAGCACAGTGGAGAGGAAATAGTCTAGGAGGTGCCCGGAGTGTGTGGAAGACAACTTCCTGACACAGTTGGTGAGTGAGCCAACTAGGGAAGGCACCCCACTGGACCTGTTGTTTGTGAACAGAGAAGGACTGGTGGGTGATGTGATGGTTGGAGGCCATCTTGGGCATAGAAATGAGAGAGTTTTTGATTCTCACAGAAGTAAGGAGGGGGGTTAGCAAAACTGCCACCCTGGACTTCTGGAGTGCAGACTTTGGCCTGTTTAGGGGCCTGGTTGACGGAGTCCCTTGGGAGGCACTGTTGAAGGGCAAAGAAGCCCAGGAAGGCTGGACATTCTTCAAGAAGGAAATCTTCAAGGTACAGGAGCAGGCCATCCCCTTGTGCTGAAAAATGAGCCGGCAGGAAAGAAGACCAGCCTGGCTGAACAGAGAGCTTTGGCTGGAACTCAGGCAATACTACAGAGTTTATGACCATTGGAAGAAGGGGCAGCCAACTCAGGACTACGAAGATGCTGTGAGGTTATGCAGGGAGAAAATCAGAAGGACCAAAGCCAAACTAGAACTTAATCTGGCTGCTGCCATAAAAGACAATAAAAACAGTTTCTACAAATACATTAACAACAAAATGAGGGCTAAGGAGAATCTCCGTCCTTTATTGAATGTGTGGGGAAGCATAGCAACAAAGGATGAGGAAAAGGCTGAGGTACTTAATGCCACCTTTGCCTCAGCCTTTAATAGTAAGACCAGTTGTTCTCAGGGTACCCAGCCCCTAAGCTAGAAGACAGGGATGGGGAGCAGAATGAAGCCCCCGTAACCCAACGGGAAATGGTTAGCGACCTGCTACACCACTTAGACACACACAAGTCACTGAGGCCGGATGGAATCTACCCAAGTGTACTGAGGGAGCTGGATAAAGTGCTCACCAAGCCTCTTTCAATCATTGATGAGTAGTCTCGGCTAACCAGCATCTGGTTGGCTGGAGGTTAGCAAATGTGACACCCATCTACAAGCAGGGCCAGAAGGAGGATCCGGAGAACTACAGGCCTGTCATCTGACCTCGGTGCCAACAAAGGTCACGGAGCAGCTCATTTTGAGTGGAATCACATGGCACATACAGGGCAACCAGGTGATCAGGTCCAGTCAGCACGGGTTTATGAAAGGTAGGTCCTGCTTGACTGACCTGACCTACTTCTACGACAAGGTGACCCACTTAGTGGATGAGGGAAAGGCTGTGGATGTTGTTTACCTGGACTTCAGTAAGTAGACTTTTAGCGTCCAGTTCTGGGTCCCCAGTTCAAGAAAGATGAGGAACTACTAGAGAGAGTCCAGTGGAGGGCTACAAAGATGATTAGGGGACAGGAGCACCTCTGCTACGAGGAAAGGCTGAGGGAGCTGGGCTTATTTAGCCTGAGGAAGAGAAGGCTGAGAGGGGATCTTATAACAGCTTCTAAATATCTTAAGGGTGGGTGTCAGGAGGATGGGGCCAGACTCTTTTCAGTGGTGCCCAGCAACAGGACAAGGGGCAACAGGCACAAACTGAAGCATGAGAAGTTCCAGATGAACATGAGGAAGAACTTCTTTGCTTTGAGGGTGACAGAGCACTGGAACAGGCTGCCCAGAGGGGTTGTGGAATCTGCTTCTCTGGAGATATTCAAAACCTGCCTGGACGTGGTCTTCTGCAGCCTGCTCTAGGTGACTCTGCCTCGGCAGGGGGGTTGGACTAGGTGATCCCCAGAGGTCCCTTTCAACCCCTACCATTCTCTGATTCTGTGATTAGGAAATATTTCTTCACTGAAAGAGTGTTCAAACATTGGAACAGGCTGCCCGGGGCAGTGGTGGAGTCACCACCCCTGGAGGTATTTGAAAGACATGTAGATGTGGCGCTTAGGGACATGGTTTAGTGGTGGACTTGGCAGTGTGAGGTTTACAGTTGGACTCAGTGATCTTAAAGGTCTTTTCCAACCTAAATGATTCTATGATTCGAACCCAAACCATTCTCTGACTCTGTGCCCATTGCCCCCGCCTCGCTGGCAGACGGTCCCCAGTCAAAAGGCGCATTGTGCAGCCGGGAAGCAAGCGGCACGCTCGCCCCTGCTAGCACAGCAGCAACCCACCGGCTCGGGGCTGGCAGTGTTGCTGGACACATGGGCTGCTGTTTGAGGACCCCCTGGCACCAGGACCTGTCCCTGGGGTGCACAGGTAAGCTGTCCATGGGGATGCTACGACCCTGCTCTGTCTGAGTGGGGTTGCGAGACCTGTGGCTGCAGAGCTCACTCTGCTGTCGGAGCTCCTGGGGAGTCTCCAGCGCTGAGCAATGGCTCCCTTTGGCTGCTTGCCTGCTTTTCCTGAGGTGGACACTGGTGTCCCCTGCTCTTGCTGAGCACTTGCTGTGTCACTAGATTTGGTTGTGTGGGGAACGAGGCAGGGAATTTTGGCCAGGGAGGGGAGAGGATGACTCAGGGGACTGGTTTATTCCCTTGCTGTTGGCTTTTCAGGAGCCCCCTTACCCCTCCTGTCCTGCTGTCACTGTTGCCCAGGAGCCCCTGAAGCATCGCAAGGCTTGCAGAGCCCATGGGCTGATGCCAGCCCCTGAGGCACAATTCCCGTACCAGCGTGCCCGAAAGAGCTAGTGGGACTGTGCTAACAGGTGGGAGGAGGGAGATGGCTCAGGGCAGCAGCTGTGGCCAGGTGAACCCTGGGAGAGCCGATGCCCCGGCTGCCAGGAGGGCAGCCCTAAGCACCGGAACCTGCAATTGTCTCCAGGCTGGGGGGTGTTTACTGCCCGCTGTTACAAAATACTTCAGCACCGGGGAGGTAAATGAGTCACTGGCACAACTGGGAATGACTCCCCACCAGCAGTTTCAATTGGTCCCTTCAAAAAGCTCCCAGTTCCCTTTCTGAGCCTGGTTCAAATACAAATAAACACTGAACTGGCAAGCACTGCGGGGAGCAAACGCATTTCTCCTCTTGCTCAAGCAAACCCTTGTCCCTGCCTGGCTCTGTGAAGACCCACCAGCATGCTTTGTCATGCCACTGGCAGAGGTGGCATGAGCGGTGTACAACTTGCCACCTCCTTCAGCACATCATATGGAGACCCCTTGGGCGGGGAGCATTCTGCCAGGGGTCTGCACGCCTCTCCCCACCACTCATCTTCTCCAGGTGAAGAGCACAACTCCTGCTGTCCCCGCTCACCCGTGCTCCTGCCCTGCTGGGACCGCCTGCAGAGCACCGCAGCCGAGCGCTGGGGAAAATGGTGTCAGGAGAAGACCATGGCATCAGGTACCCATCCCCAGGGAAGGGGCAACCAGCCTCTGCCCACCAGGCCGTGCTGAACCCAGGGTCTGCTGGGATGCAGGGAAAAGAGCAAGAGAGGGAGGAGTGAAGGAACTGGCAGGCAAGCCCAGCCCAAGCAGGAGCCAGCTCAGGTTTAGCTCTGCCTCTGGCTCATTTCACTTTCCTGTCTCTGTTTCTTGCATGTGTGGAAGGGGACAGAGTTGCTGGATGAAGTTCTTTGTTAAGTGTGTTCAAATCAGCTGTTGAGAAATGTAGAGCCTTTTCTTTCAAAGAAAAGCTCATTCATTACATATCCAGCCTTGGGCCATTCTTTTCTACTGCTAACTATAAATAAGGATTATAATTCTGCATGCAATTAACAGTTTATTTGACTGAGTAGCTAAGCTGGCTCGATAAAAAGAGCTGTAGAGTATAGTTATGGTCACAGAAGTGACTTACAAAAGATGCTGCTGCATGTTCCAGCTCCATGTTTGTCTCACAAGTCCAGTCTGATTACTGAAAAAAAATGGTTTTTAATCTTGTTATCCCTCCACAGCCAATACAGCTGTGGAAGAGCAAGCTGGATTTTTATGTGCCTCAGCCTTCATTAGCACAACTGAAGCTAAAGTTTCAGTTCCCGAATCCTTTGTGGCACTTATCTGTCTAATGGCAGATACCAACCAGAGTAGGCAGGGGAAAAAAATCACATTTTGACTGTCAAATTGATGAGCAAAGAGTTTTGCAAGCTCTTGGCTCTCCTGTGCTGGTGAAGTGCCCCCACTCTGAGGTCTCCTACAAAAAAATCTCTGTGTCACAGGGTCATCCTTCTACCTGCTCAGTGAGGGTCTGTCACAAGAGCAAGGAAGGAAAGTCCCCTCACTTCAAAGCCACTCCAGCACCGGAAAGAAGCCAGTCACCAAGGTTATCATGTAGTTAGGACACCTCAGTCCCATGGATCTTGCCTCCATGCTTCAGCATGATTTTAGGGTGATATTAGATTCACACAATCGCCAGCCAGAGCTGCAGTGCAACCCATGGGCTTTGCTTTCAGGTGGCTTGGTTAGGCAGAATATCATAGACCTCTGCCACAAAATTTGACAGCAGGTCTTTTGTGTCCCCCCTCCTTGCTAGGTAAGGCTGGGGCATTGGAGCCAAGCGACCCTGCTATGGCAGCAGCAGAAGTCTCGCCAGACCCCTCCTCAGTGCTGCTGGATGTCGGGGAGGGCTTTCCACTAGGTAAGATGCTGCCTTTGGCATCACCCAGATTTCCAGTGGTGGAATGTAGCAAGGCTTGGCAGTGCAGCTAACTGACCCCCTGTGATCTCTTGAGTTTCTCATCTTTATTGCTGGAGGGGGATAACAGGCTGGGTTTGTATTGTCTGAGCATCACAACCAGGCAAGGCCTGGAGGCACTGGTGGGGCTGGCTGAAAAGAGACAGTGAGGCAGAGGCAGCTTTGAGTGGCATGGATCTCCTTCCCCCCCTTAACCATGCACATTTCCTTTCCAAGAGATTTCGCTCTTCTTCTCCATTGAGAGCCGCTCATCCCGGTGCCTCAATTCCCAGCTCCAGGAAGCAGCCAGAAAGAAGCTGTGGGCCCTGGAGAGTGATGACAGAGACGTCCGTGCCCTGTTCAAGGTGGGAGCCCCATCCTGGCAGGGCAGAGCATGTGCTGGGAGGCTCCTGGCATGATGGGATCTGTGATGAGATGCCAAACCCAGCTGAGAAAGAGACGTTCCTCCAAGGCCACTGCAAAATGTGTTCCTGCACAGGGGGACGCTACAGGGGACTGGAATGATGGGGGAAATGAACTTGTAACAGGTGAGAGGCAGATGCAAAGCTGAACCTCGTGTCAGGAGCACCATATTGGAAGCTCTGAGCTGCCTGAGGGATCATGCAGACAGTCCTGGTGTGAGTTGAAATAGGCAGCATTTCACAAGGCTGGGATCACCAAAACTGTGTGCCAGCCTCAGGTCCCCACTGGAGGTGGCATCTTTGGACATGCGCAGGGGTTCTCAGAGTATTTGGCTTCACTTAGAAACATCATTGCATGTATAGTGACATTTCCTGGACAGAACTCTCCTTCTCTGCCGGTTTTTAAGGCCCTTGCCCCTCAGGGCTCCCTGCAGAGCTTCCTGGAAGACCTGGAACAGTAAAGACATACCAGTGCCAGCAATAGTGAAAGGAGAGCTTCACCCTCAGGGCACAGCTTCTGCTTTCAGCCTCAGAGCTGCAGTTTGGAAGCTATGCCTGTCCTGACTGAACATTAACCCATGTGTGGTATGGTTCGGGTGTCTGGGTTTCAAAAGCACAGTGGTTCAGGTGTGCGCTACAGGGGAAAAGATTTGGAGGAGACGGAGCTTCCTTGCTCTCCCACTGCTGCACTATGTGGAGTTGTCACAGTGGGTACTCCACCCCTCCTGGCTGAAGGACTCAGCTGGCTATATCACCCTCCCTGTAACCCCAAGCAGCCAACTCACACAGCTTCGTTCTCAACTATGCTAATAGATGAGTGCCCAGTCTCATTTCAGGTTCTAATATCACTTCCACACTGACAAAGCAGACCCCCTGCCAGCATCCCAGGACAGTCCCTTAATCTTTCTTTGTCTTCTGTGTGTAGGAGCTGTCAGCCAGGCTGGTCTGTATGCAAGCACAGGAGGATCGGTTCCTCCTCACTTTCAAAACCCTAGAAGAAGTCTGGAAGTTTTCCACGTATCTGACCTTAGGTAATGTTTTCAAGGTATGGGAGATCTAAACAGACAGTGTGAGAAGCATTTTTGGAGAAGGTATTCTTTGACAGCAAAAAACCCAGTGATGTAACAGGGTGAACAGATAAAGAATATGAATTAGAAGACCTTGGTGTCCATCTACAGGTTTATGAAACCACTGTCTGGATCAGTGAAAGAGACCCAGGAGGACACCTTTTGGGTAATGCTGCTATCGCATTTTGGGATGGAGACAGAATTAGAGGCTGCTGCCTCACAGCATGGTTGCAGATGGCAAACTGGAAGACATCCAAAGAGCACTTCATCCTGCACAGTGAAGGAGGGTGCTAACACTGCTTTCCCTGTTGGTTTCTTAGGGTATGTGGGCAGCTGCTTGGAGCAGCTTCTCTTTGACTGGGAGTACTGGCTAAACTGTGCTCTGATGGAGGACACAGAGGTCAGAGTCACTGTGGATGAAGTTCGCTTGGCCACCATATATATGGGTCTGCTACTCCAGGAAGGTGAGAAGGGACTGCATGTGTAGGGACTTCCTCAAAAGCACCTCAGCAGGGCTGTGTTGTAGCCCTGTGCTGGGCGATGTCTTGCTCTGATGCCATTGACCTGGGCATGACTCTTTCGATGTGCAGGTAACTTTTTTTCCAGAGTGGTGCCTGGTGTCCGGCAGCCAGAGCAGGAGGGAGAGGAAGGCCTGCAGCTCTGCAAGAATGAGCTGATCCACGTGAAGAACATTGGAGAAGAGTCCAAGTGGGAAGGGATGTCCTTACTGACGGGTCAACGAGGCCTGGTTCCTGTGACAGCTCTAGAGCCAATACCTCACCCATTTTACCAGTAAGTAGACTGGCCAATTAATAGTGCTCAAGCCAAGTTTCTTTCCTGATCCTGATGCATGAGCTAGTGACAAACCTGGGGTGAGAAACTGCTCTTGCCTCTGGCAATGGGCAAGAGCTACATAACTTTGTGAGTATATACGTTATACATAAAAACAACCACTGGAACCAATTCAGGTCCTGTTAATGGGACAGGGGAAGGACATAGTTCAGATATCTTTCTTGTATGATATTGATCTAGGTCATACATAAGATTATTTGTGATTCACAGGTGAATAACTGGGAGAAAAAGCATAGCCCAAGACTTAGATAATATCAAAGTGGGTCCTCTCACTGGACAGCTGGCTGAGCCTCAAAGACACCCACAGCTCCTCTTGTACTCACACAGTGAAATCCTCCTTACAGGCTGACAAAATTAACCTGCTCTTACCATGTGGTGTGAGGCTGCAGTCACGAGGTGCAAACTTCCCCCCATGCCCAGTAACACCATTACAAGGAATTACCGGACTGGCCTTGCTGGCCATGCTCCACAGCAGCTCTGGCACTCCCATGGGACAGAACATCTGTTCTGCTTGTGTGAGACCATCCGTGGTGGTGGCCTGAGGACAGGACTGCTCAGAGAGGACCAGTGTTGTTCCCTTTTGCCTTGCAGGTGGTTCCTGAAAAATTATGCTGTGAGTTTTGGCTTCTCTGAGGAGATCAGCGGGACGACCTCTCAGCCAATTAGTGAGTGATAACTGTGCAACGCAACTGCCCTTCCCACAGGGAAGAGTATGGCTCTTGCAAACCTAGGTTTGGCCACAAATGCAAAGGGCCCATCTCTTGATCTGACAATTACATTCCATTGCAAGGTGCTGTAAGGGAATATTGTATATTTGGACTCTCTTGAACAGAGAGTAGAGCTTGCAAATTGCGTCTACTTAAAAGGGTGATCTGAAGAGCACAGAGCACAGAGGGCTGCCGGTGGCATCCTTTCTGCTGCTGTGTTTTTCTACTCTACTGCAATCTTATCTCTCCTTTAATTCCTTCAGGACTGAAATTTTAAATAATTAGGGTCTCACCAGTGTGCACATGAAACCTGTGCCCACCATTCACACACTAGCCCCAGACCATTCCTGCCTGGACATGGGCATTGTTCAGAGCACTCTGGACATGGGAGGTCACTGCAGGTGTGCATTTGGAGAGTACTGTGGTGGACATTTGCACTGTTAAAGATTTTAGTGCTGGCGGAGAGTTGAGACAGTGCAGCTTCTGTGAATCTCTGTGTTTCCAGCCACCTTGAATACTGCAGCTCTCAGAGGTTTCATTTTATGGCTGTGTGGCATTTATTCATGCCTCTTGTATATTTTATTATAATCCCCTTTTCAAGAAGAAACTGCAGAGATCTGAGTCTGAGAGCACAATAAATCTTAGGGGACAGAGAGGCAGCCTTCTCAAGCTGAAATCATGGTCACTCCTTGCCCAAGTCTTTTCAAGCAAGTAAGTTTTAACAGTGGCCTCACACTGAAATGCCTTTGTTTGCCTTGGTTTCCAGTCAAAGGCAGGTGCACAGCCACAGAGGACCACAGAGGAGCAGCATGGGATGAACTGACTTTCTCCAAAGGTGACAGCATAGAAGTCATCGGCTTCCTCATTCCAGGACTGCCATGGTTTCTGGGCAAATCCCTCAGCAGTGGGAGCATCGGCTTTGTCCCAACCCGATACATAAATCCTGAGGCTTGCGGACCTCTGTAAGTTTACTGCTACCACCCAGATTGATTTAAGCTCAGGAGAAAATGAAGGGAAAACTCCAAGTCCCAACTCAAGACTATGTGAAAGTCCAGGTAATTTGCTTTGCGAGTCTTTCACAGACGATCCATTTGAGGTTGCCCAGAAGCCTTTGGCCAGACTCTGCTGCTGAGAGGCTGCAGGAGCCTCTATGCAGACAAAGCAATGGTATTTCACTTGCCTCAAATTATTCTTGGAGAGGAACAGATTTGGCCCTGGGATAGACCTGGCTTTATGTAAAAGCACCCCAGGACATCTGTGTACCAAACAAGCTGGCTTCACAGTTTCACCTAGAAAAATTCTTGTCTTTTTAATATTGTCTGAGGGACTGTGAGTCTGGCAAGGGCAGGGAGAGCGATCACTGCCGAGGAAACCAAGTCCTGCTCTGCTTCCTTCTGCCCCTTTGCTTTCTGTGGGATGTTGAGGCAGAACGACCACTGGCATAGTTCCTCACTGGGCAGAATTAAACCCCCTCTCAAGAACATAGGCAAGAGTTATCTGGGGAGGGAGGGTGACACAGCCCCACTGTGATGACCCAGACAGTTGTCTTTGTTGGTGGCTTAAAGACATAGCTCCAGTTCAATACCCATCCTAAACGCTTCACCTCCAAGAGTGTACGTGGGAGGGCAGGGTTCTCAACCTGTTGCTAGGTCTTTTGGGCTTTCCTGGGACAAACTCACTGAAGGTAAGTCTTTGGCATTTTTCTCTGACACTACAGAGGAGATCAGATGATGCCTTGGCCTCAGAAAGGGCTTCTGGAGACAAAAAAGACCAATAGGTGGCTCCCTCTGACAACTATTGGGTCCTCCATGGAGAGGCTAGATCTGACAGCCCTGGTGGTGAAGGTGTCCAGATGCTGGTATTCACCTGCAGCAGAGCTTTTCTGGTGGGAAGAAGAGGAGAGATGAAAAAGCCCATCTCCATCCCACAGGACAGCTGTAGTGTCAGGGGATGGGGAGACACTGACTGTTTTCTCCTGATGTCTGCCTCAACCTAGGGGAAAGGGCACGGTGTTTCTGAGCGAGGAAGAAAAATCCCCCCTCCTGAGCATCCCCTGCAATGGTGGTGAGCAGCACTTCACTGCCCTCCTTGGTGACCTGGCACGCACTAACATCACCTCTGTGTACCGGATCGGTGAGTTTCCAGTCTCCTTACATGCCCAGCCCCATGGCTCCCCATGGAGAGCAATGCTGGGCAGTGTCTAGAGAGCTCCTTCCTTGGGGCTTTGCAGGGGAGACAACAGTTGTAGTTGAGACAGCCTCCAAGCCCTCTGCTCAGCCTGGTTGTGGATGGTGTAGATACCCTCAAGACTTGGGCCTTGCCGCACTCCAGTTTGCAGGGATCTCCTCTGCTTCCAAGGCAGCTCTTCAGCTGTGGTTCACCCTGACAGATGCTGCTCTCAACTGATCTTGGCTGTAGGTCCCTGTCTACAGCAGGTGCCATGCTGCTGTGTGACCTTTGGGTGTATATTGAGGGTGTATATTGCTAAAGTGGCAGGTGATACAGTCTCCATGCCCAAAGCAGGAGCCAGGAGGTCGGTGTTCGTGGGTGCTCCTCTCAGTTTCTCTATGCTTGCTGTGTGTCTTTTGCCCACAGCTAATTTCTCTGTCTCTGTTTCTTGCCTTCTCACTACCTAGAAGCACAATGTGGCCATGCAGGGATAAACCTGGGATCCCCTGGTGTTCAGGGGACCTCCCAGACCAGCCAGCTGAGGTGCAATTTGCCCAGGGTAGAGCCTGTCAGAGATACACACATATCTGAAACCTCTGAATAGAAACAACAAGGTTCTTAAGAGAGACCGAGCTAATAAAATTCTACCTTTGAAAAATAAGACCTGCTTGTTCCCAGGTAACTATAATGTTACTGGTGCTCACCCCACCACCAGCTAAAAGCTGTTCTCCATGGTCTTACATGGATTCAAACCCCAAAAGACAGAGAGTTGAAACTGCAGCTGCACGTGGTGTGTGCAGCCAGAAGTGAGCCTGCTCTCTCACATAGAGGTCTGGGTCTTAGCAGAGCAGCAGGAGATCTCTATAAGATTTGAGCACTGTGTGTGCACATTAACACTGACCAAGGCTTTGGGCTTTCTGTGTTCTGTTTCTTTCTTTGTGTAGATGGTTTTGAACCTACAGCCATGTTACCAAAAGTGCCATCAGGTGAGTATGTGGAGGGGACAGAATGGGATGCTTTTATGATGGCTTCTGAGGGTGAATTTTGACATAGGGAAACATCCCACTACGGTTTGTCTGTCCCTTCCAGAGGCTGTTCTCCATGCCTGTGAAGATATCCAGCTGCTCCAGCCCTGGGAGGAAATAAATGGCTTCGCTACGACTAGCACCTCGGAACTGTCTAGCCCAGGGACTGAATCAGCCCCTGCTACATTAGATGTTCTCCTGGAGAAGCTGGATGATTTTGATGATCCCAAGTTCTTTATTGACCTGAATGCTGGACACACCGAAGATGCAGATGTCTTTGACCCCATATTGACCTTCCTTAATCAAGACAGTTATGTGCCCAGTTATCAAAGCCTCTACGATCTCAGTTTTCCCTTTCTGAACTCCACTTTTTATGGTTTCTCTGATGAGGATGAACTGGTCTTGTACCTTGAGACGTGCAGGAACTGGGCCAAGAAGACTCATTCAGTTTGGGCTCATGTCAGGCTCTGTTTCCTCTTGGGTAAGCTCTGCATCAAAAAGGTCAAGTTCTCCCAGGCTCGAGTCTATTTTGAGGAAGCCATGAACATCCTGGACAGCGGTTTTGGGGACCTGCCCCTACTGGCTGCGTTGCATGTGAACCTTGCCTCCGTCTACTTGAAACAGAACATGAAGCACAAGTTCTTCTCCCTGTTGGGAAAAACAGCCGCCTTGCTTATCTGCATGCCTGGCCACTCTTTCAGCTCTGAGAATGAGCTGGAAGTCCTGATGTTCATCCTGAGGGAAGCCATTGCTGTGGGTAATGCTCCCTTGGAAGCACGGGTCTGCTTCCTTATTGTCAAGCTCTTCCTACAACTGGGCAAAAACGATGAAGTGCTGCCCTTTACCGAGCATCTTCAATGTCTCACCACCACTTTACTCAGCCCAGGCACTAGTTCTGTGCCACTGGATGCCACCCCCATCTTGAGCTACCTGTATGACAAGAAGTACTTGCCAAATATCGCACTGGCCTCGGCCAGGTTGGTTGTTCCCAGTGGCATCGAGGGGGCACCGACACCCATTTGGAGAGCTGGCGTCATCCTCCAAAACACTTCCAAACTCCTTGGAAGCCAACTAGAGAAGAGCAGCATCCCAGCACTGGCTTGTTTCTATCTCAAGCAAGCATTGCATTTCTCCTGCGAGAGCAGAGCTGTGCCCCTCCAGAGGACACTGTGTGCCATCTTGTCCAGGATGTACCTCCAGCATGGTGTGTTGGATGGGGCGGTTTGTTATGCAGCCACAGCCGTAACCCTCAGCAGACTAATGGGTGAGGAGGAGGCTTTCGAGTCTTCCCTCTCTTTGGGGTGGATGTATCTCCTGAACAGTCAGCCGGGCCCAGCTGCAGACATCATGTGGCAGCTCTTGCGTTCTCTGTATGGCACGGACAGCGTGACACAGGGGGGAGCTGTGCACAATCTCCTGGCCATTGCCCTCAAAGGAGAAGGGCAGGTGCAAGACGCTGCAGAGAACTACCTCCGGGCCCTGCACAAAGCCAAGGAGACCGGGAACAAGAGGAACCAGGCTATCACCCTGGCTAACCTGGGGCAGCTGAACCTCTCGCGTGGGGCGAGCCAGCTATCTGAGCTCTACTTGCTCCAGTCAGCTCAGCTCTATGCTGAGCTGCAGGGCAGTGAAGACCTGGAGATGGAGTTGGTGCGGGTGCTGCTGTGGCTAGCGCAGGCCATGGTGAACAGGCAGAGGATGGAAGATGGCAAACTCTGTTACGAACTGGCATTGCTTTTTGCCCTGAAGTGGCGTAATGTGAGGAGTGAGTACAGCTTTGCTGGCGGGAACCAGGGCAGCATTCGTCCGTATGCAACAGCACTCTGTCAGGTCCCTGGTGCAGCCCCCTGACTTATCCTTTTCCCTCCCCTATACCATGCAGGTCAGCTTCAAATCACTGAGTGTCTCTGCCATTTCTACAGCAAAGTGTCCCCCAATCTCCAGGCCTGCATTACCTACCACGAGCATTGGGTATCTTTGGCACAACAGCTCCAGGACAGAAAGGTGGAAGGCAATGTCCGTCAGACCCTCAGCCAGCTCTACCAGGCTTTGGGCACATCTGAGTAAGTAAGTCCTGTCTGTGGCTGTTAGAGAAAGAGACCTGGACAGACCACAGACTTTATTCAGTCTTTGAAGGCAAATGTGTCAGATAGTGGACAGCTAGCTCCCATGTCCCAGAAGGACAAATGGGCGGGGGCTGTCATTAATTTGGATGTTAACCTTCCCATGCTAGATCACAGCGAGTTCAGATGGAAGGAATTTAGGAAGCAGATGCTTGTCATGTGAATGGTGCTATTTAAGGTCACAGAGCACCCTGTTCCCCGGACTCGAAGGACAGCTGGACCCCAGTTGCCAGCAGGCGAGACACCAACCAAACGTGCCCTGGGCACTGCCTGGAATTCCCATCGCCACCGCTGCCTTCTGCAGGCAGAGTGTCCAGCCCCTGGCTCGTCCTGTAGTGACCAGCGGCTTGAAAAGGGGCTATAAGATCTTGCACATGTGGCCACAGATCTGGCTCTTTGGCTGCACCAAGGGACAAACAATAGGCAGAGATGTGATTTTGAGTGCCAGATGCTATCTGGAAAATGGAGGTGCAAGCACTCCTTGCCTATGTTCCCATGTGTAGCAGGGAGTGACTTTGGAGCTTAGTGTAGGGGGGCAGATAGGGTTTGCAGATAACCTGGACAAACCCCTCTTTGTCAGCTGAAACGACCAGGGGTGGGGAGCAGCCCCCTTGGGAGCAGGTTGCCTTGGGATTGTGCTGAGCACTGTGGTCCCAGGCTGCTCGAAGGTTGTCAGATGATACACAACGTGCACTAAAGCAGGGACACCTCCATGATTTTAGCAGGACACATTGCTAAAAGCTGTTACTATCCATTTATCTGTAACCTTTGGCAACTGTAGAAGAAGACAGGGTTGCCAGTGGGGGGGGTGTGTGTGTGTGTGTGTCTTGTGGTAGCTTTGCAGCTGATTGCTGGGGGTGTCCTGTGATTTCTCTGAAATATTTTTTTGCCTGTCACCATCACAGGGCTCTGAGACTGTCCCTGGACTGCACCAAACAGAGTCTAAGGATCTTCATTGACCTTGAGGAGACTGGGAAGGCAGCAGAGGCTTGGCTGCAGGCAGGAAGGCTCTACTATCTTATGCAGGAAGATGAGCTGGTGGAAATGTACTTTCAGGTATGGAGGAGGTGGCTGGAGTAGTCCGATTCTTGCCCTGGTAGTCCCACTCCCATCACAGCTGTGTGGTTTGGTAGGAGTGTTCTGGGGCTGCAAGACCTGGAAGGGAAAGTTATTATGAGCAGTGTAAAACTGCTGCTGGAAGGAGGAGTTGTTGCCTTACACTCATGCACTATCTGGCACTAAATTTCCTATCTTTCCTTCCATACATTGGGTTTAGAGGATTCTTGGGTGAAAGTTAGTGAATTTATTGAGTAAGAAAGTGATGTAGGAGTGCCAAATGAAACTGGATGTGCCAGGTGATCAGTTCCCATTGAAATACACATAGATAAGAGGTAAGGTGCTTGGGAAATGCTTGGAGACTTCTTAGAGTAGAAGACTACTGGCTTATTTCCATCTCTAGCATTATTTTATTGGATGAGCTGCAAAGAGCAGCTCATAAAATCTTAGGGCTCCCTCATTCAGGGAGCAGCTTCTATTAAGAGATGGGAAATCCTTTCCCATACCCAGAGTAAGCAACGCAGAAGGCTGACTGAGTCTGTTGGGGTTGCACTTAGCTGGGGTATCCCACAAAGCACCAGCCTGGACATATGTAGAGGATGTTTTGTGTCCTCACTCTGTTACCTTCTGAATTGGTGGGGCTGGGTGACTGAAGTACACAGTCAAGGAGAGAAGCTTTTGCCACCAGCCACAACGTCTGCCCCTAAATCAGGCTGGTAAAGACTGGGAGTTACTGGTACTGGGTAGCTGCTCAGTGACCTGGGTGAAGTGAATAGATAGCTTTGGCATCAGCCTGATTCCTAGAGTTTACAAGGGAGATCTGAGGCCCATGCCAAAGAGCCATCACTGCCTCCCTCATGGTGTTGGCAGGGAGCTGGGCGCTAAAGGAAGGGTGACGTGCCACTGAGAAAGGCCAGTCGATGCCAGATCTCGGTAGGGCATGTCTGAGTCCCTGAGGGGCCCCTTCCCAGGCAAGGTCACTGGCAATGATAAATTGTAATGGTGTAAGGAACAACATGATTTGCCTGGAAGGTGACACCAGGGCCAAGTGCATAATTGGCACAAATAACTGATCTTCCCAGAAGTGAGCATACCTGCCCTCCCTCCAGCTGGCTCTGCCCTTTCTGTAAATTGTCCACGCCCCTCGTCAATCTTCCTGTTGGCTCCATCACACCGTAACTACAGACCAGGGCCATGGTATCTGCTAGCTGTACTGTCTGAACTCTAAATTCTGATGCCATTGGGTAGCCCAGCTGATCAGTCCAGCGCACTGACCCTGCACAGGGAGGGGTTATCTGGTTCCTGGATCCATCCTTACACACCTCACTTGCATATGCAGCACAACAGTCCTGCACATCTGCTGCCCAACCTGTCTCTATGCTGTTTGGAGCACTGGAACTCACATTTACGATGACTTGGTTTTATTTAATCACACAAATGTCTGTGTGAAAATGTCTCTTTCCAAGTCTCACTCCAGTTCCTTTTCCTTCTAGGCAGCCATTCAGACTGCTCTGAAATCTGAGAACTTCTCCTTGGCCATGGAACTTTATGAAAAAGCAGGTGATACCTTTTTTAATGGCAGCCGAAACAGAGGTCGAGCGGTGGAGTTTTATAGGGTACTGATCCCTCCAGGCACTTCTGTCCTTGTGTTCCCTCAAGACAATGGCTGTGGGGAGCTTTGCCCCAGGGCTGGCTGCAGCACTGCATGGCCAGGTTGGAGAGATGAAGATTGGAGAGGGATGAGGTGGTTCTCAGCGTGCCAGAGTGCAAACATTGCTGCAGGGGGGAAACCTGGAGCACAGATGTATTTTGCAATGGCTGCAGCTCACCCCAGAGATCATTAGGGAGGTGGGAACAGAGTCCTTACATTACAAATCCTGGCAGTGTTAGGTGTGAGCTGGTTGCTCCTGCAGACATGCTCAGAGTCAGAATTTCAGGCACCTGAAGAAAGGCAGAGTCGTGAGGGTCAGGTTTTGAGAACCACACTCTGAGATATGAAGCTCATTTTCAAGGGAAAGAAGGGGCTAGAACCTGCACCTGCAGCACTCAACCACACCACCATCTGCCTGCCATGCGCTTGGTCCATCTCCTGCTGCTGTGTCATCCCTCTGTGGCCAGTGCTGCACCCATACCTCCAGGAACAGCCTGGCCTCACTGTTCTTTCTCCTCAGGGAGGCGCTGTGCCCTTGGCCAGGAAACTAAAGGCTATTAAGACAGAGCTACGGCTGTTCAATAAGCTGGCAGAGCTGCAGATCGGGCTGCAGGGCTACGAGAAGGCACTGGAGTTTGCCACGCTGGCAGCCAGGCTGAGCATCAGGGTCGGTGAGTGATGCACACTTGCAGGGTACAGTGGTTTACTGGCTCCTGCGGGGGCGATTGTCTTTCTGGATAAGAAGAGTGTGCACATGAAAGGGGGATCTCCTGCTTTCATAAGACTGCCGAACCAATTGTTATCCTAAGGGGTAACATCTTTTTAAGGCCACTTTCCTTTTTAAGCTGCGTGAGAACCACATGGGAGAGCTCTGCAGTGGCAGTGGTAGGACCAGCTGGCCGGAGAGTTGTTGCTACACCGGAGCATGCGAAGCCTGATGAAGGCACAGGACTGAACAGTTCCTCTATGCCCTAGCTCTTCTGATAAACTCATCCCTTCCCATTACAAAAATAGTTTGAATGGACAAAATGCCAGCATAGATGTCTGAGGTGGAACCAGTCTTGTAATAGCCTTTTTCAGCACCCAAGAAATGCCCTGGTTGAATGATATACTCCCTGGGCAATCTGTCCAGCCTTGATATCAGGAACCCTGCCCATGGCTTTGTTTTCTCTGAATCATCTTTTAACTCAGTGTCTTCTTACGAAGATATACATGCCCCCACGCTGTTGAGCAAATGCATCTCCAGGCAGCTCAGCATGCCAGGCTGCGGATGTATTGTGAGCATGCTGCAGGCTGACTGTATCAGCAACTCTTTTCCAGGAGATCAATTGCAAGAGCTGGTTGCATTCCACCGTCTGGCTACAGTCTACTATTTTCTGCATATGTATGAGATGGCAGAAGATTGCTACCTGAAGACGCTTGCCTTGCGTCCCCCCTTGCTGCAGTGCTCTGGAGAGGCCCTGTACTACTCCAAGGTGTATTGCCATCTTGGAAACCTGACCCTGCACAAACTGAAGGTAGGAAACCTCTTTCCATGATACTGTGTTGAGCACTCTGGTCTTGATGGAGAGCTGGAGTATCACATCTGCTGGCAGAGCAGCCACACGTAGACAGCTGCATCCTGTGACTCTCCACCCTACTTGCAGTTTTAGAATAAATGTCCACAATGCTGGCACGACCAGGTTTTGAAAGGAGAAAGGCAATTTGAAAAGAAGTGCTGGCACTTAGCTGCGACTATATAGAGCCACTTTCAATGAAGTCAGATGTCACTGGGTTCTGCCTGGAACCACCGGGCATTCCTCTAGCTCTCTTATACCCTGTGACGTTCAATTAAACCGCTTCCTAACGCCTGCTCTGTCCCTTATGGTTAGGATGAACAGGATGCAGCAGCCTACTTCCTCCTGGCCCTCGCCGCAGCGACAGAGCTGGGAGATCAAGAGCTGCAGGGCCTCATTCACGCCAAGCTGGGTGACATTCTTGGTGCCCCCCGGGGGCATGAGGGCACACTGGGCTGTGCCACATATCGGCCCAGGTGGCTGAGCGAAGGTGGCCATGTCGTCTGACCGACCCACCACCCCAGGGACTCCAGTGCAAGTCATCAAGCAGTGTCATGCCATGCCAGTGGCATAGGTCCACGTGCTCTCCAAACCAACCAACCCAGGAGAGGTGCTGCACCACATCCTAAGGAGCTGGCAGCGTTTGGTCTGACAGGCAAGTGACCAAGCACTTGGGACCCTGCCCTTGTCTTTCAGGAGAAGGCCTGTGCACCGCAGGCCAGGCAGCACAACAAGGCTGAAGGACAGATGGCATTTCGGGAGTGTGGCTGCCCTGCCCAGGACAGAGACAAGAGAATGGTGCCATATGCCTTCCTGTCCCACCCCAGTTGCCCCACACACCTCAGGTGCCATGGGGCAGTGGAGACTGACCCAAATGTGTTTTAACTTGAATAGAAACGCCTTTATTCCTATCTGGTTTCTGTGCTGTCTGCTCTGCGGAGGTCTGTGACCCATACCTCTGCAGAGCCTGGGGCCTCTTTGGTACAAAGCATCACCAAAGCTTTTGTCAGTGAGGGGCAGAATTAGAGACAGGAGGAGAAATGAAAGGAGCTGGTCAAGCTTCACCTGGGGATGAGCACCGTATGCAGGCAGGCAGCTGCTGGTGGCAGGGAGCAGAGCCCACACTCACCCCAGCCCTGCCATCAGCCTCAGCTCTGGCACTGGAGCAGCTGAGGTGACCTCTTCTGCCCCATAGCCCATGTGCACTTTCAGCATCTAAAGCATGAGCACGCTCTGGGTCCTGCATTGGAAAAGAGCCATCAGTCCCGACCCAGCCCAGGCTTTGCAGCCCAGCACCCTCCCCAACCTCTCTCTTCCAGGCTGCAGAGCCCTGCAGGATGCAGGAGCGCTGGGGAGCAGATTGTGAGGCTGGACGCACTGGCCTGTGCTATGGCACACATCCAGCCCCCTGGGTAGGGGTGATAATAGGGTGCAGGGAGACTTTTGGCAGGGAGAGGCAGCTGCACTGCCTTTGGATGGGCAATTGGCAGCCCAAGGAGAAGCCAGCTGCCCAGCAGGCCTTAAGCTGGTTTCAAGTGCCCTGAGCTACATGGCTGAAGGAGAAGCAAAAACTCTTCTGTGGAGCGAGCAGGGGGAGTGGGAGGCACGGAGGAAGCTTCTCCTGGGAGCTGCTGCCCAGTACTGGGAACAGCATGCGGCTCTCCTCCACAGCCCATCTTACCACCAGAGAGAAATAAATGCCCACGTTTGCAGCCTCATGCAGGTGAGTGTGTCTTCCTGGCTAATACTGACCTCGTTCTTCAATCTGGACAGATGCAAAGTAGAGGAATGAACAGTTTTTGCAGCTTATCTCTTTGCTCTGACAACCAGTGGCCAGACACCCAGCTGTGGCTTCACAGGGAGACCCTGTTGCAAGTCCTTACCCCTCCCTGACACGATCCATTGCTTGGAAATGCTAAATGCAGAACATTAATTTCTTTGCTTTTCTTTGCAAACACTGAGTTAATTTCCCCCTTCTAATCCCTGTGAGGCATCCATCACTGGGGCAATGAATAATTTACTGCTTATTTACCAAGAATTCTTCCAGTGCTGTTAGAGGAGCCTCAGACCTGTGTCCCATCCCAACATCTTGTGCACTCCCAGCCTACTTGCTGATGGGGTGCTGTGAGAAGCAGAAAAGGCCTTGATGCTGTGTAAGAACTACTCGGCAATAACTAAAACACCTCTGTGTTATCAACACTGTTTTCAGCACAGCTCCAAATCATAGCCCCATACTAGCTACTATGAATAAAATGAACTCTGTCCCAGCCAAAACCAGCACACCAGGGTGCCCCTTTGCTGATGCTGGGGAACACTCCAGGTCTGTCTGACTATAGCAGCCAGTCAAACACAGGCAGTACAGTCAGGGCAACAGGTTTCTTGTCCTGCTTCAGGCTGCATGGAACAGGTACAAGGCTGCTGGATTGAGACACCCCCCAGCCGTCCCCGGCTCATTTTCAGCTCCACCTTCTAATTTCTCTTTCCCTGTTTTATCTAAATCTTTTGTCAATACGTTACCAAACAAGGAGCACTATTTTTGAATCCCGGGAGAGCATACTCCAACACAGCTGCACCTCAGCATGAAAAGGCCATTGAGTTGCTGGAGTGTGTCCAGAGAGGGGCAACGAAGCTGGTGAAGGGTCTGGAGAACAAGTCTTGTGAGTTGCAGCTGAGGGAACTGGGATTGTTTAGTCTGGAAAAGTGGAGGCTGAGGGGAGACCTTCTCGCTCTCTACAACTACCTGAGAGGAGGTTGTAGTGAAGTGGGTGTTGGTCTCTTCTCCCAATTTACTAGTGATTGGACAAGACGAAATGACCTCAAGTTGCATCAGGGGAGGTTTAGATTGGATATTAGAAAAAATTTCTGTACTGAAAGAGTGGTCAAGCATTGGAACAGGCTGCCCAGGGAAGTGGTAGAGCCAGCATTCCTGGAGGTGTTTGAAAAACATGTAGACATGGCACTTCGGGACATGGTTTAATAGGCACGGTGGTGCTGGGTTGACGGTTGGACTTCATGATGTTAGAGGTCTTTTCCAACCTTAATGATTCTATGACCTTTCTTCTCATCACGGGGTTCTCCCATTCAAAGGCAATGATTGTTTGGCTTTGTTCATCCACTGGGATACAAAAGAAAGCATCTTTTAAGTCCAAAACAGTAAAACAAGCATTTGTTTCAAGTACCGAAGCTAGCAGGGTGTAAGGGTTTGGTAAAGGTGGGTGTATATTCACAATTATTCAATTTATTACTCTCAAATGCTGTACCAGTCCACATTCTTCAGAGCAAGGCTTCTTTATTGGTAAAATAGGAGTATTAAGATTAGATGGGCATTATCTAAACAGTCCATATTGCATAAAGGTATTAATCAAAAGGTCCAGTCCTTTATGTGCCTCCAATCTAATAGGGTACTGATTTACCATTACCAGTCTTGCTCCTGGTTCCATTCCTAATTTAATTTGGGTTACATTTTTTGCTTTACCTGGTTTCTTTGAAGCCCATACCAGAGGAATTACCATGTCCAGTACTGTGTTTGGGATGCTTTCTTCGGCCTCCTCTGAGAGTAGATCTGTCAGCAGGTAAATTTGTGCTTTCCAGGCAATTTTGGGTGGGATGTGAAACTGCACAAAGTTCTCAGAAAAGGTTACTTGTGCACTTAGTTTACATAACAAATCTTGTCCTAGTAAAGGAAGGGGCCATTCTGGCATATATGGAAACTCATGAGTTAATTTAGTATTTCCAATCATACATTCTATAGGTTGTAGAAACATCTGTAAAGTTGTCTTTCCTGTTGCTCTAATTGGTGTAGTAACTTAACTGAGAGGCCCTTTGCAACTAGTTATAACCGAGTGGCTCCACTATCTATCAAGAAATCTATTGTTTCATTCCCCAGCTTTACTGGAACCAGGAGATCTGCTGGGGATGGTTTGATGCTCTCCCCTAGTCCTCTCGCTCCACCTCTTTTATCTGCAATTGCTGCAGCTAAAAAAGAAGCCTGCAATTTCATCCTCCTCCTCATCCCCTGCAAGACATACAGATACTTGTGCTTTTTTATCTTTTTTTTTTCCCTTCCCCAACACAGAAATACCAAATGTATCCAGGAGATGCCTTGTGGACACAAACTACACAACTTTCCTACCAAAGGTCTAAACCAAAATAAAGTTCTACTGCAAATCTTTAAAGCCTGGCTTTGTTACCCTTACAATCCCCCAGATTTTGTACACAAACACCACAAACTACCAAGTCCCTCCTCACACCAAGCAGCAAAAGAACAAAACTGAAATTTACTCTTAGGAGAAAATGAAAAACACATGGCTGGTTTAAATTCCTTGAATCAGACCATAAAAGTAAAGACAGATTAATTATCAAATTACTGTGGCAGTCATGAACAGTACTTATTCGATATACTCTAATCATGCTTTACCTTGTCTGCCTTAACCAAATCAAAGCAGCTGAAGAGGCAGATTTAGAACAATCTTAGAAGCAGGCTGCCACTGCTGATATACGTCTTTGCATATCTCTTCAATACATGGCATCAACAATAGTCTAGTTGGAGGCCTGTAACTAGTGGTGTTTCCCAGTGGTCAGTACTGAGCTCAGTCTTGTTCAACTTATCAATGACATGGGTGAAGGGACAGAGTGTACCCTCAGCAAATTTGCTAATGACACAAAAGTGGGAGGAGCGGTGATACACCGGAAGGCTGTGCTGCCATTCAGCGAGACCTGGACAGGCTGGAGAATTGGGCGCAGAGGAACCTGATGAAGTTCAACAAGGGCAAGTGCAGGGTCCTGAACCTAGGGAGGAACAACCCCATGCACTAGTACAGGCTTGGGGCTGACCTGCTGGAAAGCAGCTCTGCAGAGAGGGAACTGGGAGTGCTGGTGGGTGACAAGTTGACCATGAGCCAGCAGTGTGCCCTGGCTGCCAAGAAGGCCAATGGGATCCTGAGATGCATTAAGAAGAGTGTGGCCAGCAGGTCGAGGGAGGTTTTCCTCCCCCTCTACTCTGCCCTGGTGAGGCCCCATCTGGACTACTGTGTCCACTTCTGGGCTCCCCAGTTCAAGAAAGATGAGGAACTACTAGAGAGAGTCTAGTGGAGGGCTACAAAGATGATTAGGGGACTGGAGCACCTCTTCTACGAGGAAAGGCTGAGGGAGCTGGGCTTATTTAGCCTGAGGAAGAGAAGGCTGAGAGGGGATCTTATAATAGCTTCTAAATATCTTAAGGGTGGGTGTCAGGAGGATGGGGCCAGACTCTTTTCAGTGGTGCCCAGCAACAGGACAAGGGGCAACGGGCACAAACCGAAGCATGAGAAGTTCCAGATGAACATGAGGAAGAACTTCTTTGCTTTGAGGGTGACAGAGCACTGGAACAGGCTGCCCAGAGGGGTTGTGGAATCTGCTTCTCTGGAGATATTCAAAACCTGCCTGGATGCGATCTTCTGCAGCCTGCTCTAGGTGACTCTGCTTCGGCAGGGGTGTTGGACTAGGTGATCCCCAGAGGTCCCTTTCAACCCCTACCATTCTCTGATAGCTCCTTATAATTTATACTTTTTCGGAATACTTGGTTTTCTATACAAAGTCACAAAAGCATCAACATACAAAAGCATCAACATTTTCCAAGTCGATTACAAAACAACATCAACTGCAATATAATTTTATACTGCAATGGCCCATTTTTCAGCCATCGTACCCTATCATTGAATTTATAATTTGGCCACCATTGCATGTAATATCTTTTCATGTGGTTTTTTTCATTTCTTTTGGATATCTGGGGGTATTTTACACAAAGTCATAAAGGCATCAACATATGGCATCTTGTCTCTTTTTTCCATTCTACGACAAAAATAGAATTAATTGTAATATAGTACTACATTTTAAGGATCCATTTTCAGGGCCATTTTTCATCATCTGCTACCATCGATTACAATAGTGTTTTAATTTACCCCTAGTGATGAGGTCCCCTCAAAATTTACTCCAATAATTTAGGATGCATCCTAAGGAAGAACAAAGAGGAGCCTTTGTAGAAGCAGTGGAACCCAACTTGGTACCGAGAAAGAATTTCAAAGAACAACTCCAACTGCTTCCTTAAGAGATCTCACCCTTCCACCCCTTTTCCCCTTAAAATATTTATCTTGAATAGCATTGCACTGTTGTGTCACTTCGCACCCAACTGCAGGGGAAGAGCCAGTGGAGTCCCCAGTAAACAGGTTGGGGTGCGCTGGAGTCCAGTCAGGCTGCCTCTCCATGTCGGGTATGGCAAGATGATCCAGGCAAGGCTGTCAGTGCAGTCCCATCTGGGTTGCCAAAAGTGTTTTGGTGTGCAATACTTCAAAATACACACAGAGCAGAGGTATTGTCTTTATTGCATATTTGTGCAGATATGGGTGCTAGGTGATTATTCCACAAAGCTAGCACACTTCTTAGCAAAGTCACAAGGACTATATACTCCTACGAAACCAAGGAAATTACTCAATACATTCTGATTGGTTCATCGTGTTATACACTTGTCTTAAAGGTATATTGCACCTTTATTTAGCTATGCAAGCTGGGTGGGGGTGTAGTCTCTCTGGTTCTGCATTGAGTTAGTGGTCGCAATCTCCCCCTGTGCCTCTACTTTTCTCCTTGTTACCCTAGATTTTTGTTGACTTCATGCTTCTTTAGCAATCATCCAGTTTTTGGAGCCCTCTGGGCAGAATGTTCCCCATTTATCAGTTAGTTAGCTCCTCTTCAAGGGCATAGTCATTAGTAAGGCATCCATTGTTTGTACAAAGTAATTAGGCCTAAATTAAACAGTGTTACTGCAATCTAGGCATTTCTGACATACTACCAGCACCCCAACCCTCCAGATGCAGTTGGATCCAGAGAGGGTAATATGCTGTGGGGCTGGGGTGATAGCCCCCACCAGCCAGGTGGGACCCATGAGGTGAGGATGGGGCTGGGCCAAGGTGTTCAAAAGTCTGCAGGTGTGGATGGGCTGGGGCAGCTCTGGGTGCAGTCAGTGAAGCTGAGGATGGTCCTGCTGTGCTAAGAGGCTCTGGCTGGGGCAGGGGGCTACCTGGACAAACCTGCCTGCAGGAGCTGGCTGAGGAGTGAAATGAAAGGTGTTCTGCAAGCAAGGGAGGGTTCCAGCAAGGAATGGCCGGTTGCCACAGCAAGGAATGATCCCTCCCAGCCATCCCCAACAGAGCACGCCACCAGTACACTGCTCTTGGAGCTCAGTGGTTCTGTCAGCTGCTCATGTGAGCTGCTGCGCATCTGGGAAGCCTTGTGGGAGAGAAGTGTCAAGGCATCTGCTGCTTGCTCCTGGATGGGTGAGAGTCTGGCAGCCAGCACTGTGGAGGAGGAGGGGGACAGAAGCGGAGAGAGAAACTTCGGGGTGGTGAAGGTCTCCTGCCAGTGTCAGGAGCTGTGGCCAGTCCTGGATCTGCCACACTTCTCCAGACCTCTGCCTGCCTGTCCCTGCCTCTGTCTTCTTTTTGGGCTGTCCAGCTCCCTGAAGTTTTTCGCTCTTTTGCCATCACTGCCCTGTACCCTGTTGCCTTCTGCGTTTCCTTTCTATGTCTCTCCCTTTCTGGCTCCCCACCCACTATTGTTTTGTTCTTCCCAAACTGCCTTCTTCCACATTGCTTGGGGAAAATTGCAGTTCTAGATCTCCTTCCACCCAGCAACCTGTGTCTGTTTTCAGTGACTCCTCCTGCTCTGCGTGGGTGCTCCTCCAGTGTCCTTTCCCTAGGGCTGTCTATCTGGCTCCCTCTCCTGACGTTTAACTTCTAATCCGTGTGGCCAGTACCCTGTTCCTTTCTAAATTTTTTCTCTATGTCTACATTTAACCCATTTCCTCTCTATGTTTTTTATTTCTTCCTGCCTGTCCTCTCCTTCATCACTTTTAAAATTTTGTTTCAATGTCTTCATCTATCGAGCTTGCTGAGCTTATTTTCAGGTTTTTTCCTCTATTCTTCATCCCTTCGCTTTTATAACTTTCTTACTATGTCAGCTTTTATCCAGTTCACTTATATTTCAGTTTTTTTCCTGTCTGTCCCTTACCACATCACTTTCAAAATTCTCTTTCTGTGTCTTTTATGAAGTTGCCATTCCTTATTTTTAATTGTTCTTTGTCAGTTTTGCACTCTCTTGCTTTTAAAATCATGAAGCTCATTGTACCTATTTTTAATTTTTTTCTTTATTTTCCTAATTGCTGTTGCTCTTTGAAAGTTCTGTCTACTTTTACCCAATTTGCTGTGTTTATTTGTTAATTTTTTTCTTCTTTCCTTAGTGCAATCACTTTTTAAATGTTCTTTCAGTGTCTCGGTTTACTTGGTGGTACCTTTTTTTGAAATGTTTTTCCTTTGTTTTCCTAATACCCGTTGCATTTAAAATCTTCTTTCTGTTTACCTTTTTCCCATTCTCTGTCTTATTTTTAAGTAATTTCTTCTCTTTCCTTAGTGCTGTTGCTTTTTACATTTTCTACGTCCACGTTCTACTTCACTGTTGCTATTTTTTAGTTCTGTCCTCTTAGTCCTTTGGCTCTTAAAACTTTCTGCTTTTATCTCATTTGTTGTCTTCCTTTTTTGATTATTTTGTCTTTTTTTCCTTATTGCTGTCACTTTTTACATTTCTTTCTGCATCTCTGTTTTAGTATGCTGTCACTAATTCTTAGTTGTTTCCTTAATTGCATTGCTTTTAAAATTGTCTGGTTTTATATCATTTGCTGTCTCTTCAGTTATTTTTCATTGTTTTTTCCTTGGCCCCATCACATTTTGAATTTTTTTGTACTTCTTTTGTACTCTTTTAGTTCAATGTTGCTATGATTTAATTTTTCCATACTTACTTGATCCTATTTGCTTCTAAAATTTTCTGTCTGCTTTTATTCCAGCTGCTGTCTTTATTTTTAATTATTTCTTGTCTTTTCTTAGTGAGGACACCTTTTAGATTTTCTTCCTACACTTCCATTTTAGTTTGCTGTTCCTATTTTTTAATTTTTCCCCTTATTTTGCTAAAACAGCATGCTCTTCAAATTTTCTTTCTATGGCTAATTTTATTCCCTTTTCTGTTTTCTTAAAATTATTTCTTTTCTTTCCTTAGTGCCAACATTTTTAAAATTTCTTTCTATGTCTCTGTTTTGGTTCTCAGTCTGTCTTTTCAATTTTGTTCCTTGTTTCATTAATCCCTGTGGCTTTTAACATTTTCTGTCTTCTTTTAATCCATCTGCTGTCTTTACTTTTATTTCTTCTTTTTTCTTAATGCTCTTGCTTTTTAGATTTTCTTTCTACATCTCTTTTAGTTCACCATCACTTTTAATATTTTTTCCATTTATTTGTCTAATCTACTTTGCTGTTAAATTTTTCTACTTCTATCCCATTTGTATCACTGGTTCTTTTTAATTATTTGTTGTGTTTCCTTAGGCTGTCACTTTTTAAATGTCTTTCTACATCTGTTTTAGTTTTCTGTCCCTATTCTTTAATTTTTTTCCTTTATTTCCCTGACATCTGTTGCTTTTTCAATGCTCTTTCTATGCCTGCTTTTTTCTCTTCAATGTCTTTATCTTTATTCTTGACTTTTATTAGTGCCCCTGCTTTTTAAATTGTCTTTCTACCTCTCCTTATAGTTTGCCACTGTTATTTTAAATTTTTTTTGTCCTTCTTTCCTTAATCACTGTTGTCTTTAAAATTTTCTATCTACTTTTGTGCCATTCACCACCTTTAGTCTTTAATTCTTTCTTATCTTTCCTTCATGCTGTCAGTTTTGAAATTTTCTTTCTAAATCTCTGCTTCAGTATGCTGTCATTATTTCATAATTTTGTCTTTTACTTCCCTAATGGCTGCCGCTTTAAAAATTTTTTTCTATGCCTACTTTCATTGCTTTTGCTGTCTTTTAAAAAATATTTTCTTGTCTAACTTTAGTGCCATTGCATTTTAAGTTTTCTTTCGATGCGTTTATTTCTCCCATTCGCTGTATTTCACTATTTGTTAAACAATTTATCTTTCCTGAGCACCCTCGCATTTAAATTTTCTTTCTACATCTATGTTTGTTTGCTGTAATTTTTTCCATTTATTTCCTAAATCCCCATCCTTTTTAAATTTCTTTCTACACTCGTTTTAGTTTGCTGTCCTTATTTTTTAGTTTTTCCCTTTATTTACTTAACACTCCTTCTTTAAAAGTTCTTCCTGTCTACTTTTTCTCCTTCAGTGCCTGCCTCTTTAATTATTTCTTCTCTTTCCATAGTCCCCTTGCTCTTCAGCTTTTCTTTGTATGCCTCTGTTTTAGTTTGCTGTCCCTAATTTTTAGTTTTTCCCTTTATTTCTCAAACCTTTGTAATTTTTAAAAATTTCTACTTTTATCTCATTTGCTGCCTTTATTTTTTAAATTATTTTTTCTTGTTTTTCCTTAGCTCTGTTGCATTTTACATTTTATTTCTACATCTCTCTTTTAGTTTGCTATTGACACTTTTTAATTTTTGTTTATTTCTTTAATTCTTGTTTCCTTTAAAATTCTGCCTATTTTTATCCTATTTGCTGCCTTTATATTTTAATTATTTCTCATCTTTCCTCAGTGCCCTTCCTTTTTAAGTTTTCTTTCTACACCTGTTTGTTTCTGTCCCTATTTGTTATTTTTCCCTTTCTTTCCTTAACCCCCGTAGTTTTTTCAATTTTGTATGTTTACCCTGTTCGCTGTTTTTATTTTGCTGTTATTTCTTTTAAGTATTTGTTGTCTTTCCTTGGTGCTGTTGCTTTTTAAAACTATCTTTTTGCATCTTAGTTTGCTGTCCCTATTTTCTTTAGATTTTCGCTTTATTTTCCTAAGCCCACTCATTGTTTAAATGTGCTTTTTATGCTAGCGTTTTTTCCCTTTGCCTTTATTTTACTTATTTCTTGTCTTTCCTTAGCGCCCTTGCTTTTTAGCTCTTCTAAGTCTCTGTTATAATTTGCTGTCCCTATATTTTATTTTTTCCCTTTATTTCCCTAATCCCCTTAATTTTTAAAATTTTCTTTCTATTCCTGCTTTTATTCCCTTTGCTATTTCTTAAATTGTTTCTCATCTTTACTTAGTGCTGTGTATGTATAAATTTTCTTTCTATGTCTCCATTTTTTAATTTTTTCCATATATCTTTAATCCCTATTGCTTTCTGTCTAATTTTATCCTGTTTGTGGTCTTTATTTGTCTACCTTTTTTTAATTATTTCTTGTCATTCCTCAGTGCTGTTGCTTTTCAAGTTTTCTTTCTACACCTCTGTTTTAGTTTGCTGTACCTTTCATAATTTTTTCCCTTATTTCCCTAATGCTCGTCAATATCTAAATTTTCTTTCTATGCCTACATTTTTTTTCCCCTTGCCTGTCTTTTTAAATTATTTCTTCTCTTGATTCTATGCCATCACTATTTAGATTTTCTTTCGACTTTTCTTTAAGGGTGCTGTTTTCAATTTTTGCTTATTTCCTTAATCATTGTTTTTCAGGTCTGTCTACTTTTATCCCATTTGCTGTCTTTGTGTCTTCAAATTCTTATTTGTCTTTCTTTCGTGCCCTTTCCTTTCCCATATTTTTTCTATGTATTTGTGCTAGTGTGCTGTACTTATTTTGTATTTTTGCCCTTTATCTCCTTAATCCTCTTTGCTTTTTAGAAGTTCTTTATATACATATTTTTTTCATTCGCTGGCTTTATAATTATTTCTTTTCTTGCTTTGTTACCATCCCCTTTTAGATTTTCTTTCTACGTTTCTGTTTTAATTTGCCATCACTATTTTTTATTCTTATTTCCTTGATCCTCATTGCATTTAAACTTTTCTGTGTACTTTTATCCCATTTACGGTCTGTATTTGTTTACCTTTATTTTTTAATTATTTCTCATCTTTTCTCAGCACTGTCGCTTTTTAAATTGTCTTTCTACACCTCTCTGTCTGCAGACCCACTTTCACAATTTTTTCCTTTATTTCCCTAATGCTTATCTCTCTTCAAAACTTTTATCTATCCCTATATTTTCTTTTCATTGTCTCTTTTAAGTTATTTTTCTTCTATGCCACCACTTTTCAGATTTTTCTTTCTACTTTTCTGTTTCAGTTTTTTTGCAATTTTGAAATTTTTTTCCTTATTTCTATAATCACAATTAGTTTTCAAATTTTCAAATTTTATCTCATTTGTTGTCTTTATTTCACCGTCCTTATTTTTTTGTTTCTTGTCTTTCCTTGGCACTCTTTTTAAATTTTCTTTCTCCATCTCTTTTAATTTGCTGTCCCTATGTTTTATTTTTTCTCTTTATTCCCCTAATCCCCCTTGCTTTTAAAATTTTCTTTCTATGCCTGCTTTTATTTCCTTTGCTGTTTTTAATAATTTCTTATCTTTCCTTAGCGCCTGTGCATTTTAGATATCCTTTCGAAGTCTCCATTTTTGTTTGCTGTCCCTATTTTTTTCAATTTTTCCCTGTATTTCCCTAATACTCTTGCTTTGTAAAAGTTTTTTTGTAGGCTGTGACAGTGTTGTCCCACCAACCCGACCTTTTCCCATAACCCTGCTGAAGCAACAAGCACCAGTGGAAATTGCGATGGATGCGTCTGGTCAAAGCGGATTTGGGGCAGACCAATAACAGCACAATAGCCAAGGGCTAGTTTATGGCAGTGTGCCCACCCAACTGCAGTGCTGTTAATGTCTGACTCAAGCAAAATTTGGAAGCTGCTGTTGGTATGCAAATATGACTGAGTCAATCACCTTTTAAATAGGGAGCAGTCTGAGCCCTTTGAGCTCTCCTGCACAGCACCAGGCTGTGCACCAGCATCTTCCCCCGAGCTGGGGACGTTGCTCAAGGTTTCTCCTTGAGATTCCTCGCTGCAACAGATTCTTGGTAAGTGACTAATAAGTGTGCTGAATCTTTGAAAATCTTAGCCAAGTGATGTAAAGGATTGATTGTGCACATATAATCCTTTAGACATAACTGGTTTACAGAGTCCAGGGCTAAACTGGGATCCAGCTGCACCTAGACTCCTCTGAGAAGGAGTTTAGAAAGCAAGGGGGTCCATTATGAACCTCACAACTCAATGGGAGGATCTCCCTGACAGTTTTGTCTCACCCTGTCTTCTATGCAGTAGATAATCCAGTATACGTTGACATTGAATCTTGTTCAAGCACTGTCGCGTTTACTATCAAATTTTGTTGAATTGCTGTTTTATATATCAAATATTTTGTTGCTTTGCTTTTATGAATGAAGCACATCATCCATGACATATGCCTTCTATTTTTACCTTTGCTCTCTTTTGACTGTTTCTTCTCTTCTTTGCCATTGCTTTTTAGATTTTCTTTCTCAATTTTAGTTCACAGTCAGTGTTTTTTAATTTATTTCTTATTTTCCTCATCACTGTCACTTTTCAGATTTTCTGTCTACTTTTATTCCATTTGCTGTCATTTCTTTCAATTATTTATCTTTCCTCAGTGCTGTCACTTCCTGTATTTTCTTTCCACGGATCCATTTTAGTTCTCTGTCTCCACTTTAAAGTTTGTTCCTTGTTTTGTTAATCCCCATTGCTTTAAAATACTTCTGTCTATTTTTATCCCATTTGCTGTTTTTATTTTGAATTGTTTCTTCTCTTTCCTTAGCACCCTCACATTTTAGATTTTATTTCTACCTCTCTGTTTTAGTTTGCTGTTCCTGTTTCTTATTTTTCCCCCTATTTCCCTAATCCCTTTGTTTTGTAGAAGTTTTTTCTAGGCGTAGTTTTTTCCTTTTGCTGCCTCTTAAAAATAATTTCTTCTGTTGCTTTTTTCCTTCATTTTTAAGATTTTTCTTTCTACATTTTTGTTTTATATTGCTGTTGCAATTTTTAAATTTTTTTCCTTATTTCCTTAAACACCATCTCTTTAAAATATTCCTGTCTACTTCTATCCCATTCATGGTATTTGTTTACCTTTATTTCTTAACTATTTCTCATCTGTCTTTGTGTACTTGCTTTTTAGATTGTCCTTCTACATCTGTCTTTGTTTGCTGTCACTACTTTTTAATTTTTTTGCTTTATTTCCTTTGCTTTTCTTTCTATGCCTACTATGTTCCTATTTGCTGTCTTCTTAACATTATTTCTTCTTTCTTCTCTGCTGTCGCTTTTTAGATTTTCCTTCTACGTTTACTTTTTAGTTTGCCATCACGACATTTTGATTTTTCCTTATGTCCTTACTAGCTATTGCTTTTAAAACTTTTGTCTACTTTTATCCCGATCGATATCTTTATTTCACTGTCTTTGTCTTTTAATTACTTCTTGTCTTTTCCTAGTGCTTTTCCTTTTAAAATTTTGTTTCATCTTTTTTAGTTTGCCATCCCTACTTTTTACCTTTATTTCCCTAATCTCCATTGCTTTTTTAATGTTCTTTGTATGCCTACTTTTATTCCCTTTGCTGTTTTTTCCAAATTATTTCTTCTCATTTCTCAGTGCTGTTGCACTCAAATGTTATTTCCACACCATTTCAGTTTGCTGTCCCTTTAATTAACCTTTATTTCCAAAAAACCCATCTCACCTTTAAAATGTTTTTTTATTGTCTACTTTGTTCCCGTTGATACCTTTATTTTTAATTTTTTCTTGTCTTTCCTTAGTGCCTTTCCTTTATAGGTTTTCTTTCTTCACATACGTTTTATTTTGCTGCCAGTTTGTTTTAATTTTTCTGTTTCTTTCCCTAATAGCTGGTGCTTTTTAAATTTTCTAGTTATCCTGTTCAGTGTCTTTATTTTGCTGTTATTTGTTATAAATGTCTTTCCTTAGTGTCCCTGCTTATTAAATTTTATTTCTACATCTATTTTGGTTTGCTGTCCCTATTTTTTAATAGTTTAACTTTGTCCTTACATGCTCTGCTTCTTAGAAGTTCTTTCTATGGCTTCTTTTAAAAAAATATTTTTTCAATATCCACTTATATTCCATTTGTTATCTGTTTAATTATTACTTGTTCTTCCTTAGTGCTCTGGCTCTTTAAGTTTTCTTTACATCTCTTTTGCAGTCCCTATATTTTAATTTTTTCCCTTATCTCTGTCACTTGTTAAATGTTCTTTCTATGCCTGCTTTTACTCCCTTTGTTTATAAAAAATATTTCTAGTCTTTCCTTAATGATGTTGCTTTTAAAACTTTTTCTACTTCTGTTTTAGTTTGCTGTTCCCACTTCTTAATTTTTTCTATTTATTTCCCTCAGCCCTGTTGCTTTTTAAATTTTCTACTTTTATCCCCTTTGCTGTCTTTAAATTGCTCTTTTTTAATTATTTGTCTTTCCTTAGTGCTGTCGCTTTTAAATTTTCTCTCTACATCCCTTTTAGTTCGCTGCCCCTATTTTTTAATTTTTACCTTTATTTCTCAACCCCTTCTGTTTAAATATTTTATGTCACTCATTCCCTCTCATACCTTTATTTTTAATTATTTCTTCTCTTTCTAAAGATATTATTGCTACAACTGTTTTACTCTGCTGTCACTTCAAGTTTTCTGTTTATTTCCCTAACCTCGACAGCTTTTTTAATTTTTTAGTTATCCTGTTAGCTGTCTTTATTTCGCTGTTATTTCTTTTAATTATTTCTTTCCTTAGCGATGTCACTTTCAAACTTTTTTCTACATCTGTTTTACTTCACTGTCCCTTTTTCTAATTTTCCCCTTTATTTCCCTGTTGAATATTGGTTTTAAAATATTCTTTGTACACCCACCTCTCTTCCACTCACTGTCTCTTTAAAATTATTTCCAGCACTTCCTTAGCACCCTTGCTTTTTAAATTTTCTGTCTATGTCTTCATTTATTTAGCTCGCTCTCCCTATTTTTTAATTCTTTCCTCCCTTAATCCCTTGGATTTTCAGATTTTATTTCTGTCTACTTTTACCAAGCTCCGTATCCCTATATCTTATTTTTCTTCTGTGCATCATGTACTCCATGGCTTTTATCATCTACTTGCTATGTCTCTGTTTTAGTCTGCTGTCCTTATTTTCTAAATTTTTCTCTCTCAATCCCACAATTTTAACATTTTTAAAGCCTAATTTTATTTAGTTTTCTGTTTCTCCTTCTTAATCTTTTCCTCTCTTAATCCCCATAGCTTTTAAAATTTACTTTCTATGTTTCTGTTTTAGTTTGCTGTCATTTTTTTTTCCTTTATTTTCCTAATCCCAGTCACTTTTAATATTTTCTGTCATCTTTTATCCAGTTGACAGTCTGTATTTTGTAATGTTTTTCTTGTGTGTTCTTTTCACCTTTGCTCTTTATTTTTTTTTCCTTTGAAAAGCCGGAGTTGAAGACTCAATATTCAGAGGGCTATTAAGCAGGTATTCTTTATTGTGGCGCCAGGCACATGGGGGATCTCTCCTCCAAATGTGCGTGCCAAACACCCTGTCATTTCAGGTTAAATACAATCACACTATACCTATTAATTATATTTCTGAGAAATGCTTAGCATATTGATGATTTTTCCAAGAACTAATTAGCATATGTTAATGTCTTTCACGCATGTCTCTTAGTGTCCTCGGGTGGTCTTTGGGGGTCCTAAGATGAAGGCTTATACTCCTCATCACAGTGTCTGCTGGTTGACCTTTATTTCTGAGCAAACTTAGTTCTAAGATCAGTTTACCACGTCCTTCCAGGTTGTTTTGCTCTGGTCTTGTTGCCCTCTTGGTGCCTCTTTATCTCTGTAGCTTGGTGCATCTGCCCTCCCAAGGCTGAGCTGTTTGGGGTGGAATTATTGAGGAGCATCTCTATCTTAGAGCTTTCCTGTCTTAGCCAAACAGCAAGTCAAGTTTGTCTAAGCAGTGTTATTGAGGAGTCTATCTTAGAGCTTTCCTGTCTTTGCAGAACAGCAAGGATCTACTTTAATTACAATCACTCTGGTAGGTGGAAATTTTACATTTACAGGTATCAGATCCCTCCTTTTCTTTTGAGGATTTGTAGCTAGAAAGCTATGAATCCTCACTATTGTAATTTATAGGTAAATTTCAAATTTCTTCAGTTTTTCATTCCAAGGAATGAAAACTTTAAAAATTTTTGTTCAACATCAGGAAAAGTATTTTCCGCTTTCTATTTGGTGCCTAATCTTGTTCCTTTTCCAGTCACTGTATGTCTCAGCTGAATCCTGACAACACCAAAGGAAACATTTGAGATATGCAAGCAAGTATTTCTAAAACCATAAGGGTGATTAATGCCATCAATCATTGTTTTAACCATTCTAACTTAGTGAGCCAAGAGGGTCACTGCCTTTATTTTTTTTTAATCTAGTTTGTGCTGTAGCCTGTCACTTTTTAAATTTTGTTTTTATGCCTTTGTTCAATTAGTTTGATGTTCCTGTTTGTTATATTTTCCATTATTATCATTAATCTTGTTGCTTTTTACAGTTTCTTTGTACGTCTGTTTTTATCTAGTTCCTGTCTCTACTTTTTACTTCTTTCTTGTCTGTTGTGTCTCATCTGTTCGTTCCTGGCCCTCTGACACATTTGCTTGGTTCAGATCCCTCTGGATTGAATCATTGCAACCCCAATCCTTTTTCTGTCTCTGTCCCCTTTGGGATATTTCTTCTCCCAGTCACGATGCCTCCCAAGGCACCAAATCCATCTTGTAGTGCTTTAGGTGGGGCCATCTTTGAGCCAACAGAACACTCATTTCTTCCTCTATGCTATCTAGGATTCCAGTGTTCAGTCCTCAACCACCTGAGACCATCTGTACCCTCCTCAGATGATCACCTGTGTTCCTCTTGGTTATCACCAAGCCTTCATTCGTCCGTCATCTTCCCACCGCTCAACACTCCTCTCCTCACAGTCCTGGTGGGAGAAAGCAGTGAGAGGCTGCAGAGGGTTGGGAAGCCAGAGGGAGGTAGAAGCCAAAGAAACTGGAGGATGAAAACGGGTGGGACGCTGTGAAACAATTTGAGGCCAGAAAAATTGGAAGCTGAAAATGCGGGGGAGGCTGCGATGGGGTGGGAGGCTACAGGGAGGTAGAAACTGGAGAAATTGGGAGCTCAAAAGGGGCAAAAGGTTGCACAGTAGTGGGAGGCCAGAAAAATTGTAGGCTGAAAAAAGATGGGAGGCTAGAAAGAGGTAGATGCCAGAAAAATTGGAGGCTGCAGACAGGTGGGAGGCCGGGGGCGAGAGTAGAGGCTAGAAATAAAAGGAGGTTGGAAAGGGGTGGAGGCAGCAGAGGGGGTGAGAGTAGAGGCCGGAAAGGGGTGGGAGGCCACAGAGGAGTGGGAGGCCGGGGGCGAGGGTAGAGGCCCGAAAGGAGGCCGGAAAGGGGTGGGAGGCTGCAGAGGGATGGGAGGCCGGGGGCGAGGGTAGAGGCCCGAAAGAAAAGGAGGCCGGAAAGGGGTGGGAGGCCGCAGAGGGGTGGGAGGCCGGGGGCGAGGGTAGAGGCCCGAAAGAAAAGGAGGCCGCAGAGGGGTGGGAGGCCGCAGAGGGGTGGGAGGCCGGGGGCGAGGGTAGAGGCCCGAAAGAAAAGGAGGCTGCAGAGGGGTGGGAGGCCGGGGGCGAGGGTAGAGGCCCGAAAGAAAAGGAGGCCGCAGAGGGGTGGGAGGCCAGGGGCGAGGGTAGAGGCCCGAAAGGAGGCCGGAAAGGGGTGGGAGGCTGCAGAGGGATGGGAGGCCGGGGGCGAGGGTAGAGGCCCGAAAGAAAAGGAGGCCGGAAAGGGGTGGGAGGCCGCAGAGGGGTGGGAGGCCAGGGGCGAGGGTAGAGGCCCGAAAGAAAAGGAGGCCACAGAGGGGTGGGAGGCCGCAGAAGGGTGGGAGGCCGGGGGCGAGGGTAGAGGCCCGAAAGAAAAGGAGGCCGCAGAGGGGTGGGAGGCCGGGGGCAAGGGTAGAGGCCCGAAAGAAAAGGAGGCCGCAGAGGAGTGGGAGGCCGGGGGCGAGGGTAGAGGCCCGAAAGGAGGCCGGAAAGGGGTGGGAGGCTGCAGAGGGATGGGAGGCCGGGGGCGAGGGTAGAGGCCCGAAAGAAAAGGAGGCTGGAAAGGGGTGGGAGGCCGCAGAGGGGTGGGAGGCCAGGGGCGAGGGTAGAGGCCCGAAAGAAAAGGAGGCCACAGAGGAGTGGGAGGCCGCAGAAGGGTGGGAGGCCGGGGGCGAGGGTAGAGGCCCGAAAGGAGGCCGGAAAGGGGTGGGAGGCTGCAGAGGGATGGGAGGCCGGGGGCGAGGGTAGAGGCCCGAAAGAAAAGGAGGCCGGAAAGGGGTGGGAGGCCGCAGAGGGGTGGGAGGCCAGGGGCGAGGGTAGAGGCCCGAAAGAAAAGGAGGCCACAGAGGGGTGGGAGGCCGCAGAAGGGTGGGAGGCCGGGGGCGAGGGTAGAGGCCCGAAAGAAAAGGAGGCCGGAAAGTGGTGGGAGGCTGCAGAAGGGTGGGAGGCTGGGGGCGAGAGTAAGAAACCAGAGGAAAGAGCCTTTCTGGCCTCTTTTCTTTATGTCTCTTTCCTGCCTTGTTTTTTCCTCTAATTCAAGTTCTCTCTTGATCTGTGTGTTCGGCTTCCCACTCATCATATTCTCTCTTTCTGTCCTATTCCTGCACGTAGTGCATGAGTGAGGCTTCTGTCTAGGAAGCCGCATCTCGTATGAGCTCTAAGACACCCACATGCGTTTTCTCTCAGGTGAAGGAGAGCCAAACGATTGGAATTACGGAAGAAGAAGGGAAGAGATAAGGAGAGAGAAGCATCTGAAGTGTCAAAGTCTCCTGGCAGCACCGAGAGTGAGAGCTGCAGTGAGTCCTGCACCCTTGGGGCCCTGTCACCCCTCTTCTGCATTCCAGTCCCTCCCCTGGCTCGCTCGCTCTCCCACACTGCTATGATTATTTTTTTCTTCTCTTGTGTACCTTCTTTCTCCATCTCTCTCTGACTTGTCCCCGTCTTTTAGGTCCTCCCTCTTTCTGCCCTGCAGCCTGTGGCATTTTTTTTCCTTCTTCCCTTCTTTCTGTTCAGCTCCCGGTTACTAGTATTGCTTTCCTCCTCCTCTGTCCTATAGCCTGTCAGTATTTTTGCTTTGGCGCTCTCTGTCTGGCTCCTTGTCACTTGATTCTAGGCCTTTCTTCTTGGCTCCTTAGCACGTCATAGATCTACCGCTTTCTCCATGTCTATTCCATTCTATTTCCTTATCTCTCTTCGTCCGGGTCCCTGCCCCTATTCTTTTTTCCTCTGTCATGCTGCAGGTTTTTCTTTTTGCACCTCCTTCCTGCTCCCCATTCTTCATTTTCAGTCTCTGTCCTGCTCCCTCTTCTTTCTGCTGCTGCTCTTCCTCTCTCCGTGCTGCTTTTTTCTCCATCTCTCTGTGGGACTGCCTGTCCCTGTCCTTCTCTCGCTGTCCCTTTCCCTGCTTCATGCTTTCTCGTTACACCGCTCCTGTCCAGCCATCTGTCATTTTTCTCCTGTCTTGTAGCATCCTGCACCTTGCTCCTCATTTTTGGCAGCCACTGCCCAGCAGCGCATCATTCCAGGAGCCAACTGACCAACTGTTCTCTGCTGGACCGACGGGTGCAGGTCCAGGACGGACTGCCGAGGTGTCGGAGGGGCAGGGAGAGCGTAGGGGGCACCGAGGCTCAGAGCAGACACGTTCCCCAGATTCATTCAGTGTGTGACTGAATAAACACCCATCATCTCTTTTGCCTTCCCGCCTGTGTCTGTGTTTCCTTTGCACGGGACAAGGGGCTGTGACAGACCCCAGGGGAGGAAGAGACTCACTTTGCGGCTCAGGAGATGGCCCCCTGTTCCTGCTGGGCTCCAGCTGTGGTGAAGAAGCCGCAGGTGCGGGTACTGGGGCTGATGGCAACAGCCCCTCCCTTTAATGCGGTGGCTGCCGGTGAGTGTGCCGGTGCTGCCGTGCCCCGGGTGGCTGTGGAGGGGCCAGTGCGAGCCGAGGGAGGAGCGGAGCCGTCGCCGAACTCCGGCTGCAGCAAAGGAGAAAGTGACCGCGGGGGCGGGGGGTACTGGCGTGACCGACCGGGGGGTCCTGGGGAAAGGCCCCAGGAGGGCAGCAGTGCCTGCCGGGGGGCCGCCGGGCACCGTGTCGGAGCCGGGCGGCGGGAGCTGCTGGGGAGCAGCCTGGCCAGCCGGGTCCGTGTCGGAGGCGAGGAGCGGCGGGGGTGCGGCGCCGCATTGGAGCCGCCGGCGGGAGCTGCCCGCAGCTGCGCTGAGTGCTCGGGGAGCTACCGGGTGCGCCGGCGGGCGGGGCGCGGTGTCCCCGCCAGCTGCGGCAGAGGGGAAGGTGCCTTTCGCGGCGTGCTGGGAGCTGTAGTCCTGGGGCGCTTTAGTTCTCTCTTGCGTATTGCTTTAAAAATATTCTTTCTACGCCTGCCTTTTCCATTTGCTGTCTTTTAAAAATTATTCCTCGCATTTCAGTAGCGCCCTCGCTGTTTAAATTTTCTGTCCATGTCTTCATTTATTTAGTTTGCTCTCCCTATTTTGTTTAATTCTTACCCCCCTTAATCCCTTGGGTTTTTGAATTCGGTTTCTATGTCTGCTTTTATCAAGCTCCCTATCCCTATATTTTATTTCTTTTCTCTGTGTCATGCACCCTGTTGCTTTTATAATATACTTGCTATGTTTCTATTTAGTTTGCCATCCTTATTTTTTTACTTTTTTCTCTCTTAATCACTCGGATTTTAAATTTTTTTTTACATCTGCTTTTGTTTAGTTTTCTGTTTCTTTTTTAATCTTTTCCTCTCTTAATCCCCATCACTTTCAAAATTTACTCTCTATGTTTCTGTTTATTTTGTTTACTGCCCTTATTTTAAAACTTTTTTCCTTTATTTTCCTAATTCCTGTCACTTTTAATATTTTCTATGTTGAAGGAAGGGGTTAAAGGGATTTTAGTAGAAGCAGCCTTGCCTAATAGTTAAGGAATTTAGTAGAAGCAGCACTGCCTGATAGTTGCTGTGCAGAGAACTGACAGTGCTTGTCTATTGTGTAAATTAACTGAGGCAGAGTCTTGCATTTCCCTACAAAGGGGATAATTCCTGATAAGGGCTGGGGAGTCGCCTAGAACTGGCTAAGACTGACCTTGCAGTTTGGATGGAAGCCAGAAGAGAACTGAGTTTGCCGAGAAACAAAAGTCAATCAGAGAACACCGTGATGAAGAGGATGAGCCTGCATCTTGGGACCCCCGACGACCACCACCAGGAGGCACTGCGCAAGCACAGCTGGGAGGAGTCTATGGAAATTACTCTTTGGAACTGATTTTAATATGAATCATTAATATGATTTTAATATGCATATGCATAGGCAGATTGGGAATTTGATGAATATATAATATTTGACTGTATAAATTGAAGAAGCAAGTTACTGTCTGGCATGCATGAGTTTGGTGGGGCTACACCCCCCCCCCCCACACACCCTGTGCCGCCTGGCGCCGAATAAACATACCTACTTTACAGTCTTACAGATGGTGGAGTCTGTTTTCTGCACGTCAATGTCATCTTTTTTCCAGTTTGCTGTCTGTATTTTTTTTCTCCTCTGTCCTTTACACATTTGCTTTTAAAATGTTATTTCTTTGTCTGCGTTTGTTATAGTTTGGCTGTGGCTGGCAATAATAGGGCCACGTGGCTGCTCTGCAGCCCCTCCCCCCACTGGAGTGGGGAGGAGAATAGAAAGAAAAAGGCAAAAATGCGTGGGTCGGGATAAGGGCAGTTCTAACAGAACAGCAAACAAAAGGAACAGTAACACCAACAATACTGATAAGGAGAATACACAAAACAAATAGCAGAATGCACAGAGCAACTCTCACCACCCGCTGCAGCATGCTCCTGTGCCTTGACTGACTTCCTGCCGCCCAGCTCCCCCAAGCAGAACCCAGCATGACAGCAGGTGGTATGGAATACCCTGTTCTGTTTGGCCAGGTAGGGTCAGCCTGCCCTGCTGTGTCCCCTCCTGGCTCCTAGTGAAAATTAACCCTGTCCTGGCTGAACCCAGGACAGTTTTACTTCACCGTCTGTATTTTTCTTTTTTTTTTTTCCTTTATTGTCTCAATCCTTTTTTAAAAATACCCTTTTTGTGTTTACTTTTATCCCGTTTGCTGTATTTGTTTTTCAGTTTTCTTGTCTTTCCTTAGCGCCATCACCTTTAAAATTTTCTTTCTATGTCCACTTTTATCAAGCTCCCATCCCTACTTTTTAATTCTTTTTTGTCTGTCATGTACCCTGTCTGTCTTAATTTTTTTTTTTTATGTCTCCATCCAGTTGATTTCAAACTATTCTTTCTGTGTCTACTTTTATCTACCTCACCATCCCTATTTTTCAATTTTTCACTCTTGCATTCCTATTAGTTTTGAAGTGTTGTTTCTAGATGTACTTTTATCTCATTGTCTCTCCCTCTTTGTTAATTTTTTCCTGTTTCCCGTATCCCCTCTCTTGTAAAATTTTTGTCCTAGGTCTGCTTTTATCGAGATGTCTCTCCCTGTTTTTTAATTGTTTCCTGTCTGCCTGGTACCCTGTTGCTTTTAAATTTTCTTTCCTAGTCTATTATTACCCAGTTCGCCACCTTTCTTTTTCAGTTTGTTGTTGTCTGTCCTGTACATGGTCACTTTTGTAATTTTCTTTCTATTTCTCTTAGCTATTCAGATTTTTTTTTCTGTTTTAAATTTTTTTCCTCTCTCAATGGCTTCACTTTTGAATTTTTGTTTCTGTGTTCACTTTCATGTATTTTTCCGTCTCTATTGTCTGCTTTTTTCCTATCTTTCCTCTACACTGTCAATTCTAAAATTTGCTTTTTAAATCTACATCCTGGGTTCAGCTGGGCTAGGGTGAATTTTCATGAGAAGTGGGTCAGACAAACCCAAACCAGCTGATTGAATGAGACATTCTGTACCGTGTGATGTCACGCTCGGTATTTAAGGGGGCAAGCTGGCTGAAGGAGGGGGATTTGCAAGTCGGGAGGAAGCTGAGCATTGGGCGGCAAGAACATAGCATGCTGTATATTCTTTTTATCAGTATTATCGTTGTTATTTTTCTTCTCCCTTTGCTGTTCTGTTAAACTGTTTTTATCGCAACTCACGAGTTTTGCCTTTTCCTTCCGACTCCCCATGCCACTGGGGGTGGGAGAGGAGGGAGAGAGCCACTGCGTGGTTGTTTGTCGCCGGCAGGGACCTAACCACAATGCTGCCTTTTAGTTTGGTCTTGCTTTTTTAAAGTTCTTTCCTCTCTTAATCCCAGGGCTTTTAAATTATTTAATTTTTATCTCATTTGCTGTATTTTTTTTAAAGTATTTTGTCTCGTTATCCCTTGGCACCATCGCTTTTTAAATTTTCTTTCTGCATCTCCGTTTTAGTTTACCAATGCTTCTTTTAATTTTTTTCTATTTATTTCCCTAACTGCCCCACTTTTAAAATTTCATACATTTATCCCAGTTTATTGCCTTTATTTTGCTGTTATTTCTTTTAAATATTTGTTGTGTTTCCTTAGTGCTGTCGCTTTTTCAGTTTTCTTTCTCAGGCTTTTTCAGTTTGCTGTCTCTATTTTTTAGTTTTTCCCTTTATATTCTTAATACCACTCGTATCCGAGTGTTCTATGTCTGCTTTTTTCCCTTCGATGTCTTTATTTTTAGTTATTCATTCTCTTTCCTTAGCACCCTTTCCTTTTAGATTTTCTACATCTCTGTTTTAGTTTGCTTTCTGTAATTTTTAATTTTTTCCCCTTTATTTCCCTGATCTCTGTCATTTTTTAAATTTTGTACTTTTCTCTCATTGGCCACCTTTACATTTTAATTACGTTTTCTCAGGTTTCCTTAGCACCATTGCTTTTTAGATTTTCCTTCTTTTTACATCTCGGTATAAATTCTCGTCACTCTTTTAATTTTGGCTTATTTCCTTAATTTCTTTTATAATGTTCTGTATAATTTTATCCCGGTTGCTGTATTTATCTCCCTGTCCTCGTATTTTAATTATTTCCTGTGTTTCCTTAGCACCCTCGCTTTGTATGTTTTCTTTCTCTGTTTCTTTTAGTTTGCTGTTCTGTTTGTTCATTTTCCCTTTATTTCCCTAATCCCCTCACTTTTTAAATATTCTTTTTACACCTGCTTTTATTCCTTTTGCTTTTCTTTAAAATTATTTCTTGTCCTTCCTTTGTGCTATCGGTTTTTAAATTTTCTTTCTGAGTCTCCTTTTTAGTTTGCTATCTCTATTTCATAATTACTTCCTTTACTTTCTTAATGCCTATCATTTTTAAAATGTTCTTCATACGCCTGCTTTTGTTGCTTCCATGTCTTGAGTTTTACCTATTTCTTCTCTTTCTTTAGTGCCCATGCTTTTTAGATTTTCTTTTAGCGTCTGCATTTCAGTTTACTGTCCCAATTTTTCAGGTTTTTTTCCTCCCTTTTTTTCCAAGGTGGCTGCGGAGGGGTCAGGGGAGGGGGCGATGTGCTTCAGGGCTGGAGCCAAGGCCCCTGTTTGTTCAGGATGGGCTCCAGCTGTGGGCCAGGGCAGCCCAGGTGGGACCCGTGAGGTAAGAATGGGGTTGGGCCAAGGTGTTAAAAAGGATGTGGGCAGGGGTGGGCCGGGGCAGCCCCTGGTGCAGCCGGTGAGGCTGAGGCTGGCCCTGCTGTGCAAGGGGCTCCTATTGGGAAGGGGGCTGCCTGGGCATGCTTGCGCGCAGGAGCTGGCCGAGGAGGGAATCCAAGGGCCTTCCGCAGGCAGCCGCCTCCAGCAAGAAACAGCCAGACCCACAGCGAGGAAGGATTGCTCGGAGCCATCCCCGACATGGCGCACTGCTGGCACATGGCTCTGGGAGCTTGCTGCTTCTGTGAGCTGCATGTATGAGCCGCCATGCATCTGGGAAGCCTCGTGGGACAGAAGCGTCGAGGCTAGGATTGGGCAGCCGGCACTGCGGAAGACGAAGGTGGCAGAGACGGAGAGAGAAGCGTCGGGGTAGCGAAGGTCATCTGCGGTGAGTCATGAGTCCGGGCCCATCCCCACCTTGCTTCTCCAGATCTCTGCCTGCTTCCCTCTCCTTTACGGGCTGTCTGGCTCTCTGAAGCGTTACGTTCTTGTGCCAACACTGCCCTCTATCTTGTCACCTTCTATGTTTCCTTTCTATGTCTCTCCTGTTCTGGCTGCCCAGGTGTTATTATTTCATTCTTGTCGCACTGCTTTCTTCCCTCTTTCTTGGGAAAATGGCAGTTCTAGGTCTCCCTCCACCCAGCGACCTACCTCTGTTTTCAGTGACCCCTTCTGCTCTGCTCCCTGTCACTTTTCCGATGTCCTTTCCCTGGGACCGTCTATCAGGTTCCCTCTCCTGATGTTTAACTTCTTGCCCGTACGGCCAGTACCCTGTTGCTTTCTAAATTTGCTCCTTGTGTCTACGTTTAACCGGTTCCCTGTCCGTGTGTTTTATTGTTTCCTACCTGTCCTCTACTTCATCGCTTTTTGAATTTCATTTCATTTATTTAGCTTGCCGAGCCAGTTTTTAGGTATTTTTCCTCTCTGTTCTTAATCCATTTGCTTTTTAAATTGTCTTAATATGTTAACTTTTATCCAGTTTGTTGTCCTTATTTTTCAATTTTTTTCCCATCTGTCCTTTACCGCGTCACTTTTGAAATTCTCTTTCTGTATCTGCTTTTATGAAGCTGCCCATCCCTGGCTTTAATTGTTCTTTGTCGGTCGTGTAGCCCCTCGCTTTTACTGTCGTTATGAAGTTCATTATCCCTATATTTAATTTTTTTCGTTAATTCCCTAATCGCAGTTGCTTTTTAAAAAATCTCCCTGTCTACTTTTATCCCGTGTGCTGTGTGCATGTTAATTTTTTTCTTCTCTCCTTAGCGCCGTCGCTTTTTAAATTTTCTTTCGGCACCTCGGTTTTACTTCGCGATCCCTATTTTTGAATGTTTTTTCCTTCCTTTCCTTAGTCCCCATTGCTTCTGAAATCTTCTTTCCTCATACCTTTTTCCCAACTGTCAAAGATAATTTCTTCTCCTAGCGCCATCGCTTTTTAAATTTTCTATGTCTGCGTTTTAGTTTGCCGTTGCTATTTTTCAGTTCTTCCTCTTCCTTTAATTGTTTTGTCTTCTTTTTTTCCTCAGTGCCGTCGCTCTTTACATTTTCCTTCTGCATTTCCTTTTTAGTTCGCTGTAGCTAATTCTTAATTATTTTTTTGTTTCCGTAATCGCCGTTGGTTTTAAAATTGTCCGTCTGCTTTTATTTCATTTGCTGTCTCTTCATCTACATGTTGTTGTTTTTTCCTTAGCGCCCTCGCGTTTTACAATTTTTTTCTACTTGAGTTCAAAGTTGCTACGATTTAATTTTTACATATTTCCTTGATCCTATTTGCTTGTAAAATTTTCTTTCTCCTTTTATTCCTTTCCCTGTCTTTGTTTTTAATTATTTCTCGTCTTCTCTTAGTGCCGACGCTCTTTAGATTTTCTTCCTACATTTCCGTTTGAGTTCACTGTCCCTATTTTTGATTGTTCCCTTTATTTCCCTAAAAAGGCTCACTTGCAAAATTTTCTTTCTATGACTAATTTTGTTCCCTTTCCCATTTTTCCAAAAATTATTGCTTTTCTTTCCTTAGCGCAGATGCATTCTATATTTGTTTCTATGTCTCTGATTTAGTTCTCATTCTCTTTTAAAATTTGTTCCTTGTTTCGTTAGTCCCTGTGGCTTCTAAAATTTTTTGTCTTCTTTTAGCCCACCCGCTGTCTTTACTTTTATTTCTTCTCTTTCCTTATCGCCCTCGCTTTTAAGATTTTCTTTCTACATCTGTTTTAGTTCTCCATTTTTCCATTTACTTGCCTAATCTCCTTTGCCTTTAGACTTATCTACTTCTGTCCCATTTGCTGTTTTTATATCACTAGTTTTTTAAATTATTTGTTGCGCTTTCTTAGAGACATCACTTTTTACGTGTTCTTTCTACATCTGTTTTGGTTTGCTGTCCCTATTCTTTCATTTTTGCCTTCATTTCCCTAACGCCCGTTGCTTTTCCAATGTTCTTTCTATGCCAAATTTTTCCCCTGCGACGTCTTTATTTCTGGACTTTTAATAGCGCTCTTGCTTTTAAAATTGTCTTTCTATATCTCCTTACAGTTTGCCGTGGCCATTGTAAAGTTTTTTCCTTCCTTCCTTAATTGCCACTGGTTTTAAATTTTTCCATCTACTTTTGCGCCTTCTGCCATCTTTATTTTTTCTTTCTTGTCTTTCCTTAGTGCTGTCGTGTTTTCAATTTTCTCTTTACGTCTCTGTTTTAGTACGCTACCCGTATTTCATAATTTTCTCCTTCCCTGACAGCTATGGCTTTTAAAATGTTCTTTCTATGCCTACTTTTGTTGCTTTTGCTGCCTTTTAAAAATTTTTTCTTGTCTTTCTTTAGCGCCGTTGCTTTTTGATTCTTCTTTCTGTGCCTGTTTTTATCCTGTTCGCTGTTTTTATTTCGCTATTTGTTAAATAATTTCTTATCTTTCCTTAGCGCCCTCGCTTTTAAAATTTTCTTTCTGCATCTATGCTTTTCTATGCTATCGCTTCTTTTTTTGCCATTTATTTCCTTAATCCCTATCGCTTTTTAGATTGTATATATGTATCCCGGTTCGTGGTCTTTATTGCACCCTTAGCGCTTTAGAATATTTCTCGTGTTTCCTTAGCTCCGTCACTTTTTAGGTTTTCTTTCTATACCCGTTTTAGTTTGTTGTCCCTATTTTTCAGTTTTTCTCTTTATTTCCTTAACACCCGTCGCTTTTAGAATGTTCTTACTTTAAACTTTTTCCCCTTCGGTGCCTTTCTTTTTTGTTCTTTCTTCTGTTTCTGTAGTCCTCCGGCTTTTTAGCTTTTCTTTCTGTCTCTGTTTTAGTTGTCTGTCCTTCATTTTTAATTTTTCCCTTTACTTTTCTAACCTTTGTCATTTTTTAAATTTTCTACTTCTATGTCATTCGCCGCCTTAATTTTTTAATTAACTTTTCTCATTTTTCCTTAGCGCTGTCGAGTTTTACATGTTATTTCTACATCTCTGTTTTAGTTTGCTTTCACCACTTTTCAGTTTATTTCTGTAATCCTCGTTTCCTTTAAAAAGTCTGTCTACTTTTATCCTATGTTCCGCCTTTATATTGAAATTATTTCTCGTCTTTCCTTAGAGCCCTCTCTTTTTATGTTTTCTTTCTACACCTGTTTCGGTTTGCCATCACTATTTGTGATTTTTTCACTTTATTTCCTTAACCCCCGTCATTTTTTTCAGTTTCATTCATTTACCCGATTCGCTGTTTTTCTGTTGCTGTTATTTCATTTAAGTATTTATTGTCTTGCCTTAGTGCTCTCGCTTTTAAAATTTTCTTTCTACCTCTTAGTTTGCTGTTCCTCTTTTTTTAGCTTTTCCCTTCATTTTCCTAAGCCCGCTCGCTATTGTAATGTTCTTTCTGTGCTAGCGTGTTTTTGTTTTCGACGTCTTTGTTTTAGTTATTTCTCGTCTTTCCTTAGTGCCCTCGCTTTTTAGGCCTTCTAAGTCTCCGTTACAGTTTGCCATCCCTATATCTTTTTTTTTCCTCTTTATTTGCCTAATCCCCCTCACTTTTAAAATTTTTTGTCTACACCTGCTTTTATTCCCTTTGCTTTTTTTTAAAAAATTATTTCTCGTCTTTCCTTAGTGCCGTAGATTTAGAAATTTTCTTCTAAATCTCTGTTTTCGTTTGCCATTTCTGTTTTTAAATATTTTCCTATTTCTTTAATCCCCGTGGCTTTTAAAATTTTCTGTCTACTTTTATCCTATTTGTATTCTTTATTTGTCTACCTGTAATTTATTTCTTGTCCTTCCTGAGCACCGCCGCTTTTTAGCTTTTCTTTCTAGACCTGTTTTAGTTTGCTGTACTTTTTTTTTTTCCATAATTTTTTTCCTTTATTTCCCTAATGCTCATCGGTCTCTAAATCATCCTTTCCCTTTGCTGTCTTTTTTTAATCTTTTCTTCTCTTGCTTCTACGCCGTCGCTGTTTAGATGTTCATCCTACCTTTATTTTTTAGGGTGTCATCTTTGTTTTTTAATTTTTCCTTACTGCCTTATTCATTGTTGTTTTTAAAAACTCTTCCTACTTGTATCCCATTCTCTGTCTTTATTTCGGTGTCTAAATTTTTACATTATTTCTTATCTTTCTTTAGCGCCCTCTCCTTTTACGTATTTTTTCTACAGATTTGTTTTAGTTTACTGTCCCTATTTTGTATTTTTGCCCTTTACTTCCTTAGTCCTCCTCACTTTTTAGAAGCTCTTTCTATGCCTACTTTTTTTTTTTTTTTCTATTCGCTGGCTTTTTAAAATTATTTCTTGTCTCGCTTTGTTGCTATCCTTTTTTAGATTTTCTTTCTACATTTCTGTTTTAATTGCCCATTGCTATTTTAAATTTTTTTCCTTATTTCTTTAATCCTCATCACTTTTAAAATTTTCTGTCTCCTTTTATCCCATTTGCGGTCTGTATTTGCTAACCTTTATTTCTTAATTCTTTCTCATCTTTTCTCGGCGCTGTTCTTTTTTGATTTTTCTTTCTGCAATTTTCTCTTGGTTTGCAGACCCTCTTTCACAATTTTTTCCTTTATTTGCGTAACACTTGTAGCTCTTGAAGTTCTCATTCTATGCCTACTTTTTTCCTTTGCTGCATTTTTTCATTTATTTCTTCTTTTTCTTCTATGCCATCCCTTTTAGATTTTCTTTCTACATTTCCATTTTAGTTTTCCATCGTGGCTTTTAGATTTTTTACTTATTTCTGTAATCACAATAGCTTTTAAAATTTTCAAATTTTATCCCATTTTACGGTCTGTTTTTGTTTCTTGTTTTTCCTTAGCACGCTTGCTTTTTAAATTTTCTTTCTCTATCTCTTAATTTGCTGTCCCTATGTTTTTTTTCCCTTTATTCCCCTCATCCTCCTCGCTTTTTCAATTTTCTTTCTGCACCTGCTTTTATTCCCTTTTTTTTTTTTTCTTAATAATTTGTTCTTTTTCCGTGGTGCCTGCGCCTTTTAGACCTTCTTTCTAAGTGATGTGCGGAAACAAAGTCCACAACTCGGAGAGTTATAAAGCAGGTATGTTTATTGCAGCACCAAGCACAAGGGGGATTGCTCCTCCTAACTTGCACACCGAGTCACAAAGCACACACCTATTTATTACAAATTTTATCAAAGTAAGCTGGATTATTGTAATTATTTCCAGGAAGAGGCCTGATAATTATAATGATTTCTAGGAATTCATTATCGTACTCCACCCCTCTTTAGCGCTTGCGCAGTGTCGTCCGGTGGTCGTCTGTGGGAGTCTTCTGGATGAAGGCTCGTAGTCCTCCTCGCAGCGTGCTTTCGCCTTTGGCTCAAAAATTACCGAGTTGTCTGTGTTGGCCGAGTCCCGAACCACAGAACCGGTTTCAGCTAGAGAGTTGCTTCTTACAGATGATAAAGTTCTGGTTATCGGTCCTTGTTTCTCTTTGTCTCACAAGCGGTTCTTGTTAACAACATTTGAACTCACAGCAGTTCTTGTTAGCAAGGTTACCAAGAACAGAACTAAACTAAACCTCAGCGGTTAACTCTTACCTTAACATAGCTGCAAAGCTATAGAAAAAAATTGAACTAAAGCTTTAACAAAATTGTACTAAATGTCAATTTCCTACATCAAGTCCCCCCTTTTCTTTCTTCTTTTGCAAATTCTTTTGCTGTAAGGTTACCCTCTTTAAGGGTTTTGGCAAAATATTTGTCACTGTTATAAGCAATTCCCTGTTATCTCATATTATGACAGTTGCTAAATTCATTCCCGCTAAGTCTTTGTCTATAAATCTTGTATGTCCAAAATAGGCCCTTGACCAAGGTCATTCCCAAGTATCAACTCGCATGGGTTTCAGCACAGTCACAGCCCACATTATTGCTAAGGTTCTTAACTTAGCTTGGTTAGTCCGCATTAGCGTCTTTGGATGCGGAGCTTCAGGGGTCCGGTGGATTTTATTTTCCATTGTTGCTGAGGAGCTTTCTTCACCCTTGTATGCTGGATCTAGGATGTCTGCTCCTTAATCTAAAGTGCTGTGTGGGATGTCAGCAGCACTTGGAACGGTCCTTCCCATTTTGGTTCTAGCAGAGAGTCTAGAAGAGATCTGATATATACATAATCACCAGGTTCAATATTATGTACGGGCCCATCGAGACCTCGGGCTCTAGTTCCGAAGACCAGTTTCTCTATTTCTCGAAGCTGCTTCTGCGAGCTTATTATGTAGCCAGTTAATACCTCATCCCCAACTTGACTTGATGTTCCTGCTTGTACGAGGTAGGGCCTCCCGTATATTATTTTGAAAGCACTTTGTCCTTCTTTGGTTCTGGGTTTGGTTCTAATTCTCAGGAGTGCTAACGGCAATGACTGGGGCCAAGACAGGTCAGCCTCCTGATCCAGTTTTACAATTTGCAGTTTAATTAGGTGGTTCATTTTTTCCACTTGACTGCTTGACTTCGGATTATATGGGGTACGTAATTTCCAGTCTATTCCCAAAAATTTACTAACTTCTGGAATGATCTTGGCCATAAAATGTGACCCCCGATCTGACGAGATTACCACAGGAACTCCAAATCTCAGTATTATTTTTTGTAATAGTACCTTGGTTACTTTCCTAGCTTTATTAGTTCGACAAGGGAATGCTTCTGGCCATCCTGAACAGGTATCTGTCAAGACCAACAGGTATCAAAACCCCATTTTCTTGGGAGTTCTGAGAAATCAATATGCTACCGCTGCCCTGGGTAACTACCTTTCCCAATTTGTCCTAGTTGGGCTTTAGGTCCCATATTAGGGTTACTCTGTAAACAAACCTGGCATTGTTGTGTTACCTGCTTTATAGTGGTGTATTGATTTCGGGCAGTTATCAGCTGATTCAAATATTTATACGAGCCCTCTGTTCCCCAATGAGATTTTCTGTGTTCTGCCATAACTACGGCTCATAACACAGAAAATGGTATTATTATTTTACCTTGTAGAGTCTTTGCCCACCTACCTTTTTCTGTTTTTCCCCCTAGGTCTTCAGTTAATTTTTGATTTTCTTTAGAATAATTTGGTTCACAATCAATTTGTGCTTTACCGTCTGGGACTAAAGATTGCACCCTCAATTCACTTTTCTCAGCTACTCTTTTAGCTTCACGGTCCACATGGCATTGCTCAGTTCCTAAGCAGTGCCTCCCTTCTGATGAGCTTTACGATGCATAATAGCCACTTTCTCAGGCAGCTGTGCCGCTTCCAGGAGCTTAAGAATTTCTTTGGCGTGTTTTATATGTTTTCCTTGGGTAGATAGGAATCCTCTCTCTGCACAGCTCCATGAGCACAGACTACCTCAAAGGCGTTTTTAGAGTCTGTCCAGATATTAATTTTCTTGCCTTTGGCTAGTTCTAATGCTTGAGTTAAGGCTATTATTTCTGCCTTTTGAGGCGAGGTGTTTGGGGCAAGGACTTTGGACTCTGTTACTTGATCTGTAGTGGTTACCACGTCTCCTGCCTTACGGGCTCCTTGTGGAACGAAGCTGCTTCCGTCAGCGTACCAGGAACCGCTGTTTCCACATCATCCTGCTCTGCCAGGATAGCTTGATATTTAAGAAACGTTTGTGGTGAGAGCCAGTGTCCTCCCTTCACCTCTAATACTGCTGATACGGTATGAGATACTAGTACTGTAATCTTTTGGCCTAGTGTAAACTTACATGCTGCTTGAATATTCAGTACTACTGCTGCTCCTACCGTCCGGCAGCTAGGCCAACCCTTGCTTACTTCATCAAGTTGTTTAGAGAAGTATGCCACTGCCCTCTGATACAGTCCCAGATTTTGGGTTGGGATTCCCTAGGGCTATTCCCTGCTTTTTGTGAGAGAACAGCCAGAAGGGCTTAGTAGTGTCTGGCAATCCCAAAGCAAGGGCATCCATCAGCTTTTTCTTTAGCTGCTGGAACGCTCTTTCTGCTGCCTCATTCCAGATGAGGGTTTTTTTAATCAGATTTTAATGCTTCATAGAGCGGTTTTATCAAGAGTCTGTAATTATATACCCATAGGCGACACCATCCCGTCATTCCCAGGAACGTGTGGAGCTCTTTAGCTCTCTGCGGTCGAGGGGTCTGACAGATGGCCTCCTTCCTCGTTGTCCCCAGCGTTCATTGGCCTGCAGCTATCTCCTATCTGAGGTAGGTTACGTGCTGTTGAGCTATTTGGGCTTTCTGTGGAACAACTCGATAGCCGTTAAGTCCCAGGGAATTTTGCAGACTTATTGTCCATATTATACAAAGTTCTTTCTTTTTGGTGGCTAGTAATAGATCATCTCCATATTGTAATATTGTTCTTGCTCCTTGGGGTTGCTCCCATTGTTCCAAGTCCGTAGCTAAGCAATTTCCGAAAAGAGTGGGGCTATTCTTAAACCCCTGGGGTAACACAGTCCGTGTCAGCTGTGTCTTTCTTCCTGAGTCTGGGTTTTCCCATTCAAATGCAAAAAACGACTGGCTTTCTGGACTTAATCGGAGGCAAAAGAAGGCGTCTTTCAAGTCTAGGACGGTAAACCAGGCCAATTCAGGTTAATAATATGTATGGGTTTGCCACGACAGGGTGTCGGTCCTCTACAATTCTACTGATAGCCCTGATATCTTGTACTATTCAATAACTACCATCCAGCCTTTTAATCAGTAAAATGGGAGCATTATATTCTGATTCACACTCTATTAATAGCTCATATTTGATGAACCAGTCGATTGCTGGTCGAATTCCTGCCCTGTCTTCCATTCTAAGGGTGTCCGATTCTTACAGGCCGCTTTCCTTGCTTAGGTTTGACTATTATTGGAGAGGCACTTTTCGCTTTTCCCAGTGTCTCTGTGGCCCATACTCCCGGGTATACCTGGTTCTGGACTTCCTCAGGTACTCCCAAGCCAATGGGGATATTTATGAGGGCCAAACTCAAAACTTCAATTAGCTGGTCACTTCCCACCCGGAGTTCTACTTTCCCTTTGCCAAATCTTATTTCTGTCTTTAATTGTTCCTATAAATCTTGTCCTAATAGAGGCCTTGGCAAATTAGACATCTATAAAAATTTGTGTACCCCCAATTGTTTCCCTAATTTGAATTTAAGAGGTTTTAGAAAGTACGTCTTTTCACTGGGGCCAGTAGCTCCCCTTACTGTTACAAAGTCATCATCTACAGGTGTCAAAGCTTGAAGTAAAACTGAGAACGTTGCCCCAGTATTGACTAGAAATTCCACGCCCTTTTGCCATTTCCCTAGCTCTAATACAACCAGTGGATCCGCTAGAGTAGATTCCCCAGGTCCTGTCAATCCTCCTTGATGCGGGTCTGTATCCTTTTCTTCCTTCTCTGCCTTTCTGGACACTCATTTTTCTAATGTCCCCTCCGCTTACACCGTGCACACTGATTTCTTTCCAAGGGCCTCTTAGATCCCTCACTTCTGAATCTTTTACTCTCTTGTAATGCCACTACAGACATCTGCTTGTCTTTCCTTCGATCCTCCTCTTCCCTGTTACTAAACACTCTCCACGTTTAATCCAGTAAAGTTTCTAAATTCCTACTGTCTGTCATTCTCAGTTTCTGCAACTTTCTCCAGATGTCACTTGCTGACTGCCCAATGAATAAAGACGCTAACTGCTGGATTCCTATTTCCGATCCTGGGTCTAAAGCAGCGTGTCGCCTCATAGCGTCCCGTAATTTATCCAGAAATTGCAAGGGGGTTTCTTTTGGACCTTCCCGAATGGCATGTATGGCTGACCAATTAATCATTTTGGAATAGCCCGCTCCATTCCCTTTATAATCCAATCTCTGTAGGCATTCAATAACTTTATATGAGCTCCCCTATTATGATCCCAATGCGGATCTCGTAAGGGAAAATGGTCTTTTATGTCCTCTCCCGTATTCTTAAGCTGATCATCAGCCAGATCTTGGGCCGTTTTTCGTATTACTGCCTCTCGGTTTCTGTCATATGGTCCAACAACAGTTGAATATCCGTCAGGATATTATCCTGTCGGGATTATGCTGCTTTATCAGGAACCGGAAAAGTTTAGTTACCCCTACAGAATCACTCTGGTAGCTTTTTGCCACATTTTTCCACATTTCCAGGTCAAATGAGGAAAAGTGGACCTTTATCAAAATCGGGCTTCCCTCTGGTCTGACAGCTTCTCTTAGGGGTGCTCGTATTATTGCCTGCTCCCCTTTTCTCTGGGTACGAGAAGACATTGGACTACCTGGAGGGGTTCCAGAGTCAGAGCTTTCCCTTTCCCTATGTTGTACCCCTACCGGCAGCTCGTAATGTTCTGGCAGGTCATTCCCTCCGGGATCCCTCATTTTATCCAAATCTGTACACCTCTGCCCTATACTACACGCTGAGCAAGATCTTTCCAACTTCCCTTTTCCCTCTCTCTTATTGTCCTTTTCTACAGCTAATACTAGGGGGTCCCGTGGGACCATCAATCCACAGTCTATTTGGTACTCGGGGTGATTTCGGAGACTAAAGAACATGTTTGCATAGGAAACCTCATTCCTCTTCCTTTCTCTTCTCAAAAATAACATCAATTGCAACAAAGTATTATAATTCAGTGTTCCATTAAGGGGCCATTTTTCCTCATCATCTAATTTATACAAAGGCCACCCCTGATTACAATACTTTAGTAAGGGCCTCTTGTTCACGCTCCCGCCTGGTGATCCTCCTATATCCTTCCAGTGAGCCAAAATACAGCCTAAAGGGCTCTTTTTCACTATCCCTCCGCTTTGTTTACCTCCCGTTATTTACCACGTCCACCTCTCTGTCCCTCAATCAACATATGACAAACCAACTTTGCACCTAAACAAATCCTTCTAACGCTGACATCTCCGACTCTTAACCGAAATTCTATACTCTTAGCATCGAGAAATAGTTACCGGACCGCAATTTTGTACCTTTTACAGGTAACTACACACTGTAAACCTTAAACCGTCTCATATAATATAACTGCTCCCCAATTATATAATCTGGAACAGTACGCAACACTTATAACAAATACAACATAATATTACGATTATCACTAGTAGTGTTCCATCAATAACAGCATTGGGGTAATTACTTTAAAATCAACATTCACTCCTTTCTCACGCTTCATTCTTCTCCGGCCACTCTCCTCGCAGAGAACACGGAACTGTGGATCAGAACTCCACGCTCACTTTGCAGCCAGGCTGCATCTTGCTCGCCCAGTCTCTCGCTCAACACTTTTAACACACAATAACAGCACAAAAATACACGTACATTCTAGGACTAGCCCGGCACTTCATACAAACATCAAAGCCTTATTATCAGGCGTTATAATAGTGATGGATGGTGTGATCCTTCACACAACACTCGGTACCGGATTCCTACAGCATATAACAATAACCATGGCAATACCAAATATAACTCCTGCTACCGCAGTCAGGAGAACCCAAGTTACCATTAGTCAGGGTACGAGACTTACAAGACTTACCCCACCACCACCTTATGGGGATTGCAAATCCCCAATCCTAGGGATGAGCACCAATGCTCTTTACCTTGCGTGGGACATCTCCTCACAACTTACAGGTAGTCCTTTACAGTTACAACATACCTGGTCTGCTCATGATGGTACTTGTCTGTCTCCGCAGCGATCTGGGTGAGTGGGGAAGTCCTCCTGGGAATTCTCGGGGGCACCCGGAGGAGTCCTGTCCTCAGCAGATCCCGCAGTCGGATGGAGAGGGTCCTGCCTGGGTCACCAAATTGATGTGCGGAAACAAACTCCACAACTCACGATGAGTTATAAAGCAGGTATGTATACTGTGGCGCCAGGTGCATCACTCCTCCTAACTTGGACACTGAGTCACAAAGCATTGCACCACGAAGGCTCGTAGTCCTCCTCGCGGCGTGCTTTCGCCTTTGGCTCAAAAATTACCGAGTTGTCTGTGTTGGCCGAGTCCCGAACCACAGAACCGGTTTCAGCTAGAGAGTTGCTTCTTACAGACAATAAAGTTCTCGTTATCGGTCCTTGTTTCTCTTTGTCTCTCGAGCGGTCCTTGTTAGCAACATTTGAGCTCACAGCAGTTCTTGTTAGCAAGGTTACCAAGAGCAGAACTAAACTAAATGTCAGCGGTTAACTCTTACCTTAACATAGCTGCAAAGCTATAGAACAAAATTAAACTAAAGCTATAACAAAATCAAACTAAACATCAATTTTCCACATCATAAGTTTCCTTTTTCTTTGGCTGCCTCTTTTTAAAAAATTTTTCCCGCTATTTCCCTAATCTCCTCGTCTTTGGAATTTTTTTTTGTAGGCTATGACAGCCTTGTCCCCCGACCCGACCCGTAACCCTGTTAAAACGACAAGCACCAGTGAAGGTTGCGATGGATGCATCTGGTCAAAGCGGATTCGGGGCAGACCGATAACAGCACGATGCACCCACCCAACCGCGGTGCCGGTCAATGTCCGACTCGAGCGAACTTGGGAAGCTGCCATCGGTATGCAGATACGACTGAGTCAATCGTCTTATAAATAGCGAGCAGTCCGAGCCCTTTGAGCTCTCCTGCACGGCACCGGGCCGCGCGCGGGGTTCTCCCCCCCGAGTTAGGGACGCCGCTCATGGTTACTCCTCGAGGTTGAGAGATTCCTCGCCGCAACAGATGCTCTTTAAGTGACTAATAAAAGTGTGGAATGCTTGAAAATCTTAGCTAAGTTATGTAAAGGATGGATTGCGCACGTATGATCCTTTAGACATAAATTGTTTACCGAGACTGGGGCTAAGCTTGGATCCAGCCGCACCTAGACTCCTCTTCGAGAAGGAGTTTAGAAAGCAAGGGGGTCCTTTCTGAACCTCATGGCTCCACAGGAGGGTATCTGTGACAGTTTCGTCCCATCCCGTCTTCTATGCGGTAAATAATCCGGCATACCTCACCATCGAATCTTGTTCAACTACTGTCGCATTTACTATCCAATTTTGTAGAATTGCTGTTTTAGATCAATAAACGTGTTGTCGCTTCTCTCTTATGAAGCGCACCGCTCCATCCGTGACGTACACCTTTTTTTGCCTTTGCTCTCTATTTCTTCTCTTGCTTCTTTGCCGTCGCTTGTTACATTTTCCTTTCTGTTTTAGTTCGCTGTCACTATTAGGAATTTATTCCTCGTTTCCCTCATCGCCGTCGCTTTTAAGACTTTTTGTCTACTTTTATCCCATTTGCTGTCTTCTCATTCAATTACTTGCTTGTCCTCAGCACCGCCGCTTTTTATATTTTCTTTCTACGTTTCCATTTCAGTTTGTAGTCTGCATTTTTTAATTTGTTCCTTGTTTCATTATTTGCCGTCGCTTTTAAAATTTTCTGTCCATTTTTATCCCGTTCGCTGCCTTTATTTTTTTGTTTCTTCTCTCCTTAGCGCCCTCGCATTTTAGATATTTCTACCTCTGTTTTAGTTTGCTGTTCCCATTTTTTATTTTTTCCTTTCATTTCCCTACTCCCTTTGTTTTGCAGAAGTTTCTTCTATGTCTACTTTTTTCCCTTTGCTGCCTCTTAAAAATTATTTCTTCTCATGCTTTTTTGTCATCATTGTTTAGATTTTTCTTTCTACGTTTGTTTTAATCTGCTCTCTCTATTTTTAGTTTTTTTTCCTTATTTTCTTAAAAACACCGTCGTTTTAAAAATTTCCTGCCTACTGCTATTCCATTGACAGTCTGTATTTGTTTACCTTTTTTTCTGTCTTTGTTCTCTCGCTTTTTGGATTTTCCTACTACATTTGTCTTTTAGTTTGCTGTCGCTACTTTTTAATTTTTTGCTTTAATTCCCAAATGCCCGTCGGTCTTTCAATTTTCTTTCTAGGCCTACTGTCTTTCTCTTTGCCATCTTTTTAAAAATATGTCTTCTCTTTCTTCTACGCCATTGCTTTTTAGATTTTCTTTCAACGTTTCCTTTTTAGTTTGCCATTGTGACTTTTTAATTGTTTGTTTACGTCCTTACTCGCTATCGCTTTTAAAATTTTTGTCTACTTTTATCCCGATCGATACCTTTATTTCACCATCCTTGCATTTTTAATTATTTCTTGTCCTTTCTTAGCGCTCCCGCTTTGCAAATTTTCTTTCTCTGTCTCTTTCAGCTCACCGTCCCTACTTTTTCCCTTTATTTCCATAATCTCCTTTGCTTCAACGTTCTTTGTTGCCCTTGCGCCCGTCGCTTTTTAAAAGTTATTTCTGTGGCTTCTTTTTTTAAAATATTCCTTCTATGTCCAATTGTATTCTGTTTGCTGTCTTTTTTTTTTTTTTTTAGATTGTTACTCATCTTTCCCTAGCGCTCTGGCTTTTTAAGTTTTCTGTGTGCATCTCTCTTCTTTGGCTGTCTCTATATTTTATTTTTTCCCCTTATTTCCTCAATCTCTGTCGTTTGTTCAATGATCTTTCCACACCCACTTTTACTCCCTTTGCTGTTTTTCAAAAATTGTTTCTTGTCTTTCCTTAATGATGTCAATTTTAAATTTTTTCCTACATCTGCTTTAGTGTGCCTTTCCCGTTTCTTAGTGTTTTCCATTTATTTCTCTAAATAACATTGCTGTTTGATTTTGCTGCATTTATCCACTTTGCCCTCTTTTGATTATTTGTCTTTCCTTAGCACTGTCGCTTTTAAGTTTTTGTACGTGTGTTTTTGTTTGCCAACCCAATTTCAAAGTTTTTATCTTCCTTTCCTCGTTTCGGTTTGCTGTCCCTGTTGTATTTTTTTCCTTTTATTTCCCTATCAAACAGCACTTTTAAAAGATTCTTTCCACACCTACTTTTTTTCAATTCGCTGTCTTTTTAACATTATGTTTCACCTTTCCTTAGCACCCTCGCTTTTTAATTTTTCTGTCTGCGTCTTTATTTAGTTTTCTCTGCCTATTTTTAAAATTCTTTCCTCCCTTAATGCCTTGGATTTTCGAATTGGATTTTTATGTCTACTGTTATCCAGCTCCCCAACCCTACATCTTATTTTTCTTCCGTGCGTCATGTACCCCTTCCCTTTTATCGTATACTTGCCGTGAGTCTTTTTATTCAGCATGCCATCTTTATTTTGTAATATTTTCTCTTAAACCCATGGTTTTAACATTTTTAAATGTCTACTTTTATTTAGTTTTCAGTTTCCTCTTTTTAATCTTTTGCTCTCTCAATTCCCATAGCTTTTGGAATTTACTTCCTATGTTTGTTTTATTTCATTCGCTGTCCTTATTTTTTAATTTTTTCCTTTATTTTCCTAATCCCCATCGCTTCTAGTATTTTATATGTCTTCCTTTATGCAGTTCACGGTCTGTATTTTGCAATGTTTTTCTTGTCCGTCCTTTTCACTTTTGCTTTTTACATTGTCTTGCTTTCAGTGTGTTTTTCATTTTATTTCCTTCCTTATCCTTTTTGTTTTTTTTTTTTTTCAAATGCCCTATCCGTGTCTTATCCCATTTGCTGCATTTTTTTATTAGTTTGTTGTCTTTCCTTAGCGTCGTTGCCTTTAACATTTTTGCTACATCGACTTTTGTCAAGCTCCCGTCCCTGGTTTTAATTCTTTCTCATCTGTCATGTACCCTGGCAGTTTTTAGTTTTGTTTTTTTTTTTTTAGATGTCTCGATTTTAGTTAGGTGTCCCTATTCTTTTTTTTTTTTTTAATTTTCTTAATCCAGTAGCTTTTAAAATGGTCTTTCTCAGTCTACTTTTATCCAGCGCCAGTTTCTAGTTTTCAGGTGTTTTCTGTCTTTCACAAACCGTGTTTCTTTTAAAATTGTCTGTGTCTACTTTTATCTGGTTCGCTGTCCCTATTTTTTGGTTTTTTACTCTCATCATTATTTTTGTTTTGAAATTTTGTTACTCGGTGTGCTTTTACCTCATTTTCTGTCCCTGATTGTTAATGTTATCTGTATCCTGTAGCTTTACACATTTTTATTCTACTTTTGTTACGATGTCTCTAACTGGTTTTTATTTGTTTCCTGTGTATCGTGTACCCCGTGGCTTTTAGATTTTCTTTTCTTGTCTATTTTTACCTAGTTACGCCATCTTTATTTTTTATTTCATTCTAATCTGTTCCATACCCAGTCGCTTTTAAAATTTTCTTTCTGCGTCTCTTGCCCATTTAGATTTTTCTGCGCTTTTAATTTTTTTGCTCATCTTAATGTGTTCCCTTTAGAATGTTATGTTTTTATGTTCAGGTTCATGTATTTTTCTTGTTCTGTTATTTACTTTTTTCCCATCTGTGCTCTACGAGGTCACTTTAAAAATTTTCTTTCTATGTCTGCTTTCATCGATACTCCTAACCCCATTTTTTATTCTCTCCCATCTGTTGTGCGTCACATTGCTTTTAAATTTGTTTCTGTATTGTCACGTTTTAGCCAGGCAGCCCACGACTAAGCTCTAGATGGCCGCTCGCTTACCCCTCCCCTTCCCTCTAGCAGGGTGGGGAGGAGAAACGGACAAAAGGGAAAACTCGTGGGTTGAGATAAGGGCAGTTTAATAACACAATACAATAAATACTGATACTACTAATAATGATAACAAAGAATATGCAAACCGAGCTATATCAATACAGGTTTTCAAACCACCCGGTGATCGATCCGCAGTCAGTCCCCGAGCAGCGGCACAGCGTGCCTAACTCGCAAAATTTGCAAATTTGACAAAACTCCCTAGAAAGACCAAACTCCCAGAAAGAGTTCGAACTCCCAGAAATGAGAAAGCGGATAGCTTTCTGACTCCCAGCCAATTCCCGTTCATTAACGGAAAACGATCTCTATCGTATGGAATATTTCCATCGGGTGGCTCGGCTGTCTGTCTGGCTACACTCCCTCTCAGCTCCCGCACACTTGACTGTTAGCCACGTATCAGAAACTGGAAAAAGCCCTCAATTTCATAGCAACAACTAAAACCGTCAGCATTATCAACATTTTTCTCCTACTAAATCCAAAACACAGCAGCTACCGGGAGGGAAATTAATTCTATCCCGGTCAAAACCGGGACACATATCTACTTTTATCCAGTTTGCTGCCTTTATTTTTTATTTTGCGCCGGTCTGTGCTGTCCTCTGTCGCTTTTGAAATTTTGTTTCTTTGTCTTTGTGTACTTAATTTGATGTTCCTGGTTTGTTTTCTTTTCCTTTATTCCCTTAATCGTGTTGCTTTTTACAGTTTCTTTGTACATCTGCTTTCATCTAGTTCCCATCCCTACGTTTTAATTCCTTCTCATCTGTCTCGTACTCCTTCCATTTATCAATTTCCTTTCTGTGTCTCCATTTATTTAGTTTGTCGTCCCTATTTTTAGGTTTTTTTTCTCCTTGAAAGCCTTCATTTTTTTCCCCACGTGTACTTTTATGTCATTTTCTGTCACTATGTTTTAGCTTTTTTCTCCCCTGCCTCGTACTTGTTTGCTATTTAAATTTGATTTCTACATTTCCTGTTATCGAGCCGTCTATCCCTATTTTTTCTCATTTGTCACATACCCTGTTGCTTTTTAAGTTTTCTTTGGGTTTTCCCCCCCACCCCTCCCTTTTCTCTCGGTTCATCCCGAGGTTTTAGAGGGTCTCGTTGGCATGCTTTTATCTCTGAAGCCTCATTTGTACCCCTCTCGGTTTGCCGGAACGGCCTCTCTTTTTCAGAGTGGTCTTTTTGTCGTCTTCTCAGTCTCGCTCATCTCCAGTGGGTCAGCATCTCCCTTGGAACATCTGTAGTCTGCTCAGATCCTCTCACGAGTACCTTTGTGCCCTCGAGCCACCATCTGTGTCTCCAGCTACATCTGCACCCCTCTGTTTCCGTCACGATGCTTCCTGCGAGCGTCCTTGCATTGCACAGCCATCCTTTAGTTCTGCGGCGGGCTTTGTACCTTTCTTATTCAAAAGCAAATCTTCCTCAGGCTTTCATTTCCCCCCAGAACACGTTTACATTGTCTTCTGCCATGTCAGATGCCTCTGTTTGGTCCTCAGTCCCTCAGGACATCTGTCCTCTGTTCGGATCCCTTCCCGAGTTCATCATTGTGTCGGTGATCCCCGGTTTGGATGCATGTCCGCATTCCTCTCGCTCCCCAAGACGGTCCTCGTGCCCCTCGGCACCCTTTGAGATCTGCCGCCCTCTTTGTGTCTCCCCCATCTAGACAGAATCCTTCCTCACGCTGTCCCTGCACCCCAGAGCTCTCTTACCTTATTCGCTGCCATCTAGGATGTCTCCATTTGGGCGCTCGTCCCCCGAGGACATCTGTACATTGCCGGAACACCCTGCGGAGTTTTGCATTGTGTCCGCTTGCCGCATCCTAGAGACTTCGTCAATCTCTCTGGCTCCCTCGGGACTGCTCTGATCCCTGTGACGATGCCTCCCATTCTACCAGATTGTTTTTCAAAGCTATCTTTGTGCCCCAGAGGGGTATTTTTCTTTTCCGTCTTATCATATACTTCTCTTTGGTAGCTGGTGCCATAAAGATGTCCGTCATCAGCTCCTATCTCCTCTGGTTTTTCAGAGAAAGCAATAGCCTTCATCTGTTTTTATCAACATGTCTCCCGTGGAGTTTTTTTTGTTGAGTTTTGCAATTTATTTTTCTTCTGTCTACTTAGGTGTTGGGCCACTTTTGTACAGTTTCCAATGTTTCTTGTATTTTCGCTTTTTTTTTTCATTTTCTGTCTTTTGGAACTCACCTAGATGTCTTAAGGGAGTCAGCCAGAGAGACCTTCGAAGGGGCTCTGAATTATCAGCCACTGATGGTAAATAATTCACTTTGCGACCCGAGATACATTTGAGAAAAGATTATTACGGAATCAAATTCTGCTTTGTTATTCAGTCCTATCCAGAAAATAGTTCTGGCAAAAGTTAGGTCGTATGCCTGGTCTTGCTTGAAACAAAGAGTAAACCTGTAGCATTTTGGGTTTTTTTTAATAGGAAGCCAAAAAAGCATAAATTTTGGTAATAATATTGTTACTGCATTTAGCAAACTACTTTCTTACACATCTTAGCAGGACCTCTTTTTTTATCCACACTGCAGAAAAATTAAGTCTAATTACTTACTTGGTCACATTGTTGCTGTAATAGATGTAGTTATAGTAGAAGACCAGGCATTGTTGTTTCCGGTAAGGAGCACCATCTCTGGTCGGTGCTTTGCTCAATGTAAATTTAAGGCAGATAAGAGAACTTGCTGCTGCTCTTCCCGCTGGCTTTATACCTTTTGGTGGTTCACCCCTCCCCTTTCCCAGGGGAGCGTGGGAAGGGTGGTGGGCGAGGCCGGGAGTATATGAGCCGCAGCTGCCAGGAGGGGAGCTCATTCCGCTCATGGCTTTCTTTGGTCTTAGAGCTCTATTCTTCCTTCAGTCAGTTATAGCTTTTGAGCTACGCTACTCAGGAAGATGCATTTTGATATTTAGAGAAGCAGAGACCTCTGTTTGAGGTAGGACTCTAAGGATGAGTCAAGTTTTGGCAGCAGATCTAGTACAGAGTATATTTAACCATAGCCTTTTTCTTCAGGTCAGTAATTTTTTATTCAGAGTTTGTGGGTGGTGAGGTTGTTTAATAGTATGTATCGTTCTCTTTATTCTAGGTGCATTGCACTTTCCTGGAACTCCTGACTTGATTGAAGATGGAACATTGTGGCTTTTTCACTAGCGATGCTGTTTAGCGTGTAACTTGCTGGCACCGTGTCTCTTAATCAGATTGATGACATCATTGTCTGGCAGGGGTTAAGGTGAGCATCTTCTGCACATTTGTGCAGAGATCGAGCGTTTCTCAAGCGAGCGGCAGGGTTGTGACATGTAGTGTCTTCCAGAGCATGGGATGGCTCGTCACCTTTACCAATTGCTCAGTGGACTGTGTCACCCAAGGAAACTTTGTGGCTCGTGGCAGGCCTCTCATAGATTATAAGCATTGGGGCTTTGCTTACTTTGTGGTCCTGTAGCCGATCCCTGAGGCTGCGGGAAGGCGTAACATGGGAGATGCCCACAGAACACAGGGCACGGTTCGGAAGAACAGCTCCCGAGGAGCAGCTGATGTGGGGGATTCAGGGGTGCGAATACAGGGAAGCAGCTGTTGGGAGGGGGCGTGCGGTTCCTTCCTTGCCAGTTCAGGAGAAAAGAAGGGGTTTCTAAAGCTTTGAGACAAGGGGACGGTTGAAGAAGGGAGGAGGGTTTATCGGCTTCTCTTAGTTTAGTTTTGCAGTCGCAATGGGACGTCAATGAGGTTCTTTTGGTTTGAGTCTCTCTGCGGCTGACGGGGAGCTATGACAAAGACAAGAGATGAAGCGTAAACCCTCCGGGCCTCCGCATCTGAAGACAGAGGGCTGAACGTCAGGCCTTTGAACCTCAAAGGTGTGAAGGCTAGTATGTGAAGAGCTTAATGTTCTTTTGCATTTGATTTTGTTTTTTTCTAACGGCAGGCTGTAGTTGGAATCTAGGTGGTATTTCTGAATGGAAATAAGACCTCTGGAATTCCTAAGCTATTGGTCAGCATTGGGGTGACTTCTACAATATGTCTTTTGCAGATGCAGAGGAATGAGCCGTGCGCCAAAGGGTGATGGAGGAGAGGCGAGCGGAGTGTCATAAGAAGGTGGGATCGCATGTGATGTCGGAGGGAAGATGTGACCGGTGGTTATAGGACTAGCTTTAAGGTTTCGATTTGTGGGTGGTGTTTTTTATATTTTGAAGGCGCAAAGCGGGTTTGTGGGCAGCGGAGGTGACTTGGGCAGGTGAGCCGTGACTAGTGGCCTGCAGTAGCAGTTAATGTTCAGGTGTCTTACTGTCGGCGAAGCTACAAGCTTTTGCAGGGGACTATGGCATTGGACTGGCGTTTGAGGTGAGCCAGGGCGTTAGCGAGGAGGAGCATGGGGCGGATGATTTCTCAGCAGCACAACGGTAATTTTGTGTCTCTTGGTATCTTGGGTTATCAAGAGCGATGAGGACCGCAGCGTCCCATTCTGGACCCAGCAGGTGAGCAGAGAATCCCGGTGCTTCTGAGGACAGGGATGTTGTGGAAGCTGTTGCGTTGGCCAGCGTGATGCTTTCTGTCAGAACTGCTTGTGGGTTTTCTTTTTTTGCAGACGAGGAAGCGGAACCTGGCGACTGCAGGAGCATCCCAGATATTGATGCATTTTCTGACATAGATGGGTTTAGAGCCATGTTCCTCTGAAAGCGAAGTAGAGGGATCGGGGCCCAGGGAGGGTCTGGAGGGAGGGGAGCACGGTTGGGCATCATGGGGAGGGCTTGTGAAGTCAGCATAGGGGAGCGGGTCGTCCCGGAACAGGCCCCTTTGGGTCAGTAAAGGGAAGGGGTGTCTCTTAAGCCCCGGCGGGCAGGGCAGCTCCAGCCTGTGTCTGTGGTGTTGTGTTGTTTGTGTGGTCCATCTTATGCGTCTTAAAACTTACCTGGGTCTCCAGTTCTTCGTTGGTCTCTGTGCTCAACGAGCACCTTAGGCACATCAGGTGCCGTCCCTAGAGTCTCAAGTGCCTGTGGTCAGTGGCATACTGTCAATTTGGCAATTCTTTCATTTCCTTGTGAGCATAAAGTGTGGATTGGTGTCACATTTTGCAAGTTTCCGGTCGGTTCTTATTTGCGACGTCATTCCTGGCTGTGTCAGCCGCTCTTCTCTGTACCGGTCCATTTTCACGGACGGTGGGACTTCTTCCTTGCATCCTTACATTCTTAGGTCTTGAAGCCGGGCTTCTCGTGCATCCATCATCTCTGTGTTGACCGTAACTTCTTGTGAGGGCCTCTTGCGTTATCTTTTTTTCTGGGGCTGCCATAGCGTCTCCTTGCTCTGGGCCGTCGTGGCCCCGTAGGTCTTCTTGCCCGACAGCGTCTCCCATCAGGGAGTCTTTCTTCTTGCGGAAAGTTTTCTCTCTTCTTTGAACCACTTTGTTTGTGGTGGTGTGTGTACCATTGGTCTGTGCCTGTGTGTTGGCCTGGAGCTGCTCTGTCCAGGGGTGTAAAGTCAGGGGTAGAAGGAATAGAGATAGGAAGCTGCGGTTAATAAGTCGATAGGCCTAGACTGTTCCAGCTGAGGTTGGGCAGCGAGCTCGCAGGGAGCAGCCATCGGCAGGCTGCGTGGTCTGTCATTTGAGCAGCGGTTAGAGGAGGTGCTGGGAGCTGCGTGGGAGGGGTCAATCAGCGGCAGCAAAGGAGCTTGAATCTGGACAGCGTTCTGGCTTGTATGTGTGGGGCTTGAAGTCTGGCCCTTCTCATTTATTTAGTGGCAGGCTGCAGTTGCACTGTAGATAGTATTCCAAAATGGTATCAATACATCTGGAACAGTTAATAGCCTGAGCAGCATCCAGGTGACTTTTTCAATGTTTTTTTTCAGATATCAGGGGACAAGATGAACACAGAGGACCAATGGAGGCATTGAACAGACTGATCTATGAAGGCGGATGGGTGCATAGCATCAGAGGGAGGACGTGTTTGGTGGCTATGTGACTGCATTATGGTTGGTGGGTTTTTTCCCCAATGTTGTAGGCGCAAAGAAAAAAGCGAAGGAGGATATGGGCACCGGTGGTGCCTTGGTCAAGGAGAACAATGAGTAGTAGGCTACAGTAGCAGTTATTGTTCTGGTAGGGTGTTGTCATTGAAGTTATCAACATCCCTTATTTGTGGTTTTTCAGGTGGTACCAGAGCCTTGAAGTGGCAACATGTGAATGGCAGGGGCGACACAGGCAAGCAGCCAAGGTGAAGGAGCCGGAGATGGGAATCGGTGCGGGCAGGCTGCAATTTTGGCAGTATCTCAGCATGTGTCTTCTACTTTGTTTTCTTTGCAGGCATCACATGGTCTCAGACACACAAAGCAGCATGCTGACAAGAGATCTGACAAGGTGAGGCTGGCATGGGTCGGATCAGTGTCTCGGAGCAAAGTATCATACGGCACCTCAATGACACGTATCTCTTTTGGTTTTGCAGGGGCTGTGTGGCCCGCCTTTGCCATCGGACCAGCGTTTGAGGTGAGCTGGGGTGGCGGTGAGGAGCCGCCTGGGGCAGGTGATTTCTCAGCAGTGCAACGGTAATTTTGTCTCTTGGTATCTTAGGTTAGCGAGAGCGATGAGGGCCGCAGCATCACATTCTGGTCCGAGCAGGTGAGCGGAGAATCCCAGTGCTTCTGAGGGGGATGCTATGGATGGTGTTGTTGGCCGGCGTGATGCTTACTGTTTTGTTTGTTTTTTGCAGAGGAGGAAGCGGAACCTGGTGACTGCCGGAGCATCCAGTTAGGTGATGCGCATTCATGTTGAGCATGGATTCAGACCCTGGACCCTCTAAAAGCTAAGTGGAGGGACTGGGGAGGATCTGGAGGGAGGGGACCATGGTTGGGCATCACAGGGAGGGCTTGTGAAGTTAGCATAGGGGAGAGGACTGTGCAGGAGCGGGCCCCTTTGGGCATGTAAAGGGAAGGAAGGGGTTTGTGTTCAGCCCAAGTGGGCAGGGCAGTTCCAGCCCGTGTCTGTGGTGCTGTGTTTGTGTCGTCCGTCTTCTGTGTCTTAGACCTTACCAGGGTCTCAACATCCTTTTTGTTCTTCACAGTCAAGGAGCACATTATGCACATCAGGCACCACCGCTGGGGTTTTGAATGCCCATACTCATGGGCACAGTGCCAATTGGGCGTGTCTCTTCTTGCCTTAGAAGTATAAAGCATGGATTGATCTCACGCCTCGGAAGTTTCTAGTCGGTTCTCTTTTCCGGTGTTCCAGGCTGTGTCAGCAGCAGCTCTTCTCTCTACCGGTCCATTGTCATGGACTGTGGGACTTCTTCCCTGCATCCTTACCATCTTAGGTCTTGAAGAAGGGCTTCTTGCACATCCATTGTCTCCATTTTGACCGTAACTTCTTGTAAGGGACCATTGGGCTCTCCTGTTTTTCTGAGGCTCCCGTGGAGCCTCCTCGCTCTGGGCCATTGCGGCCCTGTCGATGTCCTTGTCCAACATCATCTCCCGTCAGGGAGTCATTGTTCTTTCAGAGAGTTTTCTCTCTTCTTGAATCCTATTGTTTTTGGTGTTGTGTGTAATGTTGGTCTGTGCCTGTGTGTGCTTGCCTTGGAACTGCTCTGCCCAGGGCAACCAGGGAATCCATAAATGGCAGGGGCAGAGTGGGTGAGCAGCCAAATAAAGGAGCAGGAGACTGGAATTGATGCAGGCAAGCTTTGTTTTTGGGCAGTATCTCAGCATGCGCTGTTTGCTTTGATTTTATTGCAGGTGCCGCACATATCCTCAGAGGGGCGAAGCAGCACGCTGACAAGAGGTCTGAGAAGGTGAGGTAGTTGTGTGCCGGGTCAGTGTGTGAGAGCAAATTATTGTGCAGCAGCTCAGTGAGGGGTGTCTCTCTTGGTTTTGCAGGGGCTGTGCCGGCCGCCTTTGGCATTGGACAACTGTTTGAGGTGAGCTGGGGTGGCAGCGAGGAGGAGCGTTGAGTGTGTGACTTCTCATGGGCATAATAGTAATTTTGTGCCTGTTGATATCTCATGCAGCAGAAGTGATGATGGTAAAGCATCTGACTCTGGAACGAGCAGGTGAGCAGAGCACCCGGGTGCTTCTGAGGAGGGGGTTGTTGTGGAACAGGTTGGCGTTTGCCAGTGTGATGCTTCCTGTCAGCACTGTTTCTGGCTTTTTTCCTTTTCAGATGACAAAATGGAACCAGGCGAGTGCAGGAGCTTCCCAGTTAGCCAATGTGCTTTTGTTGAGGATGGATTTAGACCTCTGACCCTCCAAAAGCTAAGTCGAGGGACTGGGGCTGGAAGAGTTTGGAGGGAGAGGAACACAGTTGGGCATTGTGGGCAGGGCTTGTAAAGTTAGAGTAGGGGAGAGCTGTGCAGGAGCAGGCCTCTCTACGCATGTAAAGTGAAGGGGTTTCCCTTCATCCTTGGACTAGTATGGGCAGGGCAGTTCCAGCCTGTGTCTGTGGTGCTATGTTGTTTCTGTGGTGTCTTCTCTGTTGTAGACCTTCATCTGTTCTGGATGTCCTTGTTGCTCTTTGCACTCAAGAAGCTCATCAGGTGCCTTGGATGCCATTTCTAGGGCCTCAAATGCCTGTACCTATTGGATAGTGCCAACTGGGAGGTTCTTTTCTTGGCTTACAAATGTAAAGCATGGATCAGTCTTGTGTCTTGAAAACTTCTGGTCAGTTCTCTTTGGCGGTGTTGTTCCAGGTTGTGTCAGCAGCTCTTCTCTCTACCGGTTCATTGTCATGGACTGTGGGACTGTTTCCTGGAATCCTTATGCTTTTAGGTCTTGAAGATAGGTTTCGTACACATCCATCATCTCCATTTTGACCGCAACTCCTTGTAAGGGACTATTTGGCTCGACTGTTTCTCTGGGGCTGCCATGGAGGCTCCTCATTCTCGGCTGTTGCGGCCATGTCGGTCTCCTTGTCCGACAGCTTCTCTCGTCCGCCAGTCATTGTTCTTGCAGAGAGTTTTCTCTCTTCTTTGAATCCAATTGTTTGTGGTGTTGTGTGTAATGTTGGTCTGTGCCTGTGTGCGTTTGGCTTGGAGCTGCCCTGCCCAGTGGCATAGTCAGGGGTAGGTGTCATAGCGATAAGAGGCTGTGGTTAATAGGTTGACAGGCCTAGACTGTTTAGGCAGAGGCTGGGAAGTGAGCTCAGATGGAGCGGCCGTCGGCAGACGGTGTGGACTGTCATTTCAACAGTGTTTTACAGAGGTGATGGGAGTCTTGTGGGAGGGGCTGATCATCAGCAGCAAAGCAGATTGAATGTTGACGGTGGTAAGGCTTATGCATGGGGGGGCCTTTAAGTTTGGCCCTTTATTCCTTTATGTAATGGCAGGCTGTATTTTGAACTCTAGGCGCTATTAGAAAATGGAATCAATACATCTGGAATTGTTAATGTCTTTAGCAGCATATGGGTGACTTGTTCAATACTTATTTCAGGTGCCAGGGAACAAGAAGGGCACCAAAGACCAATGCAGGCACCGAGCAGAGCATCGTTAGGAGGTGGGTTGGCACGCGGTGTTGAAGGGAAGACATGATCAGTGGCTATAGGACTGCCTTACAGTTGGTGTGGTGTTTTTTTCCAGTATTGTAGGTGCAAAGCAACGAGTGAAGCATGATATCGGCACCAGGGGTGACTCAGGCAAGGTGAGCAATGAGTAGTAGGCTGAAGTAGCAGTTATTTTTCTGGAGTTCTGTTGTTGGTGAAATTACCATCATCCCTCTTTGTGTTTCCCAGGTGGTACCTGAGCCTCAGCATGGCAACATGTAAATGTCAGGGGCAACATGGTTAAGCAGCCAAGGTAAAGGAGCAGGAGGTGGGAATCAGTGTGGCAGATGGCAGTTTTGGGCAGTATCTCAGCATGTGTCTTCTGTTTTCTTTTTGTAGGTGCCACGCATAGTCCTGAAGGGGCAAAGCAGCATGCTGACAAGAGGTCCGAGAAGGTGAGGTGGTTGTGGACCGGGTCAGTGTGTAAGAGCAAAGTACTGTGCAGCAATTCAGTGAGATGTCTCTGTCTTGGTTTTGCAGGGGCCGTGCGGGCCGCCTTTGGCATTGGATAAGCTCTTGAGGTGAGTCGGGGTGGCAGCGAGGAGCGTAGGTCAGGTGACTTCTCACGGGTGCAATGATCATTTTGTGTGTCTTGGCATCTTAGGTTGCAGAGGCGATTATGGCTGCAGTGTCCGACTCCGGAAAGAACAAGTGAGCAGCAGAGCATCCTGGTGCTTCTGAGGAGGGGATTGCTGTGGAAGAGGTTGGTCTTGGCCAGTGTGATGCTTACTGTCAGCACCATGTGTGGTCTGTGATGTCCTCATCTTTTCCTCTTTTCCAGATGACGAAGCAGACCTGTTGACTGCAGGAGCATCCCATTTAGCCAACATGCTTGTTGTCGAGGATGGATTCAGACTCCCGGCTCTCCAAAGGCTAAGTCGAGGGACTGGGGCTGGGAAGGGTTTGGAGGGAGGGGACCACAGTTGGGCATTGCGGACAGGGCTTGTAACATTAGTGCAGGGGAGAGGGCTGCGCAGGAGCGGGCCTCTCTGGGCACAGAAAGGGACCGAGTTTCCCTGCATCCTAGGACTAGCATGGGCAGGGCAGTTCCAGCCTGTGTCATCAGTGCTATGTTGTTGTTGTGGTGTGTCTTGTGTCGCAGACCTTCCTCTGGTCTCGATATCCTTGTTTCTCTTTGCACTCACAAAGCTCATCATGTGTCTCCGTGCCATACCTGGGGTCTCGAATGCGTGTACTCATTGGCATAGTGCCAATTCAGGTCTTCTCTTCTTGCCTTACAAGCATAAAGCGTGGATCAGTCTAGCATCTTTCTGCTGCGGCATCGTTCCAGGCTGTGTCAGCAGCAGCTCTTCTCTCTTCTGGTCCATTTTTATGGACTGTGGGACTTCTTCCCTGCATCCGTATGCTCTTAGGTCTTGAAGCCGGGCTTCTTGCACATCCATCGTCTCCATTTTGACCGTAACTTCTTGTAACGGACCATTCTGTTCTAATCCGGTTTTCTGGGGCTGCCGTGGAGCCTCCTCGCTCTGGGCCATTGCCGCCCTGTCGGTCTCCTTGTCCAACAGCGTCTCCCGTCAGGGAGTCATTGTTCTTGTGGAGGAGTTTTCTCTCTTCTTGAATCCTATTGTTTTTGGTGTTGTGTGTAATGTTGGTCTGTGCCTGTGTGTGCTTGCCTTGGAACTGCTCTGCCCAGGGCAACCAGGGAATCCATAAATGGCAGGGGCAGAGTGGGTGAGCAGCCAAATAAAGGAGCAGGAGACTGGAATTGATGCAGGCAAGCTTTGTTTTTGGGCAGTATCTCAGCATGCGCTGTTTGCTTTGATTTTATTGCAGGTGCCGCACATATCCTCAGAGGGGCGAAGCAGCACGCTGACAAGAGGTCTGAGAAGGTGAGGTAGTTGTGTGCCGGGTCAGTGTGTGAGAGCAAATTATTGTGCAGCAGCTCAGTGAGGGGTGTCTCTCTTGGTTTTGCAGGGGCTGTGCCGGCCGCCTTTGGCATTGGACAACTGTTTGAGGTGAGCTGGGGTGGCAGCGATGAGGAGCGTTGAGCGTGTGACTTCTCACGGGCATAATAGTAATTTTGTGCCTGTTGATATCTCATGCAGCAGAAGTGATGATGGTAAAGCATCTGACTCTGGAACGAGCAGGTGAGCAGAGCACCCGGGTGCTTCTGAGGAGGGGGTTGGCGTTTGCCAGTGTGATGCTTCCTGTCAGCACTGTTTCTGGCTTTTTTCCTTTTCAGATGACAAAATGGAACCAGGCGAGTGCAGGAGCTTCCCAGTTAGCCAATGTGCTTTTGTTGAGGATGGATTCAGACCCCTGACCCTCCAAAAGCCAAGTCGAGGGACTGGGGCTGGAAGAATGTGGAGGGAGAGGAACACAGTTGGGCATTGTGGGCAGGGCTTATAAAGTTAGCGTAGGGGAGAGCTGTGCAGGAGCGGGCCTCTCTAGGCATGTAAAGTGAAGGGGGTTCCCTTCATCCTTGGACTAGTATGGGCAGGGCAGTTCCAGCCTGTGTCTGTGGTGCTATGTTGTTTCTGTGGTGTCTTCTGTGTCATAGACCTTCCTCTGTTCTTGATGCCCTTGTTTCTGTTTGCACTCAATAAACTCATCAGGTGCCTTGGATGCCATTTCTAGGCCTCAAATGCCTGTACCTATTGGATAGTGCCAACTGGGAGGTTCTTTTCTTGGCTTACAAATGTAAAGCATGGATCAGTCTTGTGTCTTGAAAACTTCTGGTCAGTTCTCTTTGGCGGTGTCGTTCCAGGCTGTGTCAGCAGCTCTTCTCTCTACCGGTCCATTGTCATGGACTGTGGGAGTTTTTCCTGGAATCCTTATGCTTTTAGGTCTTGAAGACAGGTTTATTACACATCCGTCATCTCCATTTTGACCGCAACTCCTTGTAAGGGACTATTTGGTTCTACTGTTTCTCTGGGCTGCCATGGAGGCTCCTCACTCTCGGCTGTTGTGGCCATGTCGGTCTCCTTGTCCGACAGCTTCTCTCGTCCGCCAGTCATTGTTCTTGCAGAGAGTTTTCTCTCTTCTTTGAATCCAATTGTTTGTGGTGTTGTGTGTAATGTTGGTCTGTGCCTGTGTGTGTGTTTTGGCTTGGAGCTGCCCTGCCCAGGGGTATAGTCTGGGGTAGGTGTCATAGCGATAAGAGGCTGTGGTTAATAGGTTGACAGGCCTAGACTGTTTAGGCAGAGGCTGGGAAGTGAGCTCAGATGGAGTGGCCGTCGGCAGACGGTGTGGACTGTCATTTCAACAGTGTTTTATAGAGGTGATGGGAGTCTTGTGGGAGGGGCGATCATCAGCAGCAAAGCAGATTGAATGTTGACGGTGGTAAGGCTTATGCATGGGGGGCCTTTAAGTTTGGCCCTTTATTCCTTTATATAATGGCAGGCTGTATTTTGGACTCTGGGCGCTATTCCAAAATCAAATCAATATGTCTGGAATTGTTAATGACTTAAGCAGCATATGGGTGACTTGTTCAATACTTATTTCAGGTGCCAGGGAACAAGATGGGCACCAAAGACCAATGGAGGCGCCGAGCAGAGCGTCATTAGGAGGTGGGTTGGCACGTGGTGTTGAAGGGAAGACATGATTAGTAGCTATACGACTGCCTTACAGTTGGTGGTTTGTTTTTTTTTCAATATTGTAGGTGCAAAGCAACGAGTGAAGCATGATATCGGCACCAGGGGTGACTCAGGCAAGGTAAGCAATGAGTAGTAGGCTGGAGTAGCAGTTATTTTTCTGGAGTGCTGTTGTTGGTGAAATTACCATCATCCCTCTTTGTGTTTCCCAGGTGGTACCTGAGCCTCAGCATGGCAACATGTAAATGTCAGGGGCAATACAGGTGAGCAGCCAAGGTAAAGGAGCAGGAGGAGGGAACCGGTGTGGCAGGTGGCAGTTTTGGGCGGTATCTCAGCATGTGTCATCTGTTTCCTTTTTGTAGGTGCCACGCATAGTCCTGAAGGGGCAAAGCAGCATGCTGACAAGAGGTCTGAGAAGGTGAGGTGGTTGTGGACCGGGTCAGTGTGTAAGAGCAAAGTACTGTGCAGCAATTCAGTGAGATGTCTCTGTCCTGGTTTTGCAGGGGCCGTGCGGGCCGCCTTTGGCATTGGATAAGCTCTTGAGGTGAGTCGGGGTGGCAGAGAGGAGCGTAGGGCAGGTGACTTCTCACGGGTGCAATGATCATTTTGTGTGTCTTGGCATCTTAGGTTGCAGAGGCGATTATGGCTGCAGTGTCCGACTCCGGAAAGAACAAGTGAGCAGCAGAGCATCCTGGTGCTTCTGAGGAGGGGATTGTTGTGGAAGAGGTTGGTCTTGGCCAGTGTGATGCTTACTGTCAGCACCATGTGTGGTCTGTGATGTCCTCATCTTTTCCTCTTTTCCAGATGACGAAGCAGACCTGTTGACTGCAGGAGCATCCCATTTAGCCAACATGCTTGTTGTCGAGGATGGATTCAGACTCCCGGCTCTCCAAAGGCTAAGTCGAGGGACTGGGGCTGGGAAGGGTTTGGAGGGAGGGGACCACAGTTGGGCATTGCGGACAGGGCTTGTAACATTAGTGCAGGGGAGAGGGCTGCGCAGGAGCGGGCCTCTCTGGGCACAGAAAGGGACCGAGTTTCCCTGCATCCTAGGACTAGCATGGGCAGGGCAGTTCCAGCCTGTGTCATCAGTGCTATGTTGTTGTTGTGGTGTGTCTTGTGTCGCAGACCTTCCTCTGGTCTCGATATCCTTGTTTCTCTTTGCACTCACAAAGCTCATCATGTGCCTCCGTGCCATACCTGGGGTCTCGAATGCGTGTACTCATTGGCATAGTGCCAATTCAGGTCTTCTCTTCTTGCCTTACAAGCATAAAGCGTGGATCAGTCTAGCATCTTTCTGCTGCGGCATCGTTCCAGGCTGTGTCAGCAGCAGCTCTTCTCTCTTCCGGTCCATTTTTATGGACTGTGGGACTTCTTCCCTGCATCCGTATGCTCTTAGGTCTTGAAGCCGGGCTTCTTGCACATCCATCGTCTCCATTTTGACCGTAACTTCTTGTAACGGACCATTCTGTTCTAATCCGGTTTTCTGGGGCTGCCGTGGAGCCTCCTCGCTCTGGGCCATTGCGGCCCTGTCGATGTCCTTGTCCAACATCGTCTCCCGTCAGGGAGTCATTGTTCTTGTGGAGGAGTTTTCTCTCTTCTTGAATCCTATTGTTTTTGGTATTGTGTGTAATGTTGGTCTGTGCCTGTGTGTGCTTGCCTTGGAACTGCTCTGCCCAGGGCAACCAGGGAATCCATAAATGGCAGGGGCAGAGTGGGTGAGCAGCCAAATAAAGGAGCAGGAGACTGGAATTGATGCAGGCAAGCTTTGTTTTTGGGCAGTATCTCAGCATGCGCTGTTTGCTTTGATTTTATTGCAGGTGCCGCACATATCCTCGGAGGAGCAAAGCAGCATGCTGACATGAAGTCTGAGAAGGTGAGGCAGTTGTGTGCCGGGTCAGTGTGTGAGAGCAAATTATTGTGCAGCAACTAAGTGAGGGGTGTCTCTCTTGGTTTTGCAGGGGTTGAGCGGGCCGCCTTTGGCATTGGACAACTGTTTGAGGTGAGCTGGGGCGGTAGCAAGGAGGAGTGTGGGTCGGGTGACTTCTCACGGGTGCAATGATCATTTTGTGTCTCTTGGTATCTCAGGTATCGCAAGCAACGTCCGACTCTGGAATGAGCAGGTGAGCAGAGCACCCCAGTTCTTCTGAGGAGGGGGTTTTTGTGGAAGAGGTTGGTCTTGGCCAGTGTGATGGTTACTGTCAGCAGTGTTTCTGGGTTTTCTCTTTTTCAGTGGTGAAGTGCAACCTGGTGACTGCAGGAGCATCCCAGATACCTAATGCATTTTTGGTCGAGGTTGGATTTAGAGCCCACGTCCCTCTGAAAGCTAAGTCCAGGGGCTTGGAAGGGTCTGGAGGGAGGGGACTACAGTTGGGCAGTTCAGGGAGAGCTTGTGAAGCTAGTGTAGGGGAGAGGGCTGTCCAGGAACAGGCCGCTTTGGGCGGATCAAGGGAAGGGGTTTCTCTGTAGCCTGAGGGGGCAGGGTAGTTCCAGAACTGTCTGTGGTGGTGTCATCTGTGTGGTCTGTGTTTTGTGTCTTGGATTTTACCTGTGTCTCAACATCGTCATTGCTCTCTGTGCTCAATGAGCACATTATGCATATCAGGTGCCATTCCTAGGGTCTGGAATGCCTGTACTCTTTGGCATAGTGTCCATTGGGCGCTTCTCATCTTATGTTTTTCACATAAAGCATGGAGCGGTGTCACATCTTGGAAGGTTCCCATCAGTTCTCTTTTGCGGTGTCATCTCAGGCTGTGTCAGCAGCTCTTCTCTCTTCCGGTCCATTTTCATGGACTGTGGGACTTCTTCCCTGCGATCTTGTGTTCTTAGGTCTTGAAGCCAGCTTCTTGCAGATCCATCGTCTCTGTTTAGAGCGTAACTTCTTGTAACGGAGCATTCTGTTCAACTCTGCTCTTCTGGGGCTGCCGTAGAGCCTCCTTGTTCTGGGCCACTGTGGCCCTGCTGGTCGTCTTGCTGGACAGCATCTCCCGTTGGGAAGTCATTCTTGTCGCTGAGAGTTTTCTCTGTTCTTTGAATCCCATTGGCGGTGGCGGTGTGTGTAATGTTGGTCTGTGTCTCTGTGTGTGTTTTGTTTCGTGCTTTTCTGCCCAGGGGTGTAGAGTGAGGGTTACGTGGCATAGCGATAGGAGAACATGCTTAATCTGTTGATAGGCCTCGACTGTTCAGGCAGCGGTTGGGTAGTGAGCTCGCATGGAGTTGCTCCTTGGCAGGCTGTGCAGTCTATCATTTCAATGGTGTTTTGAACTGATGATGGGAGCTATGTGGGAGGGGACGATCAGCAGTGGCAAAGAAGACTGAATGTTGACAGTGTTCAGGCTTGTAGGTGTGGGGCCCTAAGTTTGGGTTTTTTGGGGGGTTTGTTTTTAATTGCAAGCTTCTGTTGGACTCTAGACGGTATTCCAAAATGCTACCACTATTGCTGGCCTTCCTAAGTTACATATGGGCAACTGGTTATCTTGTGGAAGGGAGCGGTCTTTGCTAATGTGATGCTTCCAGTCAGTAATGTTAGTGAGGCGTGTGTGTTTATATATGTTATGCAGATACTGATGTAGAACACGTGGAATGCAGGAGCATCTGATTTTATGATGTGGTCAATGAGGATGGATTCCGCATCCTTCCCTCAAAGGTAAGTCCAGGGCCAAAGCTGTGGGTGGGGTGAGGCCGGCAGGAGGTGTAACACCAGGGTTGCGGAGGGAGCTATTTAGGGTCTGTTAAGTTTGGGGCGGACAGAGGTCCTGGCATCTGTCCTTTAGGGTGTGACCGTTCTGGCCTGTGTGTCTTTCCCAGTGTCATTTGTGTTGTGTGATTAGTCTTGTATGTGATGCTTTGTACAGGTATCTACCTTCTGCACTGTTGTGCACTTTGGTCGGTGTGCACTGGGTGTCTGAAGCTTCGCTGCTTTGGCCTAGAGCCTTGGTCAAGCGTTCCTCATCTTGCGACTGGAGCTTAAGGTGCGGTTTTCATCAGAGGTCTTTCTGGAGAGTCCCCTTTGCGGAGGTGATCTAGGCCACCGTGAAAGCTCTGCTCGTGGCAGTTCTGCTACCATAGAGTTCCCCTGCAGCATTTCATCTCTGCCTCGTTACGGGCTCAGGTCTTACATCCTGGCTTCTCAGAACTCCGTATTGGTTTTGACCACCATCTGCGACTGCATCGTTTTGCAGCCTTTTGTGTTCTTTTTAACTGTATTATTATGCCTCGTATCGTATGCCACGTGAGTGTCTCGCACCGAATAGTCCTTTATTGTTTGTTGTATTGCCGTGCTCTATTTCTATTGAATTGTACGGCCCTGTATTTCTTTCTCGTAGCACTGTATTTTGTTTTGTATTGCCTTGTATTGCTCTGTATTGTTGTTGTGTTGTAGTGCTCTATATTTGATTTTTTATTTCAATGTTTGGGCGTGTTGCACTGCAGCACGCACTACTTGCGTGGACCGCTATCGGAGACTGCATTGCCTTGTATGAACTTGTATTGTGTTTTGTAATGTGGAGCTCTGTATTTGAATATGTATAGGCTTGTATAGCCGTGTATTGTTTTTTTCTTGTGGATCTCTGTATTTGATCTAGCATTGCATTGTTTGTGTCTGTACCGGTCTTGGATTGCAGCGCTCCGTACTTGTAGCGAGCGATACCTGGGACCGTCTTGCATCGCACGGCTCTGTACTGTGTTTTGTATTGCATTGCATCAATCTGTACTTGTATCGAATGTTACCTGAGAGCGTCCCGCTTTGTATGATGCTGTATTGCGTTTTTGTACTGCAGCACTCTGTACTTGATTTTGCATTGCAGTGCTTGTGTGCGTATCGATCTGGCATTGCAGTGCTCTGTATTTGTAGTCTCTGTTCTTGGAGACTGTCTTGCCTTGTAATGAGGGCCGTGTTGCGTTTTGTACCGTGGAGCTCTGTATTTACTGGATTTTGCATTGCATTGTATATCTCTGTGTCAGTCTTGCGTTGCAGCGCTCTTTATGGACGCTCTCTGAGACGGTTAAGCATTGTATGGGTCCGTGTTGCGGTTTGTCTTGTCGGTTATGCATCGTATGGCATTAATCTTGCCAGCGTTCTCCGGTTCTGCGTTTAAGTCCATACGGTATGGCATTGCGGTGTCAGGGTAGAGGCTGGGAGCGACTCGGAGGTCTTTACGCATGTGAGATGGAGTCAAGCCGATCGCAATTGGATCGAGAGCTAGCATGAGGTAAATTCGTAACTCGGCAATGTCTTGCCTATTGGCTTTGCAGGCACTTTGCAGCAAGCCTCCAGAAACAGTTGAGACGAGGTCTGAGGTGCAGCGTGACGGGCCTCAGCAGTCGGTTGCTTTGGTGCTCATCAGTTATTAGGATGCTCTGGAATTCTTAATTGTCACAGAGGACTCTGACTGTTAATCTTGGTTTTGGAGCGGAGCTGCAGAGGGCCATCTTATATTCTGGGTGCGGTGTCTGTTAAGGAGGCTCGTGTTCTGTTTTCGCATGTGACAGAGCAGCACGAGGCGCTTGTAGAGCATCAGGCATATTGTCATCGTACTGCAATTGCAGCAGCTGACAGCAGTGTCTATGCAAGTTTGAGTTATTGACATGGCGCCAGTTGAGCAGATCTTGTTTCACGGAATGATGTGCCAGGGCAGTGCCACTAGGCGGATCTAGCATCATTTGTGCACTAGGCTAGTCTGCTGTGCAGCTTGGGCTTTACCAGCAGGTGTTTCCTCGCTGACTGTTCTAGACAGCTATCCCGGGGGTTTATTTCCCGCGGCATCCTAGTTCCTTTGTTTGTGTGGCATTTAGTCTCCATCGATTACTGTGACTCAATCCCCTGCCTTTTAGCCAAAACGGAGGTGCTCTCGAGGCAGGGCACACCAGAGGGTCCCTGACACCTAGCCTCAGCATTGTTCTGTTTATTGTCAGGCTGCGTATCTCGGTGTAGCAGTAACAGTCCCCTGTGTGGTAGTCTGGTGTCCCAAGGTCACGTCTGTAGAGAGCGTGTGCGTTTGAGGTAGAGAGGCTTTGTGTGTTTGTGTAGCAATTCTAGTAGGGATGGAACAGTCCCAGCACTGGATGGTCCCGTGTTGATTCGCACGGCCCTTTTGGGTGGAGGTTGTATGGGTTTTTTGGGGCCGGTAGCTGCGTGCCAGCAGGCTGTGGACTCCTTTCCATTGGGGTTTGCAGGTGCCACGAGTACTTTGTACCCCTGAGCAAATACTTGATTGAATTTAGCTGGAGTATACAATGATAAGTGAAGACAGAGCAGAAGTGGAAGTAGCTCAGCATATTGCTCAGCATCTGGTTATGAAGGCTAACAGTTTGGGATGATGCGGAGCGGCGATGTAGTTTTGAGATGCCCGGTGAGGCAGTTCTAGGGATGGCTCTCGATGTGCCGTGACCTGCTTTTGTGGCAGGCACGTGGCAAAGGGGCTACGTTCTGAGTGAGGAGCGTAATGAACGGCTGTGGAATCAGCGGTAGGTTTTGAATGTGTCTGATACTGTATGATGCTGTCAGGGTTACATATGTTTTTCCTTTCAGACTGTGCGGGTGGCTGAGTCTAATTTTTTTTGAGATATATAGGAATTAGGAAAATAGTGTTGAAAAAACACCAACTGGTGGAATTTTTTTGCCTTCCCCCAGCTGGGTGTTTTTCCCTGGTCCCGGCTGCTCGGCGAGGTGATGTTTATCGCCAGCGTTTGGACCGCAGGCAGGCCTCAGTTGGGGTTTTTGCAGGCAGGGTGAATTTTGAGGCTCCTGGGAACAGCGTTCCCGAGGAGCTCTGCAGACACTGGGCGATGGCTGGCTGGCTGGCAGGCAGGCAGCTGAACGGATGGGGTGAGCGTGCGGGGTGATTAGCATGGTAGTTGACCGCTAGTGTTGTTGAGCGGTGTATGGTTGATGATTGTGTTTCTGTAGCGGGTTGTACGTGGGCTTGAGATGTATACTTTTCCAGCGATGTAGGAGTAGCTGAAAGAAAACCCAAATGATGTTAGAATAAAAAAACCCCAGCTGGGGGATTTTTTTTTCCTTCCCCCAGCTGGGTTTTTTTTTCCCCGGTCCCGGCCGCTCTGCGAGGCGATGTTCATCGCCAAAGTTTGGGCCGCGGGCAGGCTCGGGCCGGGGTTTTGGCAGGCAGGGTGAATTTTGCGGCTCCCGGGAACAGCGTTCCCGAGGAGCCCCGCAGACACAGGGTGATGGCAGGCAGGGGGCCGAATGGATGGGGTGAGCATGTGGAGCGATTAGTGCGGTAGGTGACCGCAAATTGTGTCTGACAGCGTGTGGTGGTTGATTTGTGTTTCTGTAGCGGGTTGTATGTGGCCTTGCGATGCATTCTTTTCCAGAGATGTAGAAATAGCCAAAAAAACCTCAAACCATGTTAGAATAAAAAAAACCCCAGCTGGGGGATTTTTTTTTCCTTCCCCCAGCTGGGTTTTTTTTTTCCCCGGTCCCGGCCGCTCTGCGAGGCGATGTTCATCGCCAAAGTTTGGGCCGCGGGCAGGCTCGGGCCGGGGTTTTGGCAGGCAGGGTGAATTTTGCGGCTCCCGGGAACAGCGTTCCCGAGGAGCCCCGGAGACACAGGGTGATGGCAGGCAGGGGGCCGAATGGATGGGGTGAGCATGTGGAGCGATTAGTGCGGTAGGTGACTGCAAATTGTGTCTGACAGCGTGTGGTGGTTGATTTGTGTTTCTGTAGCGGGTTGTATGTGGCCTTGCGATGCATTCTTTTCCAGAGATGTAGGAGTAGCTGAAAGAAAACCCAAATGATGTTAGAATAAAAAAACCCCAGCTGGGGGATTTTTTTTTTCCTTCCCTCAGCTGGGGTTTTTTTTCCCCGGTCCCGGCCACTCTGTGAGGCGATGTTCATCGCCAAAGTTTGGGCCGCGGGCAGGCTCGGGCCGGGGTTTTGGCAGGCAGGGTGTATTTTGAGGCTCCCAGGAATGCTGTTTCTGGGGAGCCCTCCCCTGGAATGTTGGTACGCTGTATCACTGCAGGGATGCCTCTGTAACGGACAGTCATAGGAAGACGATTGAGGTTTGTGTAGCAGAAGGGTGTGGGGAGTTGGACTAGATGGCAGTGCGGTCAAGGACTGGCATGTGTAGCAAGTTGGCCTAACAGTATTGTAGAGCGTTAGGGTTGTAAATTGTTGCGGTCATTGTAGTTTGTGACAGAATGGTCTGTTGAATGTTTATATGAGCATATAGGTGGGGAAGAGGAGAGAGAGTTCATTGGGTGGAGCAGAGCTCGGTCATTGGCTGCCTGGGCGTGCAAGTAGCAGAGATGATGTCGCTTTGCAGAGGAACAATTGTTTGTGTGTAGCAGGGGCCTCTGCGGTGAGCGGAAGGGAGCAACGCAGAAAGGATCGTAGCTATGATGTTTGCATTTACAGGCGCAATGTGGAACAGTAATGGAGAGTGCGTAGAGTTTGAATTAGGGATCACCTGGACTGAGTTAAAATGGACTACAGTAATAGCAGCTGTAGAGATCAACAAGGCAGTAAGTCCTATTGTACTATAGTAGTAAATGGTGGAAACGGAATGTGGGTAATGATAATGGGTAATGTTCTCGGTGTCAGTAATGAGCCAAACGTATCTGGAAACATGAGGGAAAGTGAAGCGTAGGACAGCGCAGGCAGGTTACCTTGCCAGCGCTCAACGGACCAGGAAATGACTGTACTAATGTAAGGGCGGCCCTCACTGTCCATAGGTAAATATACGGTCTGGGGAGAAAAGGCGCAGCAGATATTGACAGGTGTGGCCGGGGAGCCTAAGGGCAATGAAATAGGGTGTTGTAAATGACCAATTAAGGTGAACCACGCACGCGAGGGCCAGTTGTACATCCCTTTAGTGTAATGTAGCTCTCAGCGGTTTAAAAGAAATCACGCGTCTTAGTACTTGGAGCATAGATTAATAGCGATAGCATAACTGCCGATCTAAGAGGGAGGAGTAGTTTGAAGGTCCCATAGAGAAATCGGTGGATGTAACACATGTACAAACCGGACAGTGATGTTCACAGGGCAATGGAGGCAATGAAGGAACTGGAAGTTGTGCTGTGGAGAGAGCAACCGAGGCACCACTAAAGGGAATGATAATGTGGACTTTGGAAGTATCCATCAGAAGTACTAGAGGTATCTCAGGTTGTTGAGGCATAGCGCTCTGCAAATATGTAGCATGCAAAATAGAAATTGATATTTTATGGAAATGTAATAAAAAAAATGTAATAAAAAATAAAGTTGAATAAAGATTATGTACTTTTCTGTGTCCAGTTCCTGTTATGGAGCGGTTTATTCCTCTGTGTGTACATTTCCTCAGTACCATTAGACTTTCTCCTTGTCTTGAAAATGTTTTGTGTTTACGTGTCTCAGCGTTGTGTGTTTTTCCTCTGTCTTTGTTTGTGTTTGATAGGTGAGTCTATTTGAGCATTAGCATTTGCAGAACAAGCAGAAATTGGAAAAAATGCCTTTATTTTTGGCACGGTGTGCGTTTCTCTTTGTCTTAGTTTTTGCTGTGCTTGTCTCAGTCACCTTTGGTGAAGACTGAGAATAACAGCACTAAACAAAATCTGGCTCTCAGATGAGTTGTCATTGCTCTTTGTGTGAAGTTTGTTGTCCCCTAGCGTGTCAGTTGTGTTCTAATCCTAGGTCTCAGACCTACGTTTGTTTTCTGGTTAGCCAACAGGCTCTCTGCTTCCTCTTTGTCTCTGTCCCAGCCCTGAAACAGAGTTTTTGGGCCCTTCTTAGTATTAGTTTCAGCCCAAAAACTCTGTTTCAGCATTTGACTGATTGTTTGTTTGTCCTCCGTTACTGTGGTTGAATGATCATATTTGAAAATTTAGAAAAAAATAATTTCAGAGCACTGTAATTTTGCACCCACCCTGGGAGTAATGTAAACAGTTTTTTATAAAAAGGAGAAAAATTACTCCCAGGGTGGGTGCAAATTTCTACTGCTGCACCAGACTTATTATTTTTCATTTTTATATACAATATTAAACCAAAATACCACACCACACATTCACCGGAACAGCATCTCTATGGTTCCGGCACGGAACTCTATGATCCGGAAGTCCTCCCGGGCACCGGAACAGCATCTCTATGGTTCCGGCACGGAACTCTATGATCCGGAAGTCCTCCCGGGCACCGGAACAGCGTCTCTATGGTTCCGGCACGGAACTCTATGATCCGGAAGTCCTCCCGGGCACCGGAACAGCATCTCTATGGTTCCGGCGCGGGACTCTATGATCCGGAAGTCCTCCCAAAAACCGCAAAAAACCCTCCACAGTTTAGGGTTAGGGGTTAGGGGTTAGGGGTTAGGGGTTAGGGGTTAGGGTTAGGGTTAGGGTTAGGGATTAGGGTTAGGGGTTGGGGTTAGGGTTAGGGTTAGGGTTAGGGATTAGGGTTAGGGGTTAGGGTTAGGGTTAGGGTGTTAGGGTGTTAGGGTGTTAGGGTGTTAGGGTTAGGGTTAGGGTTAGGGTTAGGGTTAGGGTTAGGGTGTTAGGGTGTTAGGGTTAGGGTTAGGGTTAGGGTTAGGGTTAGGGTTAGGGTTAGGGTTAGGGTTAGGGTTAGGGTTAGGGTTAGGGTTAGGGTTAGGGTTAGGGTTAGGGTTAGGGTTAGGGTTAGGGTTAGGGTTAGGGTTAGGGTTAGGGTTAGGGTTAGGGTTAGGGTTAGGGTTAGGGTTAGGGTTAGGGTTAGGGTTAGGGTTAGGGTTAGGGTTAGGGTTAGGGTTAGGGTTAGGGTTAGGGTTAGGGTTAGGGTTAGGGTTAGGGTTAGGGTTAGGGTTAGGGTTAGGGTTAGGGTTAGGGTTAGGGTTAGGGTTAGGGTTAGGGTTAGGGTTAGGGTTAGGGTTAGGGTTAGGGTTAGGGTTAGGGTTAGGGTTAGGGTTAGGGTTAGGGTTAGGGTTAGGGTTAGGGTTAGGGTTAGGGTTAGGGGTTAGGGTTAGGGTTAGGGTTAGGGGTTAGGGTTAGGGTTAGGGTTAGGGTTAGGGTTAGGGTTAGGGTTAGGGTTAGGGTTAGGGTTAGGGTTAGGGTTAGGGTTAGGGTTAGGGTTAGGGTTAGGGTTAGGGTTAGGGTTAGGGTTAGGGTTAGGGTTAGGGTTAGGGTTAGGGTTAGGGTTAGGGTTAGGGTTAGGGTTAGGGTTAGGGTTAGGGTTAGGGTTAGGGTTAGGGTTAGGGTTAGGGTTAGGGTTAGGGTTAGGGTTAGGGTTAGGGTTAGGGTTAGGGTTAGGGTTAGGGTTAGGGTTAGGGTTAGGGTTAGGGTTAGGGTTAGGGTTAGGGTTAGGGTTAGGGTTAGGGTTAGGGTTAGGGTTAGGGTTAGGGTTAGGGTTAGGGTTAGGGTTAGGGTTAGGGTTAGGGTTAGGGTTAGGGTTAGGGTTAGGGTTAGGGTTAGGGTTAGGGTTAGGGTTAGGGTTAGGGTTAGGGTTAGGGTTAGGGTTAGGGTTAGGGTTAGGGTTAGGGTTAGGGTTAGGGTTAGGGTTAGGGTTAGGGTTAGGGTTAGGGTTAGGGTTAGGGTTAGGGTTAGGGTTAGGGTTAGGGTTAGGGTTAGGGTTAGGGTTAGGGTTAGGGTTAGGGTTAGGGTTAGGGTTAGGGTTAGGGTTAGGGTTAGGGTTAGGGTTAGGGTTAGGGTTAGGGTTAGGGTTAGGGTTAGGGTTAGGGTTAGGGTTAGGGTTAGGGTTAGGGTTAGGGTTAGGGTTAGGGTTAGGGTTAGGGTTAGGGTTAGGGTTAGGGTTAGGGTTAGGGTTAGGGTTAGGGTTAGGGTTAGGGTTAGGGTTAGGGTTAGGGTTAGGGTTAGGGTTAGGGTTAGGGTTAGGGTTAGGGTTAGGGTTAGGGTTAGGGTTAGGGTTAGGGTTAGGGTTAGGGTTAGGGTTAGGGTTAGGGTTAGGGTTAGGGTTAGGGTTAGGGTTAGGGTTAGGGTTAGGGTTAGGGTTAGGGTTAGGGTTAGGGTTAGGGTTAGGGTTAGGGTTAGGGTTAGGGTTAGGGTTAGGGTTAGGGTTAGGGTTAGGGTTAGGGTTAGGGTTAGGGTTAGGGTTAGGGTTAGGGTTAGGGTTAGGGTTAGGGTTAGGGTTAGGGTTAGGGTTAGGGTTAGGGTTAGGGTTAGGGTTAGGGTTAGGGTTAGGGTTAGGGTTAGGGTTAGGGTTAGGGTTAGGGTTAGGGTTAGGGTTAGGGTTAGGGTTAGGGTTAGGGTTAGGGTTAGGGTTAGGGTTAGGGTTAGGGTTAGGGTTAGGGTTAGGGTTAGGGTTAGGGTTAGGGTTAGGGTTAGGGTTAGGGTTAGGGTTAGGGTTAGGGTTAGGGTTAGGGTTAGGGTTAGGGTTAGGGTTAGGGTTAGGGTTAGGGTTAGGGTTAGGGTTAGGGTTAGGGTTAGGGTTAGGGTTAGGGTTAGGGTTAGGGTTAGGGTTAGGGTTAGGGTTAGGGTTAGGGTTAGGGTTAGGGTTAGGGTTAGGGTTAGGGTTAGGGTTAGGGTTAGGGTTAGGGTTAGGGTTAGGGTTAGGGTTAGGGTTAGGGTTAGGGTTAGGGTTAGGGTTAGGGTTAGGGTTAGGGTTAGGGTTAGGGTTAGGGTTAGGGTTAGGGTTAGGGTTAGGGTTAGGGTTAGGGTTAGGGTTAGGGTTAGGGTTAGGGTTAGGGTTAGGGTTAGGGTTAGGGTTAGGGTTAGGGTTAGGGTTAGGGTTAGGGTTAGGGTTAGGGTTAGGGTTAGGGTTAGGGTTAGGGTTAGGGTTAGGGTTAGGGTTAGGGTTAGGGTTAGGGTTAGGGTTAGGGTTAGGGTTAGGGTTAGGGTTAGGGTTAGGGTTAGGGTTAGGGTTAGGGTTAGGGTTAGGGTTAGGGTTAGGGTTAGGGTTAGGGTTAGGGTTAGGGTTAGGGTTAGGGTTAGGGTTAGGGTTAGGGTTAGGGTTAGGGTTAGGGTTAGGGTTAGGGTTAGGGTTAGGGTTAGGGTTAGGGTTAGGGTTAGGGTTAGGGTTAGGGTTAGGGTTAGGGTTAGGGTTAGGGTTAGGGTTAGGGTTAGGGTTAGGGTTAGGGTTAGGGTTAGGGTTAGGGTTAGGGTTAGGGTTAGGGTTAGGGTTAGGGTTAGGGTTAGGGTTAGGGTTAGGGTTAGGGTTAGGGTTAGGGTTAGGGTTAGGGTTAGGGTTAGGGTTAGGGTTAGGGTTAGGGTTAGGGTTAGGGTTAGGGTTAGGGTTAGGGTTAGGGTTAGGGTTAGGGTTAGGGTTAGGGTTAGGGTTAGGGTTAGGGTTAGGGTTAGGGTTAGGGTTAGGGTTAGGGTTAGGGTTAGGGTTAGGGTTAGGGTTAGGGTTAGGGTTAGGGTTAGGGTTAGGGTTAGGGTTAGGGTTAGGGTTAGGGTTAGGGTTAGGGTTAGGGTTAGGGTTAGGGTTAGGGTTAGGGTTAGGGTTAGGGTTAGGGTTAGGGTTAGGGTTAGGGTTAGGGTTAGGGTTAGGGTTAGGGTTAGGGTTAGGGTTAGGGTTAGGGTTAGGGTTAGGGTTAGGGTTAGGGTTAGGGTTAGGGTTAGGGTTAGGGTTAGGGTTAGGGTTAGGGTTAGGGTTAGGGTTAGGGTTAGGGTTAGGGTTAGGGTTAGGGTTAGGGTTAGGGTTAGGGTTAGGGTTAGGGTTAGGGTTAGGGTTAGGGTTAGGGTTAGGGTTAGGGTTAGGGTTAGGGTTAGGGTTAGGGTTAGGGTTAGGGTTAGGGTTAGGGTTAGGGTTAGGGTTAGGGTTAGGGTTAGGGTTAGGGTTAGGGTTAGGGTTAGGGTTAGGGTTAGGGTTAGGGTTAGGGTTAGGGTTAGGGTTAGGGTTAGGGTTAGGGTTAGGGTTAGGGTTAGGGTTAGGGTTAGGGTTAGGGTTAGGGTTAGGGTTAGGGTTAGGGTTAGGGTTAGGGTTAGGGTTAGGGTTAGGGTTAGGGTTAGGGTTAGGGTTAGGGTTAGGGTTAGGGTTAGGGTTAGGGTTAGGGTTAGGGTTAGGGTTAGGGTTAGGGTTAGGGTTAGGGTTAGGGTTAGGGTTAGGGTTAGGGTTAGGGTTAGGGTTAGGGTTAGGGTTAGGGTTAGGGTTAGGGTTAGGGTTAGGGTTAGGGTTAGGGTTAGGGTTAGGGTTAGGGTTAGGGTTAGGGTTAGGGTTAGGGTTAGGGTTAGGGTTAGGGTTAGGGTTAGGGTTAGGGTTAGGGTTAGGGTTAGGGTTAGGGTTAGGGTTAGGGTTAGGGTTAGGGTTAGGGTTAGGGTTAGGGTTAGGGTTAGGGTTAGGGTTAGGGTTAGGGTTAGGGTTAGGGTTAGGGTTAGGGTTAGGGTTAGGGTTAGGGTTAGGGTTAGGGTTAGGGTTAGGGTTAGGGTTAGGGTTAGGGTTAGGGTTAGGGTTAGGGTTAGGGTTAGGGTTAGGGTTAGGGTTAGGGTTAGGGTTAGGGTTAGGGTTAGGGTTAGGGTTAGGGTTAGGGTTAGGGTTAGGGTTAGGGTTAGGGTTAGGGTTAGGGTTAGGGTTAGGGTTAGGGTTAGGGTTAGGGTTAGGGTTAGGGTTAGGGTTAGGGTTAGGGTTAGGGTTAGGGTTAGGGTTAGGGTTAGGGTTAGGGTTAGGGTTAGGGTTAGGGTTAGGGTTAGGGTTAGGGTTAGGGTTAGGGTTAGGGTTAGGGTTAGGGTTAGGGTTAGGGTTAGGGTTAGGGTTAGGGTTAGGGTTAGGGTTAGGGTTAGGGTTAGGGTTAGGGTTAGGGTTAGGGTTAGGGTTAGGGTTAGGGTTAGGGTTAGGGTTAGGGTTAGGGTTAGGGTTAGGGTTAGGGTTAGGGTTAGGGTTAGGGTTAGGGTTAGGGTTAGGGTTAGGGTTAGGGTTAGGGTTAGGGTTAGGGTTAGGGTTAGGGTTAGGGTTAGGGTTAGGGTTAGGGTTAGGGTTAGGGTTAGGGTTAGGGTTAGGGTTAGGGTTAGGGTTAGGGTTAGGGTTAGGGTTAGGGTTAGGGTTAGGGTTAGGGTTAGGGTTAGGGTTAGGGTTAGGGTTAGGGTTAGGGTTAGGGTTAGGGTTAGGGTTAGGGTTAGGGTTAGGGTTAGGGTTAGGGTTAGGGTTAGGGTTAGGGTTAGGGTTAGGGTTAGGGTTAGGGTTAGGGTTAGGGTTAGGGTTAGGGTTAGGGTTAGGGTTAGGGTTAGGGTTAGGGTTAGGGTTAGGGTTAGGGTTAGGGTTAGGGTTAGGGTTAGGGTTAGGGTTAGGGTTAGGGTTAGGGTTAGGGTTAGGGTTAGGGTTAGGGTTAGGGTTAGGGTTAGGGTTAGGGTTAGGGTTAGGGTTAGGGTTAGGGTTAGGGTTAGGGTTAGGGTTAGGGTTAGGGTTAGGGTTAGGGTTAGGGTTAGGGTTAGGGTTAGGGTTAGGGTTAGGGTTAGGGTTAGGGTTAGGGTTAGGGTTAGGGTTAGGGTTAGGGTTAGGGTTAGGGTTAGGGTTAGGGTTAGGGTTAGGGTTAGGGTTAGGGTTAGGGTTAGGGTTAGGGTTAGGGTTAGGGTTAGGGTTAGGGTTAGGGTTAGGGTTAGGGTTAGGGTTAGGGTTAGGGTTAGGGTTAGGGTTAGGGTTAGGGTTAGGGTTAGGGTTAGGGTTAGGGTTAGGGTTAGGGTTAGGGTTAGGGTTAGGGTTAGGGTTAGGGTTAGGGTTAGGGTTAGGGTTAGGGTTAGGGTTAGGGTTAGGGTTAGGGTTAGGGTTAGGGTTAGGGTTAGGGTTAGGGTTAGGGTTAGGGTTAGGGTTAGGGTTAGGGTTAGGGTTAGGGTTAGGGTTAGGGTTAGGGTTAGGGTTAGGGTTAGGGTTAGGGTTAGGGTTAGGGTTAGGGTTAGGGTTAGGGTTAGGGTTAGGGTTAGGGTTAGGGTTAGGGTTAGGGTTAGGGTTAGGGTTAGGGTTAGGGTTAGGGTTAGGGTTAGGGTTAGGGTTAGGGTTAGGGTTAGGGTTAGGGTTAGGGTTAGGGTTAGGGTTAGGGTTAGGGTTAGGGTTAGGGTTAGGGTTAGGGTTAGGGTTAGGGTTAGGGTTAGGGTTAGGGTTAGGGTTAGGGTTAGGGTTAGGGTTAGGGTTAGGGTTAGGGTTAGGGTTAGGGTTAGGGTTAGGGTTAGGGTTAGGGTTAGGGTTAGGGTTAGGGTTAGGGTTAGGGTTAGGGTTAGGGTTAGGGTTAGGGTTAGGGTTAGGGTTAGGGTTAGGGTTAGGGTTAGGGTTAGGGTTAGGGTTAGGGTTAGGGTTAGGGTTAGGGTTAGGGTTAGGGTTAGGGTTAGGGTTAGGGTTAGGGTTAGGGTTAGGGTTAGGGTTAGGGTTAGGGTTAGGGTTAGGGTTAGGGTTAGGGTTAGGGTTAGGGTTAGGGTTAGGGTTAGGGTTAGGGTTAGGGTTAGGGTTAGGGTTAGGGTTAGGGTTAGGGTTAGGGTTAGGGTTAGGGTTAGGGTTAGGGTTAGGGTTAGGGTTAGGGTTAGGGTTAGGGTTAGGGTTAGGGTTAGGGTTAGGGTTAGGGTTAGGGTTAGGGTTAGGGTTAGGGTTAGGGTTAGGGTTAGGGTTAGGGTTAGGGTTAGGGTTAGGGTTAGGGTTAGGGTTAGGGTTAGGGTTAGGGTTAGGGTTAGGGTTAGGGTTAGGGTTAGGGTTAGGGTTAGGGTTAGGGTTAGGGTTAGGGTTAGGGTTAGGGTTAGGGTTAGGGTTAGGGTTAGGGTTAGGGTTAGGGTTAGGGTTAGGGTTAGGGTTAGGGTTAGGGTTAGGGTTAGGGTTAGGGTTAGGGTTAGGGTTAGGGTTAGGGTTAGGGTTAGGGTTAGGGTTAGGGTTAGGGTTAGGGTTAGGGTTAGGGTTAGGGTTAGGGTTAGGGTTAGGGTTAGGGTTAGGGTTAGGGTTAGGGTTAGGGTTAGGGTTAGGGTTAGGGTTAGGGTTAGGGTTAGGGTTAGGGTTAGG